>NC_082700.1:38847819-39469124 GCF_949987515.2 Delphinus delphis
ATTATAACCCAGTGTCTAATACTCACTTTTTTTAAATTTATCTAAACAAATTAACAATATTTGTGTGTATGAACAGATTCCTTTTTTCCTGTGGGTGGTATTTTACTTAAGAATCCAGCTTTGTTTTTTTGTTTCTCTTTTGCTTTGTTCTGCTTTTTTATTTTAAACAAAAAGCCATTTTCTAGACTAGGTATATAGGGGAATTGCAATTCTGTTTTGTTTGTTTTACATTTAAGTGTTATTAATATGCCTTAGACGAAAGTGAACAAATGACCATTTGGCTTAGGTACACATCACATCCTACCTTAGGGAATAATCAAATGTGTTTTCATATTTAGTTACTCTGACTTTCCATTCTAATTCCAAACAAGTATCAGTAACATCATCAAATTTCTTTTCCCATCTTCCTATTTTAAGCACTGCTTAAAAAAAGAGGGTGGTGGCTGGGGGAATGTGGAAAATCTTCACTCCTGTCTAAACCACTTAAACATCAAAAATAAGCTGCTGGCAAGAGATAGAAAGATGCAGGCCGACCCCAGGCATAATACACACCTTTCAGAAGTTTCTTTCTAGAACAGAAATGGCACAATCCACCTTAGGTGAGCTTATGGATATGCCCAGTTCAGTTTAGTGGAACACCATAGGAAGAGACCCAGGCTGACTATTCAGGAGAGAAAAATAATTGAATACTTATGGTGCCAGACTATTCTAGGGACCTTCAAGTGCATGCTCATTTATGCGATACTGTAGCTCTGCAGGATAGGGATTATTATTCCCAATATTTATAAGTGGAAAAAAAAAACAAGGCTCCAAAAAGCATAGTAACTTGTTCAGAGTGTCCCACTGTATGTGGTAGTACCTGGATTTGGTTATAGCTGTGCCTAATTCCAGGCTTTTCCCACTGCATAGCTCAGGAAAAACTTACTGCCTTAATGAGAGGTGGGATTCTGTACTACCTTATCCCTTAGTAGCTAAATCAACAATTCTCACAGTATGCAATTAAAAATTATTTTGTCCAGGTGCATGCCATCTATGAACTATATATCACTTGTGTTATTTGTTTTGTTTTCTTTTTATAAGTTTGTTGTATTCAGTAGATGAAAATCATAATTTCACTTATAATAAAAATGACTCATATATTTCAACAAATATTAGCTATAGTCTGGTGATTGACATGAGTAATGCATAGGTCTTAGTTTTTGAACTTTCTTAGTAGGTACCAAAATGTTATTTTCTTATATATTTAAAATTATATTGTTAACTTCAGAACTCAATTTAAAATTCACTTAAATGTGATCTATTATATACATTTTTCCTGGTTTCTTCTTTCACATTCAGTGAGGATGCCTCAATTTTATGTATTTGTGAGAATCAACAAAATAGAGAATAAGGAAAACCTAATGGGGATATAGATTTTTAAAAAATAGACAGATTAAGTGTTCAATTAGTTAAAATACCTCTAAATCTCCAAGATCTTTTTGTGTTCTTTACTTATATGAATCTAAATCTGAGTCTATTATTTATAAAGTCAAGTCATATTCATTCCAACAGCAGAATTTCTAAATACATTTATTGACTGTTTAACAATAATTCAAGAAATACTAACCAAAAAAATCTGCACTCTCTACTGAAAATTTACCCTTAATTCACGTGTATCATCTAATCTTACAGAGCTATTTTCTTATTTGCTGCACCTCTCACACCAGATTTTGTTTTAAAGCATGGGGTAAGGATTCTGGTGGCCTCATTTTTTTCAGTCAGTCCTAACTCTGCCTATCATGTACAATATGACATTGGACAGATCATATAACTGTTTGGAATCTCAGTGTTCTATTCTACAAAACAAATGGTCAGAGTATTTTCCAGTTTTTTTTTTTTATTTTTTTTTTATTTTCCAGTTTTGAATAACTAGGATTATATGAAACTAAATATATATTACCATTATTACTTCTGTAATTTGAGTAAATCTCATTTTTGTTTTCTCAAAACCCCTGGTTATTTCACAAAGGAAATAATGATCTTAAAGTTTGTTATAGGTAGTAACAGTCATTTCACACCAATAATTTCTATGAAGCCTTTGTATGAGAAGATTGTCATCCAATTATTTTCCTCTTCTATGGAAAACAAAATAAGATACTTAGAGGAAAGGAAAATTAGTTCAGTAATTAGTACAGAACTATTTAGCCAGTCAGTGATAACAAGGAAGCATATAGAACACAGTTTTGCAAATATATTTTAAAATAAAATGTTTTTTTAAAAAATCTTTTTATGATTTGCTAATACTATGTTTAGAAGCAGGACTGAAAACTCCTTTAATACATTGTAATCAGTGATTACATGATACCAATCACTGATATCTCCTTGGAGTGGATGCATTTCCTGAATTCAAACCATGTTTATGATTCCAGAGGTATGGGCAGACATTTTGTCAGTAAGCTGAACTTATTGATCCATCAAATGATTCTGGTTTTGTTATCAGACTAATAGAAGATCTACATTTACATGACTATTTTCATGTTATTTTCAGTGACATTTATCTTTATAAGTGTAAATGGTAATGCTTATCATAAAATGATACCAATATATACTCACCATGATTCACCCATCTCCCTTTTTCCTTCCTATTGTATTAATATTTCCTTCTCATTTATTTTTCTCATGCTTGGTCCTATGTCGCTTATGTCCCTTTGTTGACTTCAACTTCCAAATTCAGAGCATATAGTCATCTAGTCAGCTGAAATGCCAGACCCCATCATGAGTGCTTTCATACACATTATTTTAGTTATTACAACAATTATGGGAATTAAGGAGTACTATCCACAGTTGAATTATTATGTAGGAAGACAAGGGACTGAACTCAAACTCTTTTACTCCAAGTCTAGAGTTTCTTTTACTGCAACAGAGCTGCCCCCAGACCCACTGACCTTATTTGTTTCTTTGTTCATTCATTCATTCATTCATTTGTGATCACAGATAGGAATCAAACATTGCAGGTTGTAATGACTGGTGCTGATGAGTATTTGTGGCATTTGAGATCAGTGTTAGAGGCATACTGAGTGGCAGTTAGTAGTTTGTGTAAAGTAGGTCCTAAGTCAGTCCTCAGCATGGGTTCATCGCGTATTCTATCAAGTCAGTTCATCACATACCCTAAAGAAGCTTCCATGCCTTTGTGAGCTGTTAGACTCTTGGGAATAAAAATGTGAATTAAAAAAAAAATGTGAATAAGAAAAAAGTTCTTGTCTTTGAAGAACTTACGTTTTAGTAAAAAGTCTACCAATGAAGAGGGAGTTGAGTTCCATGACAATCGAAATGATTGCCCATCTCCCCTAGATGGCTCCTTTAATATTCTGATGTTCTGTGAGAGATAAGAAGTACTTGGTATGTGCACTTTGCTTAAGTTCGCAGGGTAATTCTGACTCTTAACCTCCTTATCCTTAGCCCCTCTTCTCAGTTATGTTACATAAAATAGTTAGAAACATAATATATACAAACTCAGATTTCCTATCCATCCCAAATATTTTTGTTTATATATAACTCCCTTAATAGATTTAAATCTTCAAGGAAATAAATCTTATTTTTTGTTCATATTCTGCAATCTATACTTGGGTCAGACTATACTAATGAGTGCTTTTCCCTTGGTAGGGCATTTTAAAAATGTTTGATATATAAATAGCAAAAATGGAATGAGACTTTAGAGTTAATATAAATACATCATGGAAAAGATAATATAAGCACTTTTTCTTTGTATTTTTGAGTGTGCAAATTTTCACCTCATATTTTACTCCATAATAGTCAAGTTCATAGTGACTTTCTGGTTTAAGATAAACCAGCAAGAAGGAGAGTATTTTGCTGATACAAAATATTTATAAATACATTCTCTGAGTTCTGTATGAGCTCAGTCCTGTTTATTTCAAACCTTCTATAGATATTTATTTTTTCATGGGGCACTCTTTAAGGAAGCATGAGATTCTTGAATACATCAATAGTGTTCAAGAAGATCCATTAGCTGTGCATTGAATGGAAAGAGGAAGGAGTATTCTTCACTTTTGCCTGTCCTTTGAGACCCAACACTAAAATTTAGAGTTTTATTGAATGTTTCATTGGTATTTGAAGCTGTTCTTATATAGGAGGACAACTATCATGTTTCTCTTTCCCAAGATGTAGAACTGTACAAACAAACAAATGAACAGAAAAAGACATTGTATATGAACAATATTGTTTTTGCAAGGATATTCCCTTTAAATTTTTTAAATTTTATATTGCAGTATAGTTGATTTACAATGTTGTGTTAGTTTCAGGTGTACAGCAAAGTGATTCAGTTATACATATACATATATCTATTCTTTTTCAGATTCTTTTCCCATATTGGCTATTACAGAGTATTGAGTAGAGTTCCCTGTGCTATACAGTAGGTCCTTGTTGATTATCTATTTTATATATAGTAGTGTGTATATGTTAATCTCTTGAATTCTGCCACTTTGGGAATCTCCCTCATATTGAGAGAGCAGCAAATTACTTAAATATATATGTTTGTGATCTAATCATTGACATATATTACAATAATGTGTTTTTATTTAGTATATTTTATTCATTATAGAATAGTCTCCTTGCATGTTCTGCTTGTTAGACAGCTACATTTAATTAACTGTGCTGTGTCCTCTACTCAGCATAATTGTCCTTTTTATTCACTTAAAAAGTAGCACATGTTTATTGACAAAGCAGTGGCATCTATCCCATTCCTTTTTTCTGGCCTATTTTTCAAAGTTGTATATTAATTAGAACATTTAGTATTTAAATGAAACATCAAATTAGAAAGAGGGCAGTTGACATTATAAAGATGACTGCCCCTTAATATATTTTTAATGCTATGAAAGTTTGAATATTCTCAGTCCTCTTCCACAGTTTACTAAGAAAACGAGAATGCAAATATGTCGGGGCCACCCATAAATAAGAATATTTAATTCTGTTATGGACACAGTTATGTTGTGGTCAGTTGTTATGTTTTTATTTTTGATGTTTAAGTGATCTGTGTTTGGCTATAAAGAAAAGGGTCACAAAATACAGCAATATTTACTATCCCCAGTCTTTAAGTCAGGCTTTCTCTCCATCCCATCCCCAAGCAAATAGGTAAAATAAGCACCATGCAAATAAGTATTATACTACCTTCTTTCTGGAAAAGGTATAGGAAATTTTAACAGAAGGAAATCTGTATGCTAGTATTTCTTAAGGTAAGGTAACTTCTTCTGTGCTTCACTCAAGATGTGTTTCACTGAAATGCTATAAAAGGTAAACTTTACAGTTTATTGTTTCAGCCAGTGACCCAGAAAATCTGAGAGTGTTCTCCACTGCCACCAGGTTTTCAAATCCTCATCATTCTGTCTGGATAATCACAGTAGTTTTCTAACTTGACCCCCTGCCACGAAATTCCAGCCCACTGAGTCACCTTCCACATTCCTACCGCATGAAATAGTGTTTTATTCTCTCAGCTTTGTACCCATCTATTTCTCTTATCAGCCACAGCATAATGTGAAGTGCTTAGCCTTGCACCAGTTAGCCCTTGACAGATTCACTTCCTGCCTCATCCTCTCCCTTCTCTCCTAGTCAGTAAAACTTTCCTAACTAGCCAGTAGCCACCAGAGACAAATGAGCCTCAGTCCTGCTACCAATAACTTAGTGTATTCTTCATTTAAGAGACATGAGTCACCTCTAGAACATGCCCTTACCTTCAGTTAACCTAGATCCATTCTCCTCCACCTACCCATAGTAGGTCTATAATTTGTGCATACTTGCTTTATTGATTTATGTGGCATGCATGATATACCTTTAAAGTTATCCACTCCTTCAATAATTATTTACTCAGCATTAATTATGTGTTAATGACCAGTCTTAGCCAAAAGCTACTTTGGATACCTGCTGGCCTTCCCCATTGGGCACGAATCTCCTATGTCCGTCCACGTGTCCATACTTTGCATTATTTTCAATATTGTTGTGTTTCTGTTCCCAGCCATACATCATCTCCTTTGATCCCTGTGCTAGCTTCTCTCCCTGCAGAGCATAGATGATACTGTGCCAAGTCAGCTCTTTACATAAAAGGAATTAGCAGTGGTGCTGTGCCCGTGGATCTGGTTACAGGTCTTCCTAGTCTTAAAACATAAATCATTACAATTCTTACAACATAAATCATTACTTGTCTTGTCTGAGTGGACAAGTGGCTATTTGCAGACATGAAATGTCCTTTATAGTCTGAATTTTCTATCATCTGTGTGCAGATTTATTTGGAAGAAAAATTGTTTAGATCTAGAATCTTAAACATCAACAAATAAGAATTATATCATTTTAAGACTAGAAAGAAATTTACACTTGGAACAAAGAAGTCCAAATCCTCCCTGAGCTGGACTCCAGGTCACACAACAAGTCTGGTGAAATATACAGAAAACAATAAAAGTGAAGGTGTGTGGTAGTGTTTTAATTTGCATCTAAAAAACACCCAAACTTTAGGGAGTTATCAAGGTAATAAATGTTGTTTGCACAAGAGATAAATCAGTTATTCCTTTTCCAGTGTATTTTTAAAGTCCTACCTTAGGAAAGACACAATGCCCATATTTTTACCCTACTCTGCTCATTTGAAAAGAGCAAAGTGTTGCCTGGAGAGATAGGGAGGCTTCTCCTAGGTTTGTGGGTGGGCAATTCAGAACAGAGATGTGACTTTCATAGCAATGTTTATAGCTGAACATAAAGTAGTGTTGACCCATTTTATCTCCATAAGTTATGAAAGTGTGTAATTCACACCCAAAAGTGTAGACTGCCAAAGAAAATATGTTTAACACGCTGACCCATCCCTGCTTCACTTTGTGCTCTGCAGACGTTAACATTTTCAGTTCCAGAGGCAATTCCTTAAATTCCTTAAATTTAAGGAATAACAGAACATTGCACTGCAGACAAACTCAGAGGGACAGTTTAAGAAATAATGAGTTAGTTTGTTGTGGGGAGAAAACAATACATGATGCTATTATTACTTTTAATTCAGTGAGTGCAAAAATGGGTTTGGGGTTTATTATAAAAGACATGACCTGAATTACATTATCCAGCCAACCATATAAACATTTCTAAAATTAATTTCATACACATTTTGACAATTATGACATAACTAATTTTCAAAAATGTCATAACAATTTTTTGTATTGTTACTTTTTATTCTATTAGTAAAATATATGTATTTAATACTATTACCTTAGATATATGTCTAAATTGGCCTAACAAATGATTTCCTCAAATATTAACTGAAATAATATTTTTTACCTTGAAAAAGCATATGTTTTTCTACAGTGACTACTTAATCTTAGCATTTCAAGTCAGTTTCATTTGACAAAATTATATTTGATACCTAACATATGTTACTGTAGTACTCAGGTAATACAAACTAGCAAGACAAATTTCTCTGTCCTCAGTGATTCGAAATCTCTTTCTACTTCTTAGCTTTACATAGCAGCAGGTTTTGAGAAGGTTGCAAGTGTGTAGGTTAATATATTGATTTCTCCTCAGAAGTTACCATGTAAACTAAAAAACTCAAACTTGTGTGTGTGTGTGTGTGTGTGTGTGTGTGTATGAAAAGACTGAAGTATATTTTTACTATAAGTTGCACATCAGATTTATTTTGAGCAACCTGATTCCATATCAGAGCAGATTGGGCATAGATCACTTTCATGGCTGACATAAACTGAGCCCTTTAAACTGAATACATGATAAATTCCTTCTCTAAGACTTCTAAGATATGAGCTACCTTTCAGTTGTTCATTCATTTATGAAGGTTTAGGTTTGGTTCTCTGAATTGGGGGAAAAATTGCAATTCATGATACCAAGAAATGAGCATAGACTTCTTGCCATGCAACATTGAATTTGTGAATCTAACCTGAATATGTAATGTGAGTTTCCTAAATTTGTTGGCAAGTTCCTCTTTTATGAAATCACTGAAGCTCAAGCCTCTATTAGATACACTTGTTGACACTTTGGTGCCTTAAAAATGTACCTGTTCACTGAAGAAAATGATAAAACAGACAGAACATTTGTAGAGTTTAAAAGTATTTGGAGCCTCCTAGTTACATTGCACAACTTTCATTAGGAACTTTCAAGACGTTAACATGACGAATGTTATTTATAATTACACAGCTTGTCAAGCAGGCAGTTTATATGCAGGATCTAAAATTTTAAATAGGCTCTGATCACTTATTGTGACAAAATACTTGCTCATAAAATTGTTGGTTGTTATTGGATGTTATTTTTTGTCATTTTACTAGTGACAGTGTATCTTATATTACAGCGTTCTGCTGAAATAAGGTAAAAAAGAATTAACAAGTTACAGATCACTGTTACAGTAAGAGATGATACTGGTAATATAACATATTTACATGCTGATTTACAATGACTGTGTTAGTAAAATATAAGGCTGTCATTTGAGTTTTATTTTCTGGAAAGCTACCCCAAACTGTAGCTGTTTTCCCATCTGATCTTCTCCTAATAGCAACATGCTGGATTGGGACAGAAGGCATGGAGCTAGGAAAAATACCTTGATATTCTCTAGTCTCCACTTAATAGGGATAAATACTAGTTTAAGTAATGGTATGGGAAGCCTTGAACGGAAAAACAAAGAAAAGGCAGGCAAAGGTATAAGATAAATGAAGGTGTGAATGCCTTAATGACTTGGAAAGCTAGTCCCAATTCTCCACGGTAACAGTTTCTACCCTCATCATGCAGATCCCATCTATTTCCTAGAATGAGACAGTGGGACACTATAAAAAATGTTCTGGGCTATGAAGCAATGTTGTGGGTGGGGTGGTTTTGCTTAGACTTTTAGACAACTACTAAGTGTCTCATTTCTTTCTGGTTGATATTTCCCCCAGGAATTCTTATTTATTCAGGTGATCTACCAGAGGATGTGATCTAATTATAAGGTTACAGGGTGACTTCTAATTTTGGGTCAGAGTGAATAAAAAGATGAGAGCCAGAAAACAGACCCATGGCCTTAACTGATCCCTCATATCAGAACTAACTCAGATTTAGTCTGCCATCCTTGCCACTTTTCCACAGAATCTAAGTGGAGAGGCAATTTCATATCATTGGGGAAATATATTCTCTTGTGTATTCGTATTTTGAAACAAACATAAATATGTGCCTTTTAGACATTGATTGAATATTAACATTTTTTTTCCAATGGAAAATTATCTAAACAAACATACTGAGATGTAATCTTGTGCCTTGAAGTTATCTCTCTGTCTCTTTTCTGATTCTCTCTCTCTGTATGAAAAATCTGTGACTCTGAAAAGATTTTATGTGTGTGTGGGAGAGGGCAACATTTTCTTCCAGGAAAGACAATATTAAAGAGACATCATTTTAATTAAATAGACATGGATGTCTGTATATAATTCTAATGAAAGCTTTATCAAATAATTTTTAATTGAGGTAAAGATTGCTATGAAAAGAACTTTCATGACTAAAGTCATCAACTATTTTTTTGAATCTACATGAAACTGGAAGATTAGCTTCTAGGAAGCAAAAGTAGATCAATATGGCTCTGCTTATCTGATATTACATTTAGTCCCTCTAACTAGTGAAGGGAATTGGAATCTCTTTACCAACTAAATTTGATCCACCTAAGAGCACACATAAACATCAAGTTTTTAAGCCTCTTTTTGGACCCTGTTTCATATCCAAGGAGGATGATGTTTAAATGAATTTAGAATTGATGTTTAAATCTTAAAGCCATTTGGTAAAAATTATATCTTTGAAAGTCTTAGAAAATTAAACAATTTTTTTGAGATTTGTTATAGTTTCATATATTCACCTTAAACCCTGACTCAGAACTTGATTTTTACATATGGCAGAACATATTTCTTCATTTATTTTTAGAAATTACATTTCATGAATCAATTCTTATATGCATCCAATATTAAGAAAAAGGTTACATTTCTTCAAAGATCTTTCACATTGGACTTAATTATTTTAAAACAGAGTTTGGGACAGGGGAGCAAGCTGGATGTTGGGGAATACAGGATGGTAAAAGGGCCCCAAGATGGTACTTTAAAATATATTATAAAGATCAAAATTAGCTGCCAAAATTTGAAATGGATAAGTTCTTAATACAGTGATCTTATTTAAAAATAAGGAGAAAAAAAAAAAGAAAAAAAAAGAAAAAAAAATAAGGAGAGTTTACTTTTTGTATGATTTTCTGTTACGATAATGATTTTACAAATGTATGATTTAAGAGTGTGAAGAAGAAATATGATAAGGAATTGTTTGCAGAACATAATGTTTGCACACATAATTTAAGGGAAAGTTGTACATCTAATCTGTTTTGGAATAATTGAAAGCATGATAAAATATGGCTAATTTAATACAGAATATTTATATTGGTTGTTACTAATTTCATTTCTTGAAAATGTGATCTGAATGAATATGTAGGCTTTACTCTCTGAGAGGCTGCATCTTTACATATTTATGAAGAATATCTTCTTTTTTCCAAGGGACTTGTATGATTACATGTTTGTGAAAATAGATGTTGGTTAACAGGATTTTGAAACAAGTATTCATGATATCCAACAGTATAAATAACTGTATCATATAAAATGTAATGTCTGCCCTCAGATTACAAGGAACTTTTAAAACTTTTTCTTATTGACTTGTGAATATTAAATCACATGCTTGAATCAAAGGCATAAACATTATTATTTTAATTCTTGAAAAAAAGCTTAACAGAAAACTATGTAAACTTCTCACAGTCAAAAATAAAACCTTTAAGTCTTTAAAGTCACCACATAATACCATTAAATATTACTGAAAAGTCCAGTGAAGTGGTTGTGGTGGGAATTATAAGGAAAAAAACTTGATAAAATCATAAATACCACATTGACTATATTTGAAATTTGGTAACAGTCACTGTGAAATCTATATTAATCCAATAAATGAAAAAGCTAAAATCAGTTCACTGAAGGGAAAATCATTATCCAAATAGACTAATTCTATTTCCAGTGAGTAGGAAGTATAATTCTTATGAGTGTAAATGTAGTCACACATCTCACAGTTTCATAAATATAGATGATATATCCCCCAATCCTTTTAGTCTAGAAGAAATCATTGTGTTGGCAAGCACAATTATTTAAAGGAAATATATCTTAACTTTGAGTGGTCATAGGCAAAAATCGAGACAACTATAAATTAATGAAATCCTCTAATAGAAGGCTCTTTGAAAATACATTTGCAATAATCACTCTCTGCTGAGATACTTAATCCAGGGAATTTGACTGGCATCCAGATAATAGGAGGCTGACTTTTAAAAACTGTACAATATCAGCTTGGGGGAAAGAGCCCTGTTTATATCAATTGAATTCAGTTATTTATTCATCAAATAATTGGTGCAACTATGCATCAGGCACATAGTAGGCTCTGGAGACAGAGGTGAAAATGAAACAGAAGGTTGCATTTGAGAAGCTCCCAGTCAAAATAACAAAATAAATAATTATAGTAAAGGTGGTTTTGTCAGTAAACCTAACTGGGAAGCTCAAAGGAAGAAATAGTGAACTCTCTGTAATTTTATGGGAAATTCACACTGAAAATAACTTCTGAGATATATTTGGGGGATGAATAGAAATCAATCAAAAGTTGAGGACTTTTGTTGCTTAATTGGTTGGCTGGAGAAGAAAGTCTTGTAACTGGCAATAGTGTATAGTCGGCAGGAGGGGCGGGGGGAGTAAAAAGTAATGCTTTGTGTCTGAGGATTTTTTGTTTATTTGTCTGTTTTTTAAAGAAGTACATCCATGAAAACCATTTCTCCAAGGTAGTACATAATCCTTAGAGTGCAAAATGTAAATGGTTATTTCAATACTGAGTATTAATTACAGACTTGCTTTTTGTGTCTCAGGGACCATTAAATAGACAAGTTATGATTTTTGGGGGGGGAGAAAGTAAAACACTTAAGAATTAATACAAATGCAGGTAAACTATCTTGCCATTACTACCTGAGTTGAAGAATAGAGAAACTGTGACATCATGTAGCAAATCTGATGTTTAATGGGATAGCTGAATAACTTGGCTTGTTTGACAGATCTCTCTCTCTGGTGTTTTATTCCCAATAAATTAATGTTAATAACGTTGCCATGAACAACTGCACAATGGTGTTGGGGACCACTCAATTTTGTCATTAATTCAGAATGAAGTAGCTCTCCATTCCTGCCAATCACTACTGGCATATTTCTATGACACCATAATTTTTGGAACCCACTTGCTAAGTAGAGACTACTTAGTATACTAGAGACTACTTAGTATACTACTTAGTATAATTAATCTATATCAGGTTAATCTGATTGAAAAATAATTACAAATAATTTTACTGCTACTAGTAAGGTTATGCTGTGTAAGTACAATGAAATAAAGCATTATGTTTTAAAGTTATATTTAGTAAACCCGGTCTTTATTCTTTGATGGTATAAAACATTAATTCAACTCAAACTTAATTCATCATTTCACCCCCAAAAAACTAAGGCATATTCATTATATGTTAGGGACTTCATGGAGTAGAGTGGGAATGCAAAGGAGTTAAAGATATAATATCTGACTTTCAAAAAGTAAAACAAAAAAACAACCATTAGTAATGGAGAGGAGGATACATTTCACAAAATTTTCTATTGATAGAAGATTTATTGTCAGTTTCATAAAATAGTAGTAAGTTATAATGTTGGGAAATAAATATATTAGAAAAATGCATAGTATTATTTCTTGAACAGTGCAGATGCAGTGCTGTTTTGGACTAATGATAATATGCAACATTGTTGCAAAAATATATAATTTATACATGTATAAGAGAAGAATCTTATGGGCCATTAAACTGATTTATTACCAACATTTTTGAGTCTAGTTAAAAGATACCTTTTCTTCTCTTTCTTTATCAGACAAGTTTCTTAGAACAAAATGGAAAATACAGTTGTAACATTAACATTTTCTTTGCTACATTAAACACATTTAAGTGCCTGTCCACCAAAGACTTTCACATGCCATGCTTTCTCTCAAGATTGACATATTCCCCATAGTTCTCAACTTGATTTTGTTTTCTATTAAACCCTACCAGACGGGTTATATTTGAAACCACTGTTAGAATTAAAATGTAACTGAACCCATTTAACTCTTATTATGATATGTCTGACTGCCTTCTCTTTTTTTTTTTTTTGCGGTACGCGGGGCTCTCACTGTTGTGGCCCCGCCCGTTGCGGGACGCGCAGGCTCAGCGGCCATGGCTCACAGGCCTAGCCGCTCCGTGGCATGTGGGATCTTCCCGGACCGGGCACAAACACGTGTCCCCTGCATCGGCAGACGGACTCTCAACTACTGCACCACCAGGGAAGCCCTGACTGCCTTCTCTTAATTTTACTTTTTAGAATCCTCTAAAAATCCATAACCATTTTACTACAAGCTATACATTTAAATTAAAAGAAGAAAAAGAAGGCAAAAGCTCTGAAAAGCTGTTGATCATATCATCTTAAATCTGATTATTTCCATCACATCATCAACACCTGATTCGGGTAATATGAAACACCCTGTTATTAATTTGTTGGATCGGGATAGGTGAAAAGGAGTATTCCTGTGCTGAGTCAGTGGTTGGATTAGTGGTTTTGAAGCACTTTTTTGGGTGAAGGATGAAACAGGGTTGGAGATAGGTATGAGGAAATAATGCATAGTGATTCCATTTATATTTATTGTTTTTTTTTTACCTTTTCTGATAGCTCAATGTAAATATCTTTATGTTTTCTTACCCTAATATGTCTCAATTCTCTTTCTTTGCACTATCAACAGATGTATGCAGTTAATATTAGGTTTTTTGAAATTTTTGAAGTAGTATGCTTAACTAGTAAACAAAGTAACTATATTAATAAGCTTAAACAAGAGGTGAGTATGCATAATGTCTGTAGTTTGAATGCACAAATAGAAAACTCTCCATTTATATGTTGTTTCTATAAGTTTCATGTTGTCAAAATTACCATTTATACTTTGATCAGAAGTATTTTTACCTGAATATAGTGATTTAGATTTCTGTGACATCCAAGTCCTGTAAAAAATAAACATATTTAAGGAAAAAAAGAAAACAGGCAGGTATATTTAATAATGGTCACTAATCACCAGTAAATGATTAATATTAATAATCAGTTAACACATTTCAGTAGAAATATTATATCCTTGAAATGTTGCTATTGCTCCTCTAAGGAAATTTCATTTTAATTATTTTCATTTGGAAACATTTTACACTGTTTGTAGAGATTGTAAAATAGTGTTGCATACAGGGAAAATGAGAATTTGGAAAATTAGAGTGATTGTTAAAAATTCCCAGAAAGTGAAAAGACTGATATTAGGTCATAAATGAAACACTGGCACAAACAAGATATATATATTAATATCTTCATAGTGAAAACCATTGTAACAATGTATTTTTTTTTAATTTTTGCTAATATCTGGATGCCAGGTGATCAGTCTGTTTCCTCTAGAAATACTGCTGGAATAACTAGGTAGCATTCATAGTTGTTGGAAAACAACTAAAACCAATTAGCAAATTGACTTTGATGTGTGTCATCCTTTTTTTTTTTTGAATTTTTAAATTTTATTTAATTTATTTTTTTATATAGCAGGTTCTAATTAGTCATCCATTTTATACACATCAGTGTATACATGCCAATCCCAATCTCCCAATTCATCACACCCCAACACCCAACCCTGGCGCTTTCTCCCCTTGGTGGCCATAAGTTTGTTCTCTACACCTGTGTCTCAACTTCTGCCCTGCAAACTGGTTCATCTGTACCATTTTTCTAGGTTCCACTTATATGCATTAATATACAATATCCATTTTTCTCTTTCTGACATACTTCACTCTGTATGACAGTCTCTAGATCCATCCATGTCTCTACAAGTGACCCAATTTCATTCCTTTTTATGGCTGAGCAATATCACATTGTAGTTATGTACCACACCTTCTTTATCCATTCATCTGTTGATGGGCATTTAGGTTGCTTCCATGACCTGGCTATTGTAAATAGTGCTGCAATGAACATTGGGGTGCATGTGTCTTTTTGAATTATGGTTTTCTCTGAGTATATGCCCAGTAGTGGGATTGCTGGGTCATATGGTAATTCTATTTTTAGTTTTTTAAGGAACATCCATACTGTTCTCCATAGTGGCTGTATCAATTTACATTCCCACCAGCAGCACAAGAGGGTGCCCTTTTCTCCACACCCTCTCCAGCATTTGTTGTTTTTAGATTTTCTGATGATGCCCATTCTAACTGGTGTGTGATGATACCTCATTGTAGTTTGGATTTGCATTTCTCTAATAATTAGTGATGCTGAGTAGCTTTTTACGTGTTTCTTGGCCATCTGTATGTCTTCTTTGGAGATATGTCTGTTTACGTCTTCTGCCCATTTTTGGATTGGGTTGTTTGTTTTTTTAATATTGAGCTGCATGAGCTGTTTATATATTTTGGAGATCAATCCTTTGTCCGTTGATTCATTTGTAAATATTTTCTCCCATTCTGAGGGTTGCCTTTTTGTCTTGTTTATGGTTTCCTTTGCTGTGCAGAAGCTTTTAAGTTTCATTAGGTCTCATTTGTTTATTTTTGGTTTTATTTCCATTTCTCTAGGAGGTGGATCAAAAAAGAGCTTGCTGTGGTTTATGTTAAAAAGTGTTCTTCCTAAGAGTTTTATAGTGTCTGGTGTTACATTTAGGTCTCTAATCCATTTTGAGTTTATTTTTGTGTATGGTATTAGGGAGTGTTCTAATTTCATTCTTTTACATGTAGCTGTCCAGTTTTCCCAGCATGACTTATTGAAGAGACTGTCTTTTCTCCATTGTATATCCTTGCCTCCTTTGTCATAGATTAGTTAACTATAGATGTGTGGGTTTATCTCTGGGCTTCCTATCCTGTTCCATTGATCTATATCTCTGTTTTTATGCCAGTACCATATTGTCTTGATTACTGTAGCTTTGTAGTATAGTCTGAAGTCAGGGAGTCTGATTCTTCCAGCTCCATTTTTTTCCCTCAATACTGCTTTGGCTATTCTGGGTCTTTTGTGTCTCCATACAAATTTTAAGATTTTTTTGTTCTAGTTCTGTAAAAAATGTCATAGGTAATTTGATAGGGATTGCATTGAATCTGTAGATTGCTTTGGGTAGTATAGTCATTTTCACAACACTGATTCTTCCAATCCAAGAATATGGTATATTTTTCCATTTGTTTGCATCATTTTTAATTTCTTTCATCAGTGTTTTATAGTTTTCTGCATACAGGTCTTTTGTCTCCCTAGGTAGGTTTATTCCTAGGTATTTTATTCTTTTTGTTGCAATGGTAAATGGGAGTGTTTCCTTAATTTCTCTTTCAGATTTTTCATCATTAGTGTATAAAAATGCAAGAGATTTCTATGCATTAATTTTGTATCCTGTAACTTTACCAAATTCATTGATTAGCTCTAGTAGTTTTCTGGTGACATCTTTAGGATTCTCTATGTATAGTATCATGTCATCTAAAAACAGTGACAGTTTTACTTCTTCTTTTCCAATTTGGATTACTTTTATTTCTTTTTCTTCTCTGATTGCTGTGTCTAAGACTTCCAAACTATGTTGAATAATAGTGGTGAGAGTGGACATCTTTGCCTTGTTCCTGATCTTAGAGGAAATGGTTTCAGTTTTTCACCATTGAGAATGATGTTTGCTGTGGGTTTGTCATATTTGGCCTTTATTATGTTGTGGTAGATTCCCTCTCTGCCTACTTTCTGGAGAGATTTTATCATAAATGGGTGTTGAATTTTGTCAAAAGATTTTTTCTGAATCTATTGAGATGATCATATGGTTTTTACTCTTCAATTTGTTAATATGGTGTATCACATTGATTGATTTGTGTGTATTGAAGAATCCTTGCATCCTTGTGATAAATCACACTTCATCATGTTGTATGATCCTTTTAATGTGTTGTTGGATTTTGCTTACTAGTATTTTGTTGAGGATTTTTGCATTTATATTTATCAGTGATATTGATCTGTAATTCTCTGTGTTTTGTAGTATCTGTGTCTGGTTTTGGTATCACAGTGATGGTGGCCTCATAGAATGAGTTTGGGAGTGTTCCTTCCAGAATGAATTTGGGAGTGTTCCTTCCTCCACAATTTTTTGGAAGAGTTTGAAAAGGATGGGTGTTAGTTCTTCTCTAAATGTTTGATAGAATTCACCTGTGAAGCCATCTGGTCCTGGGCTTTTGTTTGTTGGAAGATTTTTAATCACAGTTTCAATTTCATTACTTGTGATTGGTCTGTTCATATTTTCTATTTCTTCCTGGTTCAGTCTTGGAAGGTTATACCTTTCTAAGAATCTGTCCATTTCTTCCAGTTTGTCCATTTTATTGGCAAAGAGTTCCTTGTAGTAGTCTCTTAGGATGCTTTGTATTTCTGTGGTGTCTGTTGTAACTTCTCCTTTTTCATTTCTAATTTTATTGATTTGAGTCCTCTCTCTCTTTTTCTTGATGAGTCTGACTAATAGTTTTTCCATTTTGTTTATCTTCTCAAAGAACGAGCTTTTAGTATTATTGATCTTTGCTATTGTTTTCTTTGTTTCTATTTCATTTATTTCTGCTCTGATCTTTATGATTTCTTTCCTTCTGCTAATTTTAGGTTTTGTTTGTTCTTCTTTCTCTAGTCCTTTAGGTGTAAGATTAGATTGTTTATTTGAGGTTTTTCTTGTTTCTTGCGGTATGCTTGTATAGCTATAAAATTCCCTCTTAGAACTGCTTTTGTTGCATCCCATAGGTTTTGGGTCATCGTGTTTTCATTGTCATTTGTCTCTAGGTATTTTTTGATTTCCTCTTTGATTCCTTCAGGGATCTCTTGGTTATTTAGTAACATATTGTTTAGCCTCCATGTGTTTTTGTTTTTTACATTTGTTTCCATGTTATTGAATTCTAATCTCATAGCTTTGTGGTCAGAAAAGATGCTCGATATGATTTCAATTTTCTTAAGTTTACTGAGGCTTGATTTGTGACCCAAGATGTGATCTATCCTGGATAATGTTCTGTGCACACATGAGAAGAAAGTGTAATCTGCTGTTTTGGGATGGCATGTCCTATAAATATCAATTAAATCTATCTGGTCTGTTGTTTCATTTAAAGCTTGTGTTTCTTTATTAATTTTCTGTTTGGATGATCTGTCCATTCGTGTAAGTTAGGTTTTAAAATCCCCCACTATTATTCTGTTTCTGTTGATTTGCTCTTTTATAGCTGTTAGCAGTTGCCTTATGTATTGTGGTTCTCCTGTGTTGGGAGCATATATATTTATAATTGTTATATCTTCTTGGATAGATCCCTTGATCATTATTTAATGTCCTTCCTTGTCTCTGGTAACATTCTTTATTTTAAAGTCTATTTTATCTGATATTAGTATTGCTACTCCAGCTTTCTTTTGATTTCCATTTGCATGGAATATCTTTTTCCATCCCCTCACTTTCAGTCTGTATATGTCCCTAGGTTTCAAGTGGGTCTCTTGTAAGCAGCATATATATGGGTTTGTTTTTGTATCTATTCAGTGAGCCTGTGTCTTTTGATGGGAGCATTTAATCCATTCACATTTAAGATAATTATCAATATGTATGTTCCTGTTACCATATTCTTAATTGTTTTGATTTTTTTTTTTTTGTAGGTCCTTTTCTTCTGCTGTGTTTCCCACTTAGAGAAGTTCCTATAACATTTGTTGTAGAGCTGATTTGGTGGTGCTGAATTTGCTTGGCTTTTGCTTGTCTGTTAAGCTTTTGATTTCTCCATCAAATCTGAATGAGATTTTTGCTGGGTAGAGTAATCTTGGTTGTAGTTTCTTCCCTTTCATCACTTTTAATATGTCATGACACTCCCTTCTGGCTTGTAGAGTTTCTGCTGAGAAATCAGCTGCTAACCTTATGGGAGTTCTCTTGTATGTTATTTGTCATTTTTCCCTTGCTGCTTTCAATAATTTTTCTTTGTCTTTAATTTTTGCCTATTTGATTACTATGTGTCTCGGCGTGTTTCTCCTTAGGTTTATCCTGTATGGGACTCTCTGCGCTCCCTGGACTTGGGTGACTATTTCTTGTCCCATGTCAGGGAATTTTTCAGCTCTAATCTCTTCAAATATTTTCTCGGGTCCTTTCTCTCTCTCTTCTCCTTCTGGGACCCCTATAATGTGAATTTTGCTGCATTTAATATTGTCCCAGAAGTCTCTTAGACTGTCTTCATTTCTTTTCATTCTTTTTTCTTTATTCTGTTCCGCAGCAGTGAATTCCACCATTCTGTCTTCCAGGTCACTTATCCGTTCTTCTGCCTCAGTTATTCTGCTATTGATTCCTTCTAGTGTAGTTTTCATTTCAGTTATTGTAATATTTATCTCCGTTTGTTTGTTCTTTATTTCTTCTAGGTCTTTGTTAAATATTTCTTGCATCTTCTCTATCTTTGCCTCCATTATTTTTCTGAAGTCCTGGATCATCTTCACTATCATTATTCTGAATTGTTTTTCTGGAAGGTTGCCTATCTCCACTTCATTTAGTTGTTTTTCTGGGGTTTTATCTTGTTCCTTCATCTGGTACATAGCCCTCTGCCTTTTCATCTTGTCTGTCTTTCTGTGAATGTGATTTTTTTTTTTTCCGCCAGGCTGCAGGATTGTAGTTCTTTTTGCTTCTGCTGTCTGCCCTCTGGTGGATGAGGTTATCTAAGAGGCTTGAGCAAGTGTTCTGATGGGAGGGACTGGGGTGGTTAGAGCTGACTGTTGCTCTGGTGGGCAGAGCTCAGTAAAACTTTAATCTGCTTGACCAATGATGGGTGGGGCTGGGTTCCCTCTCTGTTGATTGTTTGGCCTGAGGTGACCTGACACTGGAGCCTATCTGAGCTCTTTTCTGGGCCTAATGGTGGACTCTGGGAGGGCTCATGCCAAGAAATACTTCCCAGAAGTTTTGCTGCCAGTGTACTTGTCCTCATGATGAGACAGAGCCCCGCCCCCTGCCTCTGCAGGAGACCCTCCAACACTAGCAGTTAGATCTGGTTCAGTCTCCCCTGGAGTCACTGCTCCTTCCCCTGGGTCCCAATACACACACTACTTTGTGTGTGCCCTCCAAGAGTTGAGTCTCTGTTTCCTCCAGGCCTGTTGAAGTCCTGCACTCAAATCCCGCTAGCCTTCACAGTCTGGTTCTCTAGGAATTCCTCCTCCCATTGCTGGACCCCAGGTTGGGAAGCCTGACGTGGGGCTCAGAACCTTCACTCCATTGGGTGGACTTCTGTGGTATAAGTGTTCTCCAGTTTGTGAGTCACCCACCCAGCAGTTATGGGATTTGATTTTATTGTGATTGTACCCCTCTTACCATCTCATTGTGGCTTCTCATTTGTCTTTGGATGTGGGGTATCTTTTGGTGAATGTCTTCCTGTTGATGATTGTTCAGCAGTTAGTTGTGATTCTGGTGTTCTCGCAAGAGGAAGTGAGAGTACATCCTTCTACTCCTCCGTCTTGAACCAATCTTGATGTCTGCCATCCTTGAAAATGACATGGTATTTCTGAGCATTTCAAATGAAATGTGAACACCAAGGACTCACATTTTCTTAGAAGAAAGGCAATGGGGTACAGTATTTTCAAACCAACCTTCTGGTGGTGGAAAAGGCAATGACCTAAGAGTCCAAAGATCCTTCTACTTACATTTTGGTGAAGTACTCATAGAAGCATGTCATTTTTTTGTGTGTATTGCATCTCATTTTCCTCATCAGATAAATATTCAGAATGTAATTTTCTTTCTGTTCTGACAGTCTTGTTGATCAGCAGAAATTAATGCCTGATAATATTGACTGTGAACTATATTATGCTTTTGTAAAGGTAAGGTACATTTTCCTCATATAGGAAAAAATTAAAGATATTTTGTTATTCTTAGATCATCATTGAAAATGGTCTTTTAGTGATAGAAAAATCACAAATCCTCGCTCTTGGACAGAAACTTTCTGATAAATGTTCAGCTCATCTCTGAAAATAGTTTTGTTCCAAAAAATAGTTTATTAAATGTCCAAGTAGTTTATTAAATGACCAAGTAAGTTCATAAAAATCATTAAAACATATGTATTTACTTCTATTTTTTTTTAGTAGCTAGAGAAAGAGCAACTTGTAATTCCCTTTTTGTCTCAAAGAGTACACTCTTTTCTTTTTGTTATTGTTTTTTTCACTCAACTTAGCAACTATATGGCATCAGTAGCCACCATTTCTGCCATTCCTGACATTAATACCATTTTATTTCTAGGGCTTATCTGATTGTTTTCCTTATCCATAGGCTAGGTGGCCTATTCTTTTTTTTTTTTTTTTTTTTTTTTTGTGGTACGCGGGCCTCTCACTGTTGTGGCCTCTCTCGTTGTGAAGCACAGGCTCCGGACATGCAGGCTCAGTGGCCATGGCTCATGGGCCTAGCCGCTCCGTGACATGTGGGATCTTCCCAGACCAGGGTACGAACCCGAGTCCTCTGCATCAGCAGGCAGACTCTCAACCACTTGCACCACCAGGGAAGCCCGTAGGTGGCCTATTCTTGTTAATTAGATTTGTTACAGAGAATTTGACCTATCAGTACACATTGGATTTGAATTAAGGTCATTTTCAAGTAGTACATTTGTTTTCACAGTGTATTTAAAAGAGGAAAAGATTAACAATTAGTAGACTTCCTGGGTAAGAGTTCACTTTTGCACATAGCTTTATAAAGAAAGGTTGAATTAGTTTTCTTTCACTCACCTACCCTTTCTGATCTTCATATAACTTTTTTTAGAAGAAATATTGGAGTACCTAACCTGCACCCTTTACACAGGAATCTATGCCAAGTCACATGTTTTCTTTCTTTTTTTTTTGCTTTTTAGTAATTCTACTCTTATGCATCCCTTATCACATTGAGTTTGCCCTTGGTATAGATGGCAAAGCTTTAAGTGAGGGTTTAATTATAGCCATTTAGAGACAATTTTAAAACTCCTATCTAACTTACTGCAGTTCTAAAGTAGAGTCTGGATGAGTGTTTGAAACTTTTGAAACTAATAGATAAGATGCTTACAGGGAGGTTTGTACAGTTTGAATGTTTTTTCAAGGAGAAATGAAAGAATCAAGAGACTTCTACATAATGAAAGTCACTTGACCAGGCCTAGGTTAAAAATTTAACTCCTTTAGTTGTGACTTAGAATTTGATGGCTTAATTGACTAGCTTTACGTTTATCTTTTCTGAGATAGCCTTCTAAGAACCTTTTGCTATACTTCTGACTTAGGTTTTTTTGATATATGTATGTGTGTGTGTGTGTGTGTGTGTGTATGTGTGTGTGTGTTTTCAGAGAAAACTGCTTTATATCATAAAAATTTAATATTATTTAATTTCAGTTCTAAAATTTAACCTTACAAAGTCTGATAGAAAGAACATCATCTTGAGTTATCTTGAACTCATTTAGTATCTGCTTTAAATACATATGACAGGTTTTATACACCTAAGTTTCTCTTATTATTTGAGAGCATATGTTTTAATCAGATATTTTGTATCACTGTAAAACAGAAATAGATGCTCCAAACACTTATTCTGTATGTTTTCTTTACTGTCAAATGCTAAATCTATATTTTTTCCCATAATGAATTCTAATCCTTTATAAATTGTGAGATGTAAGTTTGTCCCCTTAAAAACAGAATTTAAAGACCTGATTGAGTTATGAAATGAAAACACTATACTTAATTGAGAGGCTAATGCCAAGACAATGGTCTTCAAGAGGAGAAATATTTTAACCGCTATTTTAAAAATATAATTAAAAATTCTATTTTTCAAATAAAGAGAATGATTTTTTTGCAGGCATGAGACAAGGTAACTAGATAGTTTTACAAGCATTATGTGCACTGGTAGAAACATTTCTTTGTATTTCTCTTACTGACGGTTGACATGAGTATTTCTTTCTCAACTTGAATCAGTGGTTCATTTCTGGGTCTCGTAAAAGAACACTGATAATATATTTCATAGACCCTGGAGGAAAATGTGACTTTCTCTCTTAAAACAACCACAATCCCTTCTCCATCTTTTTTTCCCTGGCAGTATGTGCCATCTACTATACTTGCTACTATGCCAATTCGCTGTGGAGGTTGTATTGCTTATGTCTTACCACTTCCCAAATTCCTCTGTTTACAGTTATTTCAGTATACAGTTTAATGAAATCCCTGAAATAGGAAAATAATATGTGATATCTTCAGATGACATTGGAATGGACAAAAGTTTTGAAGTTTTTGTCTTGAAATTCCAAACATAGAGCTATCATTTTATCTAGTTTGACTCTGTCTTATTATCCAGTATTGGGAAGCTACTTATCAAAGGTCCATTCATCCATGAAGCCTGAATATATTCCTCAGGATTAAAAGTTTTATGGCTGCTTCTAAATTGTTTATAACTAAAGAACTAATCTGTTCTCAAAGAAATTATGTACTTTTTTCTATACTCTGAATATGAATCTCTGATCTCAGCTGTGTGTTTGGATAACTTTTGATCTCACTCAGTACATATATGTTCTAAATGTGATCCTTCTTGACTGATCTTTTACTTCTTCTCTCACTGGAAAGCAACAACCTCACTTTTGTGTTTTGTTTATTGTTCGTTCTTAAGACACAGGCCCTTTCCCCCAACCATTCAGAATGTTTTTCTTATTAAACAATTAATAGTGGTTTCTCCTTTATAAGCAGTAACTCTGGAAAGCTAATTGCATGCATCAGCTTTATATATACATGCACAGATATAACACAGAGATATGATTTTAAACTTTTTATTTGTTCATGTTCCATTTCTCCAAGTAGATTTTCCTCTCCATCTCCTTTTCTTTCT
Organism: Delphinus delphis; assembly: GCF_949987515.2. Taxonomy (NCBI): domain Eukaryota; kingdom Metazoa; phylum Chordata; class Mammalia; order Artiodactyla; family Delphinidae; genus Delphinus; species Delphinus delphis. The sequence continues at coordinate 38,871,700 of NC_082700.1, forward strand.
CCTTCTCTTTCTTCTCTCCTTCTGTCCTCTCCTCTTTTCCCCCTGCCCCCTTCCCCTCTCCCTCTTCCTCTTCTTCAGCTAGGTTACTGAGGCACACAGCGAAGTAGGTTGTGCCCTTACCTACACACAACCCACTCAGCCCCAGAGAGGAATCTCAGCTCCACTGAGGCTGATGGCAGCACTGCCTAGTTCATCTACCACCAGATCCTGCTTCTCTGTGACATCTCTGTCTATATCAATGAAATGATTATATTTTTGCAATGATTCAACAAAGATTTATTCATCTAGTATGTATGCCAGGAACAGAGTTTCCCTTATCCCACAACATTTAGGCTTTGAGAGTAAGGATTAGTTAATGCAACACATAAACTACATTAAAATATTATTCTGAGTTCTGACCTGATGGCAATACTAGTATCAGGGTAGTCCAGCAGGATAGACACCATACCTCTGGCTCAGAACCCAGTCTGTGATTTCCTGCAGCAGCAGCAGCCCCTCTCCACCTTGGTCTCATTTGTGTATGCAGAGTGGGTGTCATATACCAGAAACCACAGTGTGCCATTCTTGCATTTCAGCTGTAACTATGCATCTCTCCCTGCCACTCAAGAAAGAACATCAGAATGCAGTGAGTGAGAGAAAGGAATAACATGACATTAATTTATTTTTAAAAAATATGCAATACTAAAACATTTGGTCCTTTAAGTAACAATAATAATACATTCCTTGCAATATTAATAAAAACTCTTATCCTCTAGTATCACACTGCTGTTGAAAGCCATTCTTTTGCCACTCTGAAAAACTTGTCAGCTGTCCACCCCTCTCATATCCTCCTGTGATGTGCAGCACACATGGTGGGACAGATGGCTGGAGAGAGGTGTGTTATCTGTGCTCAGGCAGCAGTTTCTCTGCGCATCTTTACCATTAGCATATGACTCTTCTGCCCTTATTTCCTTCCTATGATAGTGTTAAGTGAGGTAGTCACATCTGCTGTACAGATTGTTGAGATCCTTGCTGCTAAACAATTAGGTAGGGATACAGTGGGAAAAAAAATTAAGTGTCTGTTTCTGCATGGTTTCCCTTGAGAGGCAAAGACCATATATTGACAGCTTGAAGGTGACTTGCCTGGTGAACTCTTGCAATCTTCCTAATTCAGCAGCAAACTGTAGGTTCCCAGAACTAAATGACCTACAATCTTTTCTTTATTTTAAAACCTCTAAAATTCCTAACCTTACATTTTGGTCTTGACTATGAATGAGGGAGTAAATCCTAAATCTAGTCCTTTTATCTGTAAACAGTCAAGTGGTTAATACACAGACATACCAAGGTCTAAAAGCTACAAAGTAACAGTCTTCTTAAATCTTTCTTCTTTAATAATATTTAATAAATACATATTTAGGAGCAATGAATAAGATGAGGATACAAAATAACATTTCCTAACCTCAAGAAGTCTCAAGTCTACTTGAAGAAATGAAGACTCATAGCTTCTTTGAAGTGTATATTATGCTTGGAGTTGGGGTAGGTGGGAATGGATATGTTCTTTCTTATCTGGGAAACACTGAACTATAAAATTACACTTGTCAAGTGTGATGCTTAGAATAATGGTGTGCATTGTAATATTTTTCTCTTTTGGATAGCATGGTATTCAAAATGAATTAGGTTTTAATGTCATACCATAATTGCATTAAGCAACTGCACTAAATTCCAGAATACATGGCATTTACTTAATATTCTATTGAAAACTGATTTTTAATATATACTACTTTGTATTTAATAAAGGAAACATCAAAATTTAGTTTTCTCCTGTGTCTGTTTATAAGCCTAAATCTGTGATCACTCTTTACTCTCTGCATTCACTCAGAAGTAATTTTAATATGCCCATTTTGTACATGGAGCATATATAAACAGTTCTGTGAAAAAGTGTATCACCCTTATATAGTAAGGCATAGTTACATTCTAGAATCATAGTTCTTTAGTGCATGCTGTAAAAACTGAGCCTCCTATTGTTTTTGGGTTTCTCATTTAGCTTTTAAAAAATGCCCCCCGCCCCGCCAGTGACTTAATGCCACTTTCTGATAGAGTCAGTGTGAAAATGTATAGTTTAAAGCACACACACACACACACACACACACATACAAACACACACACATTACTTACTGTCCCAATCTCAAAGTACTGTTTTACAGAGAGCATAGCTTAGATATAGGAAAGCACTTACCCATCCCCAGTTAAGGAGTTAACTCAGGATGGATTACTTGTCACAAAAACCAGGACTCGGGCAAGATGATATAAAAAATTACCACATCTTTGAAATGTTGAATGAAAATAATTCCAGCACAGTTCATGTGATTAAATCTATTTTCGTTTAAACACAGAGTCAGCACTCCTCTTCACCTTCAGGGCTTTCCAGCAGTTATTTCTATGATCAGTCCTTTAAAGAGGAATAGAAAATATAACCTAGAGTCTTTCTCTGAATTAATTTTCCTTTCTCTCCACAATTTAAATTTCTTTGAAAAATGTTTTCCAAATTGATTTTAACCTATTAAAGTAATGAACAGAATTATACCTTTAGGATCAGTTTATGAACACAATTGGAGGCATTACTGAAATGTTGACTTTAAGAAACTCATTTGTGATTGTGACTACACCTAGAAACACAGAGAGAAAGAAACATTAGAAAGAGAAAAAAAAAAAAAACACCAGGCCGAAAAATGTATGGTGAAAATAAAGATAGGCATATAGATATGAGAATGTAGATAGTAGGCATCTTTTCAGTTCTTTCTAAATTGCATAGTCAAATTTAAGAAAAGAGATAGATATAATTTTATCAGTATGCTTTCAAAATATTTCTTAGCACATGTTAAGTCGTATTTGTTTGTTCCTACACATACTTAATCACCCTCCTTTATTCTTGGGAAGGAGAAGATTTTCTGGCTAATTTCTTCAAAACCCTTTATATCATTGACTCCAACGAACTCTGGGATGGATTGGTGGACAACCAATTGGTTAATTTATCTATTGAATTATGCATATGCCTTGCTTTTTGCATGTGATTTCATCCTATCTGAGTTTTTTTAGAGTGCAACATTTTCTACAGTAAAACTAGTTTGTTTGTTCATTTGTTTGTTTAACGTCCTGAAATAGTGGTTTCTAAAATGTGGTTCCTGGACCAGCAGCAGCAATATCACTTGGGAACTCATTCAAAATGCAATCCTGCACCCTCATCCCAGACCTCTTGAACCAGAAACTCAAGTGATGGGGCCGAGAGGTCTGGGGTATTAAGCCCCTCAGGTGATTCTGATCCTTCTAATTTGAGAACCGCTAGCCTAAACCCCACTCATTGTACGGTGAGCTGGACAGGGTTGGTGTCCAATAAAAATGTCATGATTGTCTGTCTTACTTCAGTCCACGTGCACAGAAAACTAACAATTCAGGCTTAATTATATTTTGTTCACAGTCATGGTGATTGCTTACAGGTGACAAGATAATCATAGCAAAGCACAACACCCTCTGTGCCTATTACATTCTGTGAGGGCATCTTGATTCAACTGGTTTCTAGTGTGTTTTCAGCACAGGCACTTTTCATTATTTTGCTACTCATCATAATTACATACAACAGAAGGCCTAGTACCTGACGCTAGTGGCCCAGGTAGGTGGTTGGTTATTTAAATAAGTTGATGAAAGTAGGAATAACAAAAACATTTTAGTTTAAAACATGTAAGTGTATAAACATTTGTCAATCTGTTTTATGTAATGCCAGGGCCATCTTTTGGTTAGTTTCCTTAAAGAACTGTATTTTCTTTCTTGATTAACCCATACTATAATTCATCCATCTTTGTACTCTTTTAAGCACAAAACTTGCCAGAATTTAAAGATACATGTAAAGAAAGAAATTTTCACTGACTGAAAAAAAGCACAATGTAAGACCTGTGAACTAAGTTTGATTTGGGGTCTAGCTAGGACTATAACCTGGGAGACAGCCCCTCACACAATTCCTAGGAATTGCTCCTAAGAGGCTGGGGGGAGGTCAGTATGTATGTGATTTTTGTGAACTGTGTACGTGCAATCAAGTACACACTTTGGCAGAAGGTTGCTGCTAATCATGAGGAGCAGATGTCTCTGTTAATGATTTTAGTGCTTTTCTAGATATGGGAAGATGCAAGAAATTGGGCTCATAAAATCTTCTGAAGCTATCTATCTGAAGGCCTCTTCTGCCATTTTTTCCTAGAGCACAGAGTACTTCATTCCTGGTCTTAGCCCTGAACTCCTTTCAGGGAGTGTTAAATGTCAGTGACTAGAGTGGTTAGTGACCTAATCCTTGTGGAACCAGATGGTGAGGTACATTCTGTGGCTGACATTTTGATACAGAACTTTCCTGGATTTTTGTGATGTTTCTCCCCCAACTTTTATACGTTTTACCCACACACAATTCAAAAATAGTTTTTGTTCCATTTTTGTTTGGGTAATGTGCTTTCATTTTGCCTTTTACAGAAATCACGGTGGTTTTCAGGAAAAAAAACCTCATTATTTTACACTTAAATTTTAATGATGCATAAAATATTTAATTAGATATTTATAAGAACAATTGCAATGAAAAGATCATATTAACTAAATTAGTCAATTTAAAAAAAAAACAACCTCAATATTAAGATCAAATTTGAAAACAATCAAAAGTAACCTGTTTAGCAGGCAGCAGGTGAGTGGCTGGGTGAGCACTGAAGTACAGGAACTGTTGAACCAGAGCAGCTCCCACCCTCAAACCTTAGCCTCAGTATCCAGTGAGGGAGTTCTGTCTTCAGGCTTTAGACAGCAACAGCGAGTTGATAAGTGACCCTCTAACATACAGTTACTCTTGAAGGACTTGGACTTGAACTCTGTGAGTCCACTTATATTCAGATTTTTTTCAAGAGTAAATACCATCAGTTCTACAAGAGGTTAGTTGAATCCCGGGATGTGGAACCATGGATACAGAGGAATCTCGGATAAGGAGGAATGAAACAGGAGGACCCAACATAAATTATTCATGGATTTTCCGCTGTGGGAGAGGGTCAGCATCCCACACCCCATGTTGTTCAAGTGTCCACTGTATTAGGCTATAGGCTAATATACTAGGTTCTCAGACTCAGTTAACATTGTTTGATTCCTTCTATTTAGATGATGGTAAATTTGGGGGCTTGGGCTGAGTGATTATTATCGTTAGGAAACTTTGAATGGTCTAACTCCATGGGAAGTCAGTTATGAGGATGCTCTGCCTTTATTTACTTTTTTTTCATTTTTTGTTTGTGTGTAAGTTGAACATCTGTTTCTCATTAAAGGCACAGTGCTCACAGAGGAGAACTGAAACATAATTTTTTTTTTGAAATATCTCATGCAGGACTTTGACTCTAATGGAGGCTCAACTCTGCTATGGGTGATGGAGTAGAGGTGGTGATGGAGGATGGGTATATTCCTGGCTCCAAAATAATAATTTTAACTCCAAAATGCTATGTTTATTCAAATTGCATTTCATTTTAAATAATAGTTGACTCCATTATCATTAACTAGTCTCAATTTTTTACTGTACTTTCTTAATATTGTATACAGCTTAATGAGTGTTTTCTGACATGGCTATATTCACCTTACAATTCAATAAGAAATACTCCAAGATGAACTTTAAAGTCCTGTAAGTTATACTCATAAGTATTGAAGAAGCATGGTTCTGTTATTTGTCCTGATGTTTCTTATTAAAATCATAGTAAAATATACAAGTGTTACCTGTCATGAAAGAGAATGGAAAGACAAATATACTGCATATGTTTTCTTGCCATGTTGATCAAAACAAAGCAATAGCCTAGCTTTAGGGACTAGTGAAAAGAGGATGAAATGAGTAGGGAGCTGATATCAGGAAAACATCATATTCACTGCATGGGTAGGAACTCCAAAGTGCCAGGGTTGCTAGACCAATCTACCTTTTACTGATTGCAGGTAATAATGTGGGGTTACTTCCAAGAATTTTGGTGATAGAGTTAAGAATATAACTTATCAGTAAGCACCTGAGTAGTAATATGGAATTACAAAATGGTGGTCTAGCTCCATCTGGCAAATATGACTTTTAATAAAGTATGCTGTTGGGAATGAAATTTCAGTTATCATGATAAGTTAGATGTTGTTAATAGGGTTAATCATGCATTAGACAGTAGTCTTATTAATCCCTGAATGGCTTTATAATATTTATAAGCAATACTTAGCAACTTAAGTCAGTTTACCTAAAGTTGGCAATGTTTTCTGAAGTGGTAGCACAGTGTACAGGAAGAGTGCCTTTGGACAAATTCTTTAATTTCTCTGTGTCTAACTGTCCTCATTGAGAACCTCAGCTGTGCTGATCTCTGAGTCTTCTTTCAGCTTGGAACAACTGTGACCTGTCTGTCCTCATGGAAGAAACATATTTTGATGTTCAGCAAAGTAATTTACACTATTTTATAAACATATGCTCTCCAGTTAGAGACCATTTAGATTGAGAAGATAAAATGCCATTGAGGTGTGATCTTCCTGGTTAGCCACCTGAGTGCATTTTGAGATGTGGACATTTGGTCGATGGTATTATAGAAAATGCCTGGGCATGGGAGCAAGAGAGAAAGAATTGACTGGAAAACCACCCACCCACCATTTACTACTAGTGTGCTTTGGGCCAAATTACTTACAGTGTCCTTATCTAAGAAATGAGGATAAAAGTCTATCTTCTAGAATTGTGACAATTGAATAAAATAATACGTGTATAGTGCTGAGCTCCACGATGGAAATTGCTGTTCCCTCTCTCCCCAGCTTCCTGCTGGCTGCAGTCTAAATGAATGAGAATTCCCTAATCAAATTTCTAAAAGTGATGTTATCCCATCACTTTTAGTTCCTCCTTGATGCTCATTTTTCCTACCTCCTTTTCATGTCTGTCAAATTCACATAGGTCCCTCGTTCCCGTTCCTTCCTTTCTACTGCTGTGGATAGAATTTACCTGAATGATCAACACTTTTTGGAAGTGGAAGAAATAGTGCTGGATTTTTTAAAGTAAATTATATTAATGTAAATGTACAGACCTAGCAAATGAATCTAAACTTTGAGTCTAAATTACCTAGTTTGTTCTTATCACCGACCACATGCCCTGTGTGATTTTATAGCTGTTACTGGTCTCGGCCTGCTTTTGACAGTCTCTGGCAATGCTCTCTGCAGCTATTAACCTAGAAATTGCTCTCATTGTTTACACAAAACCCATCAAGGAGGTCAGCAGATGATTATAACACTTCCCTTTCTTGTATACCAAGCACTAATAAATGCATTATTTAAATCTCATAATAATCCCATGAGATAAGCAGGTATTATTATTTATGATTGTTTGTTTTAATGGACTCATTAAGTGACTTTTTCAAGATCTTATAAATAGAAGGTGTCAGGAATGGGACTGGCCTCCTATTACATGATTCTCACACTCCCAAGGGGTGGGGGGGACTCTTTGAAACTCTTTCTTCAACAATTTCCAATAGTAAATTGTAAACTTCTGTTAAAAGTATACCACCAAGACTTCCGGGAAGATGGCGGAAGAGTAAGACACGGAGATCACCTTCCTCCCCACAGATACACCAGAAATACATCTACGCGTGGAACAACTCCTACGGAGCACCTACTGAACGCTGGCAGAAGACCTCAGACCTCCCAAAAGGCAAGGAACCCCCCACGTACCTGGTTAGGGCAAAAGAAAAAACTAAACAGAGACAAAAGGATAGGGACGGGTCCTGCACCAGCGGGAGAGAACTGTGAAGGAGGAAAAGTGTCCACACACTAGGAAGCCCCTTCGCGGGTGGAGACTTCGGGAGGCGGAGTGGGGGAGCTTGGGAGCCGCGGAGGAGAGCACAGCAGCAGGGGTGCGGAGGGCAAAGCGGACAGATTCCAGCGCAGAGGATCGGGCCGACCGGAACTCGCCAGCCGAGAGGCTTGTCTGCTCGCCCGCCGGGGCGGGAGGGACTGGGAGCTGAGGCTCCGGCTTTTGTCGGAGCGCCGGGAGAGGACTGGGGTTGGCGGCGTGAACACAGCCTGCAGGGCGTTAGTGCACCGCGAGAGAGTCCGGGGAAAAGTCTGGACCTGCCGAAGAGGCAAGAGACTTTTACGTCCCTCTTTGTTTCCTGGTGCGCGAGGAGAGGGGATTAAGAACGCTGCTTGAGAGGGCTCCAGGGACGGGCGCTAGACGCGGCTAGAAGTGCGGAGCCCAGAGACAGACATGAGACGCTAGGGCCGCTGCTGCCGCCACCAGGAGGCCTGTGTGCGAACACAGGTCACTAGCCACACGCCCTTCCGGGGAGCCTGTGCAGCCCGCCACTGCCGGGGTCCCGGGATCCACGGACAACTCCCCCGGGAGAACGCACGGCGCGCCTCAGGCTGCAACGTCACGCCGGCCTCTGCCGCCGCAGGCCCGCCCCACACTCCGTGACCCTCCCTACCCCCCCGGCCTGAGTGAGCCAGAGCCTCCGAATCAGCGGCTCCTTTAACCCCGTCCTGTCTGAGCAAAGAACAGACGCCCTCCGGCGACCTACACGCACAGGCGGGGCCAAATCCAAAGCTGAGCCCCTGGGAACCGTGAGAACAAAGAAAAGAAAGGGAAATCTCTCCCAGCAGCCTCAGAAGCAGCGGATTAAAGCTCCACAATCAACTTGATATACCCTGCATCTGTGGAATACCTGAATAGACAAGGAATCATCCCAAATTAAGAAGCCCTGTGGATGAAAGGCTCTTGGGGCTGCAGCCAGGAGTCAGTGCTGTGCCTCTGAGGTGGGAGAACCAACTTCAGGACACTGGTCCACAAGAGACCTCCCAGCTGCACATAATATCAAACAGCAAAAATCTCCGAGAGATCTCCATCTCAACGCCAGCACCCAGCTTCACTCAACGACCAGCAAGCCACAGTGCTGGACAACCTATGCCAAACAACTAGCAAGACAGGAACACAACCCCACCCATTAGCAGAGAGGCTGCCCAAAATCATGATAAGTCTACAGACACCCCAAAACACATCACCAGACGTGGACCTGCCCACCAGAAAGACAAGATCCAGCCTCATCCACCAGAACACAGGCCCTAGTCCCCTCCACCAGGAAGCCTACACAACCCACTGAACCAACCTTAGCCACTGGGGACAGACACAAAAAACAACAGGAACTACGAACCTTCAGCCTGCAAAAAAGGAGACCCCAAACACAGTAAGATAAGCAAAATGAAAAGACAGAAAAACACACCGCAGATGAAGGAGCAAGATAAAAACCCACCAGACCTAACAAATGAAGAGGAAATAGGCAGTCTACCTGAAAAAGAATTCAGAATAATGATAGTAAGGTTGATCCGAAATCTTGGAGATAGAATGGACAATAGAATGGACAAAATGCAAGAATCAGTTAACAAGGACCTAGAAGAACTAAAGATGAAACAAGCAATTATGAACAACACAATAAATGAAATTAAAAGTACTCTAGATGGGATCAATAGCAGAATAACTGAGGCAGAAGAACGGATAAGTGACCTGGAAGATAAAATAGTGGAAATAACTAATGCAGAGCAGAATAAAGAAAAAAGAATGAAAAGAACTGAGGACAGTCTCAGAGACCTCTGGGACAACATTAAACGCACCAACATTCGAATTATAGGGATTCCAGAAGAAGAAGAGAAAAAGAAAGGGACTGAGAAAATATTTGAAGAGATTATAGTTGAAAACTTCCCTAATATGGGAAAGGAAATAGTTAATCAAGTCCAGGAAGCACAGAGAGTCCCATACAGGATAAATCCAAGGAGAAATACGCCAAGACCCATATTAATCAAACTGTCAAAAATTAAATACAAAGAAAACATATTAAAAACAGCAAGGGAAAAACAACAAATAACACATAAGGGAATCCCCATAAGGTTAACAGCTGATCTCTCAGCAGAAACCCTACAAGCCAGAAGGGAGTGGCAGGACATAATGAAAGTGATGAAGGAGAAAAACCTGCAACCAAGACTACTCTACCCAGCAAGGATCTCATTCAGATTTGATGGAGAAATTAAAACCTTTACAGACAAGCAAAAGCTGAGAGAGTTCAGCACCACCAAACCAGCTTTACAACAAATGCTAAAGGATCTTCTCTAGGCAAGAAACACAAGAGAAGGAAAAGACCTATAATAACGAACCCAAAACAATTTAGAAAATGGGAATAGGAACATACATATCGATAATTACCTTAAATGTAAATGGACTAAATGCTCCCACCAAAAGACACAGATTAGCTGAATGGATACAAAAACAAGACCCTTATATCTGCTGTCTACAAGAGACCCACTTCAGACCTAGAGACACATACAGACTGAAAGTAAGGGGATGGAAAAAGATATTCCATGCAAATGGAAACCAAAAGAAAGCTGGAGTAGCAATTCTCATATCAGACAAAATAGACTTTAAAATAAGGACTATTAAAAGAGACAAAGAAGGACACTACATAATGATCAAGGGATCGATCGAAGAAGAAGATATAACAATTGTAAATATTTATGCACCCAACATAGGAGCACCTCAATACATAAGGCAAATACTAACAGCCATAAAAGGGGAAATCGACAGTAACACATTCATAGTAGGGGACTTAAACACCCCACTTTCACCCATGGACAGATCATCCAAAATGAAAATAAATAAGGAAACACAAGCTTTAAATGATACATTAAACAAGATGGACTTAATTGATATTTATAGGACACTCCATCCAAAAAGAACAGAATACACATTTTTCTCAAGTGCCCATGGAACATTCTCCAGGATAGATCTTATCTTAGGTCACAAATCAAGCCTTGGTAAATTTAAGAAAATTGAAATTGTATCAAGTATCTTTTCTGACCACAACGCCATGAGACTAGATATCAATTACAGGAAAAGATCTGTAAAAAATACAAACACATGGAGGCTAAACAATACACTACTTAATAATGAAGTGATCACTGAAGAAATCAAAGAGGAAATCAAAAAATACCTAGAAACAAATGACAATGGAGACACAACGACCCAAAACCTGTGGGATGCAGCAAAAGCAGTTCTAAGGGGGAAGTTTATAGCAATACAAGCCCACCTTAAGAAGCAGGAAACATCTCGAATAAACAACCTAACCTTGTACCTCAAGCAATTAGAGAAAGAAGAACAAAAAAAACCCAAAGTTAGCAGAAGGAAAGAAATCATAAAGATCAGATCAGAAATAAATGAAAAAGAAATGAAGAAAACGATAGCAAAGATCAATAAAACTAAAAGCTGGTTCTTTGAAAGGATAAACAAAATTGATAAACCATTAGCTAGACTCATCAAGAAAAAAAGGGAGAAGACTCAAATCAATAGAATTAGAAATGAGAAAGGAGAAGTAACAACTGACACTGCAGAAATACAAAAGATCATGAGAGATTACTACAAGCAACTCTATGCCAATAAAATGGACAACCTGGAGAAATGGACAAATTCTTAGAAAGGCACAACCTGCCAAGACTGAATCAGGAAGAAATAGAAAATATGAACAGACCAATCACAAGCACTGAAATTGAAACTGTGATTAAAAATCTTCCAACAAGCAAAAGCCCAGGACCAGATGGCTTCACAGGCGAATTCTATCAAACATTTAGAGAAGAGCTATCACCTATCCTTCTCAGACTCTTCCAAAATATAGCAGAGGGAGGAACACTCCCCAACTCATTCTACGAAGCCACCATCACCCTGATACCAAAACCAGACAAGGATGTCACAAAGAAAGAAAACTACAGGTCAATATCACTGATGAACATAGATGCAAAAATCCTCAACAAAATACTAGCAAACAGAATCCAACAGCACATTAAACGGATCATACACCATGATCAAGTGGGGTTTATTCCAGGAATGCAAGGATTCTTCAATATACGCAAATCTATCAATGTGATAAACCATATTAACAAATTGAAGGAGAAAAACCATATGATCATCTCAATAGATGCAGAGAAAGCTTTCGACAAAATTCAACACCCATTTATGATAAAAACCCTGCAGAAAGTAGGCATAGAGGGAACTTTCCTCAACATAATAAAGGCCATATATGACAAACCCACAGCCAACATCATCCTCAATGGTGAAAAACTGAAAGCATTTCCACTAAGATCAGGAACAAGACAAGGTTGCCCACTCTCACCACTCTTATTCAACATAGTTTTGGAAGTTTTAGCCACAGCAATCAGAGAAGAAAATGAAATAAAAGGAATCCAAATCGGAAAAGAAGAAGTAAAGCTGTCACTGTTTGCAGATGACATGATCCTATACATAGAGAATCCTAAAGATGCTACCAGAAAACTACTAGAGCTAATCAATGAATTTGGTAAAGTAGCAGGATACAAAATTAATGCACATAAATCTCTGGCATTCCTATACACTAAGGATGAAAAATCTGAAAGTGAAATCAAGAAAACACTCCCATTTACCATTGCAACAAAAAGAATAAAATATCTAGGAATAAACCTACCTAAGGAGACAAAAGACCTGTATGCAGAAAAGTATAAGACACTGATGAAAGAAATTAAAAATGATACAAATAGATGGAGAGATATACCATGTTCTTGGATTGGAAGAATCAACATTGTGAAAATGACTGTACTACCCAAAGCAATCTACAGATTCAATGCAATCCCTATGAAACTACCACTGGCATTTTTCACAGAACTAGAACAAAAAATTTCACAATTTGTATGGAAACACGAAAGACCCCGAATAGCCAAAGCAATCTTGAGAACGAAAAATGGAGCTGGAGGAATCAGGCTTCCTGACTTCAGACTATACTACAAAGCTACAGTAATCAAGACAGTATGGTACTGGCACAAAAACAGAAATATAGATCAATGGAACAGGATAGAAAGCCCAGAGATAAACCCACGCACATATGGTCACCTTATCTTTGACAAAGGAGGCAGAAATGTACAGTGGAGAAAGGACAGCCTATTCAATAAGTGGTGCTGGGAAAACTGGACAGCTACATGTAAAAGTATGAGATTAGATCACTCCCTAACACCATACACAAAAATAAGCTCAAAATGGATTAAAGACCTAAATGTAAGGCCAGAAACTATCAAACTCTTAGAGGAAAACATAGGCAGAACACTCTATGACATAAATCACAGCAAGGTCCTTTTTGACCCACCTCCTAGAGAAATGGAAATAAAAACAAAAGTAAACAAATGGGACCTAATGAAACTTAAAAGCTTTTGCACAGCAAAGGAAACCGTAAAGAAGACAAAAAGACAACCCTCAGAATGGGAGAAAATATTTGCAAATGAAGCAACTGACAAAGGATTAATCTCCAAAATTTACAAGCAGCTCATGCAGCTTAATAACAAAAAAACAAACAACCCAATCCAAAAATGGGCAGAAGACCTAAATAGACATTTCTCCAAAGAAGATATACAGAGTGCCAACAAACACATGAAAGAATGCTCAACATCACTAATCATTAGAGAAATGCAAATCAAAACGACAATGAGATATCATCTCACACCAGTCAGAATGGCCATCATCAAAAAATCTAGAAACAATAAATGCTGGAGAGGGTGTGGAGAAAAGGGAACCCTCTTACACTGTTGGTGGGAATGTAAATTGATACAGCCACTGTGGAGAACAGTATGGAGGTTCCTTAAAAAGCTACAAATAGAACTACCATATGACCCAGCAATCCCACTACTGGGCATATACCCTGAGAAAACCATAATTCAAAAAGAGTCATGTACCAAAATGTTCATTGCAGCTCTATTTACAATAGCCCAGAGATGGAAACAACCTAAGTGTCCATCATCGGATGAATGGATAAAGAAGATGTGGCACATATATACAATGGAATATTACTCAGCCAAAAAAGAGATGAAATTGAGCTATTTGTAATGAGGTGGATAGACCTAGAGTCTGTCATACAGAGTGAAGTAAGTCAGAAAGAGAGAGACAAATACCGTATGCTAACACATATATATGAAATTTAAGGGAAAAAAATGTCATGAAAAACCTAGGGGTGAAACAGGAATAAAGACACAGACTTACTAGAGAATGGACTTGAGGCTATGGGGAGGGGGAAGGGTAAATGGTGACAAAGCGATAAAGAGGCATGGACATATATACACTACCAAACGTAAGGTAGATAGCTAGTGGGAAGCAGCCGCATAGCACAGGGAGATCAGCTCGGTGCTTTGTGACCGCCTGGAGGGGTGGGATAGGGAGGGTGGGAGGGAGAGAGACGCAAGCGGGAAGAGATATGGGAACATATGTGTATATATAACTGATTCATTTTGTTCTGAAGCTGAAACTAACATACCATTGTAAAGCAATTATACTCCAATAAAGATGTTTAGAAAAAAAAAAAATAAAAATAAAAATAAATGATCAGAAACAACTACAAGCCACCTCGAAACCAGAAATTTCCACTCTACTACATATTAGCAGTGTGACTTTGGACATTCTCAACACTTTATTTAGTCCAAACGACTATCAGATTTTAGGTGTCATTCTCTGGGTATCAGTAAAAAAAAAAAAAAAGTATACCACCAGCCTTAAACAGACCAAGTTGTTTCTTCTTTGTTCATGTTATACAACTCTTAAATAAATTCTGGTAATTTTTAAAGGCCATTTCTGGTTGCCGTTCTCTTTCCACTCTGAGCTGTATTGAAGAAATAATTCTGATTAAATATATATGTATATGGTTGTATATTTCTTTTTGTTCTTTGTCCTTTTTCTTCTTTTTTCTTTACTTCCCTTTTTTTTCCTTTTTAAAAATTTGAATTGAGATAAAATCATATGACATAAAATTCACCACCATAAAGATTTTTAAGCATACAGTTCAGGAGTGTGAAGTATACTCACATTGTACAACCAGTCTCCAGAACTTTTTCATTTTGCAAAACCAAAACTCTATACCCATTAAACAATAACTCCCTTTTCTCCCCTCCTCTGAGCACCTGGCAACCACCATTCTACTTTCTGTTACTATAAATTTAACTATACTTGATAGCTCATGTAAGTGAAGTCATACTGTATTTGTCTTTTTGTGACTGGCTTATTTCAGTTAGCATGGTGTCCTAGAGGCTCATCCATGTTGTATCATGTGTCAGAATTTCTTTCCTTTTAATGACTAAATAATATTCCATTGCACAGAAACACATTTTATTTATTCATTCATCTGTCAATGAATATTTGGATTGTTTCCACCTTTTGGCTATTGAAATAATACTGCTATGAACATGGGTATACACCTATCTCTATGAGACCCTACTTTCAATTCCTTTGGATATATGCTCAGAAGTGATATGACTAGATTATATGGTAATTTTGTTCTTTATTTTTGAAGAACCATCATATTGTTTTCTGTTTCAGTTGTGCCAGCCATCAGCACCTCCTAGGAACCAAACTAAGAGTCACCTAGGACTCTCTGCTCTCTGCCTTATTCTTCACATCCAATCACTGATCATGTTTTATGTATTCTGCCTCTTCAACATACCCTGGTGCTTCCATGCTTACACACCAAATTACCTCATACCCAGATAATTATAATTATGTGCTTAGGGGTTTATCTTGCCAATGGTTATTTCCTCTCTCTAACATTTTTAAAACTCCTACCACATAATCTTTTTATAGCATAGCTGTAATACTGTAGGGTGTTTTTTTTTTCTACTTTTTTTTTTCTTTAACTTAAGGTGATTTTTGTTTGTTTGTTTGATATTTAAATGTCTCCCCATTCATTGGCTACTGTGTAATATCAAACCTGCTTAGTCTGGTGATCAAGATTTGTTATAATATAATTTTAACCTTTTTCAACCCAGCTTTCACTATTTCTGTTCACCAAGCCTGACTTATAGCCAGGTGGAATTACTTACATATTTTATACACTTTTCACTTTCTGCTTTCCTTGCCTATTTATATGCTGGTCACCATCTGGAATGTTTTTAAACATACTTTGTCTCTCTCTCTCTCATCCAAATCCTTCATTTTCTTCAACCCCAAGCTAAAAATTCTGAAACGATCCCTGATTTCATTGTTTTATAGAACTTCTCCAAATCCAGGACCCTGATAGCATTTTATTGATTGTTCTTCTACAGCATTTATCACTTTCTATCTTGTACAATAGTTAGTTATGTACCTTAAATTTCATACAAGATTTAGCTCCCAAACTAAGGCTTGAAGACAGATATTGTGTGTGTTTTCATCTTTTTGTCTTCTCCAGTACATTACAGAGTACTTTGCACACAATTAGCAATCAATACCTATGTTTTGAGGGAATGAATCAATGAGTAAATTAACATAAGTATTGTGTAATGGGACAGACATAGTTTCTTCAGATTCTTAAAGTGGTAAAAGTTTTATATTTGCTAAGCTGAGAGGAAGCAGAGAGAGGTGTTTACAGGGCTGGCATTTGAACCTGAAGCCACAAATCTAAAAAGATTTTGCAAAGTATTTGCAATTTTTCTGTGCATTGAGGAGATCTTTGAGGAAACAAATCAAAAACAATGAAGAAAATTTTGGTTTCTGAAATGTATGCTTTGAGGAAAATTTGTAATTAATGGCAATAGGATTTTGCTTATTAATGAAATTTAAAATTATGTATTACTTTTTTTAGTTTATTAGCCTGAAAGCTGAAACATTATCTCAATTTAAAATTAATTTGAGTTACTTTAGTGTGATAGGTGCTTCAAATTATATCCATTTTATTACAAGAGTATTAACAAATTGAATAAAAAATACTTTAAAGAGTTTAACTGTAGTCAAGTAGATGTAAAGGATCTATCATTTTGAACACACTTAATCTTTCCTTAGAAACATTACAAAATACATTTCAGTACCTATATCTCCTATAAAGGGCAAAGTTTTAATTAATTGAAAGAAAATTATCTTTTTGCAATACAAACTTTCTTCTATACAAACAGAGTACACTGGAAGTCAAGTAGTTTCCTGGTAAATTGTATGGATGTTTGAATAGTAAGAATGTATGATCGCCAAGTATTCAATAAAATCTTACCATCATGTGGTAATAACAAGTTAACTGAAACATCACTGAACTAATTCTCTCACATTCCCCATGATGATTGACTTGGTTTCTGGGAAATGCTCCTTTAAAGTTAATAACGAAAAAATTTGGAAAAATATGACTTATTAAAGATTTTCTTAAATACAGACAACAATTTTACCACTGCTGTACTATTTTTGAACTTACAATATTACTTTTCAAAAATCATCTTATATCATCAGGAATGATGGTCTTATAATCAAAAAATAACATTTATGATTTTCTCCAAAGCTCATTAAGCCATAATCAACTAAGTCTGTGTCATTATCACATCTATAACTTTCGAATAAATGCAACAAAATATTACCTTGTGAATTTACCTGTGCCCAGAAGTTTCAGTTATAACTGAATAACATGATTCTAATTCATAAATTCAAAGAAACAGTGACAGTTATAGAAAGAAAAATTGTACCAGGCACTTGTTAAAAATAGCAAGGAAGACTTTATCCAAGATTATTGTGATAGGAAGGAGTCAAGACTATTGCAATAGAAAAGAAAGTTGAACTCACTCTGCTGAAACAAAAAAGAGGTGAACTAATGGAAAAAGCACTATAAGAAGGAGGTTGGTCTAAACGATTAGGTCACTAGTGTTTGTTAATTGTCTTTTACCCAAGTTAGTCTTCTATCTTCTCCTAAGAATTAGGAGACAGGGGTCCTATTTTTCTTGATAATTACATTTCAAAGGGATGACTCCGAGGTCATGGAGAAAGATATTCCTGGGTTGTTAGGAGATTTATATCTCAAAGGAGTGGAGAAAGAATTTACCATTGCAAGTTTTCAAAAGTTAATGCTTTAAGAAAAAAGGAGGTCACAGCCTAGAGTTGGGAAGAAACCTGTCTAAAGTTGAGTCACGCTGAGGAAATGTTAAGACCTTCTTGGTCACAGTAAATATTTGCTTTTTAAGACTGTTGGCTAATCTAGCAAAAATTTCAAATTTCTTCTTGGCTACACTTTTCACTGGAGTGATTATGACCCAAAATATGACAAGAATTCTTTCCAGAGGAGGTACTTCCTCTGCGCTCTGGGGAAAGTTAATTTTCAATACTTTTGACAAAATGTAATACTTAGGGGATTAGATATAATCCCCTAAGTACATTTTTTAGGCCTTCTGTCAACAATTTCCAAATACCAGTCTTTCTATCAAAAGTATTTCTTGCTGAATCATTCCCAGTCCACCCTGACCATATGCCATGCTTACTTACTTGTTCCTACAGAAAGAACTACTGGTGATTCTAAGTGTTTAAGTTCATATTCTGTGACTAAAGGGTTTACCTATATTTTTCCATCTGTGTTAGAGCTATTCATATAATCAAACAAGTAAGATAATAACTTTCTTTAAAAAAATATATGGCATTATACTTTCCTAGGTAGCAAGCTATTTTAAAGTCAAAGTGATTATCAGAGTGTGACAAAAAAAGGGAACTCTGTTCTCTACCTCAAGAAACTAGCATTTTACTAAAACAAACAAACAAACAAACAAAAAAAAACAAAGAAAGAAATGGAGATTTTAAGGTTCCTTCTCATCAATTCAAAATCCCAATAAATAAACTTATCTGATTCTAATTTTATATTTTAAACTAATTATAGAAAACAAAACTGTGTTAGTGTAAAGTGACATGTCAAAGTGATACAGGTAAACCTTTTAAGTATTCCTGATTTATACTAAATAAAGTGAATTAGCAAGTAAGTACAGTGTACAAATTTAACCACATATTCTCAGAGAACCATCAAAGTGTCTACACAGTTGCAGAAAAGGGCACAGATGTTCACCCTAAAAAAATCCTATAATTAAGACACATTTATGCTCTGCAGATGCAGCCATTTCTAGAGTACTAAGTACTCTTGTAAACACACCCAAACCAAAGAAAAGTCTTTTTGAACTTTCTTACTTTTATTTTAACAAGAAAACCGAAACAAGGATCTTAATTATACAAATGTGGCAGTTTAATTAATCCAACATTTGCTCTCCAGCCATATATAGTTTAGTTTGTATTGAACTTAAATTCATAATATTTAATGTTTTGTTTCGCAGACTCTGTTTCTGAAATTTACCAGGAAGATTTATGTTATTTTTATGTAATATAAAATTAGAGGTGTTGCTGATTATTGGTGTTGCTGATTTTCAAATATTGATTTATATTCTGACAATGTGATGAGGCAGAAAATAGAATGAAGGAAGGTACTGAACGCATGGAAATGAGAGAAGTATTTTTACTCCAACTATGTACAGCATAAAATAAAAGAAATTAAGTTCATTTGTGTTACCTCCTTTTATGACAAAGGAAGGGCCAGTGATTCAAAAAGAAAAGTCATGATAAAAAACATATCTGAGGATGCACCCATCCTTTCTGAAATGAAGAGCTAGAGAATTAAAGGAATGGAAGCATTTGTGAGAAATACCTCCTGAGCCTTGCCCTGGTTTTGAATTTGTTAGCATCAGAGCCTCTATTCGACTTGAATCTTCAGTTCAAATTGGCAGTTGTAAAATTATGTTCTCTCCTGTTTTCAGCATAATTTTTGTATCTACTTTGCAGAATGCAAGAAAATCAATATTTGACTCACATATATGAAGGATGTAGCAGCATCTAGCTATTTCTTCTTTCCAAGGTTTTCCTTCTTATATAGAGATGATTTTTTCTTTCTTAATCTGCAGTAGGGTTTCGGTCTCTATTTCATTCCATTTTCTATGACCACTAGTACTGTATTTCTAGCTGTCAGAAAATTAGGCAATTTAATGCAGTAGGTAGAAAGGCGATATTCCTAATTATTTTCCCGTATATCCTAAGTATATTAGTTCTGCAAAGAAGACCTTAAAAAAACAAACTTATTGCTAGGTATAATCATGCTTCAGACAGCTGTTGGAATAAAATCATTTTTTTTTCAGTATATACATCTTAAATGTTTACCAATTTCCATCAGTATTAAAGTTCTGGTGATGGAGGACTTGCTGAGGATTTAGATTGATCAAAGGGTCAAACCTGATGGAAGATTTAGGGCCTTTTCCAAACTACAGCTCCATGGCTAAAGGTATCTGTATATTTGTAGACAATTCAAATTGAGGGTGGTTTATCAAACCTGCTCCATTTTATGAATGTATACTTAAATAAAATAAGCACAAAAGTGAAAAAGAAATGAGACAGTAAACTTTGTTTCTTTAGAAACTGCAACAGTAGTAGGCCAAACATCATTATGCTAAGCCTCAATGTGTGTTCATATGTACACACTGACATGGGCAAAATAATGTATATGCATGAATAGAATATATTTGCATGTACAAATATAGTTGTTCATATTTAAGTACATTTTCTCATGTTAAATTCAGTAAAATTGAACTCTGCCATCTGGATTTTATGTATTTTGGTTTTAGAATTTACTATGGAGTTTGCCTTGAATCTATAAAATAGGCAATGAGGACTTAGAATAATCTTCATAATTTCTGTTTAAATTCTAAGGGTGTACTTGTAGGGGTGAAACCCCCAAAAGTATTATTTTAATACCAAACTTCTATTTTACAATTTTCTTTATTCTAATTTCAAGGTTTTTCTTTTTACTTCTCCTGAACATGATATGTAGAGTTTGCAACTGATTTCTGACAAATTCTTAAACAAGGTACTCTAGTGGTCAATCTAAACCTTGATTCTTTTCTTTTTTGCCACAGGGCTTAAAAGATACATGGAAATATATTGTATTTTTAATATTACCAATGGAGAAAAATCACAAGCTCTGATACAATTATAAGTAAAATAAATCTAAAAGGTTTTGAATCATTTAGTCACACTGACAGTCACAAGAAAATAAGGATCTTTACCTAATTATCTTTCTCTATGTATGAAGGGAGATACAAGCTAAATAAAATATGTGACTTGT
This sequence comes from Delphinus delphis, assembly GCF_949987515.2. Lineage (NCBI taxonomy): Eukaryota > Metazoa > Chordata > Mammalia > Artiodactyla > Delphinidae > Delphinus > Delphinus delphis. The sequence continues at coordinate 38,892,648 of NC_082700.1, forward strand.
GTAAGATATTGCTTATAGTTAGCACAAGAACTGCAATTAGATTGTCCTTTTATTACACTTTGTGCCTTGATTAGTCTTGATCAGTTTCCAAAATCACACACACACGCAACACACACACACACCCCTCAGCCACATCCATGCAAACCCGCATACAAAGAGAGCGAGAGAGAGAGAGAGAAGGGTAGGTGGGAAACACATGCATATACACACCCTTCAGTTCTGGGAACTTGTAAGATGGTAGTCATTTTATTTCATAAAAAGAAAATGTCCAGAAAGACATATCCATGGATAGAGACTTCTCATAATAAATAGAGGCTTTCACCATCATACATTCTCATCTGTGACTTTCACCTCCAGAATCCCAGCCAGATCCATACATTGCTGGGATCATGAGGTAGTAATGACTTTGAGAATACCTCCCCTATGGGAGGGCCCAAAATGTGACTAATGCTTAACATAGATATTTTTGACATGTGGCTCTCAACACAAGAGTATTCTATGAAACAACAATTTTGACTAAAAGATACATTTCCATTATGTTTATAAATCATTGGGAAATAACTTGCTTTAAGTTGATAGACTGAATTTATTTTTTAAATTTTTTATATAAATTTATTTATTTATTTTTGGCTGCATTGGGTCTTCATTGCTGCACGCGGGCTTTCTCTCTAGTTGCAGCAAGCAGGGGCTACTCTTCATTGTGGTGCGCGGTCTTCTCATTGTGGTGGCTTGTCTTGTTGTGGAGCACAGTCTCTAGGTATGCGGGCTTCAGTAGTTGCAGTGCGCAGGCTCAGTAGTTGCAGCATGCTGGCCCTGGAGCATGCGGGTTTCAGTAGTTGTGGCGCATGGCTCAGTAGTTGTGGTGCACGGGCTTAGTTGCTCCATGGCATGTGGGATCTTCCCAGACCAGGGTTCAAACCTGTGTCCCCTGCATTGGCAGGTGGATTCTTAACCACTGCACCACAGGAAAGTCTGATAGACTGAATTTAAACTTCTAAAAATACCTTAAATTATTGTTAAAACACACAAGTAACTCTATTCATTTGAAAATGTTATTGATTAATTTTATTGAAAGACAGCAGAGGAAATGCAGATCACATTTAACATGCATTCTAATGACACTAAGTACTCTACAACAATTCCCCAAAAGACATTATAGTAAAAAAGATAAATATAAAATCTTGAGCTGGGATTTAAAATAAAACTCTGCCTAATTTAATCAAAATCTTATCAATTAAAATATCTGACATTGCAAAATTGAGATTTTTTTTCTTCTAAGTTTAAAAATGTTAATTTTGACATACCCCAAGAGATGGTATCGCATTAGGCAGCCAAGTGTGCAATTTTGGATAGCTGATCAAACAGTAACGGAGGCAGTGGCTAGCACTGCACATAAACCTACACATAGTTTAATGCACTCGTCCTATAGCATATACCTTTAAAAAATTCACTACTTTGAGCTATTGATAGATCAAACCTTATTCTACCTTAAACTGTACATCCTGGTGATCAATAGATAAAATAAATTGAATTTATGTAGTAGATATTTGTGTTTTACTCCTTTCTTGCTTTAAAATTATTGTGAGAACTCAATTTTGAAATCTCATCTTTACTATGATTTTCCTGACACTGGAGATATCAAATGCATGACATCTTAGAATACTGTTTCAACAAGAAAAACTAGTGACAGAAATTTATTACTTCCTAGTTACATCATATTTTTACCTATTTCTAGCTCCATATGAATACTATTCTGTATTGTTTTAGATACATTTCCATCAAAATTCATTAATTTGAATTAATAATTATTTATACACATTTAGTCCACACAGCATACATACACAAATTATGAGCTGTGCATTTTAAATTATTTAATTAAGATTATATTGATATTTGGAATGATACTTATTTTACTGCCAACAGACAAAATGTGAACTGAGTACAGGAGGAAAGGGGTATAATTATGAGATTAGTGCACAACTCTTCCTGTCGGATGAGTAAAGTTGTTGTGGGTCTGTGGATCCAGTCCACTTAATAGATGCCAGTGGTGCTTTTGTAGATAGTCAATGCCCCATTGACTTAATAGAAACACATGTTATTGTTATTGCCATGTTATTAAGCAGATTACCTCATCAGCCATCCAATGCAAGGCTATGGGAGAACACTTGAGGAAAGACAGTGGTGGCCCCACTTCATTTGCTCTCAGTGACCTATTGTCCTCAATAGTGTTCCATCAAAAATTAGCTCAGCTGTGAAAAACAAAAGTTTAAGAGATTATTAGGTACTCAAACAGATACCATATCTACTGCTGGGTAATTGCTTGAGATTTGGTTACCATTAGTTGTCCTTCCAGCTCAAAAAAATTGATATATTAGAAAGGTATTGATGAGGCTAAAAGGTACCTTCATTTAACATTTATTTCAATTCACCTTGAATTCCACTACTGCTTTAATGCAATCAATCACTGAAACTCTGTAACATGTACTATGGCAATTTTCAGTGATTTTCAGAGAACCAAATATTACTTTCAATTTTTAATGTACAATTAACTCAAACCACATTCATTACTATAGGTAGAAAATTTTAATACCAGCATAAAAGGAAAGCAACTTTCAAATACTGTCAAATAAAGTCTCTAAATAGTTGCTCAAACTATCAGATGTCTCTTTTAATTAACATTCATAAACACATAAGGAAGAAAACCTCTGAGTTTTAAATTTAAAAGTCAAGCTGTTTTAGTAGAAGGTAGGCATATTGCACACCTAAACATCCTTTGAGAATCACAGTTAAGGTTTAATAAACACTCTCCCTGTTTCTGCTGTGGTGTGAATTTCATTTTGCATATGCTGACCTTGGTTTAGGATGTGGAAAGTTTGTTATTAAACTTACAACCTGCCATTAAGGTGGGCATCAGCTTTTTCAAAACAACACCTATCCACATTTTTCTCATTTTAGCAGCATGTCTTTTCAGCTCTGACACTAATATCCAGGGCATCAAACAAGGACATATGCAAAACAGGCCTCTTAGTTCTTGTGCAGATGAGTTACTATGTAGTAGGTCTGTTCTGCAGGGCTCTGTGGGGTCCTCCCCAACATTTCCTACCAGCTGCCAATATCTCCCAAGCAGATCAAATGTTCTTTCACCTGAGACAAAAGCACCTTTGCTTCCAGCTAGCCAAACAAACCTCAAACTTGTTCTCCATCACACCTAAAGATATTTGAAAGAGATATAAATAACTGCCATCACCCTAACTCATATTACTCTATTGTGTATAAAAGTGTATATACTTAGACCTTTAGCACATATGATTATGCACTGGTCTTTATGAGCTCAGAAGTAATACAGAGATTCTGAAAACTGAGTAGTCCAAACAGTGGCCAAATGAGTGAATTGAATGGTTAAGGAGAAAATTTCTAAACATGGTCTTTTGTTTCCATTTAATTCATATCTTCCTGTTCTGACACCTTCAATTTAAGACACAGAAGAAATAGTTGTGCTTTGTCCTCCCTGTAGTAGATTTGCCACTGTTACCAGACAGTCTCCAATGTTTCTCCTAGAATGTAATTCATCTTCATTGTTCCTGTGCCGACAGGATGGAAACTGCTTACAAATTTTACAGCTAGCAATACTTTTTATTGTTGTTCTGAAAGGGCTCCTGAGGGCTTTCTATTTTATTTTTAGGAAATGTCTGATTTTTTTTCCTCTTTATGTTATACTTTTCACTATTATGAATGATGACCCTAGAATACTGGGAGGAAAAAACAACCAACACTCACCAAACTCTGTAACTGTCATAAGTTTTAATGCAATCTTCCAATACTTTGATTTATTGCAGATGCTACATTTTAACTGTTATAGCTAATGAAGAATATGAACGGCCTTTGTGGAATGCTGACATTCTTTCAAACTAAGAAACCTTCAGGATGGCTCAGATGTCTTTCAGAGGAAAACTGATATAATAAGGAATGTAATGTTGTTCTTGGGCTTTTGGGTACGAATTAAAATTTTAGGCATCAAAATGTAGTCAACTTTATGATGAAGCTGTGAAATCATATCACTCAATGTCAACCGTGTTCCTTTAGATGTTTTGTTTTACTCCTTTGATATCCCTCAGGCTTGATTATACTTGAAAGTAGCCAAAAAGAAGCCCTGAAAATAAATGTGACATTTTTTATGTTAACATTTTAGGGACTTTTAATTATAAATCATCTTGGGAGAGGTCATTTGTCCTCATATGAAAAATAGCATAGGTAAACAAACATATTAATGAACTAATGGTTAGATTGAAGATGGAAGTAGCCCATATTGTACCAATACACTTATTTTGTGTAGAAGAGACAGATTTGCTCTCTTATTCTCTTTCATAATCAAGTTTTATACTAATGTTGAAATCCAGTTGTCAACAGTTTTGTAATAGTTTATAAAAAAAATAAATTCAATCCAAATCAACATTCATAAACATCAGTGTGCATCATGAAAAAAAGTTTTCCATATATACTGATTAATATTTTTAAATGAGAGTTTCTAATTGTCCAGTATAGAAAAGTGAATTTAACTACTTTTAAAATCAATTTTGAATTTATGAAGGATCTTTATCTACCATGCAAACTGTGAAAAGTACATGTGTATACATATATATTTATATACTATAAAGCATAATATGTATATATATTATGTATATTCTTATTTCTATGTAACAATAGCTATATAAAATCTGATAAATTCTTTCTAATATCTTAAATACTTTATTTCTAAAGAAAGGGTAATAAAAATTCAGAAAATAATTAAAATCCTACCAAAGGTTCCATCCTGATATAAAAATGACCATGCTATTAACATCTGATAATACCAATATTTTCCTTTAATTAGTAGTTCTGTTTATATTAAAATTACTAATAATTTACTTTACATTGTATTAGGGAAATGATGAAATTATATGAGTATTTTCATTATATAATCATCAACCTAAACTCAATACTAGTAAACAATTTAATTATATTGCTAACATAGTATCAAATTTTAATTCTAATTAGAATTACAACTCATATTACATTACTCAGAGTATATCACTGATTAATATTTTATACTAGTTATACAAACATTTTTTTCCATTTGCTATGAATATAAAATTTAAAATCTTGTGAGTTTTCTGCATTGATAAACTTACTGAATGATATCAGGAAATAACCTAAAAGTATATGATATAGATTAAATTTGAGGGCATTTGTGCTGATATTCAAAGGTGAATGTGGAATGCAGAAGTGGTTTACAGTTATATAAATTTCATCTTTTCATTCATAGAGAAATTTTTGTGAGAGCATACAAATGAGTTTTAATCAAAGTATAGCTCAGTGATATAATAAACATTGATCACAAGATAATTTTTATTCTTGATTTCTTTGTGGTCTTACAGTATAAGGAATAGACATCTGGGAGAAAGTAATCCCATGGGGTTGAATCTTTGCCTGCAATTTAGCAACTGGGAGTTTTAACATGTGCTGTCAAATATGCACCTATGTTTATGATTTACCTTCTTCCATGAAGAGTCTGAGGGTGGCTGTAAAGGATTTGAGAGCCTGCTGTTTAAACTACTCAACTGATACATTGTTTCATTTATTTTGGCATCTGTGGCTAATCTCCATTAGATTAGACAATGTATCCCTTGCCTTCAACTAGAAACCATTCAGTTTTCCTAACAAGGAGCCTTTCCAGGTTTATTTCCCTAACATTGCCCTGAAGAAATCCTCTGATCCAGAAAATCTGATTTCATAAAAAGAAAAAAGTTAACCCTGTATAAAACAGAGAATAAAATGGTGGTTACTAGTGGATGGAGATCAGGGAAGAGTGATGGTGTTTAAGGATACAAACTTGTATGTAGTAGTAAATGAGCCATAGAGATCCAATGCACAGTATAATGAATATAGACAGTAACATTGTACTATAATTGTGTAATGTGATAAATATTGCTACAGGCAATCATATTACAACATATAAATATACTAAAGTAGCAGGCTGTACACCTTAAACTTACTGGATGTTACAAGTCAAACTTATTCAAGGGAAAAAAAAAAAAAGAAAATCTGATTTCACCAGTGTCCTCATTCAAACCATTTACCTTTTTGTTGTATGTTTCTCCACTCCTCTTGATAGAACTGCTATAGTCACATTTCTCTTTCTTTACATGTTGGAATCTTGCCCATTCACCAAATCCCATCTCGATGCAATCTTCTTTTTAACAGTTTGAATGAGTCTTCTGAATTTATTTATCTTTTTTAATTCATCTGAAATCCTGATCATGTTTTGTTTTATCATACTTTTTGCTCCTTTTCTCTCTCTCTCTTTTTTTTTGTTTTTTTTTGTTTGTTTGTTTTTTTGCGGTACGCGGGCCTCTCACTGCTGTGGCCTCTCCCGTTGCGGAGCACAGGCTCCGGACGCGCAGGCTCAGCGGCCATGGCTCATGGGCCTAGCCGGTCCGCGGCATGTGGGATCTTCCCGGACAGGGGCATGAACCCGTGTCCCCTGCATCGGCAGGCGGACTCTCAACCACTGCGCCACCAGGGAAGCCCCTTTTCTCTCTTTTGAGAAGCTGCAAGTTCTGTTGTGGAAGGGAATAGACCTTACTTATCACTCTAATTATTTCTTTCCTGGACACTGGGACAGAGGAGTGGAAAAGTACACCTTGGAGTACATGCCAGGCTTGCTTTCCAGCTGTGCCATGTACTGACTTTTTGGCCTTGAGCAAATTACCCTAGCATTATGCATGTCTCCTCATATTATAGTCTTGTCATCATAGGAATATTGTGAGGATCAAATAAGCAATTTAACTCTTTCAGAGAGCTTTATCTCACTTAGTAGGTGTTAGCATATATTTGTTCAGTGGGTAAGTGTTTTGGCTATCACTCTAGGGTGACTTTTTGATTTTAAGAAATAGTCTTTAATTTACTCTAACTGGACCCAATACAGTTGCCATCATGGTCCTGACACTGCTTTTTCACTTTGTCTTACTTGTCTTTAGTGAAGAAGTTACATTAGTGTTTTTGATACAGTGATGACTTTTAAATGTCTTCATTTTTGTGGGGGTGGGGTAAGGGGAAGCAAAAAGACTTGCCAAAAAAAAGAAAAAAGAAAATATTGCTGAGAAAGACAAGCACAGGCTATGATAATTGTAGAAGAAATATGAACCTGTATGAGGGGCATGTAGAAGAGATTTGAAAAAAAACAGATTTTGGTTTCTCAAAGACAGGAATTGAAAGAGGAAGTATATTATAGAAATTGATGACTTTGTCAAATGTCTAAAGAGAAGAGTGGTTTTCAAGCTAACCTTTAAAATGCAAGACTTCTGTGAAGGTAATTCAGAAATTCTATAAAAGTTTAATTTCAGTTTGAAATCTTTTTATGGTTTTAAGGCTGTATGGTTTGTATGGTTTTAAGGATGTAATTTTTAAAATAACTATTTAAACATATTGTATTTTCAAATCATTAATATATTGGAGCCCTCCAATACTTTAACTTCTGTTTTGACTAACTGGTTTTTATTAGCAAATATTTTAGTTTGTAGAGTGTAGGATTCACTGATTCTAATACAATTTCATCTTGCCTGTAATAGGCAAGAATTCACTGATTCTAATACAATTTCATCTTGCCTTTGTTGGTTTCTATACAATTTTTCACTTAATAAACTGTTTTTTACTGCTTAAAAATAGTTTGAAAATATCTGATTTGAAAGTCCGTTGGTGTGGACATCCAAAAATGAATATTCTTAGAGGGGATATCAATTTGAAGTCTATACTTCCAATGACGTTTTCTCCTGAGAATAGTTTAGAAGGCATAGTCAGTTCTTGTAATTTGCAGTAGTTTTGTTCTATGAAGTCTCCAGGAACACTGAATTAGCCAACACTGAATCATTGTTCCTTGGGGAAATATAGGGTTAGGTTCCTATGAGCATCTGGTCACAATATTTTCTTCAATCAATACATAATCTTGTTTTATGTGTGTTTCTGTTTAAAGACAACTTTTTAATATATATTGTTGATTCATGAACATTGAACTCATGGCCAACAGCGCCATAACTCATGCCTGAGCAAATCTTATCTAACACATGCACTTTTCCAAAAGGCACATCACAGCTCTTCCTCTTAAGAACACTAGACAGGACTTCAGCCCTATGCTTGGGCTCATTTTAAACAAGTGAAGTCACCAACAAAAAGCACAAAAATGTTCCCCAAAATGTGGCAGTAAGTAGACCTTGAAAAGGACATTCTTTTACAGTATAAGAGCAGAAACAAGAAGGCAGAAATTTACCCTGTGAACATGGACATCAGGCAACTCAGATTTTCTTTTGCTCTGTGCGTGAACATGTCCAATGATGGACTGAAAAAGTGTGGTCATTGATGTTTGTGTTTACAGAGAAATTTTGTGTAACTCTGTGGTTACAATAGGCAAATTTGAAAGTTCAAAATCCATGAATAAGGAGGATTGACTGAATGTGCTTCCTCATCCAACTGGGGGATTACTTGGCTTGGGGTGCTACTCAGGTGGGAAACCACCATGCGCAGTCAAGCAATGACACATCTGTACACATGCTGATGGACTGAATTGTGAAAATGTCAAGACTTCAGGTTGTGCTCTAGCCTTGTCACTCCAGTGTGGTCGATGGACCCACAGCACTGATACATCCAAGACCTTGTTAGAAATGCAGACTCTCAGGCCCCACCCCAGACTTACTGCATCAGAATAGGCATTATAGCAATTTGTATGCATGTTACGGTTTGAACAGCATGAGTCAAGGCATGTAGTGAACTAATCTCTTATCAGTACAGTGGTAATAAATTCTGTCCTGTATGTCCAGGAAAAAATTGAATGAGGCAAGTTTATATGAAAATTCTTTAAATGCTACAGAAATGCAGAGATGGGAGCAGTGGGCCCTGGTGGTGAGAGAAAGAGGAAGGGGCATTTTTATTACACAGCTACATTATCTCTGTTTAAGTGAAAGCCTTTCCATTTTTGATCTTGTTTTATAAGCATGATTTCCTGAAAATCCATTTTTTTCAGCCACTGCAGCTCTTTTCCATTCTACACTTTTTCCATTTCTACCATGACTTCATTACATTAAAAAGATGTGTCAATATTCTTTTTTTCTAAGAAGGAGCTTTGCAACTGATAGAAGAAATTAGATTTTAAAAATACAACTCTCAAGATCTTATAGACATATAACTTTTTCTCCTTATAAACAAAACCCAGCAAAGAAACAGAAGACAACTCACCTTCTTCTTAAAAGAAAGAGATGACCACATTAGAGTATCTTTAGTGAGCTGCCGTGGTGTTAAATATGTACCTGCATATTTTATTTATGCCTTTTTGAAACAATTAAAGAATGTCTCTCTTTTTTAAAATACCTCAAAGAGACTTCCAACTACAGAGTACATCTCCTGGAAAATCAGAGGGAACCTAATGTTTAATCTTACATTTTCCAGCTTTACTTTGGAAAAAGTGAAAACCAAAAAAAAAAAGAAGGGAAAGAAAACCCTCTCAAACCAAGGTTTGATTATCACATCTCAAAATGCTTGTGATAAACCAAGTTCAAAATGCATGTGGTTATGCAAAAAGAAGATGAGTAAAAAGGGAAAGCATATTGTTTCCACTAAAGTATTATCAAAGCTCCTCAAAAGCAAATTGTTGTTTCCATGTTACTGTGGAGCACTTATGTGCGGCTGTCTTTTAACAAAAGAATTTCCCTTCTTGCCAGTTGTTTCCATTCACAATATTCAGCCACCTTGTGACTGATTTGTGCCAAGTGGAATTTTTCCAAGTATGCAATATTTACAATTCTCTATTTACTAGTTCCTGGAGACAGATAAAAATGCAGCAGTAAATAGTTATTTCCCAGATAGAGGAATGCACTTAAGTATCTGAGACTCAAATGAAGACAGAGCCCTGAAATGCAGTTTTACATACAAAGACATTTTAAAATGTACCTACAGAGATTAAAAAAGCATTATATTAAGTAATTGACTTTAGACTATGAGATAAAAATCTAGAAACCTTATCGGTTGTATCGATAAAAAGAAGGTGTCAGTAAAACCAAAAGTGGTACAGAATAAATAGTAAGATATACATTTAAAAACTTGCCTTGTGAGCACTGAGAGCACTTTCAAGAAATAATCTGAAATTGTGTCAAAAATCAGTGTGTGAATGAAGAGTGATACTTAAACACACCATTAACGTTATCCTTATTTTTTTTTCTACGTTCACAGATACACTGTAGGAAATCGTTTCTCTAAATAGATGTATGAACTCCTGCCAGCAATGGCCATCTCTTAAAATTCTACTTCTTAAGTATGCTCTCGAAGTTGAGGTATTAATATTTTTATTTTTCAACCTTTTTGTGTCTTCAAGGTTTTATAACACTATTGATTTCAGAGCCAGTGAATCATTATTTTTTTGAGAACAACTCGCTTTCTACCAGTATGTAAGTGCAGCTACTGTAAAAATGTATTTTAAGGAAACCATACTTAGATCACAAGAAAAATCAAAAGAGAGAAAGGTAAAGGAAGGGATTTCATTGAATCTTGAATCAATAGTATTTGACCTTATCTTGCATTTAATTGATTGGCTCTTCAAATCTGTAGAATACAGAATTACCCTCTCTAGTTAGAGAGGCTATTTTATAGCCACTATGTACATTTGTATTGATCGTGACTATGCATTAGGTCATGGTTATCATTTAATGAACAGAACAAAATGGGAGAATCCATTTAAGTGTTCCATAGCATTGTGATCTACCTGTAAGTTGCCAGATGTTTATGATAATCAGTGTCAACTAGCAGTTTTATATTGGAGTTGTAACCTCCTGGAAACAATTTCAGCTATTGGTTTTAAAACACGTCATACAGACCAATGACAAGATGGATTGTTGTTATGGACTGAATATTTGTGTCCCTCCAAAATTCACATGTGAAGCCCTCACCCCCTGTGTGGCTGTATTTGGGGACGGGTCTTCTAAAGAAGTAATTAAGGTTTGAGGGCATAAGCATGGGGTACTAATTGGTAAGATTAGTGCCCTTTTAAGAAGAGACACCAGAGAGCTTGCTCTCTTCATAGGAGCAAATAAATGAGGTCTTGTGTGCACACAACAAAATGGCAACTGCCCACAAGACACAAGAAGAGGCTTCAGAATGAGAGACCTACCTTGTTGGCATCTTGATCTTGGACTTCTCTGCCTCCATAACTGAGAAATAAATTTCTGTTGTTTAAGCCACCCAATAGTATTTTGTTACAGCAGCAGTAGTATTTTGTTGAGCAGACTAATACTGTTATATAGGGTATAAAAAAGAATAAGGACAGGCACAAGCATGAGGAATGTCAAATAAACCTCTGGATAAGATGATTGACAAAGTGACAAAGGAGGTATCTTTAATTGGAACATCTATTAATTTGTGATTCAAGTTAGGAAGCTCTTTTGAGAATGAGGGAAAGAATGCAATAGAAGAAAAGAATGTATAAGGTGAAGCCACTTTGTTTTTCATTTTGTTATAGTGAGGAGTTTCAATGGACCGACACTGAGAAAATATAGCTTGGAATATTGATTCAGTTAATTTTGTGCTTTATGATCTTGGGCATGTGAATTAATCTCTTTAAAATGTAGTTTCTTCATGTGTAACATCTGGATAATAATACTCTGCATGGTTATTGTGAGGATTAAATGAGGTGATAGGAACTAATTTAGCTCAGTGCTTGGTACCTAAGAGGAACTCAAAAATACTTGAGAGTTTGGAATACTGTTCCTATTTTCCATTATTTCCTAAATATTGACCCAATTAAAGAAAACATTGTGTTTTTCCTTTAAGATAACTATAAATCAAACATGCATTTTTCTCCTTTTACCCATTTCTTGCTCTAGATATATAATGAACAACCAGTTTCTTAGAAAGGAAAGAAGTAACCTCATGTAGTAGGTTTTTGGTATTGTAGTGGTATTTGTAGTTTTTGGTATTGTTAGTGGTAGTTGTAGTTTTTGGTATTGTTAGTGGTAGAAGACTCCTGTTATAAAGATCTAAAGTGGGTCAAGTTACTTTTCCATTATTAACTCCTGTCATAATCCCATTATCTTCTAGTACTTATTAAATGAACTTGCCCCAGATACACCTGGCCAGGCTGAGCTTATCTGCCAAAACTTGGCTATCCTTCCAAAGAAGGATAATTTTAATGACTAAATTATGGGGTTGCAGAGAGAATTAAATGAGAAAATACATGTGAAGTGTTTAGTGTTGTATCTGGCCTGGAATAAGTTCTTCAAAAATGTTTTTTGCTGATATAGTTATTATTAATTTCTATCATTATTGATATTATAATATTTATCCTATGGGTCACACAGTCCATCTTCTTGGGTATGTACAGTTGGTCTTGTATTATTTGGAACAATGTAAATGAGAAAAGACTATCCATGAAGTTTTGTAAAAAGGGAAACAGCATTTTGGTCTATAATATTATCTATTCCTAAAGCTATCAAGTAACATAGAAGTTCTCAATGACCCAGTGATTAAAATGAGATGAAAGTTATAGAAAGTTGTGAAGGGAAGAATGACATAATCTGAGATAAATGTTGAGAGATTCACTCTATTTCTGTTTGAAAAATAGACATAGAAAACAAGAGGCATGGAGACCGGTTAGGAGGTTACTGCAATAATATAGGTAGGAAGTAAGGGCAATTTGACAAGGGTGCTAAGAGTTATGAGAAGTGTCAGACTTTGGATTTCTTAAAAAGATCCACAGAATATGATTATGCATTGAAAATGGGGTGGAGTAAAAGATAGTCATATGAAATAACTACAAGATTTTTGTGTTGAGACACCAGGAGAATTGATTTTTCCTTTACTGAGAGTGAGACAAGGGAAAATTGAGACTAGATGCAATTCCATCTGCAGTGAATGTAGAGAAGAGAAGAGGTCTGAGGACTAAGGACTGTGCCTTGTGATGCTCCAATGCTTACTAGTTGCAACAAAGCAATTGGAGAGGAAGTGGGCAGTGATGTCAGAGAAGAACTCCAAGAGGGTGCTTTCTCAGAGCCAAGTGGAGAAAAATACAATATTTCAAGAAAGAGGAAGTCATCAACTGTGTCCAAAGCTGTGTGTAAAGGGATGAAATTAATTGAAGATGTCAAGCCTCTATGAATGGAAAATAATATTACTTTTAATATGCATTGGGAGTCAGAAAGAAGAGGTTTGGGGCAGAAGCTAATGAATTTACTTTAGAAAAGTTGAATTCATGGCATGGGTGAGACATGAAGTCAGATATATTTGACTTGAAATGTGAATCTGGAGGTCAAAGCTAGATCCGGACTGGAAGTTATAGGCCAAGTATCATATGAATAGAGATTATGCTGGAGTTTTGGAATTAGGTAATACCAGTGATCGTGTAGAGTTTGAAGTGACCAATGGAAGTATCTAGGGAATACCTAACATTTAAGGGTAGGATAGAAAATGTTTACAAAGCAGGAGGGGCAGGAGGGGCAGGAGGAACAATATGAACAGAACCGGGACTGTATAATATTTTTGAAGTCAAGGATTTATTTATTTTGATTACACAAATCAGTGGCTGAAAATGTAATCAGGTCAGTAGTAAGAATCAGTGGTTCCCTAGCATTAACCCTTCCAACATTGTAAGACACACAGCCTCTGTGGCCTCCACTCTGTCAGCTTGTAACTGGTATCTGATATTTTCTTCAGCCCTCCTCTGTTTATACAGTGGGCAAAGTTTACACCACTCACTGTCAGGTAAAAGTAGCACGACTGCTGTTGGGGACTGTTATAGGTAATGTTCTCTCCTATTGTTCCAAAGCCACTTGTAGCTTCATCAGCTGCTGTAGAAGATGTTGGCACTTGGCTCCCCTGGCACAGTGGATGCTAGGAGCCCTGCCAGGGCTGTGGGCAGTTCTGCTGTGCAAACAGTTCTGGACTTGCCAAAGCCATGACACATTTTCTGTCTCCTCCAAAGCACAATGTCACACTACGATTCAAAGAAGAAAACCCACTCTTTGCTGCTCTGTGTTGATCACAAGCATTTCTGTTTTGGGGCTTAAATATCTAACAGCAATGACTTGTCATCCCTGAGATAACAGCAACTGAGCAGAAGACAAAAAGAGCGAAAAACACAGGATTATACTCTAAATCATTCCTTTCTTCCAACAACCAAGGCAGGCTTTTATAAATTCATTTTTTATGCAAATATTTATTGAGAACCTAATATGTGCCAGCGTCCTTCTTCCAACCAACATTGCCTGCTGGTTACCTTACGATGGGGTGTTTTCCTCATGTGACGAACCTCATTCCAATAGGTCTCTGGATCCATGCTTGACAAACTCTCAGTACTTTAGAATCGCTGCACCACTGCAGTTTCTGACTTAGGAGGTCTCATGTGAACTCGGGAATCTGTTTTTCTAATAGATCTGATGGGCAGATATGGCTGGTCACCACTGCTTTTGGCCTCCTATTTATATCTGAATCATACATGTGCATGAGGTTTAAATCTCAGGCTGAAAGTTCCAGTGTGCGAAGAAAGAGGAAGCTTACCAGTGTGATGAGCTACACAAGTGCTGGAGAGAAGAAAAAGAACAATGTCATCAGGAAATAAAACGTAATTGGTTGACATGGAAGTCAAATGTGACCTTGAAAAAATAATTTCAGTCAGTGGGAGGGCGCTGATTGCAAGGATTTAAAAGGTGATATGGAAGTGGACTCTATTAGGCATTAGGCTATTAATCATTAGCAGAGCTGGGTAGTGAAAAGAAAGGTAAATTGCAACCATCTAAGCCCTTGAGAGATACAGCAATAAGGTTAGGGGAAGTGTTGTTGTTGGATTTTGTTTCTTGTTTTCTAACAGGGGGCCAGTTATGGCACTTCTGGACAGTGGAAGGAGCCTGCAGACAGGGAAATTGAACAGAAGTGTATCTTTGTGACAGAGAAGGGGAGGTGATTTACTGATCAAGATCCAGTGGTGTGCAGATAAGCCAGCAAGATGCTAGGAAGGTGACAGAGAAAAGGGTGAAAGAAAACAGGTGAAAGCTTAGAGGTAAAGCAGAGGATAGATTCTTTCTCTGAGAGACTAAGGAAGAAAAGGAATGAGTGTAAAGGAGAAGAGATAAAAAAAATGAGGGCTTCAGCAGTGCCGTTTGTGTAACAGATGGCGTCATTTGCCAAGAATGAAGAGTTTAGGCCCAAACTGAGGCCTGAGGAAAAGTAACCATATTGAACACTCCCGGAGTCATATGCAATGATGAAAGGATTGTTGAACACCATTGAGGTCAGGTTGAGGTTGAGCAGCGCAGATTTGTAGAAGAGCCTGTCAACCCCAGTTTCGGAGTCGCTCCAGCAATAGCTGGCAGCTCAGGAAAGAAACAAAAAAGCAGAGAGTGAGGCTTTTGCAGGATGGAAATTAGCAAGAGGGTGAAGCTGAGGTTTAGCAGAGTCAGGCTTCGTAAGATCCTTGCAGGAGCATCTGGAGTGGCTGCCCACGGGGCAGAGGCTGGGCGTGAGGGCAGTAAGGAGTTAATAAACCAGAGAATAGAAAGCACCTGAGGTACTATAGGTCTCAGTTAGGATGAACAATATAGTCCATAGGCAAAAGAAAGAAAATAAGGTGAATTTTATTTGTAGAAAATTTCAGAAGTCAAGTTTTTGGGGAGTGGTGTCATTCTGAGTGGTAGAATCATTTTTGCCTATTTTGATACTTTTTTTGGTTTCTAATTTGCTGTCTCAACCACAGCCTAAGGCCTGCAACATTTATGCATTTTAAGTACACTGAATGATAAGGGAATTGTACTTGTTAAAGATATTTTTCCATCTTAAACAGAGTGACTCACTAAAACTATTAAAATTCAAGATGTAAATGCAAAATACTATTGCATTCTATTTGTGTATTACATATGTTCAGAAACATGAATACATTAAAATGCACTCGGTCTGCAATTGAATGGGAGCTTTAATATATTTTTCTCTGGAGACATTCTTAAATTTCCTGTGCCAGGTACATTTTATATCATTGTGTAAAATTTATATAGCCAGCAGTAACTTATAATTGTAATACATAGTACATTGTTAGTTGTAAAGATGTTTTCTTTTGACACAAAACCCCTCAAGGCCTGAAAGAGTTAAAGTGCCCCCATAATCCTAAATTTAATACAATGAAATGACTTTATTTGGGGGTAATTAGCATTTCTCTTTCACTACCTTTGCTTGCTTTTGTTGTGAGCCTTTCTGACTCCTATGCATTCATCTAGAATTAATACAAACATTGCTCAGGCTGTCTGTGATTTATAGACTCTTAGGGCTGGGAGGTGCCATTTGCATCCCTCTGCATTAATTCCTCATTTTAAGGATGTGTAGAGCCATGACAGCACAGGTTCCCTGGCACAGCCAGGTAGGGGCAGAGCTGGGCTTGGAAGCAAGGGCCTCTAGCCAGTGCTTTCTGGACTACACAGCTCGGGTATTCTGTCTCACTGAGGAAGGGATTTTAGAAAGAAAACTCATATTCCTGCCTTTCCATAAGTACCCTTCCAGAAACTCAAGCTGCCCTTCCAACCCCAGGGGCCATGTAGTGAGGCATTTCTATAGTTGCTGCATTGTGATGGATGGGTCTGTATAGGAGTGTCAACCTCTGGTATTGATTCAGAAGGTGTCTCACAAAATCTGCCTCTTCACCTTGCTTTCAAAACTGAGGGAAAATGCCCAGGTTTTACTGCAAAATGTTATTTCAACAACCACATTTTCTAAGCTCTTGGAGCTCATACAACAGTGCATGTGGTAGACGTGTTTCGTCTGCACAAAACTCCCTAGTCCAGAATGACTCTCTCTATAGTTGTGTGCTCATCATGGGAGATACCCCAAGGTGGGTGATGACAAGAGGCTTAGAATTCTTGCTGTTTGCCGGTGTTTGAGATCAATCAAGAAATGCTTGCTGTTTTGTTCCTACTTCAAGAAAAGGAAAATACTCCCTATTAATTGGATGCATTTGGCTTGGTCGTGTAAATGTGACAAATAGGGATGTGCCAAACCGCCTGGAAATAATTTGGGTCATCAGCAAATCACTGAGCCTGTCAGTTTGCAGACAGTCCCTAGTCCTCCTGGTCTGTCACATTCATTTTCCATTAGCTATTTACCATCTGACAAGGGAAAGAGGGTACTAGTTTATTTTTTGGAAAAAGATATTCTGTTTTATTGATGCTTTTCCCCTTACAAAATTATTGTTGTGTGATCTGTACTCTGGTGCCTTTGCAAATGCTCACTAGGATCTTTCCCCCAAACAGGGAATGTTATAGTAAAAGATGGAAAAAGAAATTTGAGTCTGCCTGGTCTGCTTTATGATATGAAATGACAGTTGTTTTCAGATTAGCTCATACCCAGGATATGCTTCAAGACACCTGAAGGAGTATTGATGACAGTGGCTACAGCACATCTCTGTAGATTGGATAGCAGGCAGTCCTGATTTGGACCTTAGTCCAAATCAGCCTTCTGTCTGTGAGTGTACAGGAAATTCAGGGTAAATCTTTTATTTACAAACAGGGAATACTTGCCAAGATGGAATAAAAAAGTAACTGATTAATCAGCATGCAGCCTTCATCTTGAAGGGCCTCGCTGCCCGGCCCTTTTCAACGTTCAGGAGATTGGCCTCATGTGAGAGGGATATAGTGTGGAAATGCCTTTGATAGCTCAGTGATTGAGTCTATCAGGATTTGGAAAGGGACAGAACTAGGTTTAAACAACCCTGCCTGATAGAATACAGAGTGTGCATGGCTGGAAAAAAATTACCTCATTATAGCTCAGCACTGTTGCCCTTTGGAGTAAAATGAGAGAAAAGCTTGCTCTGGTACTTCTGCTGATAAAATTCACTTTCTGGAACACAACCAAATCCCAGCATATATCATTGGAGAGAAATAAAGCAGTCAAAAAATTGTATTCCTAAATAGGCCTGGAACATCTTGGTAACTGCTAAAGCAACACAAATAAGGAAGAGTGCCCTATACTAGCTCGACCCTTAAATTATGCAGCTGTTCATTACCCGAATTATACATCTCAGGCTGCCCTTTGGAAAAAGGCATGGAGCACAGAGTTGGAACAATCCCTGAATTATAGTACTATAAGAAAGACCTCCTAAAGTGTCACATGCATGTAGTGGAAGATAAGAAAGGCCAGCTTAAGTTCTTGGCATTTTAAAGAAGGCAATCAAGAAAGCCTTTGAATTCTGTAGTTTTCTTTCTCGGCAATTCATTTGCATTTTTGTGTTAGTTAGACAAAGTGTCCCATTCATGTGTCAGTGGTCCTGTGTCAGTCTCCTGCTCCAGAAACGTGCGTGTGTGTTTGGGTTTAAGCTGCACGTTATTTACAGATGAGACAGTTAAAAAAAAAACATTAAAAACCACAGCAGCAGACCTGCCATATTTAGAGAGTTAGTAATGACAGTATGTAATATCTCAAAGAATAAAGACATTATAAAAATAAAGCCATCATAGAGCTTAAGAGCAGGACTACAAAATTTAATTTGCCCCATATAATGGATGCTACAAATAGATGCTACATTTGTCTACACAAAGAGAAACACATTATCCAATCTACTTTGAGACTTGAGTAGCACAGTTGGTACATTTTGCTGTGTTAAGATTCACATTTCTTCACTATATTATACTAGCAAAACTTACATCTGAGTCCACTTGGTGGTACACTTTTGAACCCCTGTCAGGTTAAGAGTTAAAAGATTTTATTTTCTCATCCAGTTTATAATCTTTTTGGACAAAAGCAAATGAGGATACTGACAATTTTATCACATTTTTTACTTAAATTACATGGGCAAATGATTTTTTTACAATTCCCTTTTTGATGAATATCTGGTAAGTTAGTTAAGGCATTTTCTTGCATAAAGCAAAAAAGATTTACATAAAGCAAAGATTATGTGTGAGAGGTGAGTATTCTGTTAGACAAAATTAGATGATTGTCAGGTTTAGGTTTAGTTAGTTTTAGTTCTCCCCATCAGGTTGTCTGAGCTCCTACCATCCTTCACCCCTTCCAAACCTAGCATTAGAGGAAGAACATCCCCTTCTCAAAGATGTCCCTGCCTAACCCCTGGAATCTGTGAATATGGCACTTTACATGGCAGAAGGACCTTGCAGGTTTTGATTATGTATCTTAAAATGTGGAGATTTTCCTGGATTATCTCAGTGGGCCCAACCTAATCACGCTAAACCCTTAAAAGCAGATAATTTTCTCTGGCTGGAGCCAAAAGGTATAGGATAGAAGAAATCAGAGAGTTTTAAAGTGGGTGAAGGACTCATACACAGCTGCTGCTTTGAAGATGGAGGGGGCAATGGGGTGAGGAATCCAGGAGACCTTAAGTTGCTGAGCATGGCTCCCAACTGAGAGACAGCAAAGAAGGAGGGCTCTCCACCCAACAGACACAAGAAACCGAAGTCAGCCAACAACCTGAATGTGCTTGGAAGCCTTTTCATTGCCAGAGCCTCCAGAAAGGAATGCTAATACCTCGAGTCTGACTTTGTGAGACCCTAAGGACCCAGATAAGTCACTCTGTACCCAGACTTCTGCTCTACAGAACTATGAGATAATAAGTGGATTTTTAAATTTTTTTTGTAGTACTCCATGTGTTTCTTTTCTTTTCTTTTTCTTTTTGAATTTTATTTTTTTTAATACAGCAGGTTCTTATTATCCATTTTATCCATATTAGTGTATGTATGTCAATCCCAATCTCCCAATTCATCCCACCACCACCCCACTACCCTCGCTTGCCCTCCTTGGTGTCCATACGTTTTTTTCTCTACATCTGTGTCTCTATTTCTGCCTTGCAAACCAGGTAAGCCATTAATTTAGGGTAATTTGTTACATTAGCAATAGAAAATTAATATACCTGTCCTCTGGTATTCTTTCTGAAGTTTACCCTTCATAGCAATATCTGTAGTTTACCCACTATTTTTTTATTTGTGGGACTAAATACTTGTTACCAGCTGCAGCAATTAAATATACCAGTGAAGTTGTTGTGGGTTGTTTGTTTATTGCTTGTTTGTTTGCTTATTTGGGGAGTGAGAATGAAAAGTGATTCCTGATCATCAAAAACATAACAAGTCAGAAGGTAGCAGAGCATAATATTTGATTAAATGGACTCTGGAGATAGACTGCAAGGGTTTGAATCCTGACTCACTTATTAGTTGTGTGACCTCAGGCAAGTTTCTTAACCTCTCTGTGCCTTGGTTTCTTCACCTGTAAGGGGAGAATAATAATAGTACCTATCTTGTTATGCAGAATAAGTTAACACATGTAACATTCGGCATACACTAAGTGCTTTATAGATATTAATTATTTTGATGACTAGCATGTTTGTCCGTTTTTATAGCTGTAAATAATGCATTTAGCTATTTCAATAGAAACCTTATGGGAATTGTCATATTTTATTAATTTACAATAAAATTATAAATTTTATTAATTTTAATATGTTTAAAATATAATAGTAATAGTCTTTGTGCTTAAAATTTTGAAGCAGAATTGATACTTCTTTTAAAATCAAAACATGTCCTTAGGTGATACTGAGCCCAGATGGGAGATGGCTCCAGAGTTTGGACACCTAAAAATCTCTATGTTCAGATTAATTTTAATATCAGTGAGATAGAGTTAACAGTTTTAGTAAAAATTCTTGCCTTTTTGAAGCTGTCAGTTTCTCCCTTGGAAAATATGAAGGCATTAGTCATGAGCCCGCTGTCCCCACCCAGCCCAGAGCAGAAGAGACGAGAGTCCCCTTTCTCACTTTTTCAGTTTTACTGGGGCTTCCATCTGAGTAAGGTGGACACTGGCAGCCTGGGCATCTGTGTGCAGAGTGTATGTAAACACACACTTCAGCTTTGTGTGTTTATGATTCCCTGAAGTGTAGTGGGGCCACAAGCTCTCCTGCATTCTGCCTCTGTTCTGCCCTGACCATGCCCTCATTCTGGAGATTTATGGCCATAGCTGCACCAAAGTCCTGTGCTATTAGTGCAGGAGTCGTTCCAGCAAACCCCTCAGTACAAACGTCCACCTGTACCTCAGAACACACAGAGATATAAGATGTGTTTTCTCTTTGGGTCACCTGGGCAGCCAAATATCAAAAGAGTCAATAATTAGATTGGTGTTCCTCAAGCTCCAGTGTGCACAGGAGTCACCAATGGTTTGTTGAAATGCAGATGTGGATTCAGGAGCTCTGAGGTGGGGCTGAGAGTCAATATTTCTAACAATCTCCCTGATGGTGTTGCTCCAGCTACAGTTCCTTCCCATACTTTGCAGAGCATCGTTTAAATTTTATCTTCTTTTAAAGCAAGTCATTGTCACCTATGAAAAAGGGACAAGTTTATTTGGAATATGCACTCTAATTCTTAATCATTTCAAAATACTTACGTTTTACTATGAGAATATAGATTTGGTATCTGCTCTTATGTAAGGACAGCTGTCATCAAGATAAAGGTCTCTAGGTTAAACTTAATTTCCCTTGAAATAAAAGTATTTGATATTAGGACATTAGTATGAATACATACAGAAAACCTAGTATAAAACATTCTCTAGTAATTCAGATTTTGGAAAAGTGTCAATGTTGGTTTACCTGTGAGTGACTTGTAGCAAGTGACCTTGAATAGGTCCACTAACCTCTTGGTATATTGGGGGGGGCGGATATTGCTGTACCTGGGACTAGAGTTTGTATGCAAGAATTAAATGAATTAACTATGTAAATAACTTAGAAAAATGTTTAGATTAAAGGAATAAACTCTTTTCAAAAATTCCACAGGTATGAAAAGGTATATATTTGGCAGATACTTGCTGAAGAACATTTTTAAGGGAAAGTTTAGCTGTCATTGTGAAGTTACCATTCTATAGGCGTAGCTAAAATATGGAAGGAACTGTTTGATTGTCATTCAAACTCTAGATCTAGCCTTGCCAGTGTTTCATATCATTTAGATAGATTTTAAGCCTATTGGTTTGGGCAGGAAAAACAAACCACATAGTAGAAACGTATCACCATGAAAACTATTCCCTCAAGAAAAAGTACAGCATCCTTCATATTTCCCAATTCTAAATTTCTCCTAGCTGAGAAAATTTGCTAGGATCAAACTAATTGAGAACAAGATAGAAAAGATCCTCAGGACATTTAAAATGTTAGCTGATTCTTACCAAATGAATTTAGGTTTCATGTACAAGGAGTCTAATTTGAAATATTTGAAAATAATATGGCATCATCACATTATTTACTTGAGTGGCTGGATATATGTAATCACTCTGGAGTTTCTAATTTCTACATAGAAATTCTATTTCTAGTTTCTCATTCTAATAATTGAGGAAAACAATGGATAAGCTTTAGTTTAAAAAAGTGTCTCTCTCCTCATCTATTCCCTCACGTAGCCTTGCACAGGGACTTTGAAGGAGGAAGTTTATGTCAATAGGTTACTGAGCCTAAGGAACAATAGATTTTCAAGAGGTGGTGAGGGAGTCTGCTTCAAAGAGAATGAAATTATATGCCAAGAGAAACAAAAAAAATGAATAAAGAGCATTTTTGATATGATGGAGGTTGAAGAAAACCAAGGCAGTGGACTACAAGAAGCCACAGGTTGCTATAATATTCAGAATTTTTTGTTGTTTCTTTTAGTGAAGTGTTTCTGAGTCTGTCTTGATACACATTGTTCAAAAGACCTCAGATACTTGTGTTGAAAAGAAAGTGTCTAGTACCTAGTTATATTATCACAAAAATTTTCAACAAAATATTTGTGACATAAGAGGCAAGGAAATATTCTTTTATTAAAAAAACCAACTAATTATTAATGCAACTATAAAGTTAGAGGACTCAAGTCATGTCTAAGACTTGGGATAAGCAAAGAGATGTAGAAAGAGTTCTCTTAGGATTATTCTTGTGCTTCTTTTTGTTCTCATTACTATATACTATAGAAAATTGAAAGGAATACCTTACTGGTCTGTTTCAGCTCACCTGTGGTAAAGGCTATAACTGTAGCCATGCTAAGAGTGGAAGCTATGTTTTCTCTCTTCTGGTCTAATAACACTTTTAGACTATTACCTATGAGAGAAGCTCAAGTCTCCTGAAACTAAAAGATGTGCATGTTTGTGGTGAAAGTTTTCATTAATAATTTCAAATGATACGCTGCCAAAGATCTGCCACTGTTGCAAGTTATGGCTATTTGGAGTTCTTGTGTTTTTCTACCAATGTGAAAATTAGTTTTGCAAGATTGTTTATTGCTGCTTCTTTACTGCTTTTTTCCTCCTCCACCAAGAGAATGCTTCTGTTCTGCAGAAGCAATGGAAGCCTAAAAAGATAGAACATTTTCATGTCAGAAAAATTAAAGTCATAAAGGAGATAGATTTCCAGAATTAAATTAGAATTGAACAAGTCAGTTATGTGTACATTCATCAGCCCAGTGGTCAGGATCTCATTTCCACTGAAGCAAACTTAGCTAGAGGGCAGATAGAATTTCTACACAGAGAAATCCACCCCATCCTTCATGGCAAATTATACTGAGAAGGAGAGAAAGCACTCACCTGCAGTGAGTATAATGTCTTTAAAAAGGTGTGCTCCTGTTTAAGAACACTGTTAATTACATTTACCAAATATTCTAAATAAATATGAAACCAAATATAAGAGCTTTGGGATAGATTTACTGACCCTACCATGCCCAGGTTATAACACTGATGCATGTGCATCCATTTCTTACCATATCAAAGTTAGTAAAAACCCTCATTTTGATTATTAGTTATCAGAAAATGTTAAATAATCACCAGTGATACTAATGTTTATGCTATATAATGTTTTTAATATGTCAAGAATGTGTTCACATGTATATGATTCAGTAAGGACTGTTATAATTTTGTCCTTCAACTGAGTGATACAGGAAGACAGATGTCAGGGAAGCAAAAAAGGAAGGAAAAGGAAAGGGTGAAACATATTATTGGGCACCTACTATGTTCTATGTACTATGCCACATGATTTTATTTATGTGTTTTAACAAACTTCACAACAATTTTCAGCGGCAGGCATTACTATCTCAAAATTTATAAAATTGAAATAAAATTCTGGCCACCTAATTAATTTACCCAAAGTCATAAGGCTCAAACATAGAATATACAGTTTACCTGGAGTCAAGTTCATCTGAATCCAATGTAGAAGAGAAAATCGTTCACTGATTGTGGGCATTCCCTTTACCCACCCTCATTATATACATTATCTAACTCTTTTGCCATATTCTTAATGGTACATTGATTTTCTAAAATCAAGAGCACAGATTTCCCTCCCAAGTTCATTCTAAAGATTTATTTAATTAAATTGCTTTTTACTTTAGATAAATGTTTCTCAAATAAATTAGAGATCCACTGTCCTTTTATCTACTTTGAACATTTATATATAATGTAATGTCTATTATTATATTATATATTTATGTTATGTTATGTTATGTTATATATGCCTGTAATATATCAGGCTGTGGTTAAGGGTTTTCTTAACCTTAAGGAATGTTAAGAAAGGGTTAACCCCAAAAGAGTCTTGTGAAAATTTAAAATGTCTCTAAGTGATTTGTGAAGTCCTTGACTTACTTAGATTCAGAAATCAAAGTCACTAACAGACATTAAAGGTCAATTTTTCTGTATTTTGGTTTGTTTGTTTCTTTCCATAAGTATCCCCAGTTGAGTTTATATCCTGTGGGGTCAGTTTGAAATACTGAACCATGAATTCCATGGTTCTAAAACCAAGTAGGTTAAGTTTTAGGAAAAACCTGTTTTAAGAGGGATGTGACCATTCTAAAAGCCAAATATAATGGCCTCAGACCTCAGTTACCAAGGGCCTTCCAGGATGGAAAACTTTTAACCAATCAATACTGGGACCTTTAATGAAATCCCCTAATTTTTCCAAGAATAGTTACTTCTTTTGTGTGTTTACATCTCTCTCCAGAAACCAAATCAAATATCAGGAAATATTTTCAGAGCAATCTTAAGTTTCTAAATATATATAAGTTGAATGGAAAGTCATAATTATTATTGAACCTAATTAAACCACATGTCATTGTCAGTATTTTTTTTAAGTTTGATATTGCAAAAAGACAACAAATGTTACTTTATTATTATTACATTCTTATGATGATTTCATATGCATAGTAATTAAACTATTTGGTATTTAATGTTGATTAATATTCAAATACCTTCAAGTTTTATTTTAGGGAAAAGAATATTCTCTAAGGAAAAATCTTATAAGAAGAAAAATGTCTACTTATTGCACAGGATCTTCTATAGCTGCAAAAGAGAATTTTATTACTTATTATTTCTGTTCATTTTATTTTACTTTTTAATTTTTAGACAGTTTGCATATAATATAATTTAATCAAAACTGCCTATATTTAGTTGCTAAGAGATCTAGGGGATTTGGACTTAGAAAGAAACTGATTCTTATGAGACACAAGAGACAATATTCTGGGCTGAGGTTCACAAAATAGTTTAGAAATAGAATCTATACTGACATATTCCATTAGGATAAAAAAAAATGATGTTGAAGAGTCACAAATTACCAGCATACATTCTGTCACTTACAACTTAGAAAATATACCCATTTTAAAATTTAACTTTAGCCTCCTTGTGTCCAAATAACAAAGCTCATTTATTTTCCTCTTACAGAAAGTAAAAGAACATTAAACTATTTTTCTGCATTCAGTTCTCTTCAAAGGTTATTTTATATTATGTTTTATATTAACATATTTTTCATACTTTATTAATTTATATTAGACTATTTTTATTCAGTGATCACTATTATTAAAAAATTAAGATAGCTTTTGTTTTTTCCAGACTGTTATATCATCCTTCTAACTCAGTATGACCACCTATGAAGTAAATAACATGCAACATATCAGGCCTAGATTTTAATTTTGCATTTGGACACCAAATCTTAGCCTAGTGCAGGCAGTCCAAACATGTGTTATTAGCTGGTATAGTACTGTGGATTTTGTAATCAAAAAGCATCCTGCCACTTGAAGCTTTTGGGTGGGGTATGGAAATAGAGAAATTAATTGTTTTATATATATATATTTTAAATGACACTTTAAATTGATAATGTTAATATGATCTCAAGTAGTATTCTCACTCTTGTAAGTAGGGAGTGAATTCCTATAGACCTCTTTCGCTCAGGTCCTTCATATCTGTTTGTATTTGGAAGGGTTCTCTTTCTATCGTGTACCTATAGGGGTGGAGAACTTTTCCCCTCTTGCCCTCTAAGTTATTTGGCTGGTTTAATAATTAAATTGACATAAGTCAGATTAACAGGAGAAAAACAAATTTCATACAGACGTGAGCTCCATAAAAATCTGAGACTCCCAGGTAGTCAGGTAATTGAGGCTTACATGCCATCCTGAGCCAAGGAAAAGAAGGTAGGGGTCTGAGGCTTCAAAGTAGAGGAAGACAATTCACAAGAAGATAAGAAGAGGAAATGTTTGATAAACAAGTGTTTGCTATGTCATGTACATAAGTCTTTCTGATATAAAAAGTTATCTCTGTTAATAGCTTTCTTCCGAGTATAGACCCCCCTGTCTAAATACTTTTAGGAAGTTAAGGAGGAGGTAAAAGACTCTTCCTGAGTCTGCTGGGCCTCTGATTACCTTCAGCTCAAAATCATCCCATGCCAAAGTGTCACATTCTGGGGTGTTGTATTCTGCTCCCCTTTAT
Source organism: Delphinus delphis (assembly GCF_949987515.2). NCBI lineage: Eukaryota > Metazoa > Chordata > Mammalia > Artiodactyla > Delphinidae > Delphinus > Delphinus delphis. The sequence continues at coordinate 38,919,369 of NC_082700.1, forward strand.
GCCCATTTCCACACATGATTGCCTAATTTTAGAGGGGACGGCCCAGGGCATGTTGGGGATATAGCTGGACAATCTATTCTTATAGGATTTTCCAGTGTGTGCTCTGCCAAAGGCCAGGCCATTGCTGCATCACTCTTTCGCAGCAAACCTTAATTGATAATGACAATATAGGGATTCAAAAGCCATGCTTTCAAATTCTGTAGAAGCCCCTTGTACTTTTTACTAATGTTTTACTGGATTACAAAGAGAAGAGTCAAGTTCCTCTTGTTTATTATTAAAGATCATTAAAAACTGCCAAGAAGAAAGGTTATAGGGGCAAACCACATTTCACAGTAAGGGAATATTTCATCCTGCCTACCACTGTGGCCACAAGTATGTTTTGTAATCAGACAACCCTGGATTTAAATCCTGGCTTGGCCACTTATTAGCTCAGCTATTTCATGCAAATTAATGTCTCTAACTTTCTGTTTCTTCTTTGCTAAAATAAGAATCAAAAGACTTGCCTCACAAGATTACTAAGAATTTTGAAAGATAATGCATATCAGATACTTGGTGACTTGTACATAAGTACTCAAAGAATGTTAGTTTTTTTTTTTTCATTTAATTTGTTTTATGCTGGTGTCAGTTATTTTTGTTGTTAACATTATTATCTAACAAGCTAACAAGCTAGGAAATACATAAATGTTAAATGGATCAAGCACGTACAAAGAGTCAAGAGCAGGTTCTGTGTTAAGAAGAGAAAAGTAAGAGATGAGAAAATTCTCAAATATCAAATAAGGCGAAAAAAATTGAGATCCAGAAATTTAATACTTTGAAGTACGCAGAAGTGAGGTGTCCACCTTATGCTTCCTTTTCTATGTTCTGCTGGGTTGCCATGTAAAAACAGCCTGAAGCAAACACTTAGGATTTCTGTAGGACATGCTTCTGACTTAGGTGACTGTGATGTGATAGAAAAACCAGGGGTTTAGAGTCACTTGTATTGTAAAGATTTGGGCGAGACTCAACCTCATATATCACCTACTAGACAGGTGAAAAAATACCTACTATATCTTAGGTGTGTGTGTGTGAAACTCAATAATATGAAATTAATAAATATAAATGTGCTATAAAATATTAAAATATTATTTGGGGGAGTTGCTAGGATAATAGGGACACCCTTATAGTGTATAATTACAGGTTCAAGTATGAAGGGCTGTGCCACTATCTGTTCTTTATAAAAGATGAAACAAAAGAAAAATTTGTGTTGTAAGAATGGGAATCTGTGCCCCAATCATAATCATTCCACCAAGTGAACATCAAAAGTAAGTCATAAAGAAAAATTAGTTGGATAGTATAATCTGACAAGGAAGTTTTTTTTTTTTTTATTTTAATAGAGAAGACTCTTGTCAAGAGGGTTTGTATTAGTGAGGGTTCTCCAGAGAAACAGAACAATATATATATTGAGAGAGACTGAGAGATACAGAGACAGAGAAAGATTTATTTTAAGGAATTAGTTTATGTGACTGTGAATGCTGTTAATTCCAACGTCTGCAGGGTAAGATGACAAGCTAGAGACCCAGGGAAGAGGTGAGTGCATTCTAGAGGTAGAATTCTTTCTTCCTTGGGGGGAGGTCTGTTGTTTATCTCTTAAGGACTTAACTGATTGGATGAGGCTCACCCACATTATGGTGATTATCTGCTTTACTCAAAGTCTACTAATTTAAATATTAATCTCTTCTTACAAATATCTTCACAGTGACATCTAGGCTGGTGTTTGTCCAAATATCTGGGTGTCACAATCTAGCCAAATTGACACATAAAATTAACCATCATAGGGTTTTATCCATTTTTTTCAGAAATGAATTTAAATCATTTTGTTATTAACTAATCATTCTATTACTAATAAACACTCCAAATACCAGAGACAAACACACAACAGAATAACTCTTCAAAATCTATTTCTGAAGAAAATATATTTTATTTAAGTTTTTTTCTTCCCATTTTAAAACCACAATTTTTATAACAACCGAAGAAACAAAAACAGAAATAACGATCTTTGTTCTTAGGTATTTCCATTTAAAATTTTCCTTCCAAGGTAATTTTTCTCCTTCACAGAAGTATCTGGTCCTCAGGGACTCCACTCTTTACTTCAAGACAGAGGCGAAAGAGCATTGCAAGGAGACCCGCTGCTCATGGCTGTTATGTGAAGAGCCTGGCACCCCTGCTGGTCCGGTCTTCACGGGCTGGGGGTAGTGGTGTCTAGTTCATCACTTTTACCCCAGTGTTATATTGGTGTACAAAGGGCATTGCAGATTTCTATGGCTCCTGCAGTTAATGTCTGGGACCAGGTTAAAAATAAAATTTCCATTTTATCCTTTGACAAATATTTTGAGACTATTAACACTATTCTGACTCCTGAAAATATATACACACTGTATGCTTATTTCTCTTGTCTTTGTTAGTTGCCTTGCATTTGGTGTTTTAAATGGAAACATGTGCTAGTAAGAAAGTCGTCCTTGTAAGGGGAATCCTGTATGTTTTCAATTCCATCGTAATTAAGAGTGTTTGTTGTTATAAATGCCACCTGTAGGTTAAATATAAACCAAGCATCTGTCAGCCTCAATGTAAGAGAGCAAATAATGCCATAAATGCTAGGAGAGTAAAACTAGAACTGCATTAAAATGAGCCTGTCATCCCCATGAGGGGTGAAAAACACATCCCTGTTTAGTTCTATAAAAGAGCAGAGTTAATAAGTACATATATTTTCACATACAGTGATATATATAAATCTTTCCTTAGAGTTGTGCTGATTTTCCAATGCATGCTGTCTTGTCCCCTTCGCCTCTGACTCCTCTTCCCCAAAATTCCCTTCCTATGGAACTGATCCCAGGAGCCACTTCCCCTGTTTGCCCTGACCACCCCTCCCATGAGAGACCAGACCTCAGTGCTCCTATAGCACACGAGTACAACTCTGTCATAGCACCTGCCACCTTACCTGTTGACCTGTATGCCTCACGTGTGAGATTGTGGGTTCCCCTGAGGTCTTTGTTTCCCCAGAACACAGCACTGAGGTCTGCACAATAAGTATTCGTTGAGTGAATAAATTAACATAAAGTAATAAATCAGTAAACACCTGGTGAGTTCTACTGATTCAAGAATGATGATAGAACTCTGCAGATTGCATTAAGAACAGGGCTTGACAACATTCTTTTCTGACAAAATAGAGATAGTCAAGACAGGCCGCTGTGGCTTGTCACCAGTTGATTAAGGGCTCTTCAACACGGCATAATCTGCCTCTCATACAGCATCGTTCTTTTTGTTTCTAGTTCCCTTCGTCTCCCCTGTATGGGCACAGCAGTATCACTTCAAAGTGGAGAGTAACTTAGCACTCGTGAATGCCTCAGCATTTTGGAAGGCACTTTTCTTCTGGGTGAACCAAGGAAGTGTGGGGAATCCTTTGAATCCTCTTCTTAGTGGGACCACTGAAAGCAGCCTTCTCTTTGCTTTTTAGAAAACACCTGCTGGCAACTTTGATTCTCTACTATTCTCTCTCACTGCACACTCTCCCTTAGCTTTATAGCACTTATCACCATCTGTAATTATTTTAAGCGTTTGGTTATTTCACTGCATTGCCAGAGAGGCAATACAGAATCCTCTCTTCTGCATCTCCTCTCCATTTCCATTAAACCATTCAAATGCTTACCCCCCAAATAAAACATGGAAAGTAAATAAATATATTGTTTTTCAGGTGAAGTCTCTTAGCTCGCTTGCCAAGCAACTTGCTGCTGCCAGGTTTCCACATAGAGAAAGTCTGGCATGTTTGCTCATTTGTTGCCACTAAATTACAATCCTCCTGGGAGAACACTGTCTTGTTGCTAGCTGTGTCCCTGTACCTAGCAGTGACTGAAACAACTAGGGGATAAGTAAAGGCCTGGTGAATCACAAACCTCCTGCCAACTCATTTGACTTGGTCACCAGTTTAACTAAGTTTTTCAGTAAGTCATAAAACTTCTTATATCATTTTATGCTACTTAAAATAATTTTTTAAAATCACATCCTCAGAGAATTTTGTATCACTTATATGATTGTTTATTAGTTCACATAGACATGCTTAATGATAAATTCCAGCAAACATTAAATCAAACAGAGAGAATTATTGTAACCATCTATCTTTCTTCTGGCACTCATGTAGTCTGGGACCACAGTACTCCCATAAAAGTATTTCAGTGTGTGTTGGCCAAACTTCATCCCTTTTGTTAACAGATTTGCCGAGGCTCAACTTTTTTTCAGTGACAATCAGATATGAATCCACTTCAATTTGCAAAGCCTCCCGAGTTCTCTGGAAATCACAAGGACTTGTTTACCCTATATTTTATATACAGTACAGTATTAATGTTTGTTTTAAGTAACTGAGTATGTTCCAGGAAACACAAACACATACACACAAACATGCACACACAAATTTTCTCTTCTGAGCATAGTTTAATTTTTTGTCCATAATTTTCTTAGACTGATTCAACCAGTTCCTAATCAGGGTGCTTCCGACTATACTTTTCTTTTTAAAGAGAGAAATGAATTTTGTGAGATACTATCTCAGACATACATAAAATATCCCACAATACATATTTATTCCCAGCAAACTACCTAGCCTTCAGATGTGAGCCTAATGTTTTCTAAACTCTTTACTTAAAATATAATAATCATTTCAGAAACTACCTTATGCTAAGGCTGGATTTAATGAATAGAGGCCATTTGTACTTGAACACATAACATACTGCAGGCATTTGTTTCATACAGAATTGTATGATTATGTGCAGGATTTTTTCCTCTCAAGTGAAAAATAAAGTTTGAAAGTCTTTAAGGTCTATACCCTACCTCAGCTATACCAGAAGAATCCTAAAGAATTCTTTCTGGGATTTATTTTGTCCTTGATTTTTTCCTTTTAAGATATTGTTTTGTTTATCACATTTCCCTCCTTTTGCCTTAGTAAGGAGTAGGGTGGAAAAACAAACCAAGCACGGACAACAAATCTGTCCAGTGGGCCATAGTGGAAGCACAGTAGGTCTTGGCACAAAGGACAAGTGTCTGAAACATGGTAAATGTGCAGCACAGGCAAGTGCTTCTGGTGCTGAATTTTGCCGCAGGACATGCTGAGGCAGACACTTGTATAGACAACTGCTTCTAAATATGTCCCTGTATCAGCAGGAAACAGAAGATCTCCCCACTCCTATTTTTCAATTCTGAAAATGGGTCCCTCTGAGCAATTACGTAGTGAATTAGCAAGCATCCTGAATAAGCCGCGAGTGCCAAGCTATTGGACAAGAGGATTTTAAAGAGCAAAGAAAAACAGGAAATAACTATCAAAATAAGCACTAAATAGACCTCCATGATCCATGCCATGTGCAAGTGGCATGTAAGAAGGAGTGAGGGAGTGTAATGATTCTCAGGCAGTCCTGCTATGGAGCACTTACAAAGTGTTTTTAATCCTCTAATTGGGTTAAGTTCATTTAATTAGCACTGAAAAGATGCAGTTTCAGTGTTTAATAAAAACGTTTATATTCAGAACAGCTACCAGATGTTTTTCAATGTAGATGTTGTGAAGTTATGCATTTTCTTCTTCTAGAAATCAGTACTTTCATATAATAAGAAATAACTGTTTTGCTTCAGTAGGTGGTGCCTCAGCTGAGAAAAGAAAATTCATGTTTATGGTGTTGTCTCTATCATTTTTAGGAAACCTTTGCTTTTATACTCTCTATTCGGTCTACCTGTGTACACAGATGTTCACACACATCCTCCACAACACGCATGTGCACATGCGGGCACATGCTACCTCTTAAGCTGAGCAACAAATAGCAAGATTTCCCTTGGTTGAAAAGAGTTAAACAGGAAACTCCGAACATTTTATTAAAAGCTCATTCCATGTGTTAGCCACAGGGAAAGACGTTGGAGAGCATCATGAATCATGGTGTCCTTCACCAGCTGGAGACATTCTCCTTCATGTGCTATGCTCTCTCAAGGAAAAAGGCATTGGAAAAACATTAAAGGTAGATTCCTCTGGGCCACAGAGCTGGGAGATGGGGTTGATGAGGCGAAGTGGGATAATCACTTGAAATTATACACATGAATTTAATCTTCACACTCCCAGAATCAGTAGATGGTAACTGCTTTTTTTTTCAAGTTGTTTAACATAGCTTTTCCACATTGCAGGACAAATCAGAATAATTGCTAAGCATTCAAAATCTACTTGTCACACAGTCACATGGGCAACCCTGGCTGAGGGCTTTGACTCAAAATTACAAATATAAAAGTACTGAAATTACAAAGATTTAGTTGGTAGAAAGCCTATCTTGGTTAAATAATATGTACTGTATGATGTGACTTGCTATCTGTTCTCTATCTTCTTCCATTATCACTTTACAGATTCCTAAATCCCGATAGTGAACATAAAGAAAAAAATATAGAATTGTCTCCAAAAGGGAACTATATTTGAAACTTACTTTCTTGAAAATGACAAAAGAAAATAATAAAAGGAAGTGTTGCAAGAAAATGGCATATTTGAATGATTAACTAAAAGCTGACAAAATATTAACCAGTCTTTCAAAGTGGCATTTAAGAATGGCTTCTTTATGTTCCGTTTTAAAAAAGAACATTCAACTTTTAAGGCCAGTCTCCAAGAAAATAGGCCTTGATATTCCTTTGAAGCTCAATTCAATATCTTTGTCTAAGGGAAGAAAAATCACATCTTGACTGCAGAAGTCATATTGAAACACTGAAGTGCTTACTTCGTGCTGCTGCTGTCAGTCATACTCATCACACTTGGTGACTGTCCTCAATCCAGGCAGAAAACCCATTCTCAGTTAACATGGATCAATTGGAAAGAATATAAACCACTCTGCTGCCCTGAAGACATGCAGACGTCCACTCTCACACAAGTTATCTGGATGCTCAGTGGGAATGAAGGGCAGCCCAGGAGGGCTCCTGAGACCCACAGAGGTTTGATCATAACATCACATTGTCAATGTTCTGTATTTTCTATGAAAAATAAAATAAAGTAATTGAAAATGACATATTAATGTCCTACCTTAGCAACTGCATCAATTACTATAAATGACAATATCATACTTCCAAGGCGCTTCTTACTTTCATAGTACTTTTCTTCTGATGCTATCAAGGTGCTCATGGGTTTAAATGGCATGAACCTACTGAATCACAAACAGACCTGAGCTGATATTACTTATGACTGAAAAGTATCCTTTGTTTGGTTTCTGTAATTACAAAACCAGAGGATAAAAGCAATAAATGTTAGTAGTTAGGTAAAGCATTTAGTTTGATGCTCAAAAATATTTTGGAGAGATAAAATATGTCTGGCTTTGATGAGAGTAAACCTAAGGAGATTAAACATTGACTGATGAATTTCATACAACAACTAGTTATAAAGTATACTACATGCATTTTTGATACCTAATGGGCTCTTTGAATGGTTAGTGATATTTTATTTATGTTTTCAACATTGATCTTTAAGTTGGCATCATCTGACATCCAATTAATAAGCCTTTAGTTTTACTTGTTAGATGATGCTAAATCAGTTCTGAGGATTGTGGAAAAAATACAAATAGTTTTAGAAAGATTAAAGACATAGGAATAAATAAAACTAAGTTTATTGTAGGTTTCACAACTGAGGAAGATAAAATACAAAAATTTGAATGCAATGGCTATATATCTTTCATTTCATTTTTATAGTGATTATGTACAACTGTCACCTAGTTAATGTGTCCAACTGATTTTGATGCTCACAATAACCTCATAATGAATCGAGTATTATTGTCTACAATTTTAGAGGTGAATTAACAGTACAGAGATGTTAGATAAGATCCCAATGTCACTGTCTGTGATAACACAGGTGTTTGAACCTTGGTGCTCAGAAGCGAGTCTAGAGTTCTTTCACCCACACTAGGCTGCCTTTCATGAGACTATGTTTCACATATTTATATAATTCATTGTTTTGGTTATTCCCAGGTTAATATTTTTAAAGGAGTGGCTAACAGGGTACATTTAGGGAAAAGGGAAGACTTGTGAAGGACATATTTCAGGACAAACTAATTTCTTTTGCTTCTCAAAGTCCTGTACTATGTGGTCTCACATACTCTTACTCACAGAGGCAAGCTCCCCAAAACCAAAGTAAAAAAAAGCACATTTAAAGAGATTAGTAATGATTATTCTCCTTTCTACCAACTATAAAATAAAATACCATGGATTTCTCGTATAGGATGAGGGATTTAGATTAGCCATCCCTATAATCAGATGTGTAACTCATACCGGTTTGTTTGTGAGGCTGTTATGGCGGTTTTTTCTTAGTATCCAAAGCAAATAAGCAGGGATTCCATTCTTAAAACTGTGACTTGGTGTGACCGTTTCAGCTTTCTCTAAGGTGATACTTAAGCCTATTTCTCTGGCTTTGTATACAGAAGTGTCTTAATCATTTGAAAGATAATTATATTAAGAAAGATGATTGTGACTTCCTTGCAGAGAAAAAACTAAAGGAAAGAATCTCTGTGGAAAGAGAGAGCCCAATCTAAATGTACTGTAGTTGTCCGAGTGAGAAATGGCAGCTTTTAAACTAAGGCAGTGTGCTTAGGTTGGTTGTGGAGGGGAGCATTTGTTTTATAATTTTAATAGCTTATTTTCATTTAAATTCAATAAATTTATTTTTATCTATAAAGTATAAAACTTGAATAAAATTTCATAATACTTTTTTCATTAATTTCACCCATGGGAGTATAATCATCATGAATTAAGATGCCTTATTCATCTGTGGAATTGCCCTGGTATCAGTGGGTATTTACAGAACAATGTAGAGGACATGGGTGTTAGCCTCAAAGATTTAAAACTGGGAAAGATGAGAGACTGGGGAATAGACAGCCAAGAGAATACTCATGGGGTTAAATACATGGAAGTGGGAAAGAATGGATAATTTATGTGTTTACGTTTTAACCATCCATGCTCTGGTTTAAACCTTATGAAGATGTAATCAAGGTAATGGGAGGAATATAATTTTGTTGTCATGGTGTTTAGTGCAGACTAGCCAAAAATGTGAGAAGTATGGGGCTGGTGAAAACAAGGCTGTTAGAGTTTCCTGAATGTGAAACAACCAGAAACTGAATGGAGGTTTGTTAGAATAATGAGAGGAATAAAGTACCTGAGACATATTACAAGGAAAAAAATAAGCCACAGTTCACGTCAGATTTCTGAATAAGAGGTGGGAATGATCTGCCAGTTTTGCTTCATTACGGTTGTAATGAACCTCTGCCTCAGAACTCTTTCTTTCTAATTCAGTCCAACTCCATGGACACAAGATCACATAGTCAATCCAATGCTGAGACTTTTTTTCTCAGTATCTTTTGAAAATACTTGTATTTATTAAATAGCAACCAAAAACATTAACTTTGACAATTCTGGATAAAATGAGTGACCTCACACCAATGTATTCTCGGATTAAATATATGTAACAGGAACAGTGACCCTATAGAAAATACATACAGTATTTCTACACAAGGATCATTCTTAAGTGCCATTTTTCTAAGTAAATTATAGAGTAGGAAAATGGAAGACATCCTTATATTTCTCTAAATGGTGGCTTATTCAATAAAAGAAAATCAGAAATTTAACCTTGTCAGCTCTGATTGTGGAATAAACTGACATAGTTTAACTTGACACAAATGTTATCTCTGTCCTTAACATTTTTTGGCTTCTGGAAACTTTTTTTTTTCCATCTCATTGGCTAAAAACAACTATCACAAGTCCCAGAGACATCATAAGTGCACTTAAACCTTAACCCATGGAAGGGGGAAGCAATCTGTCAGGAACCTGAAGATCAGGGTTTATTCTTCTAGTATTTATAGTCTAGCTTCCTGAATAATGATTCTTTCTCAGTAAAGACCACAAAATCCAACCCTTGAGTGGAATGGCATATATTTCTTGTACAGAACTGGAAGTAGCTAGGGACCATGTTGTAAAAATACACATGAAGTTTGCACTACAGAGACCCTACCTGTTTTGTTGTCCAAAATGTGAGTAATATAGATTTCTAGTGAAAACTATTGTCTATATTATATGAGTAGATGATATTTCATGAACTATACTAAAGGTACAATATTAGTAACTTAATCAAAGTGGAGATATTGACATCTAATTTCCCAGAATCGGAGTGAGAGATAACAGATGCTCTAAATTTGTGTGTTAAAATTTACTTATTTTCAGCATGAGGAAGTTTTCCAGGTTGTGATGTCCAACCCAGAAATATTGGTGACAGGGAGAACTCAACACTGCTAAACTATCATTTCCAATCACTTGGTGACTTATATTAATCTCAATGTTCTGAATAATTCCACTTTACAGAAAGCATATTTCTGTGCTTATAAAGTTACTTTGTTCTATTTGATTAGGAAATAAACTTTCTAGAACACTTCACCTTGCAATCAGTTTTTCTGTGCCATCCTTGTTCTGTCTATTATTCTACCTTTTCAAATGTTTTTCATTACAGAGAATGTCCAATGGCTACACCTGCACCTTAGACTATGCTAATTAGCCTATATAGTTTTATTTTACTCTGGTCATGTTTGTTTTAATTACCATCATTAATCTAAAATTAATGTCCTCTGTCAACAACAGAGAAGCAGCAGCATGCAGCACTGTTTTTAGAATTAGAAGCACTAAATCCTGTCCCAGTACAAAGGAGCTGTGTAAGTGCTGGCAATCATTTTACCTCTCTGAGCCCATCTTATTTACCGGAAAATAACAGGAATGAGGGAGGTGCTCTCTACTGTCTCTTTTGGACACTTATAAAACAGCTAGTCTTATCTACAACACTCACCTATATAACTACCTTTTTCCATCTTGTGAAGAGGAGAACATAGCAAGATAGTGAAGGGAGATGGTGCATATCTTAACCCCGGCGCTATTCTCTCAGAAGGCAAAAAGAAAGTCCCGCCTCACGTATTTCATGTGGTCTGTCATAGTTCCCTGCTCTAATGTATAGTACTCTGCTCCAGTCTCTCCTTTCCTCCTCCTTTCTAGTCCTTCTTTAGGAAAAATAAAAAGAAAGGCAGTAGGAGCTAGGGCAGAATTGCAGCCAAAAAGTAACCACTCTTTTATAAAGCAAAGTCCCATTATATGTATGTATGTGCGTGTCAGTGATACAACTTCACACACTTGCTGGCCCAAGATAGTGAAACAGAGAGGAGAGAGAGAGAGCTGAAACAGTCCAGGTTATTCTGCCAGTCATTCCTCCTGGCAGAGTGAGCAGATGTCCCCGAGTAAACTGCTGTGGGTGACATGAATGCCTGTTCCCCATTCCCTCATGCTTCTTATAATTAGCAACTTGACACGCTGAATGGATTTCAGGAGTATTTTGATTATACCTCAATTTTGCCTTAAACACTCAGTTTAAAACCTACTTAAGATGTTACACTATAATGGGTTTCAAAAATATAAGTTCCAAAGCAAACCAGAACCAATAAGGACACTTAAAATAAAAATCAGTTTATCATAAAAGAATCTCCACACTGCTTATAAAATCTGTGCTTTAGAAGCAATAATTCAAATTATGAAAAATGTCAAGAAACAAAACACTTGAATTCCTTAAAATAAAACCAAGCAACTCTTGTTTTATCAGTGACACAATGATTCAGTGATTTTCTTATTTTATCATTTGTGTTATATTATTATTGTTATTTGCAATATCTCTCTACACATACACACAGTTCGATTTTCTGCTAACACCTCTAAATGACTCACAGTTCAAGAATTGTTTTTTACTAATTTAATCCACTAAGTCAAGTATAAGTAACTGATTAAATTGCAGACTCCCTCTCAAAGAAAATTTTATAATAGCTCTTTTCCTGAAGTTAATTTTTGAAGTAAAGGCAAATGTGCTGGAAAGGTATTGGGTGGAGGATGTTAAGACTCTCTTTTAAAATGACTGTTAGAAATCCATGTCCTAATTTTCCTACATAAACCAGTCATCAAACCCAACAGAAGACAAGAGGGCATGAAGACCAAGGATTTCAGGTGTTTTGATGAGTCATTCCATATATCATAATTAGCATCTGCACTGCTATTCTTGTCAAAAAGAAGAATGCTGAATATGTTAACGCTCGGAAATGCAGTAATTATTTTCATCCTGATCTTACTTAATAGTTCTGTTAAAACTATATTTTTGCTTTTAAAAATTAAACTCATAATGTATCGTAAATTACAGTGGAGGAGTTTTCTTGTTAAGTATGATTGGAAAGAATGTTTTTTAAAAAAGAAAAAGAGCCAGGGAGCTTTACCAACTCATAGATTTTGTAATCCATTTGGACATGAAATATATAAGGATTTTTCATACATCTAGTTTGGTTAGCAAAACTAAGAATGAACATATGTGCATAGGCAAATTAAATTAAAATGTCCACTAAATACTAATTATGAAATCACTGGATCTAATTCAGAAAACTTCATGTTATTGGTTACTAAAGTATATCCTTTCCAACATTCGTATAACACACTTTCCTAACTGAAAATACAAGTTCTTGAATTCATAAGGACTGTACCCATGCAGTCACCAACAAGTCTGCTGTTAAATAAGCACAGAAAATGTAGCCTTTGCTTTGTTCTCTAATGACATTAAGGAAGCAGATGGCTCAAAAAAAGATGTGTTAGTACAAGTTGGTAAATCATAAGCAGGGATAAATTACCAGCTTACCTCAAATCCAACCCATTTTCCAGTCCCTAACCTCACTAAGTGCTGCCACTCAAGTTGAACTTAACTGTGTCAGAGTTTTGATTCATGCCTTTAAACACTTGGGCAGTGTCTATATGTGAGAAACTGAGTTGTGGCCATTTTCACAATCAATATTGATCTTCCCTGCCAAAATGATCACAGATTAATTTACATCTGTTATTGAGATAACCAGAGAGAATAGAATGGCTTGGCTTCTCTCCATGCATTTGGTACATTTTGTTAGGTATGAATACTATGGCTCAGGAATGTATTCTCACTGACAGAAAAAAAAATCCAACATGTGTTTCAGGAAAACAGCAAAGATAATATGACACCATTTTAAAATCAATTCCAAATAACAATAATATTCACACCATCCATGCTCCCTAAAATACAGTACATGACCTTGTTAATGTAATTTGGGTCACTTTATCAGTTTCCCTTATGATTTAGACTTAATAATAGTTGATGAGGTAGTAACATCATAAGCCTAGCACATTTCTAGTCCACTGGTGCTGTAGCTAGGCACAACAGACACTGTAAGCTAGTGAAGAAACAAAGAAAGTGTAACAAGAAAGAAAAGTGAACCACAGTGAGTTACAGTGAAGAAACTTTAGTCAGCCTAGAAGGAAAAACAACAACAAAAAAACACTAAATAGTAATTTTAAGTCTTAGAAGAGTTCAGAAAACACTCACAGAAATTGCTTATCTCATCATGAAGCAATTAGAGAGAACAAGTGAAAAAAAAATGCTTTATATGTTTACAAACACAACCTGTGCATCTATAGTGACCACTTTAATTAAACAAACAAATGAAAACAGCCTTGAATTTTAGGTATTGACCTGACCATCCTAGGGATTCAAAGGGCTCTAGCATAGGGAGCCAGCCAGGCAAGTCACTTTCAAACAGCATTAGCTCCTAAAACAGTAGTGATGGCCACCAACCAATAGTTTATATACATTACAGTGTGTGTGTGTGTGTGTGTGTATATATATATATATATATATATATATATATACACACAAATACATTAACAGTGTCATGTTGACCTTCATCCATGATCATGCACCTGGATACCAATTTCAGAACTAGTTTTTTTTTTTGTGTGTGTGTGGTACGCGGGCCTCACACTCACTGTTGTGGCCTCTCCTGTTGCGGAGCACAGGCTCCAGACGCGCAGGCTCAGGGGCCATGGCTCACGGGCCCAGCCGCTCCGCGGCATGTGGGATCTTCCCGGACCGGGGCACGAATCTGTGTCCCCTGCATCGGCAGGTGGACTCTCAACCACTGCGCCACCAGGGAAGCACAGAACTAGTTCTTTATATAAAGAAAATATATTTCATAGTTGTCATTTCTAGTTCTCTTTCTAAAATTTATTAGAATATCAACCTCTCACCCTCTGCAAAGAAGCAAATTTTTTAAAAAAATCACTAAATCTTTATCATGAGCAGAAAAATCTAATGGTAAATTAACACCCTGCAGCTGACAAAAATCCTTGTATGTCTCCTAGTTCATGGTTTTGGCTTTCTTCAACTTTATGTCAAAAAATTTGAAGAGCAGTTTGTAATCACTGATATATATTTATAGCTCACTTCAGGAGCCAATCAGACATGATCATGTAACAATGCCAGGTATGTGACTTAAGCTCTGCATAAATTGTTTGTAGCATATTCAGAGGAGGAGAGAATACATTTTAAGGGCTGTAAGAGTAATTACCAAGAAGCAATGCTTTTGATTTAGTGAAAAATGCTCTGAAAGGGGAAGAAATTTGGCTCAGTAGCTTGGCTTAAATGGAGGATGCTAAAATCTCCGTGATCTTAAATTGTCTGTTTAATCCAATAACATCTTTTTTCATCTATGCCATCTTTCAGTAAAAAGAGGCTTGGAGACTATAATTAAGACCTACATAATATAGCTATATTAATTAAAATAATGCGACTGTCAACTTGGTAACTGTAACTAAGATAGCACGCTTATGGATAGATAGATAGATACATATACACAGATGTTTCCCAAGTAGTAACTCCAAGTAATTTATTAGCAATAACATGGTTGTGGAATATGCTGTCTGTTGGAGTTCTATTTACATTCCATGGTGACTGGGAGAACATTCTGGGAGTATTTCAGCCAGATAAAAAATACCCTTAGTGCCTAATTTTGAACCAAACCCATACCAATTGTTTTAGATGAAAACTTAACTTTATAAATCTTGCCAGAGGTTCACAGATCTCAAAACCTTTGACTGTCATCTAGAATAAAAAGTAAAGCTTCACTGTGCAGTTCACTTCTATTAGAGAGAAACAAACTGACATCCTAAGTAGTATTGATAATATTTGTCAAGGGCCGGCTGTCTTGTGATTTTATTTATATGGTAGACTGAGGCACAGCCAGCTCAAGAACTCAAAACAGGAATTAAGTGCTTTAACCACACTTTACTGCATAAAGTCAAAAAAGACACAGAAAAGTGATTTATAAACTTACTAATAATTTTTACTTCCAGTGAAGATATGCTGGGTTAGTTATTCTGTAATGATCCATGTATACAGAGTGTGGTACTTGGTGAGTATATAAAGAGCAGAATTTCAAGAATTTTTACTGAAATATTAGAAAGACAATGGAATATTCCATTCATTCTCACTAGCTCTCTTTTCATCAACTCACAAGGCTGCTCTGAATTTTTAAATAATATTTATTTGGAGTTATTACCCCAATAATTGGCTTACATATTATGTATAGTTAATAGAAAGTATAGTTTTCAAACTGATCACAGTTGTCTTGTTTAGTGATAGATGACCATAAAGGATTTTGAAATTGTGTTTTGACCAGTTAGGACTTTAAAATTTGAATTCCACTTGGAAGGTTATCTCAAAGGATATTTATTGGTTTTATATATGGTGATTTACAAAAACAAAAACTTTCCCACCTTTGCTCTCATATATTCAAGTTATCTCACCTGTTCACTTTTTGGTTACCTGAATAAATTCTTCAAACCTTCCATAGCTCTGTCTAGATTCCAGGCACATTGCACCCATCCCTTTCCTTACCTCTTCAGGCCTAGGAATGGTAATATTTTCCTACTTTTTCAGGTCCTTGCCTCCCTTACTACTCCTTTTTAGTTCACTTTCCTAGCCCACACTCTGCAGAGTCCCTTCATTAAACTCTTTTCACTTAACCCTTTTGAGTGCCAGTCCTGTCATGCCAGAACACTGAAAGATACCCAAGCTATACCAGCTCACAAGGAGGCACACTTTCACATTGTGATCTGATGGATGCCTCAAAGCCTTCTTTATCTCAAAATCACATTCTTCTGCCATGATGCTTCAAGCATTCATATATGTGGATTGAAGTGGCTCTGGAAGGCTCTTACTGAAGTGCAGATATTCCTCCAAAGGATAGCAATTAACATTTTGGTCAATAACATTGTAAGATTAATGAGTTTATCAGAGCAGCCAACCACCAATTATGCCCAAGAGACAGGTCATTTTGACGAGACAGATTGGAAGATAATAAAAACATATTTAATTGCAAAGGGACAACAGATCTAGATAGGAAACAAATGTGATAAGCCACAACTCCTCCAAAGAAGTTATTGAAATAAACCAGAGGGGAAAAAAGACAATACCTGAAAAGACAAGGTCAAATTTTGCTTACCACAAATTTTTCTCCCTGATACAGAATTAGTGTCAGTACCTCTCCCTTATTTTGTTTTCTTACATTCACTAAGAAGCTATATTCTGAGAGTAGCACTAGTTTTCCTAAAATTTTGCATGTAAACATCAGCTTAATCTTGAGAAAATTTTAAATACGTTTTATTAAATGTGAAAGTGCATTGATGTTGCAACAAAATTGTTCCGTTTCAGAAAAATGATAAACGATTCATATCTTATAAAATTATAATGGCAATATTCTTTGATGATAAATATTGCAATATTATATGCATTGAAGTTGGGACTTATGGTCAACTACCAATAAAATAGTGAAATACTAAAGAAAAGTAACTTGTCTTCCTATCCTCAGAAAATTATAGTCTCTTATGGGCAACAGGCAGAACAGAAAATACTGCAAAAAATCTCAGCCAAATTTATATAGATGTTATAAAATTCACATGTAATACTTATCATTTTAAGAGAGAAATCTATCTTTTAAAGACCTATATTAACGAAGTAATTTCTCTGGATTTGCAAGGTGCATTCAGGGATAAGCACACATTTAGATCGGAATGGGTAATCTTATGCATTACCCCAAGAGGGCAAGATTTCTCTCCACAATACTCCATTATACAAGCCATTTTCAATAATGAAGTAATGGCATCTTCAACAGTCCCCTTAGGAGATTCTTTCAAAATATAACATTATGCTTCTCATTTTTAGAGTAGTTTTCCTTTATGTACGACTAAATTTAAGCAATGAATTACACCATGGTATTCTACATGTGATCTAATGTGGCATATTAGCCTCTTTTTAAAATCACACTTTCCCCTAAAATTTGTGAAAAGTAATTTCATTCCCTAATGGTTGTAAGCCAATATATTAATGGAGTCTAAACTACTTTTAGGTTTTTAATACAATCCCTAATCAAATTATTTTTTTTCTAAATATCCTCCCATTTACCTGAACATACCTGTACCAGGGCTAAATTCTGCCTACCTTTCTGCATCTCATTGGAACTCTGCTTCAGAATAATTGCTAATAATTACTTTGGTATCGTCAGGCTTTCAAGAATTGTTTTGTTATGTATCCTGTGAATCTGGACTTCTGAAAACATCTGAAGAACTCAGTTAGTGAGAGGAATTATGAACTTTCTTGCATGATTAAGCAGTTCAGTGGGATACAGGAAGCAACCTAATTATGTTTCACTTTGGGGCATTCTACTTGCTTCGACCCAAACTAAGGTAGCACATAAGTACTTTTGAACGCACCTATTTTACACTTACTAATACCATTCAGACATTTCAAATATCATCTTGGTAAAATTTTATGCTGTGAACTCTTAGCAATGTTTCTTATGGAAAGGTAAATCCATTTGATTATTAACTATTTTCTGATTGTAAATGACTTGTCACATAATGTTTTACATACAGTTTTTATGTTAGTTCACTGATTTGGGGTTCCGAACAAATTTCATGTTTTCTTTTCTTTCAAAATCTATCTAGTAATTATCTACAGTATGCCAGGCCATGGTAACAGGTGTTGAGGACATAGTTACCTCGAAGCAAATTACCTGTATTTGCATTGCTTACATTCTAGTGTTAGAGCTGGACCATGAACAAATAAATACACTGTGACAGGTAGTAATGAGTGCTGTCCAGAAAAATACAGCTGAGGAAGGGAATAGAGAGTGAATGGTGTAAAGGATATTATTTTTTATAAGGTGATCAGAAAGTGCCTCTATGAAAAATCGAATTTGAGTAAACATCTAAATGAAGTGAGGCCAATGCACAAATTATAGTAAATTGAAGGCCCTGAGACCTAATTAATCTTGGTGCAAGTCAGTGTAGCTGAGCAGAGAGAGTAAGGTGGGGTTAAGGAGAGAAGGTGACAGAGTGGGGTACAGATATCACATCAGGAGCTGGACAGGAGCCAGATCATATGGGACTCTGGGCCACAAGAAGGAGTGTAGCTTTTACTCTGAAGTCCTTGGAAGCAGAGGAGTTAAGTGTTCTGCTTTAAAAACTGTGTTAGTCTGAATAGCCCCCAAATATATCCACATCCTTGTCCCCAAACATGTGACTGTGTTATCTTAAATGACAAATGGGACTTTGCAGACGTGATTAAATTAAGGATTTTGAGATGTGATTATCCTGGATTATCTACACAGGCACAGTGTAGTCACAATGGTCCTTAAAAGAGGGATGCAGGAGGAGTTAGAGGAGGTGATGTGATAACGGAAGTGAAGATTGGAGAATGTGTTTTGAACTTGGAGAAGGACCCAGAAACCAAGAAACACAGACAATCTCTAGAAGCTGAAGAAAGGAAGAGGATGGATTTTCCCCTCAGAGTTTCTAGAATGAAGCAGCCTGCTTAACACCTTGACTTTAGCTCAGTGAAATTGATTATTCAGAATTTTGACCTCCAAAACTGTAAGAGAATGTTATTTTAAGTCACTAAGTTTGTGGTAATTTGTTACAGCATCAATAGAAAACTAATATAAGTCTACTACCTATTTACTTGTAACTATATATGCATGCCTCTAGTTAAGGATTAGAGCATAGAATGTCACAGAGTGAAAGAAGGAAGTCCTACTAGGAAATAATAGTGGCTTGAGGTGGTGGGTTTTCAGGGAGGGAAATAGACTAAAGAACTTGCTGATTGTGTATCTTGAGTAAGAGACAGACGTTGTATTAGTTTTCGATTTATGAATTACAAATTACCACAACTTAGTCAGTTATAGCAACGCAAATTTATTATCTCAGTTTCCACCCATTTATTATCACAGGAGTCCAAGCAGGCTTGTCATGCCTAGAGTCTCACAAGGCCAAAATCAAGTTATCAACTGGACTGGACTCTTCTATGGAGGCTCTGAGGAAGAACTGATTTTCTAACTCACGCAGATTGTTGGTAGAATCCTGTTCCTATGGTTGTAGGATTGAGATCCCTGTTGTCCTGCTGGCTGCCCAGCTGGGGTGGCTCTCAGCAATTAGAGGCTCCTCTCAGATCCTTTCTCTGTGGTCCATTCCATCTTCAAAGACACCAATGGAATATTGAGTCCTTCTTGTGCTTTGAATCTGAGCTTCTTTCTGCTAATAGCTAGAGAAAACTCCCTGATTTTCAAGAGCTCACATGATTATGTTAGGCCCAAATATAGTTTATAAATATAGCTTAGTCTATTAACTAAAAATCAACTTTGTTGATGAGTGTCCTTGTTACATCTGCAAAACCTCTTTTGCCATTGTCTTAGTACAAACTGCTATAACGGGATATCATAGACTGGCTTAAACAAGGAACATTTATTTCTCATAGTTTGGAAAGCTGGAAGGACCAAGATCAAGATATAGAAAAAAACTGGTGTCTGGTGAGATCCCCTTTCCTAGTTTGCAGATAGCTCCCTTCTTGCTATACATGGCAGACAGAGAGTAAAAGTATTAGTTCTCTGGTCTTTTTTTTTTTTTTTTTTTTTTGCGGTACGCGGGTCTCTCACTGTTGTGGCCTCTCCCGTTGCAGAGCACAGGCTCCAGATGCACAGGCTCAGCGGCCATGGCTCACGGGCCCAGCCACTCCCCCTGCATCAGCAGGCGGACTCTCAATCACTGTGCCACCAGGGAAGCCCCCTCTGGTCTCTTTTTATAAGGGCACTAATCCCATCGTGAGGACTTTACCCTCATGACTTCATTTAAACCTAATCATGTCCCAAAAGTCCCACCTCCAAATACCATCACATTGGGTATTAGGATTTCAGTGAATGAATTTGGCGGGACAGAAAACTTCAGTCCGTAGCAGCCATATAATTTAACATTACCACTTGTGTGATATCATGTTTCTAGTCCCAGGAATTAGGTTGGAGAATTTTAGAATTTTGCATAATGGTTGCCAATGCTGACTCCTTTTATTTCTTTTTTTCTTTCTTAATTGAGCAAGCAGGTGATCAGTGTGCCATACACAAGAATAGTAAGTTCAAAAAGAATAGTATGTTTGGAAAAAAACAGTAAGAATTACGTTAGTTGGAAATGCCTACTAGAAATACAAAGGGTGCTGAGGATCCAGGAGTCAGATATGTTGATATCGCCACAGGAGAATGATATGGGGCTGAAAATGTAAATTGGGGACTTGCTAGCATATATATGACTTATAAGGCTGCATAATTATACAATTTCACCTAGAAGAGGTGTAGATAAAGAGCAATGAGCAGTCCAACATTTAGGGGTCTGGAAAAAGTTGTGGTGTCATCAAATGAAAATGAAACAGAGAGGCTAGTGATGGACTGGAGAAATCAGGAAAGTGTGACAGAAAGAGGAACTTGCTAGAACTGAAAATTCTTGGGCTCCACCTTGAACCTACAGAATCAAAATTCCTGGATGTGGTCATGCAATTTACCTAATAAGCCCTCCAGCTAACTCTGATTCATGCACACGTTTGAAAACTTTAGCTGCGCGGAACACTGGGAAAGTACCCAATGGAGCTAAGTAAGTACTCAATGTGCTTGCATCTCCAAGAGAGGACCTTGAAAGGCAGCAGCAGCATCTGAGAGATCATTAGAAATGAAGGAATTCAGGACCCCAGATTTACTGAATCATATTCTGCATTTTAACAATTTCCCCAGGTGGTTCATATGCACATTAACATTTGAGAAACACTGATCTATACTTTATTAATTCAAAGTTATGGTAACATCTATGTGTAAACACACACACACACACACACACACCCCTACAGATCCCATGCATCATAGTTGATGACTTATTCCACTTAAAAAATAATCTTTCAGACACCTTTTAAAATATATAATTTATGAAGTCTTTAAATATTTAACAACTTAGCAAAATGTTTTCCCCAAATTCCCCAATGCTTAAAATAACCAGGGACTAATCACTATGCCTTCTGAAGACCATGAAAAATAGAATCTGTAGCCCAGAGACTGGGGGAGGAACAAGGCTCCAGTTATAAGTGTCCCAGGTGAAAATTATCAGAGAACTGGGCAAATAGAAATGAACTTCACCAGTTTATTTTTTCCATTCTAATTAAATACACCTGAAATCTGGGAAAGAGTGGAAAGTGTGTAAAGACAAATTACTTCACAGTACTGTGTACTTCTTGTCTGGTTTCAGACAAGCACCTGAGAGTTTTTTAAGGGGAGAGAAGATTATATAAATTGCTTTTTTTAAAAAAAATTGGATCTCAGCCTGAAATTCATCAGTAAAGAATTATTTCATTTCTTAATACCTTAGATTTGTTTGCACATCAAATAAGATTTACTATGTTTTTTTGAGAAACTATGTGAATTGTAAGAAATGGAGAGTAATTCAGGAAATACCAGTATATGAGTAACTTTTTAAAATGAAAGACATCAAATATGAGTAAAAGAAAGAGTAAACTATAGAAGAAAGTAAATATGGTCTGCAATAATATAGATAAGCTCTTTCATACTAAGCAATTTTGTCAAGATTTGAGAATTAATTTAAATAATCAATAACCTTAGACTATTGTCATTTCATTGATTGCAGCATCAAATGCTAATTGTGAATAAATAAAATCAAAGATATTTTCTTTTCAGCAATTAGCTTTAGCAGATGAGAAAAAAGGGAGCTGATATTCATGCCATGCTAAAGAAAGATAAAGATTTATAAGGAGGTGCTCTCCATTCTTTGTGAGCTATAAAGTCTATCCAAATAGCAATATCCTCTCTGGCAGAGAATCTGCTGCTCGTGCTGGCTATGTGTTATTGCATTTGGACTGTCTCCATCTGCAAATGTTGACTTTTCATCTGTGACCAAAGAAAAAAAATTGTATGAGGAATGTGTAAAATATTTAATCCATGTTTAGTTGTTAACTAAAGGTTTTGTCAAATCCTGCTTGTGTGGGAATTCTGCATTTGTTTCTCAAGGTGACTGTAGGTGCTTTCACAATGTTGGGTTAAATTTGAGCCATAAACGAAAACTCTGATGAAGGTTTTTACTTAGACTGAGAAATGTAAATACTTGTTTCAATCATACTTTCACATTCCAACACCTATATGTGACCTAAGTAATCGACTAATCTACAGGAACAATTGATTTATGATTTCTTTGCCCTGTCTTGGACTTCTCATTAGTAGAATGAAAATAACACTGAAAATTTGATTATCTATGACAAACCACAGTGATATTTAATAAAGGAATCAGAGATTGGTAGAGGTCATGAATCAGAATTTAGTCTTTTACTCTCAATTTTTAGGTGAGAAACTAGGAGACGTGGAATCTAAAATTACTTTCACAAAGTTCATGCAAATTCATTATTTTACTGGGGTTCAGATCTATTTCTATTTGCTTGAGCTATGATGATCATGTGACCTGAGATTTCTGGACTAGTTCTGATTTTAGATATTCTATGCAAGAATCTCTTGAACCTAACATGAGATCAAACAAAAGTTATTCAGTGAATGAATGAGAAATGTTTTTCCCATAGGTATACTCAAGTTTGCCAGATCTACTTTTGGATTTAGACTGTCCACATAACTATGCTGTACTATTTTATATACAAATCTGAGTTTAGATGGCAGTGAAATTTGTACCCCTTGATTGTTTTTCTGAGCAGGGTAATAACTGATATTTATTCCTGTGTGACAGTGATTTTAAAATATTGGTTGGACAAGGATAATGGGATCTAAAGTAGAGATCATGTATCAAAAGGGAAAGTGAGCAATGCTGAATGGTTTCCTCTGTTTTCATGCCAATGCTCATATTCAAAATTAACTTTTACTATTTTTAGATTGGAAGCAAATTAATCGATTTGATTTGTATCTGCAACTGATCAATAAGTATAGTGTGTGGAGACAGTAGGGCGGCCTATCAAGTGACTTTACCTGACATTCTTTCAGGTCCCTGCAGATTTCCATAAATATTTAGCTTTAGCTTTCCACTCAGGATAATCCACAAAAATGATAAGAAATTGTAATGCTACTACATATTGTCTCACAAAAAAATTAAAAAGAATAGAAATAAACTGAGGGTGAAAATGAGCCAGTAAAAATACTAATTTTTTGGTTTTGGTCTCCTAGAGATAGTAAAATTATCTAAAAGCGTACTGGGTGAGAATATTTGTTTCCCTGAAATTTTTAATAGGAAGATTCAGTATGAAAAGGAGCAAGTATAATAATTAAGATTTTTCTCAGCAAATTAATAGCAAGTACAAAGCAAAATTATAGGATAAAAGCCTACTTAAAAATGGAAATTTCTTTAAAACAAGGAAAGACATTTTATCACTGTGCCTAGAGATCAGGCAAACTGCTTCAGCAAGTCCAAATCAGTGGATGCATCTTTCACTTTAAGATGTTTAGTGATGCACAACTCTTTGCATACTACACTCATGCTACCTTTCAAGGTACCTTCTTCTGGGGAAAATACAGACAAACTGGAATTTAACAAATGTTTTGCATAAAAATGATGATATATGCTCTTAACCACAAAAAGACCATTATAACATGACAATCAGATATGTTTTGTATGGAAGAGGTATTTTTCTATAATAAAAATTGAATGAGACAAAAATTGAGTGAGATGTGATGAATCTGAACCAAAATGATATAAAAATGACATCTATTTTACAATTCAATTTTCACAGTCTGTTTAGTCTTATTTTACCCAATAGTAAAAATTCTAAGGAAAATTTATTCATGTAAAAGTACAAACCGTTATATAATATGAAATCTGACCAGAAATATGAAAGGTCTCATGATTTTTGAAAAAAATATCAGTTTCGATCTTTGAAATTAAAGGGTTTCAAACCATCAGTTTGAAAAACAGTGGGCAACAGGCCAGAAGGTACTTGTTAATTATAGCAGTGAGTTAATCAATGAACTAACAATTCTGCTTCCGGGTATAATAAAATGAGATCAAAGCTCATTCAACTATCCTACCATTTAAGTATAGCTGGAGATCCATTAAATTGGATAGTTTCACATTTTAAACCTGCATGTTTAAAAGTCAGCAATTCAAGCAGCTCTATGACAGCTGTTGATGCCTAAATCATAGGAAAATTATTTTGTTTGGTTTTGAACAGGAAGATGGAGCAAAGATGGAGAGGGAAATACATTGAGAACTGATATAAACATTAACTGAGATGACTTTCAAGAAGCTTTTTATGTGCTTTTGTTTTTGCTTTCAACATTTAAATGCAGAGGCAGATGGCTTGGACAGTTTTATCAGCACTTGTGTCTTTATACATTAAAAAATAAAGAAAGATAACCAAACTCATAGATTGCAGATTGTTAAAGGGGACAAATAATTTAGGTTTTTTAAAAAATCAATAAAAATTTCAGTGTTAAAATAATCATGATGGGGGATTTTAAGTACTTTTTTTGAGAAAAAGGAAACAGATTGGTATAATGCTGAAATTGTAGGAAGTATTTATAAGCAGCTTTAAATCCTGATCTGGATTCTAAATAGATATTGTATGATGTAACACAAATAGGACCTCAAAATTTATGAAAAAATTGGAGAGACAGGGAAACATAAGTGCACACATGCACCAAGCACACACACATGCACACACACCATCTCAAAATTTATTAAGAATCCAGCACATTTCTGACACATGTAATACATGTTAAATATTCAATGTTGAGGGAATTATGAAAAGTAAATATAATTATTCAACAATTAAGACGATTCCTTATAGTGATAACATTAAAAATAATTATATGTCAAAGATAAAGGATAATATTTCAGTGAATATAACTTTTGCAGTATTAGTAAAAAATCCCTGATATTTTAAATGATATATATATATATATAGATATCTATATCTATATATATATATATAGATTTTTTTTTTTTTTTTTTTTTTTTTTTTTGCCGTACGCGGGGCTCTCACCACTGCGGCCTCTCCCGTTGCGGAGCACAGGCTCCGGACGCGCAGGCTCAGCGGCCATGGCTCACGGGCTTAGCAGCTCCGCGGCATGTGGGATCTTCCCGGACCGGGGCACGAACCCGTGTCCCCTGCATCGGCAGGCGGACTGTCAACCACTGCGCCACCAGGGAAGCCCTAAATGCTATATATTTGATGGAGAATCATGAATTATTTTCAATTATATTTCGGAAAATGACAATATTAAATAACAATGCTTTATAAAGAATGTTTTTCTCCCTTTTAAAAGTATAAAACAGGGCTTCCCTGGTGGCGCAGTGGTTGACAGTCCGCCTGCCGATGCAGGGGACACGGGTTCGTGCCCCGGTCCGGGAAGATCCCACATGCCACGGAGCTGCTAGGCCCGTGAGCCATGGCCGCTGAGCCTGCGCGTCCGGAGCCTGTGCTCCGCAACGAGAGAGGCCACAACAGTGAGAGGCCCGCGTACTGCAAAAAAAAAAAAAAAAAAAAAGTATAAAACAAATCAGTAAGTGGTTCTAAAAATGAGAAAAACTAACTGGAAACTATTCAATGTTTAAGATGCTTCAGATTATAAACTTTTAAAAGACCAGAACTTTCAAGGAACCAGTAGAATGACTGTGTTCTCTTTAGTAATTCATAATAAAAATGTTTCATTTTTCTTTCTACCAATTCATGACACAGGCTTTATGGAAGAAAACTTGGAAGCACTGTTATTTCCCAAAATAAAACTTGTGTGTGTGTGCGTGTGTGTGTGTTTCAGGGCAACCACTGGAAAATATATATAGGTCCAAATAAAAAGAGTAAAATTTTCCCTATTTAATGTCATGTCCCAAAATAAAAACTTTCCAGAGAATAAACAAAGTAAGCTTTCCAGCAATGCAGCTCAATTACATAAGCAAATTGTTATAATGTAGTTTAGTATATATATTTTTTCCCTTTTCTTTCTTTTATTCCTTTTTTTTTTTTTTTTTGCTGACTTGACTCAGTTCTGTGGCCTTGGCTACTAGCTGGTCAGTTTCCTTTCTTCAGTAAATCCACATCCCACCACTTCCCTTCTAGAGCTCTCACACTTCTAGGTCATTATGCACCCAACCTAATTGCTCCAAAGTTAAGGTACCAGATATCTTGAGACAGACTCTGTGCCCTAGAGCCTGAGAAATTTTCCTAATCAGTCAGTCCACAAAGTGCCCTGGAAACCTAGCTACCTCCACCCTGCTTGGCCACACATACACTGTCCCCTACAATTACAGCTTATTGTTACCCTGTTCTTGGTACAACCGTCTATGTGCCCCTGCCTGGTGGCCTTTTCTCCTTTAGGGCTATAAATAACAAAAACTGGCCCTTATGCAAGTGCCATCATTGTGTTGTGTCGCACTTTTCAATGGATCTTTAAATTTTATATAACAATCAGCTACCTAAAAGACTGACCTAAGAATCCACAAAACTTCTGTAAATTTATTTATAGACTTTATTAAAGCCTTCAAATTTATTTACAAGAATGAATCATAAGTAAAATTTTCAAAGAGCAATTAATATTATCTAATGGAAAAACCATTTTTTGCAAGTTAAATATTTTGTACAGTACACACAAATTTTAACTGTAAGTGTCTTAAATTGTCAGTTATCTGTAAGAACTTTCAGAAAAATGTAGAAATGGAACTTGGAACAAAGTCCCTCTGTTGCCTTTTAAAGGGACAAGCCTCTCTAAACCCTACCTCCTTTCCAATGACACATTTTCTCCTCTCTTAGCTCACTGCTTTTAAGGCAATTATTTGTTTCCCAGGATAGACCCAAAGCTCCATGAGGATAGTGTTGACATCTGCTTTGTTCACTGCTATATTCCTGGTGCCTGTCACAGTGTCAGCATATAGTAAATACTCAGTAAATATTTATAGAATAAATAAATGTTATCAGTTCTGAAAAATAATATACTCTATTTGTTAAAGTGTGTCATTAAATGCTGAAGACTTAGGGTCCACATATACTTATAGACGCACACAGACACACACACACACACACACACACACACACACACCCCTAGTGTTCTCAATTCTTGGGTAATATTCTTAATTTAATAAGATGGCAATGTATATTGGATAAGACTATTTAAAAAATAATCTTGCATATTCTCTCTTTTTTATGTACTCAATAAAAACCTGATGCTATTAATATTTCTAAGGTAGCTGATAATTTATTTTTTACTTTGGGGATATTAACAGGAAAAGAAAAACTTATTAATGATTCTGGAAAAGTAAAAATTAAGGATTGATTTATAGGCCTCAATATATATTATACATCAAATTGGTGATTATCTCTGTTGATGGCTAGAAAGGAGTGAACTTTTTTTTTAATATTGAGTTTTTTATTTTATCTTTGGCTGCATCGGGTCTTAGTTGCGGTATGTGGGCTCTCTAGTTGTGCACAGGCTCAGTAGTTGCAGCGTGCAGGCTTAGTTGCCCTACGGTATGTGGGATCTTAGCTCCCTGACCAGGGATCTAACCCATGTTCCCTGTATTAGGAGGTGGATTCTTAACCACTGAACCACCAGAGAAGTCCCAGACTTCTAATATATCTCTGCTAAATATGCTAAAACATATTTAGCAGAGAAGTTAAATAATTCATTTATTAACTATCACAAAGTATTGCTAAGGCAAAGAGATTTGTTGTTGAGGAAGCTTTTGGTATGATGTTTGCGAAATCAGAATCTTCTAATTACTTAAGGTCTGCCTTTTAAGCAGAGGATATCTTTTTTTTTTTTTTTGCGGTACGCGGGCCTGTCACTCTTCTGGTCTCTCTCGTTGCAGAGCACAGGCTCCGGACGCGCAGGCTCAGCGGCCATGGCTCACGGGCCCAGCCGCTCCGCGGTATGTGGGATCTTCCCGGACCGGGGCACGAACCCGTGTCCCCTGCATCGGCAGGCGGACTCTGAACCATTGTGCCACCAGGGAAGCCCAAGCAGAGGATATCTTTAATAATTTCTCAGGACATTTTCAACATCATAAAATTTTAATTAACAATTAACATTGTTCTTAGATCATTGCTATTGCTAAGCACTATGAGGAATCAGAAGGCTAATAAGTTGTTTTTTTTCCATCAATGGATTTTAAATCTAGTTGAGAGAAAACAAAAATGTATACTAATTAATGACATTTTTGTCTTTTGTCCCCCAAAAGACAAAAATGTCATTAAAGTAAGAGTTGAGTGAGTGAGCTCAATTAGGAAATTCATTATTCATTAATAAGGGAAGATCTGTGGAAATCTTCCAGGTGCATGTAAAACATGAATTGGCAAAGTTAGGGAAGCTTGCTGTGGTACCTGGGAAGCAAGCTGCCCCTGGAAAGAATCAGTAATTAAATGAAAACAAGCCAGGCAAAAAGCATCTTCCAGGCCTGCGATCCTGATGTAAGGGGCATTGATTGGTTTGAGCAAAATGTGTTAACTTTGTGGATACAGAGTCACTGAACACACCAAAGCAAAACTAAAAGGGAGAAATTAGTTTGAACTTTTAAAATGTGGGCAGAATTCAGAGGACAGAGAAAGGCTCATAGAGAAGATTCAATTAAATACCCTAGGAAGTAAGTAATCATTCGAGGTTTGTGAGAGAAATAGTTTTAAGTAATGAATGTATGTTTAAAACGATAAAACTATTTGCTCTTGAGGGGATGGGACTATGGGTCAGATGAGAAGGAATTTTAAGGTTATTCTAAAGAGCAGATTTTAGATTTCAAAAATGACTAAAATTTCCGTTTGTATGTAAGAGTACATTTTAGGCATATATTTTTTTCACATCCAGTGTCCATTTAAATGTTGTCTGTGTGTTGAGGTCTCAGGTATTTGCCACCAACTCTTACCTATCTCAGCAGGTATTTCTTTTTTAACATGTAAGAAGTAACTAGAATATTATTACGAAAAATAGATGTTAATATAAAAACCCCACAATTATTGGGCACTTAAAAATATTAGTAGTGCTAACTTGGACTTTAGCAAAGACCTACATTCCAATTGTTGGCTCTTTTAATAGTTGAGTAGAAAAATTTTCAGGGATATTTTCTTCTTTTTTCTCTACACTTTTATTCTGACGACTCTCTACTTTTGAAAATGCTTTATGCCTCAAGCGTTCTTGCCTATCCACTTAACCTCATTCGTAAAATCAATTCCTAATTTTCAAGCTACCACTTATCATTTGACTGTTTAATCAAGGGAAAAAAAAAACAATGACAACAAAAAAAACTTTCCCTTAACCACTTGACACTTGTTGTTTATCAGTAAAGAACTGATGTCCTTTTTACGTAATCAGAGAAGAGTTTACTTTCAAAATCATGGTTAAAATGTTTTAGATTGCCTGCTGGTAAAAAAATAAATAAATAAAAGAAAAATATCTATGATGACTTATTTTCCCTTTGAATATTAGACTCCATGTGACCCAATTTGCAACTTAGCTAGACTTTCATGTTAGTGAAATTTGGGTTAAGAAATCAAGAAAATAGGTTAAGCTTGGAAGGAACCACATGTTGTCTTTGGATGCAAATGGTGTCTTTATTTACTGGGATTTCACAATGTCAACCAGTCAACCAGGTATATCTTTAGTAATATACTTTAGTTAAAACATTCTTTAAAATTATTATTTAACTTTCTAAAATGTTGCAAAGTTATTTTCATGGGATTTCATGCTAAAAACACACGTTTATATAGAAAAACATTTTGTATAACCTTTACAGTATTTTTTTTTTTTTTTTTTTTTTTTTTGGTGGTACGTGGGCCTCTCACCGTTGTGGCCTCTCCCGTTGCGGAGCACATGCTCCAGACGCGCAGGCTCAGCGGCCATGGCTCACGGGCCCAGACACTCCGCGGCATGTGGGATCTTCCCGAACCGGGGCACAAACCCGCGTCCCCTGCATCGGCAGGCGGACTCTCAACCACTGCGCCACCAGGGAAGCCCTACAGTATTTATTTTTAATGTTATATTTCAAGTAATACTTTTTATATTCAAGGAGTTGATATGTTAGCATATATTTCAACATTGCACATAAAATTTTTGTACTTTTCACTATTTCTCGTGAATATGAGTTTTTTTGTGGAGAAGTAGGGCATAAATTAGTAATAATACATATGTCATGGAAAAAGTTCATCAGAAATGGTATGTCATGGGTATATCTGTTTACTCATGTCTGTCTATTTATTTTTCTATCTGTCTGTATCTCTAGATATAAATGAAGGCTTAAGGAAAAGAGATAATTCTCACCTCAAGTAAAAGGAATTTTATTCCTCCTATGTTATTCTTAAAAGAATGAGGAATCATATATTTGAATTGTTTACCTTAATATAATTTTCATGAGCAAATGAGATTACCAATGCACTTTTTCTCTAAGGAGATAATTTTAAATGAAAACTCTAACCACTTTCTTTCCTTATTTTGTCTCTTGTCCTCTGCAGATGGGCCTCTGGGCCCCCGAGGATTAGCTGAAGCTACAGAGATGTGCACTCAAGAGTGCTTGGTTTTGGGTCACTCTGATAACTGCTGGATGCCTCCTGGCTTGGGTCCCTATCAACACCCTAAATCACCTCTCTCAACCTTTGCACCCCAGAAAGAATGGGTCAAGAAGGACAAGCTTGTGAATGGGCACACCCTGACCAGAGCCTGGAAAGAAGATAGCAACAGGAACCAGTTCAATGACCGTAAGCAGTATGGTTCCACCGAAGGCCATTTCAACAATGGCAGCCACATGACAGACATTCCTCTGGCAAATCTGAAGTCTTATAAGCAAGCAGGAGGTGCTATTGAGAGTCCTAAGGAGCACCAACTCTAAAAAGAAAAAGGCTATATGGGACCTAATAACTTTAAACTAAATAGACATGTTAATACCGTGTGTGTCAGAGCTTTATGTATTCAATAGATCTCTACAACTATGCCCCTTATAGCAGGGATATCCATAACTTTGTGTTAGCACCATGGAGGATACAGTGTTTTACCACATAAGAGAGAGAAGATAGTTCTACTAGCCATGTGATCTTGTTTACTAGGATTGATTAAACTCTCCAGAGGTCTCTCCGTTGTGCAAATATCCTTTTTTTTTTTAACTGCATTTTATTTTGACCCTGGACTGCTGCTATGAACAATAGAATATGCATTTGGAGAGTAAGAAAGTTCCATGGATTAGAGTGACTGACAAACATATCCAGTTAGAAAATTGTGCTCTTTTTGTTGTTGATCTGTGCTGGGACTGCTATACTTGACATTATACTTCAAACGAAATTTAAAACGATAAGCATTAAACCTATTGTGCTGTTAACAACGTTAGTGGACACTTGTAAGTCAATCAGTGTTAAAGTATTTGTAAATAGAAGCAAGCTATTATTAACAACTTTTGTGTACTTATACCGTTCACCTAAAAAACGTTGTAGCATAATTCTGTGTTTTATGGTTGCTTCTTTTCTTTTTCTGTTTGCCTCTTTGTTGCTATTTTTGTTGTTTCTTTTAGTGAAGTGTTTCTGAGTCTGTCTTGACACACATTGTTCAAAAGATCTCAGATACTTGTAGTGAAAATAAAGGTTCTGGAATCTCGCTTCTTTTATGATAGCTTATGATGCTGGAATTCTATAAGAAATAAAGATAAAAAATGAAAACTTTATATAAAAAAAGGACCTCTGCAAAAGCTTGGAAATTCAGAACCTATTTTCTTGACATCCTTATTTTCAAAGTAGGCAAAAGCGAAATCACTTATTTAGTAGCATAGTAATGGGAAAGTGTTATCCTTCAGAAAGTGATATATCCTGTGCTTGTCACTCATGCAAAACTTATGTATTAAATTAGCATATATTGAAGAAAAATTACTATTCAAAAATAGTTTCAATTGGGAAAATGTGTGTCTACAACTTTGTTGAAATGGCAGTTTGTGTTGATCCTCATATCCAATAATGTTGTTGTAACACAAGTGTTAGACCATAGTCACAAACTATTTAATGTGTTGTGCCTTCATGATGTAACAGAACATTCTCCAGGTAGGCTAGTTGGGGGAAATTAAGGGATAGATCTCTAATTATTGCTGTTTAACTGTTTGTTATCATAGTTGGTCAATGCCGGCAGGTACCAGCATCTTGTCACTTAGGTCAAACCAACAGAGTGACAGCTAATGTTAATAAGATCTCAGTTGCACGTGCAAACAAATCCAAATTCGAGCATTCTTAGGAGGTTTTTGTTAAGGCATGACAGATGATTTAAACAAATAAATAGCATGCAACAAAATGTCTTTATTGAAAGAAGTGAAAGTTATCTTAATGCCACCGTTCAACATCAGTTTAAAAGTAAAAAAAAAAAGTAAAAAAATGGTCTGCTAATCTGATAGATAATTTGTTCTTACCAAAAATAAAATTACTTTGTAAATAGCAATTCACATTTTTCCACAGTATAATGGAAAATAATGGGTAGGAGTGCATAGCTTATTGAAGTACATATTTGTCAGTTTGTGAGGGGTGTTTGATAACTTTGACACAATAAATATCTAAACAATTATCCTTGTTACTGCTTTGCCAGTTCTAAGTTATTTACAATTATTCAGCTCTTGCAATAAATGTTCTGAATTCCTGACTGTAGTGTGTTAATTTGTGGTCAAAATCCAAAGTGATGATTTTTACTCTAATTGTTAGATAAGTATATGTTAATAAAAGTTAACTTTTAATTAGAAATCAAAGAAAATTTGTTAGGGGTTTAATAATACCTACGTTCTGAAAATAAGTTTCCAAGTTAGGGTTAAATTCCGCTAATGATCTATGAAATCATTTTCTTGGGAAATTCAGGGAGAAAGTTCACCTTCTAGTCAAGATTCATACAAGTTTCATCAAAGTGAAATCCCAAGTCAGAAACTGGGCAGGTAACACTGGTTATTTAGTGAGGTTATCTTCTTCACTCTTAGTATCCTTTAATAAGATTTCATGAAACAAACTCTCAAACATTTCATTGCTGGCAGAAGAGGACTATTCAGGGATTGAGGCTTTGAAACAAGGGCCAAAACTTCAGCTATATTTATTTCAGGTTAGGAAAATAGGCTCAGAAACTGCAAAGGATAATAAGACTCACACATATGCCATGTGTTTATATTCACCACAGAGCAACTGGATCAGAGTTTTAGGGTAAGTAAACAGGTCTGACTCTTTCTCCACAGCTTTTTGAAGAGTTGTAAAATAAGACTCAGGAGATAGTGACATGGAGGTAAAGATATTTGCTTGGATCAGTGGCTGTATGTGAGACCCTAACCCCTCACCTCTGAATAAGCCAGATTTATCCAGTAGTCTGTGGTGCCACCCTCCTTTCAGGGGCAGAGCCTGCCCTAGGACACAGAGAGTGAATGAATCCTGGAAACAGGCCACTCTTGAAAACAAAAGTCCATGACTGCTCAGTCCCTCCCTCCATTTTTTACCAGTCAGATGTCATTCCTTTCTGCCTTGAAGAGTGAAAGATGAGAGAAAATAAAATAATTATGCTCCTACCTTTTCTTTCCCTGAAAGAGTGGAATAGAAATGCCTTCCTCCAAACCAGAAGTTTGGAAAAGAAACTCCCCATCCCACTATATTTCTTCTAATAAATATGACAATATCTACTCTTATCAAGGCATTCAGTTATATGCTCTGTAAAAATTAAAATAAGTAACATTACAAACCAAACTGAAGTATTTATTCATTAAGTAAATAATACATTCATGATAACTAATCTTAAATATCACCCACATTATTTTATTGCATAGACATTGAATATTATAAATCACATTTACCTGGAAATCAAAGGCAGTTACATTTCCTAGGAAAGCACACGTATGAAATGTATAAAAATAATGACTTTTAAAGTGATTATCAAATGCTACAGGCTATATGCCACACATTTTCTAAGGTAGATATAGAAATAAATTTATTATGCTAAATATGACCCATTTGTATGAACATTTCTACACATATACTAACATAAAATATATATTTAAATAATGGTTATTCATTAACAGACAACTGAGTAGTCATTTTGCTGCACTGATGCTATTCAGCAAATCTCTTTCAGCATAGAGTGGTGTTCCCTCTCCCAGCACCATCATTCCTTAGCTAAAGTAAGAAATGCAGCTGAGGCCCAGAAGCCATTCTAGTATATATTAAACTCTCCTGAATAGAAGCCAAGAATGGCTAATTATTATTAATAAGGAGTTTTGGAAGCCAGGGATAAAAGGGATGCCTTGTCAGTTTCAATTCTAATGTGGATGCCAGGGTGTTACTTTGTAAGAGGGCAAACCAAACTATGAAAAGGAGGAGTGGTGTTAGGAGTCTAAAAAATGCTTCATTGTTCTGCTTTGTTTTAAATAGAGCTGACCGCCTCTCCCTAAAGGAAGCTCCTTCATTGGTTCTTTTGAAAGAGATCACTTTCAAATTCTCCCAGTGTTCTTAAAGGCATAGTGATCACATAATTATTTCTCTATATACTGTTCTCCCCTTATCACAACTACCAATCTAAATTTTAATACACATCAACCAGGTTTTCCACTGTTGAAAAAATATAAAATTAATCTCATAGCAATAAAATACTTTTGTAAGACACACAGTATTTAAAGCATGGTTATCATAATAATATTTCATTTACATTTAGTTCACTCAGTTTTCGTTTATATTAATGAGTATTCCAAAGATATCAATTTTCTATTATCATGATGCCACCATTATCCATTTTAAAATATTAAATAAGGTCTATATTTTCTTCAAAAATGAATTTTATTTTCTTATTTCTTAGACTTCTTAAATAGTGCACCACACAATGAATTGAGTTCTGTCCACATTTTTGTTATCCTAACATACCACATGGTTCTTGAAGCTTTATAATGAAAAGCTCTTTTTAATTTTTTTCATTTTTTACCCTAAAATTTTCTTTTTAAAGTTCTATGGTTGTGTTCTTAGAGTACATACAACACAATTATTATTGGACTCATTCAATGTCGAATATTATAAAGTCCACATATTTGCAAATATGCTCAACTACAGTAATTTTTTTTTTTTTTTTTTTTTGCGGTACGCAGGCCTTTCACTGTTGTGGCCTCTCCCATTGCGGAGCACAGTCTCTGGACGCGCAGGCTCAGCGGCCATGGCTCACGGGCCCAGCTGCTCCACGGCATGTGGGATCTTCCCAGACCGAAGCACGAACCTGTGTCCCCTGCATCAGCAGACGGACTCTCAACCACTGCACCACCAAAGAAGCCCTCAACTACAGTAATTTTTCGGATACTATTACAGTACTATTTACACTCAATCCCTGTATTTTCTGGATCTTTGTAGTTCTTTTTAAAAAACATTTATTATGATATAACTGTCATATCACGTTGTATTAGTTTCAGGTGTACAACATAATGATTCAATATTGGTATATACTGCAAAATGATCACCACAATAAAACTAGTTAATAGTCATCACCCCCCACAGTTACAATTTTTTTCTCCTAATGAGAACTTTTAAGATTTACTCTCTTAGCAATCTTCAAATATATATTATTATTATATTATTATTATTAACTATGGTGATTGTACTGTATATTATCTTTGTGGTTCTTCTACCAAGAACTTTGTTTTTTCACCTCCAAATTCACTATTAGTTTGGCATCATCGACATAATCCTGAATAATGATACTCAAAATAATAATATTGACCTTGGAACTCTAACATAATCAATCATTGATAACAAGGTCCTCAGTAAACATAAACTAGAACCTGTTTAGGTTACATGATTAGGAAATGGTAACAAAATACATTATTTGCAAAAAACTGAAACACTCCACTCTTCATATTTTTAACTCTTCTATCCCTTTCTATCTACTTACTGGAATTTGTCTATTTTCCCCCAGGGGAACTCCAGACTGTTTTCAATATGTTTCAAGTACAAAATTACTATGTTTCCAGGAAGTTGCTGGTTTGGAAGAAACTTCTTATGAAGCAAATAATTTTCATTTTTATCCAGCAATTTTTTTTTTCATGGAACCCATTTTCCCTTCTGTACTCCTGAAAGTGTGCACACTCCATTGACTGTGGTATGTGGTCCCTGCTTTTACAGGTATTATTTCCTCTTTGACACTTTATGACTTGAAGTTCCCACCAAGCCTCTCTTATGCCCTGATGCATTCTCTGTACATGGTCCACCCCAGCACTGTTCACCCCACAAAGAAGAGGCTTTTTATGGCCATTGGACTTATGGAAAAGTCTAAGATGGTATCAGCTATCATTTAAAAAGCACATCTCATTTCTACCAGAAATAACTTTTACATTGATTTTTTTCCCCAAAAAAATCCATACATCAAAGAAAAATAAAAATAACATAAAAATTACAAAAAAAGACAGAAAATTGAGGCAAAGGGATTATGTGTGTCTATGTTTATATAAATTCATGTAACCAGTTCTGCATATATTCTCCATATATTTGTCTCTAAGATTACAGGGAGTGAAAGCAAGATAAGCAAAAAAGCACTCCATTTCTCAGTGAAATAAATAAAATATATTTTAAATTTTTTGTGGAAAACATTCTCTCCTTTTTTATTTTCTCCAAAGTCTGATGACGAATGGACCATTAGAAATAATAATTTTGAACAGGCTTATTTCTTCAATGTTTAGCATTTTAAAATCATAGTTTAGGTAAATCATGACTATCACTATATAAACTATATGAAATTCTATGTAAAATATACTTTTCTCCTTCACTTTAAATAATATTTTTCAATGTTTATACACCACTAAAGTAATCCTTTTCCACCATTTGGAAAACAGCATAAGAGTATCATCTGTGCTGGTCCCCAGACCACTCACATCACCAAGTTCCCCATCACCATCTAACTCTCCTCTCTACACTATAAAAGGGACTGCTTCCCTTAGGAAAATCTAGCATTTCAAAAGAAGAAAATAATTTCCTAGGCTGCCACAGCCAAGAGGACCAAATCTCTATAAAACAAAACATATCAGCCTCAGTAATACGCCCTCATTCTCCCCTTGTTTAAAGCATCCATCATAAAATTCAGTTCAGGATCTAAAGGGCCACTGTCTCTGGATATGGCCAAGGTTACAAAAGATTGTTAAAATCTTTATTGCCCAGTATATATGGGTTAGATGGCCTTTAGTTAAGCTCCATAATATGACAACTGATGAACAATATTTTTAAAATTCAGGTTTTACTTACCTTTGGTTGTGATTGTCCCAAACAGCAGTGGGGGCTGCACTCAGAACCCAGAGATCTTCAGAGTAACTGCCAGAGAACCCTGGCATACACATCATGACACAGAATATAATTTCCTAGGAAAATCTATCTAGTTACACAGTTGTCAGACTAAAATTTAAATATGTGGGAAACATACTTGCTGTCCTTTTTTTTTTTCTACAGCATATAATTATTAGTCAATGAAGTTTGTTTTATTTATCCATCAATAATTATAATTGCACTTATATAGCACTTACTCTGTGCTTAGCACAGTTCTAAGGATGTACATTATCATTTAATTTTCTCATATACTTTGTTTTCTAGGTATTGTTTTTTAGGTTTATATTACATTTTTACAGGTGAGGAAACTGAGATACAGGGAGTTCAAATGAATCTACTCTAGATGGTACAGCAAGCAAGCAGCAGTGCCAGCCTCCTGGTCTGACCGTAGAATATGCGCTTTTACCTACTAAGCAATGCTACCTCCTTATGAAAGATTCAAGCACTTTTTGACTCTGGAACTGAATCATAAATTGCTATTTTTTCTAAACAAGAGCAATAAAATAATTTATTAACTTGTTCTGAAATGAATATCTCCCTTCCGTTTAGAATTTGGTTTACCCACTGGATGATATATTTATATGTTGGCTTAAATATTTTATTTATTAAATGTGTAGAAATTGTGTTTTTCAGCCTTGGGACAAAATAATGCAGTCTAAAATGGCACACAAGTTTAGAGGGACTAGAGCCTAAACAGTGTTCCTGGGAAATCGGGCTAACGTCCCCTCTGCTAGATAAAAGTGCTGAATGCTTTTCACATGCCCCAGATGTATCTATTGACAGCTCACACCTTTTTACACATAGCACTTGCCTTCTGTTCCCTACTTGGAAATCAGGTAAAGAACAAAGTGAGCCACACATCAGGCTTCCATTGCCACAGGGCATTAAAATGAGACCAAAATCAGTCTGACAATTAACTTTAGCATGCTTATTTTCTTCTCGTCACGGAAATGCAGCTCCCATTGACATCAAAGGGAGCTATGTTCTTGAACAGAGAGGAGAATGGGCTCCCCAAGCACCATGGAGAAAGCTATATGTTAAGCTCCAGAGCATAAATACCCACTCTTACTGCATCACCAATTTCAGTCAACTGCTCTTACATCTACAGTTTGATTTATTGTCCAAATGTTGAAGTACTCCTTAATTTGACAAACAAGAATCTCAGATTATAGATATGAAAATAAATTACTTATAATGCCAAGGTCATACCAAGTAGTAGTACTACATTAGTCTTCCCTTTCCTCCAGGAAAGGCTGAGTGTAGGTTTTAAATGTCATCTCCCTGTAGTTCACAATCTTACAGTGTACTCTTTTTATAATACAGTGTGATAACAAATGGCATAAAGTATTAAATATAAATATTCAAATAGTTTAATAATATCACAATATCATTCAATAATCCACTGCTCCATTGAGTCACTTGCATAGGGTAACTTTTCATTTCTATTATATATATATATATTTTTTTGTTTGTTTGTTTGCGGTACGTGGGCCTCTCACTGTTGTGGCCTCTCCCGTTGCGGAACACAGGCTCCAGACGTGCAGGCTCAGTGCCCATGGCTCACGGGCCCAGCCGCTCCACAGCATGTGGGATCTTCCCAGACTGGGGCATGAACCTGTGTCCCCTGCATTGGCAGGTGGACTCTCAACCACTGTGCCACCAGGGAAGCCCTCTCTTTTATATTTTGATCTTTAATTATTTGTCATGATATAATTGCTGATGTAAATAATTGAACAACGGGTGTATAGGAAATATCTGCCTACACACACACAGTAATCAGTATGAGAAAACCAACAATATTAAACTTCTTGAGAAAGAAAACATTTATGGTCACTTCCTTTAAAAATGTTAACCTGGGAATCTTTGCATGTTTTAACACTTATAGATAAATATTAGATAGATATAGATACAGATATAAAGGTATATAGTTACATAGACAGTTGTATATTATTTATAGTATTACTAATAGCTCATATTGTTATTCTTTGTATTAATTTGATATTATTTATATAATGCTAGAATTCTAAGTAAAGAAGTTCACGTAGCACAAATACCCACTTCTCAGTAGGATGGCTTTCAACTATCTAGTGCAGATGAAATATTACTAGAGAAAAGATCGCTTCAGTCATGCATTCTAGGGGCTCATGAATTAAGTTAAACTTAAATGGTACAAAATGAAATACTTGCCTTCAGCAGTATTTAATGGTGGTGAAGTTCCTTATAATATTTCAATATTTATTACAATTAATAATGAAATAAGGATAAGGAAATTTAGATTATAAATTCTACTTAGAAAAATTTAAGGGAGATGATGGTACTGAATCTCATCAAATTAAGAAATTTCCACTTTGCAGAATAAACCTGGCATATATAATTGACACAATCATCTTTTAATGAAGTAAAATCAAGAGAATAATATTCACTTCATAGTCTTATTGTGAATATTGAACGGGGTAATTCATTTATAGAGTTTAGAATGGTGCTTGAAATACCATAAGTGCTCCATAAATGCATTTATTATTGTTAGTAGTAATAGTTTATTCAACACCTTTTCTGATCACAAGATATTTAAAATATATTAATTACACAGAATATCAAAAGTGCAGTTCTCTTTATCCCTGCTCCTAATACTATGTGTTATAATCAATGAACTTCCCTCTACTCCTAGAGAAAACTTTGCTCCGACTCCAGAGAGCAGAGATGCCATTAGTCAAAAATTATCTCAACTACAGGTAGAAAAAAACAGGTAGAAACTTGACTATGTCTCCTCACTTCTTTTCTTTCTTCACTTCTTTTAAAATTCTTCAACTTTTCTGAATCTGTATCTTTCAACTCTTTCAGGCTTATTCTATGATTATTTTACTGTTATTTCATAGTTCAGCCTACACAAATTCAAACACTTACAGAAGCTAGTTTAGTAAGGAGAAATGAGAGACAGAAATTGTACTTTCTTCCTTTGGAAGAGAATGGCAGCTATTTGGCCACCACAGCCATTTCCATACAGAATAGTTGGTCCAACGGTTGCCAAATCTTCCAAATTCTCAAGGGAAGCCTGAATTCCATAATGCCATGGGAAATTTCTCTCTAGAATGCATTGTGAGCTTAAAACAAACTAATAAATCAGTGAGCCACAGAGTAGCATATTTGCTAACTGGTCAGAAATTCTCTCTTCTGTTTTCTGTAAATTCAACCTCTAATTTTTTTTAACCTGGTCATAAGCTTATGCCTTTTCATAACATTTTAAAATGCTTGAGTCTCTCTAATTTAAAACAAAAGAAGAGTAAACAAATAAAAAACCTTCCTAGCTCTTACTTCATCTCCTGCCTCATCTGCTTTATCCATTTCACGATCTTCTTGAAAGTGTACCAATACATCAATACCCCAGTCTAACCACTCCAACAAAATTTCTCTGGCTAAGTTCTCCAAATTCTCCTGCCCAAATTTTCTCAATATGTAAAGGCCAACTCATGCTTCCATGCTATGTCTGGATCAAATAAAGAAAGAACCATAGCTCGTGTGTGCTCGGGCACCACAGCCGCTGCAGGTCCTGCTATAGTTGGTAGGATGGAGGTATGCCAGAACAGACCTCACAGGGAGAGGCCAGGACAGCAGATCATGCTAAGATGTGAGGGGTAGTGTGGTGACCCTTTCCACTAAACCACTAAAGCCACTGAGGGCACTGAGGGGTTAATGGGTGTGGAGCAAATTTGGGGCATTTCTTTAATTGGATCTTATACAGGCACCGTGGTGGGGCTAGTAAACATATACTTACTTGCTCCTTGACTTGAAGTCCTGAAAATCTATTCTCCACAAGGAATGAGTGTATTATGTCTAAAATGAAATCTGATCATATCACTCTGGGTTAAAACTGTCCAATATTTCCCTATTAGTCTCAGTCTAAAAGTCCATATGTCCTAAAATAGCCTGCAGACTCCAGCATGCTCTGTCCCCTGATCACTTGACTATCCTCTTCTCAAGCACCCCCAAAACATGGATTGCTTGAAGATTCAGCTAAATTGAACTCCTTTAAGTTCTTTGAAAACCCCGTGCCCTTTTTTGCTTCTGGGCCTTTCTGAGCTTTCTCTGCTCTGCTGATACATTCTTTCTTTCTGTTCTCTCTCTTAGAGGGTCTTAGCTAAGACCCCTTGTTACTCTTTTTTTTTTTTTAAATAAAAGATGCGGTATAGGTGCTTTTGAGCTCAGAATTTAAAATATGACTTCCTTTAGACTTTTCCAACTGCTCTCAAGTAACCAGATGATCGCCCTATCATAGCACACTGTATTTTCATCATCTATTTACTTGCTGGTATCTGTCATTAGACTCTAAACTCCCTGAGAACAAATATTATGTCTTTGTTATTCACCATTGTGTTCACTGAGCCTTTGACATAGTAGGGGTTCAATAAATGTTTATGGAATCAATTCATGACTACCATCTAATTGTAGGATCCTCTACAAAGTGACATGTTTTGAGGCCTGGCACGTGTACATTGGTATCATCCAGAGAACTTGGGAGACAATCCAAGTGCATGTTATAGAGGTATTACAGGTATTATTGAAGTATTAAAGGTATTATTAAATGAATTTAAGAGGACTCTTCTGCTTTCTTCTTTTCTAATATACTATGTGTTTCTGTTTTAGACTTTTTCCTTTACTCCTTTTTTTCTTCTTTTCTGTCTGGGGAAAAATATAGACCTGCTTTTTTTGATAGGAGCTGATTTAAACTTT
Organism: Delphinus delphis; assembly: GCF_949987515.2. Lineage (NCBI taxonomy): Eukaryota > Metazoa > Chordata > Mammalia > Artiodactyla > Delphinidae > Delphinus > Delphinus delphis. The sequence continues at coordinate 38,961,613 of NC_082700.1, forward strand.
ACTACCTTTGCTAGAGTGTAGCTGACACAAGAAGGCAAAAGTAAAAGTGATCACTCCTTTAGTGGGCAGTGCTATAGAGAAACCAGTTGTCTTTCCCTTTGCCCTGGGCAGCTCCTACGCGTTCTTTTAGTGCCTTCCTTGTCTAAACTTTATCACCTTAAATTCTAATTGTCAGTTTATTTGTTCACCACTCCAACTAACTGGGAACTATTTGAAGGCAGTGATTGATTCAGTAACCCTGTGGAATAAACATCTCATGCAGAACTTATAGTAAGCACTTAAAGAATGTATAACGTGAAATATGTAATAAAACTCTTCTGCCTAGAAGTAGCAAGCTATAAATATGACGACTATTTGTTAGAATTTTAAAAAGACGTATACATTAGATGTGGGTTTGATTAAATGATCTTTAAGTATCATTTCTTCCAACTAGATGCTCTGTAACACTTTGTAACATGATAAATATGTTTATGGGAGGTGTATAGGATAATGTAAGGGTGGAAAATAAAGATCTATAAACTAAAGCAGAAAATGAAGACACAAAGTTAAGTCTGTTTCTTATGTGTAATTATTTTGTTGGAATTTTTTTTTAACATGACAATAAAGCAGACATTGGATTAGTTTATTCCAAGCTGAAATTATTAAAAAACCTTCTGTTCAAAGTTCATTTTTTATTTCTTCTTCTTCAACTTTGTATTACAGTCTAAATAATTAAAAAAACATTTCGAATTTTCAAATTCAAATATGAACTCCTCAAGAATTATGCTGCAATTGCTAAATGGTACTATAAAATAAAATGGTTGGGCTGTGAATATGAAAAAACTATACTCAGGTACAGTTATTCAAAGTTTTATGCATTAACTACTGGATTATGAGTTATCAGTCATTCCTCAAAGGTGCATTTTATTTGGAATACTAAAAGATTTGCCCTTACTCAATGCTCCAATGTATAGAAGCAGTAATGCTTATAGAGTGGAGATAAAATGCTATTTTAAATTTGCTGAGTTCCTCCTATTGCTTAAAGTGGAATAAATCTGGATTTTAAAATTACTGAAGGTGATGAAATGGCAAATATGGGATTTATAAACAGTTTTGGCATATCAGATTGGATGTTGGAATTGTGTTGGGAAATACTCTCCCTTTATTCTTGTCAGGTTGATGTGAGAGCAACAGAGACACATGCAGGTTTGAGGCAATCTTGAACCAGGGATGAAGTCTCAATGAAGATAAATCACATGGAGGTATTAAGAAGTCATTAGGGCTCAGTTAGAGCTGAAGGAAATAACTGTAATATTTTTCCATCCTCTCCTTATTTGCCTCCTTTCCCTTCCCTCCTCCACTCCACTCACAAAAGAGACAGTGGGAATTTGCCTCCAAGAATGAGGATAGAAGTTGACCATAGGCAAAAATGTTTCAAGAAAACAGATGGTGCTAGAAGTGAAAAGACTGCTAGATTCTAAGACTATATTATCTGGTGTCCATTTTTGAGATATCCCTTCCTGAATTATAATTCTTGGTATTATAACCAAATTTCAGCAAAGTTGTATTACATGCTACAAACTGTGCTGTGAAGGAATGGTATAGAATCACTTATTTGTCTGAGAAATGGTAGTATTTGGAGAACCAATAGCAAGACAAGACAAGGAGAATCCTGGAAGAACACCGCATGAAGACATGACAAGAGGCAAACAGGATCAGCCTGTTGTACTAAAGAATTGTTCCTTGGGAACCCTCAGAAATAGTAAATCTATGAAAGACACATATTTTTTGTAATCAGATAGGACTGGGGGCTTGGGCTATGTTATTTTGGTATTAGAGGAAGAGAAACTGTTTTGGCTGAAGAACTTTGGAAGTGTAAGCGTTGGATTTATGTGCATAGCATAGAGTCAATCAATCTACATAAACAAGCATTCATGCACTCTTAAAAATGTTATATTCCAAAAGTTTGCTTGAGTATTGAATGTTAGAAATCTGGATCATTTTTCTCAGGCAAGGTTGTCTCAAAATCCTCTTTACTTTATTGATTATTTTTCCTAATCCTCAGTGCTTGGGTAATACATTACTGTCTCTTCCACAGTCTCTAGCTTTCAAAGCTTATTGGCACAACATGGATCAAAACACAGTCTTGGACTTCCCTGGTGGTGCAGTGGTTAAGAATATGCCTGCTCCTGCCCATGCAGGGGACATGGGCTCAATCCCTGGCCTGGGAACATCCCATGTGCTGTGGAGCAACTAAGCCCATTAGCCACAACTACTGAGCCTACACACCACACCTATGGAATCCCGCACACCTAGAGCCCATGCTCTGCAACAAGAGAAGCCACCACAATGAGAAATGCAGGCACCACAACAAAGAGTAATCCCCACTTGCTGCAACTAGAGAGAAAGCCTGCGTACAGCAATGAAGACCCAATGCAGCCAAAAATAAAACAACAACTTAAAACACAGTCTTGATTGTAAACCAATTGCTCTTTCTATTTTAAACTAGTTTTTTTTTTGTTTGTTTTTTAACAGACCAAATAGGACCAATCATTTTCTTAGGACTCACTTCCATCTTGACATAGGTCTTCCCTCCCCACACCTTTTTTTTTAACCTCGGTTTTGTAGGAAAATATAAAATGATGGTAAGTTGTCACTGGCGGAACTTGCTAAATTGAGAGCACCATCTGCAGCGGACCCTGATTTTTCTTGACAATTCAACAGAGCAGGGAGTTAGGGAAGTCCAGCTGGGGTGGACAGGTCAAGCCAGTAGCATTAATGAGGACAAGGGGAAAGGCCACTCTCCAGAGTCTCCCTAGATCATGATGAGAAGTAAAGATGGAGTGGGCAGAGGGACAATGTTAAGCTTCAGCCATTACAAGGAAATATATGGAATGGCAGTAAAGAAAGCAAATTCCAAGCATTAGCTCTGAAGCTAGAAAATTCTAAAACACTATTCTTGGGAGCATGACTTGATATACTTACCACTTACACAACAGACTTAGCTTTTCTATCTCAGCAAGAAATATTTATTAGAACATTTTTCTTAATGTTGTTTTACACATGCTAGAGGTGAAAAATCTTTCTCCAAAAATTTTAATTGATTAATCACATTTTCATTCAAGTGTAATTTTGACTTTTTTTAAATTAGAAAACTTATTTTGGTACACCAATCAAAAATAGTCACTAACTTTGGTTTGTGCAACCTATTTTCTTTGGAAAATTAATATGATATCTTATCTCTGTGATATTATTTAAATGTTAATTGCAGTTAATGCTTCTAGAAACCTATACACCAGCCATTCCTTTAAAATATAATCTTATTTTTCATGTGTAACTGCATATAAAACATTGAAAAGTTCATCTGTAATTACTGACCACCTTAAAGCTTTAAATATCCAAAAATAAAACCAAAAGAATAGAAGGCAAACAAGTCGAGACTATTGTATTTAAAAGAAAGTGTCCAATAATATGAAGTTATTAGAGTACAGCTGCCAACTTAATCATATTAACTATATAAGCATCTGAGAATAATTCTGCACTTTATTAGTTATCTTAGATTTCATATGTCATATTCATTAAATTGAAATTAAGAAATGAAGCTTGCAAGATGGTGCAACATATGCAAATCAATCATGTAATACACCACATAAACAAAACTTAAAAAACACATGATCATTTAAATAGATGCAGAAAAAGCATTTGACAAAATCCAACATCCATTCATGACAAAAACTCTTACCACAGTGGGTATAGAGGGAACATATCTCAACATAATAAAAGCCATTTATGTCAAATCCACAGCCAATATAATACTCAATGGTGAAAAACTGAAAGCCTTCCCACTAAAATCTGGAACAAGACAGGGCTGCCACTTTAAGCACTTCTATTCAACATAGTATTGGAAGTCCTAGCCACAGCAATCAGACAAGAAAAAGAAATAAAAGGTATTCAAATTGGAAAGGAAGAGGTACAATTGCCACTATATGCAGATGACATGATACTATATATAGAAAACCCTAAGGACTCCACACAAAAACTACTAGATCTAATAAATTATTTCAGCAAAGTAGCAGGATACAAGATTACCATTCAGATATTGGTTGCATTTCTTTACACTAATCATGAAATATCATAAAGGGAATTTAAAAAGGTAATAAAAATAATAACTTTTAAAATCATACCAAAATAATAAAATACCTAGGAATAAACCGGACCAAGGAGGTGAAAGACTGTTGAGAACTATGTAATAAAGGAAATTAAAGAGAATTCAAAGAAATGGAAAAATGTCCCATGGCCTTAGATTAGAAGAATTAATATTGTTAAAATGACAATGCTACCCAAAGCAATCTACAGATTTAATGCAAATCAAATTACCCATGACATTTTTCACAGAACTCAAACAAATAATCCAAAAATTTATATGGAACCATAAAAGACCCAGAACTGCCAAAGCAATCCTGAGGGAAAAAATCAAAGCAGGAGGCATAACTCTCCCAGACTTCAGACAATACTACAAAGCTACAGTAATCAAAACAGTGTGGTATTGGTACAACAACAAACATACGGATCAATGGAACAGAACAGAGAACCCAGAAATAAACCCAAACACCTATGGTCAATTAATCTTTGACAAAGAAGACAAAAATATAAAATAGGAAAAAGGTAGTCTCTTCAGCAAGTGGTGTTGGGAAAGTTGGACCACTGCATGTAAATCAATGAAGTTAGATCACACCCTCAAACCATGCACAAAGTAAACTCAAAATGGCTTAAACACTTAAATATAAGTCATGAAACCATAAAACTCCTAGAAGGTGGCATAGGCAAAATATTCTCTGACATTAACCATACCAGTGTTTTCTTATGTCAGTCTCCCAAGGCAATAGAAATAAAAACAAAAATAACAAATGCGACCTAATCAAACTTACAAGCCTTTGGACAGCAACAGAAACCATAAAAACAAACTAAAAAAACAAACATAAAAAACCCTGAAAAGACAACCTACAAAATGGGACAAAATATTTGTAAATCATGTGACAGACAAGGGCTTAATCTCCAAAATATACAAAGAGCTCATACAACTCAACAACAAGAAAACAACCAACTCAATCAAAAAATGGGCAGAAGGGACTTCCCTGGTGGTGCAGTGGTTGAGAGTCCACCTGCCAATGCAGGGGACACAGGTTAGTGCCTCAGTCTGGGAAGATCCCACATGCCGCTGGAGTGGCTGGGCCCGTGAGCCATGGCCGCTGAGCCTGTGCATCCGGAGTCTGTGCTCCTCAAAGGGAGAGGCCACAACAGTGAGAGGCCCGCGTACCACACACACACAAAAAAAAAGTGAGCAGAAGATATTAATAGACATTTCTCCAAAGAAGACATACAGATATGCACATGAAAATATGCTCAACATCACTAATTATTATAGAAATGAAAATCAAAACTACAATGAAGTATTACCTGACACAGGTCAGAATGGCCATTATTAAAAAGTCTACAAATAACAAATGCTGGAGTGTGGAGAAAAGGGAAACCTCCTACACTGCTGGTGGGAATGTTAGTTGATACAGCCACTATCGAAAATAGTATGGAGGTTCCTCAGAAAACTAAAAACAGAATTACCGTATGATCCAGCAGTCCCATTCCTGGGCATATACCTGAACAAAACTATAATTCAAAAAGACACATGCACCCCTATGTTCATAGCAGCACTATTCACAATAGCCAAGACATGGAAACAACCTAAATGTCCATTGACAGATGAATGGATAAAGAAGATGTGGTACATATATACAATGGAATATTACTCAGCCATAAAAAGTACAAAATAATGCCATTTGTAGCAACATGGATACAACTAGAGATTCTCATACTAAGTGAAGTAAGTCAGAAAAAGAAAGACAAATACCATATGCTATCACTTATATGTGGAATCTAAAATATGGCACAAAGAAATCTATCTTCAAAACAGAATTAGACTCACAGACATAGAGTTAAGACTTGTGGTTGCCACGGGGGAGTGGGGAGGTAGAGGGATGTACTAAGCATTTGGGGTTGGTAGATGGAAACTATTACATTTAGCATGGATAAATAACAAGGTCCTACTGTATAGCACAGGGAACTATTCTAATCTCCTGGGATAAACCATAATGGAAAAGAATATTAAAAAAATAGAATATATATGTGTATAACTGAGTAACTTTGCTGTACAGCACAATATTTTAAATCAACTATACATCAATAAAAAATAAAATTAAAACAATGAAGTCTGCATAAATAAAATATGCTTTGAAATTAATTATAAATATTAACATTCTAAATATTTTTACTAAAAACACCAACAGAATGAGGTAAAAAATTTTGAAGTCTATTTTTCTTCTTTTGTTTTAAATTATTGTGCTACTTATAGCCATAAGAATATCCTAAAAGTAGCAGGCAATTATAAATTTTCAAAATCTGGACCAACCTTCCTGTTATTTTCTCTGCATGTTGTGCTTCTTAGTTGCCATATGTTCAGTTTTCTAAAGGTAGACTTTCTACCTCTCAACAAACTTAACTTTTATTTTCATAAGTTCAAACAAGCTAAGTATCTTCTTAACAATTCTGGGTACAAGAACTTCTCTTTTTTAACTGAAATATGTTCTCATAATATTTATGTTAATCTGACTGCACATATGGTCCTTTTTATTACTGAAGCTGAACTAGATTGATAAATCTGAACTCTTTGCTGCACAATAAAATCAAACCATGATTCTATAGAGTATTAATTAAATTAAATTGGAGTACATATAAAATATGATTCAGTATTTGTTTTAGGATATGTGTCTAATGCGCATTGTCTGCGATAGACTTACTTATTCAAATTTTATAATATTCGTCCCTGAACCAAATTCAATCACAATGAATTTCTCTTTTCTTCTTCTGTTTTTAAAGTGATTTAAGGATTGATTAGATGTAATCAGTCACTGTGGTTTTAAAACATTTTTTTCTCAGATACTCCTGGATTTGTATACAAAAATTATTTCCCAACTTCTTCCTTATTGCCATGGCCTGATTTTGTTCATGAATAGAACAGGTTTTCTTTAATCTCACTGAAGGTGAGGCTAGTCTGGTATAGGAATGTATATGTAACAAAGTTCTAGCCAATGACACGGAAAGGGAAGTCTTCTGGGGAACCTCGAGGACATCTTTTTATTTTCTTTAATAAAAATGCCTTGATTGTATTTAGCTGTCTTGTTATGATAATAAGAAGGCCAAGAGGATCATCAAGATGCTAACTCAGAATTTGGAGCATATTAAGTTTATGTATGAGCCCAGCAACCACCAACCTTGAGATTTCCCAGTAAGTGAGTTCTCAATGTCCTATGGCTTAAGCCACTGTCACATAAGTCTTCAATGAATATAAAAAGCAACTCTCACAGGCAAATAGCTTAATAGATGTAGCTTAGATGTAGGTTGATATCGTCTACAAATAGATGTAGCTTCAACTCTGATAGTTTGTACAGTTTAAAAACAAACAAGTAAAATCAATGAGATAGAGTAAAATAGGAGATTTTCCAAACAAAGAGCGAGCTGTATGAAAAATATATATGCTATATGGGTGCAATGAGTATTAGGTGCCTTTATCATTGCATCTGACTTGCATACTGTGATAATCCTAGCTTAGGGCACTAGCAGCCCAGTGAGAGGGTGGGAAGCCAGTATGATTTGGCTGAAAGAAAATGGAATGAAAACCAAGCCACCAGAAATGTGGTGTTAGTTCTAATCTGATTTTTCAGGAGGGACTAATAGCCTTTAAGAAACATTACAAATGCAAGATAGTTGACCTACATTGTGGCAAACAGTAGACATATTCTGGAAGTGTGTTAAAATAAATTTTATATTCAAATTAGCAATTCTTTTTTCAGATAAATTATAGACATTAATACCTCTATGTCCTCAGGATCAATTCTTTGTTCAGATATATTATAGCTGTTAAATCTGTATATAGTCAGGATCAACACCATGCAAGCCATTCTTAGCTTTTAAATTGGGACCTATATAAAATTTCAAGCCAATGGAGTATGGTAGATGGAAAAAGATGAGCAGAAACCAATATTCAAATAGTAAAATAATAGTTAATTTTATTAAGCTAGAATCCTTATAAAAACAATAACAACAACAACAACAACAATGATCCAGAATGTCCTTTGTCCTTCTTGTTGAGATTCATCAACTGTGACCCTGTGACCAAGAGTGTGATACTAAACCATGAAGAAAATATGTCTGTTTCTTTTCACCTATGAGGCTTATAAACTCTTTTTTTCTTTTAATCTTTCTAATTTTTGAAAACAATCATTTTATCTTTTTATCCTCTGGGTCACATACAGTACTTGGTTAATAATAGCTGCCTAATAAATCTTTGCTGATATACCAACAAATTTCCAACCTCATTAGAAGTAAAAGTAAAATTGCAAACAATGAGGTTCAATATTTTAATCTATTAAAGTAGAATTTGTTTAAGGAAACTGCACAGTATTGTAGGGATTTGATGAAAGAGGCCATTTTTATCCACTGCTGGAAAGAGAATACATTGGCACAAGCATGTACTAATTATGTATGCTTCCTCATCTGTAAAACAAGGAAAATAATACTTAAGTTATATATAGGGATTAAATGAAATAATATATAAAAGCATCCAACACAATAGTTGGTATATAGTAACACTTAAATCCTGGTACCTTACAAAAAAGACAAAACAGTAATAATTGACCATCTTTTATACTTCTTTTAACTTATGTGTCTTCCCCTTGACCATAAACCCCGTAAGACTGGATGCCTGTGTCTTGTTTACTGTTGTACCCTGTTGCATTATATAGTACCTGCCACACTGTCAGTTAGTAAATATTTGTTAACTTCATAGAGTTCATTTAGCTCTCCTAATTACTAAAGAGAAATTTCATATGAAAAACTGTACTGGTTATCACTGGAGAAATATAACACATTTTACATTCATTGAATGAGCATATATTAAGAGGTAGTATGACATACTAGAAAAGCACAAGCTCTGAATTTGAAAGAAATACATTCTAACTTGCTATCCACCATTCACAACTTATTCAACCTTTCTGAATCTCTACTGATATGTATGTGCCTCTAGAGTGAAGATTATCAATGTCATGGAGTTTCTGTGATATTAAATAGGAAAATATGCATTTAAAAAGGTCAAGCATTTACCTAAGCTACTCCATGGTATTACTACCTTGGTATCCATTTTGTTTGGTCAACTGACACTGTTACTGAGTCCAAGCTTGTATTGCTTGCACTGCATGACAGACCAATAAATCAAGAGATGAGTTGTTGGGACAAGGAATAACAACTTTATTCAGAAAGCCAGCAGACTGATGAGGTGGTAGACTAGTGTCCTGAAAAACCATCCTACCTGAGTCAGAATTCAGGCTTCTTTTATACTAAAAGAAGAGGTGGTGTGGTTGGTTGTTGCAAACTTCTTGGTGGCAGAATCCGTTGTTCTTGCAGCTGTCCAGGTAGGTCAGGTCATGATATTCCTATAAACCTCCAACAAGACAAATGTTATTCTCTGTTCTGCAACTATTTATTTCTATATGAATGGAAAAGTGTTATACCTTTAAAGGTCAGAGGCTTGAAATGGGCTATCCTGTATATTTCAGGCTATAGACGACATTCTTAACTTGTAGCAAAAGCAATGGAATACAAAGATTAAAGTAAAAGATAAGTAAAGATCTAATATGGAGTCAGATATGTTCTGCTCTATTACAGCACTAGTCCCCTCATGCAAGGGCGTGGCCTAGATAAGAGCTCACAGAGTCACAAGTAAATGTACATTCTTGTTATGACTTCCCCAACAGTTCTTGTCATCAATATTCTCTCCCACTGGGCCTTCCCAGGACCTTCCTTTTGTGTGTCCCTTAGATAAGACCCTGGGAGCTTACCAAAACTCTGCTCTTTTGAGTTTGAATTGACCTATCTGGCCTTAGCCTGGAAACCCCAATCACTCCACCCATGGACACTAATGAAGGCATATCCCCCAGGTCCTGTCTTTCTCTCTCTCTCTGTCTTCACTCTGCCTTGACCTCCCTGTGTGGCCCCTCTTTGCCCATGAGTAATAAACTCTATTTCAGTTCTTTTCTGATCTGTTGTTGAATTATGGCTCTCCATTCACACCTTGTGCTCTACACAAGTGTTAATTTAACAAAGTCATAACGAAGCTGTTGTACACTTTACATGATCACAGTGACACAGTAGGTTAGAATTCAGATCTATAGCTATTTTATTTAAATACAAAATTTCAGATTTGGAGGAGACTTTACAGGACCCCTTTACATGTCCTAGACAAGGCCTTTACCCAGGCTCAACACTGGTAAGATTATGCTCTATTCACTCTACCACACTCTCTGTTTCGGTTCCCTTGTCCTTCAGCGGTTACAAAGCCTAAACATTCCATGACCTGTTTTCCACTGGGACATTATAGTTTCTGTCAGGGAGAGAGTAGGAAGATCAGAATAAGACAAAACCAGCAAAAGAGACATGTGTGTCTGGTTGGGGCTTTGTCTGGCACCAGGAGGGTGAGAGACACTACTTTGTCTACTCTGTCAGGGAAAAAAGTATTTCTGTTTAGGAAAGCCTTTCTGTAGTTGTAGCTGTGGTCTTAAAGTAAGTTCAAAAGAAGTAAAGAGGAAGCAAATATAGGGGAAACATTTTTCTTTGTATATTTCCCCCCAAAGTTCCTATGTATCAGAACATATCCGAGTAAGCTTAATCTTTAGAATTATGAATAAATGTTATTGTTATCATTAATATTGTTCTACAGTCTTCCTATAAGAGTGTTTATAAATGTAGCAAAGTGTGATGCATGCTTTCATGGATTCCAGTATTTACATAACACTTTTTACCTAATGAGACAATGCTCAAATGTGTTACCTCATTAATTCTTACAATTTCACTAGGAAGTCAGGATGTGAAGCTAATAATAATAATAATAGCAAATCACTATTGAACTTTTCCTAGCCAGACACTATATTAAGTGTTTTACATCTACTAATATATTGAATCCTCACAGCAATCTTATGAAGCAGAGCTATCATTCCATTTTATAGATGAGAAAACCTAGGCTGAGAGAATTTATTTGTCCAACATTACACAATCATTGGTTTATGAATTCAACAGCCTGGCTCAAGAAAATAAAATAATTTCCTAAATGTAAACTAATGATACTATTTAATATAGAAATAAAATATTATTTTTTTTGAGTAGATCCCTTTATTCAGATTGCAAGTAGACATTATGTGAATTTTCAAAGTTATTTTTTCTAAGCAGGAAACCAAGACCCAAAATGAATGAAGTATGTGTAATGATACTTTCATTTGTGAAAGCTAGAACAGAAATCAAAATTGTCAATCTCTCTTCTATCATTTCAACAGCTTTTGTGGTTTCATTTGACAGTTCTGTGGGTTGCACTGTTAACTATGAGTTGAGTCTTCTGATTTTATGTCTCTTTGGAGTGTTTAATATTTCTTACTTTCTGACAATTTTTTATAAATAGGGTAATTTAATTCAGTATTGTAGTGATTGTTTATAGAGGTTAGTTTAGCTGTAGGTAATGGAAATGTCTTTTGTAAAAAAGTATCATTTTATTAAACTGAAGGTGGGCTTTGTTCCCTTGATAACTTTTTGACATTGAGTCTGCCAAAAGAAGATGGATTTATATTTCAAATGCTTTGAAGTTGGGACAATTCAAATGAGGGAAATTTCAAATTTTGCATCGAAACACAGCAGATTCCTTCATTGCCTGAAGCAGATAAAGTCTGACTCATTTGAGTTCTTCTTTTAAAGCTGTTTTAAAATTGTAATGATGGAGTGTTTATATGTGTCAGGAGTCTTAAAGCTTAGTGACATGATTAACTGAAAACCAATGCATAACATTAGTGCTGGTTGGTAATATCAAGATGTTGATTAGGTTCTAAGATTTTGCACAATGTCTATAAGTTGGAGTTTTAGAAGGTTTAAATCTTAGAAGGATATTTTTTTTGGCAGAATCATCTCTAGAGAGGTACACATTTTTTTTAATCTTGTTTCCCATATTTATTTCCCAATGTTTTATGCAGGTGAAATCAGATAAAAAACAACATTCATAAAACACCTGAATATAAAAATATATCATAAGATATAACCTGAAGGATAATTTATACAAAGGGATAGGGCCTTTCCCCATTTCCATTTCTACACCAGTTAATATCTAACTTTTTTTCACTCCAACCCATAATAAGAAATACATATTGTGATTGGGCACCCATACCCAAATGCACAAATGAAATAAAAATGTCATAATATACTACAGAAGATGGACTGTATTTACTATACTTTTCCTGTAATATTAACATTTCATTTTATTTAATACAAGATACTGGAATTGCCACTAATGGAACTCTTGAACCACTACTTAAGTTCTTGAAGTTTTGAAGAGGAAGTTGACCTTCCTGTTTCCCTTTTTGCCCAACCTCTGTCATTGTTAACTGTCTTTGTAGCTGTGAGAAAGCCATAACTACACTTCAATGGTTGTATTCTCAGCTGATCTATTTTGTAAAACACAAAGTTTCTGTACAGTTAAAAATACAAATTTTGTCATCATTTCATTTTAATGGATTCTAGTTGTACTATGTTCTCCTTTTTCAAATACTTTTTCCTATGTATTTAAATTTTGAAAACTTAAAAACAGTGAACTGATTTAGGTACCCTTTGCTGATAAACAGGACTATTTCCAGGTAGTTATAAGGTGTGTCAACCTGCATTTTCTGAAGGCAAAATTTCTTTTTACAGACCAGAATAATTATTTTTTCTGAAAATATACATGTTACAGATTTGCCTATAAATGTACCACTTGTTATATTTCTTAAGGAATGGGATTAAACCATTTGTTATCTCTCACCACTTTGTTCTCATTTTTTTAAGAAATCACTTTACCCCTACAGATCAGCCATAATCTTAAATTAGCTGAGCTAACTGAAGTCTAGATACCATAAAGGTTTACGAATAGCTACAGATCTGCAGATTTGTTACCTGCAACTAAACGCAGCCTAATGCTGAACAACTGCCTTCCTGAATCCTCTGATATCTTAGCCCTGCCTTTGGGCCCCTTCCCACAATACACACACACATACACACACACTCACTCACTCACTTTCCAGAATGCTATTGTGACCTATAGTTTGCTTAGTTCAACTATACTTTACCTCTCTTGTCTCTGTCTCTCTCTATCTCCATGGCACTGTATTTTATTCATGGAATTCAGCATCTGCTATCTGCCCTATTCTCCCCATAATGACTATATTTCAATGGATGTCTCTAGATCTGAATTTCTGTCCCTTGTTCTCTGCCACTGGATAGAGACTGGTTGAGTTACAAGGCTTGACACTTGCTGTGGCCATTTCTTCCCTGTCTGTACACTTGCCTACATTTAAAAAATCCACAAATCAAGTATTGACCTGTTTTATGCTCCATCTCACCTTCTCTCTTATGTCTCCACTCATTTGCAATTCTTTTCCATGGATTGTCCACTACTAATTTTACTCTTTTGCAATCAGCCATAAAGTAAATTTCTGGAAAATGAACTGCAGTTTTCCATTGGATTATATTTAAGGTGTTCCTTTGGAGGAAAGTCTAAGCTGGAAAACTTGATTCTTCATCTCCCCATGTAAACAGGTGATAATATCTTATCTTTCCTTGAGTTGATGCATTCTAACAAATTTTTATTGATAATGGACAAACCTCAATTTCAAATATTCAATTGATAAAAAATAATGCCAAATTGATCAGTTCTATAGTTCATTAATATATAGAGTTTATTTAAATAATTAATGTGCATGCTGATAACTTCCACTGCATGTCACCTTTGTTCACTACTAGATTTCTAGCATCAGTACAAGGCCTGCACTTAGAAGCTTCTTAATACATTTGTAAAATGAAATAAACAAATATTCATGTCCTTAATTCAAATGCCAAAAGTAAAATAGACTTAAAGCGAATGTATTTGTCAGTGTAGGTAGAGGAATTCATACTCTTCTTTTGCACAGTAAACTATCATGCTCTCAAGAAATGAAAAAAAAAGAGAAAATAATTCAGTAGAATAATGTAATATCTGCTAGGTAACGCTAAAGTTCCTCTATTAATTTTTTAAAGCAAAGGTTTATTTTTCTTCCAGATATGCAGGATGTGTCCATGAACAAAAATTGGAACACTTGAAAAATATTTATCTCAATATTAATTAGTAACTACTTTAGCACCCGTGCAACCCCATTAGCGTGTTTGATTTTGCAGTGTCGGAGAGGGAGAATGAGGCTGCCTGTCTCAACCCTTCATCGCCACATTACCTGGAAGTTCTCTGAGTGCTACCTGGTATCTGTATCCTGCAGATATCTGTCTTTCCCAGTTTTGAGGAAAGGATGGGGCCAAGAGTCAGGCTTATTCCACCAGGGGTCCCTGTGGCAGAATCACAATCACAGTGTGAGAGTTAACACAGGGAAAACAGTTTGTAAGTGTATGGAACAATGAGCTAATTGTTCTAACAACAGGCTAGATCTTTCCCTGTAAACCTGTCTCCAGCTGCCCTGAGAGTCTTTGAACAGCTTCCTCATCCTCCATGCCATACCGCCAGACGCCGGGTCAGGTAGCCTCTCTGCAGGTTAGAGAAAATAAGTTCTTTGGAAATAGAGCTCCCGTTGAATATATACTCCGTGTCGTCCGTGAGCGGCCTGAGCATGCCCGCGTGACAGAGAATCTCATGGAAACGCTTGCGAGGAAAGGAAATTGTAAGGCTGCTTCCACAGAGAGACTCTGCAAGCAAACTTCTGGATGAAATCCAGCCATTACACATTTGGAAAGGGTTTCACACAAAGGTATTTTGTGCATGAATGATCTAGAGGAATAGGTTTCTGGACCAACTGGTGTGTAGCTAATTTTAAAAAGTCAGTTTACCATAACAATTATTTTATGGGCTGCAGAGCAGATCTCATTAAAGAAAGAAAGAAATCATAAATTAGAGGAAAGGCAAACACATTAATATGCTTAATGCCACCTCTTTTAACGTGAACATTACAAATAGGATTAAGAATACAATTTTATTTTCTCTTTCTTTGAAAAATTAAAATGACTGTTTAGTGAAGGTTATCAAACATGGTATCTCTCAATTTCTTTATTTGGTTTTATGTAGACATTTACAGAATACCTACTAGTCTGTCCAAAACCTTTTCCAAAGGTGTCCTGTTTCATTAGTTTATTCAATTATCATATCCTCTTGTTTGTAGAAGTATTTTTAAAGTCCTTGTATTAGTAGTTTATTTCTTCAGTGGCTACCCACTTTCCTCTATAATCTGTTTTGGAATTAGAACACATTGCTTTAGGCTGTTCTTGACAGATATTTAGAGAAAATAAAATACATAAGCCCCATCACATCTTTTGCTAAAAAAAATCAATATTTTCAGTCTTATTTATTTGATTTATTTAAAATATAGGCTTTTATATGTATTTTTTTGGAGTGAGGTATTTAAAATTTTATTTTTTTGTTGAGGTATATTATATTATGTTAGTTTCAGGTGTACAACATAGTAATTCAAAACTTCTATAGATTATGCTCCATTTAAAGTTATTATAAAATGTTGGCTATATTCCCTGTGCTGTACATTATGTCCTTGTAGCTTATTTATTTTACACATAGTAGTTTGTACCTCTTAATACCCTACCCCTTTCTTGCTCTCCCACCTTCCCTCTTCCCACCTTGACCACTAGTTTCTGTTTTGTTATATTCATTCACTTGTTTTATATTTTAGGTTCCACATATAATTGATATCATACAGTATTTGTCTTTGTCTGTCTGACTTCTTTCACTTAGCATAAAACCCTCCAGGTCCACTCATTGCAAATGGCAAAATTTCATTCTTTTTTAATGACTGAGTAGTTAGTATTCCATTGTGTGTGTGTGTGTGTGTGTGTGTGTGTGTGTGTGTGTGTGTATCTTCTTTATCCATTCATCTGTTGATGGACACTTAGGTTGTGTCCATATCTTGGCTATTGTAAATAATGCTGCTATGAACATTGGGGTGCGAGTAAAACATCCATTTTTCTCTTTTGTGTATTCTTCTCTCTTTTCACAAACTTCCCCCAAACATTAATATATATTTTCATTTGTGTTTTTTATCTTTAGGAACAGATTGTATGCATCTTTGCAATGTATGCAAGGTTCTGAACACTTATAAGATACAGTTCTCAAGTTTTAAGGATAGTTATAAAGGCCCCTTCTTATAAATCTTACCATTAAATACTTTTTTATGCATTCATTAATGCCATAAATATTAATTAAATTATTTCATAGGTGATGATGGATTCAGATTTGTAGAAGCCTAAGCTTACATAATTTTGGAAGCTGTCTTCAATAAAAAAAACTATAGAATGAAGCATTTTACAAAATGACAAATGTTTACCAAAAACATAGGAACTTGTAAAAACATTGCTTGGGGCCCTTATGCCATGGAATGCAAGTTCATGTGCCAGACACACAGTGAAGCCAAACAAATGGAAATGTAAGAGTTTGGAGCAGAGAAAGGTTTATTGCAGGGCCATGCAAGGAGACAAGTGGCTGGTGCCCCGAAAACCCTGAAATCCTCAAAGGGTTTTGGCAAGGTATTTTTAAAGACAAGATGAGGGAGGGGTGTGGTTAATTATTGCAAACTTCTTGGTGTCCGAGTCTTTCATTCTTGCAGCTGTCCACATAGGTCAGGTCACAATTTTCCTGTAAGCCTCCAACAAGACAAATGTTATTCTTTGTACTGCAACTTTTTATCTCCATATGAATGGACTCTTAAAGGTCAGAGCCCTGAGAACAGGCTATTCTGTATATTTCAGGCTGTAGGCAATGTTCTTTTACAAAAGGTGCAGAGTCAGCATGACTAAGCACAGGAAAAGGAACAGATCTAATATGGGGTCAGATTTCTTTGTCCCTATTACACTCATAGGGCCTTGGAAGGTACCTAAGGTATGAATGGATCCTGAAGCCCAAGGACTTTGCTGTCTTCATTGGGAATCTGCCTCTTGATTCAAACACTGTGCTAGTGTTGTGAACACAGAGATGAAGAAGACACATCAAGATAAAATCCATGAAGTTCAGAGTCTAGAGGGAGATAGTGACTTTAAACAAACCTCATATCCAATCAACATTTCTGTTCTTATTCTGCTGCCATGATTTGACTGCTTATTCAGCCTCCCCCATCTGATCTCTTTTCCAGTTCTATGCACTGTGGCTTCTGATACCCAGCTCACTGTATTCAAATTTCCCTACTTTTCCCATCCCACCACATATTATTCACTCCAATTTTAGCCTTAGTTAGAACTTAGCTTAATCCAGTCTCATCTCTGCTGATGGGTAACATTATTTTGTTGCACACTGTAAACTCTTGAGGAACAGAACTGTGAGCATTTTTCAACTCCATGGCTACTTTAAATAATTATTTATAAGTAGTGATTTATTTATGTCTTGCCATGTAGACAGACATATTATTATAATCATCAATCAGTATTTTTGTGACTCCTTCCTCAACTCTTCTGGAATTCTGGATATAGTCAGTTTCCCCCAAAGAGATCTGAGAGTCTTCAGGGACACATAACAAAAGTGCTTGTTACACTAACCTCTTGGCTCTTGTGAGAACTTCTCTCAGACTCTGGTTTGCTGTGGTTAAATCTGCAATCATTGCCATTGTCAAGGTCACAGCTTCTCCCCAAGGTGCCACCATAGTTGTGATGCCTGATGCATCTTACACTGAGGTTAATAATGTTCAACGTCAAAGAAGCTAAGAACTGAACTAAAGAAAAGGTCCAGAATTTTTGACAAAACAACTAGAACTACCTCCAGTACTTTGGAGGTTTAGAACCTAATGTACTAATGTAAGCAATATCTGAGGTGTGCAGTGGAGCCAACAAGGAAACAAATATCCTGACCACCACTCCATCTTTTTCCCCAACATTTTATAAGAAAGTTTTCAAACATACAGAAAAAATGAAATAATTTTTAGTAAACATCTATATCACCACTACCTTGATGCTACTACTATTTTCCTATATTTGCTTAACTACATCTTTATCCATCTATTCACCATCATCTTATTTTTGGTGTAATTCAAAGTATACTTTTCCCTAAATACTTCAGTGTGCATACCACTAAAACTAGAGTTAATGTTATATTTTTGGAAGTAAGGACTGTCAAAATAACAATTCTTCTCTTTTATCTTATGCAATAAAAATATTGTTGTATGGTTATTGCTTCCTCTTTCTTTTTCCCCTAGGAAAATTTTGCCTTATGTTTCTGTTCTGGGCTTTCATCACTTATCTTCAAAGTCAGATTGCTCTTTGTAACTCATGAAAGTACTTGGTGATTTTTTCATGGTCTACTTCTTTATGTCAACTTCTGCTGTAATTATTGGTAACTATAATATTGATTAGCAACCCATTTCCATGGATACAATGCTGAACTTGTTGTCACCTGGAAAAAATCCATTTGTGAGATTATTGGGAGGCAATACTCCATGGCATTTCTACACACCATCTTGGCTTATCTTGTCAAAGACCTTTGAATAGCAAATGACCTTGTCAACTAGAGAAAGCTTATCTCTGTGTGTTTGTTTCCTGACAAATATAACATAAATAGAGAACATCTCCTCCCCCAAAACATTCCATTGTAGTAAAGTCTTCTTTCTCTACCCAAAGTATAAACTGCAGGGTAATAAGACAATGATTTCCCTGAGACAGAGGTCGGGCCAGGTTGCTAGGCACTGCCTTTTAGATTTGGTGTTTCCTAAACTTAGTGTTCCTCAGCATCACTCACACCAGTTCTTCTAACCACATTGAGACCTAGCATTCTTATTAAATTACATTTCAATGTGTCATCCACCCCTATCTACTCTTTCCTTACTCTCATGCACTTGACTCACATCTCTACCTATTCTATTGCCATTGTCTTAAAATTCCTTGAATTCCTTGTTCAATCCTGTGAATATCCTATCCAATTCCACAAGTTAATGTCTCCATTCTTGCACCTGAACTTTCGAACTCTGCTAGTGAAAAAAAATAGGGAGAGAGTTTTGACATCTTTAAATATTTAAAGAATATGATAACTTTGGCTGGGTCATTAATCCTACCAGCATTTTTTTTTTTAAATTTTGTTTTAACTCCTTTTATCTCCCACTACCCACATAATGTATAGAATCTGTCAGTGTTTTCCCATGACTTTCATTATGAAATCCAGACTTCTGAAAATGGTTGACTTTCTGAATGATCTGGTTCCAGAATGCCAGTCTAATCATACTTCATCCACTCCGAACAATTTGCAGATCCCTGAGGAGGGGATAATCTGTCATGTCTGGAGGCTTTGCAAATGCTGTTCACTGTCTGGATTGCCCTTTTCCTCTCTTCCCATCCAGTGGAGTTAGTTATATGCTCTAGAACTTGGTTCAAGTATCACCAACTCTTTTGACTTTTCAGAAGGAAATAAGATTTTATAAGAAAGAACATAGCTTTAGAGATAGACTTGCCTGGATACAATTCTGTATTTAACTTTGACATGCTGCTTAACATCTGTAATCTGTAAATCTCATATTTCTATAAAATGGACATAATCATACTTTTTTAAGTTTGTTGCACTAGAGAAGTAAAATGTGAGTTATATAAGTAATGGATATGTTACCCCCAATGTCACTACATAGTATAACTTTAGCTTTGTGTCGAGTCAGATCACAGGAAAGTTTGCTTTTGGCCTTTTACCTGGTATATTCTTCATAATGGTCCACAGAGGTAATAGCTGGCTAATGAACACTGAGTCTCTACACACAACACCTTTTAAAGTGAAAATGAAAGATGCTTAGTTTGTGACACATTCATGAAATAGATTTCACATGACAAATTTATTTTGGAATTTAGTCCCTTGAAATTGTTTTTATCCCTTAAGAGTTGGTGTACTTTTCTCCATCACATAAAATTGTATAATGCTGGAGTGTCAAAAAGCTCAGAACCAAAGTTGGTGTTATAATAATGATAACTATATTCCTTTCACAGACACATTTTTATTTCTTTTTTCCATTGCTTTGATTTTTCTATTTCTATTTTAATAACCCTTTATTTTAATATTTGACATTTTAGAAATTGATAGATATTCACAGGGAAATAGAAAAGAAATGACTAATTCTGTTTTAAAGTACAATATATGCTTTCAAGTGATTTGTTATTCAAAATATCCAAAATCAACTTATATGAAAAATGGGTAGAATAAAAGTACTGAACTTGATAATAAAATTTCAAAAAATAAGGATGACTTATATGAAAGGATATTTAAAATTCTACTAATTACAACGAAATGTGTGCTATGTTATTTAATATATGCTTTCAAATAAGTCATTTTATTTGAGTCTCAGAACACCTATTTTAGTCTGTTTTAGCTGCTACAATAAAAGTACCATAGATTGGGTTGTTTAAAGAACTAATATTTATTTCTCACAGTTCTGGAGGCTGGGAAGTTCAAGATCAAGGAGCCAGTAAATTTGGTGTCTGATGAGAATCTGCTTCTTTGTTCACAGACAATCATCTCTTCACTGTGTCCTCATACGATGGGAGAGGCAAGGGGTATCTCTGGGGTCTCTTTTTTAAGGGCAGTAGTCCTATTCAAGAGGTTCTGCCCTCATGACCTAATCAACTCCCAAAGACCTCACTTCCAAATACCATAACTTTGGGGGTTAGGTTTCAACATATGAATTTAAGAAGGACAGAAACATTCAGTCTATAGCAACACCCCTGTGAGAGAAGTAATAACAGGACCCTACCCAATGGCCCCCAATAGATTTCACCAGAAACTTCAAAATCCCAAGGCTCTTTGTGATCTGACCACTGCACATTTAAGGAAACATAAAGTAGTAGTTAATTACTTAGCCACTGGAGTAGCTCTTACTTAGCAATTTACCTACTTCAGGACTTTTGGAAAGTTGCTTAGCTTTAGGGGCCTTTGTTTCTCCATCTATAAAATGGGGATAATATAATAGCCATTGAATTGTGCTGTTATAATAATTAAATAATGTAATAGTTTACAAAAAAAACTTAGAAGGGTGCCTGGCATGTAATAACTATTCAATGATATTAGTTATTTCTGTTATACATTCTGAAATGAAACTGGCCTCAATTATCAATGTCTGCCAGGGCATGAAAAGGGAAAAGTTATTTATTGTACTTACTCTAGAATAATGCTGGAGACAGGGAGGTTGATACAGAGATATCACTGTAAGGCAGTATAGAGATTATTACAAAACATTTGCTTTGCGGAGGATAAGTAAGTAACAAATATACGTGATGTTTATGAAGTAGTAAAATAGTGGCAAATTTTTGGGCCCTTTACAAAAATCTGTACAAGTTTGTTTTTAAAGACTCTATAAGAAATGTGCTTTTCTGTGAGAGTTCAGAAAGATAAGAAGCTGCTGTGAATATCAATCATCCAATCTTTGTTATTTTGGAACACTTTTAGTATAAGATACCTTGAATGTGGAATAAAATCTGAGTCTGGTTTGTAGGATAAGAAGATATGAATGGACAAGGTTAAAGATGATATAAAAATGTAAAAATGAGATTAGTGAAAACTCTGGAATAATATAGGGAAAATAGTAGGGAAAAATGACCCCTGAAAGACTTACATTCATTCAAAAATATTGTTTGTTGAATGGGGTCTGAGGCTGGAGGAGCTGGTGTGCTCTGGATGGCCTCCAGGAAACTTGAACAAATCAGTGGCCATCAGAGAAAGTGAAATGATAATCAAAGGGCACCACTTCCACCCCCAAATAATCTCCAGGAAAAATTAATCTGACGGATAAGTTTTAACTAAATTTTCAAGAAACAGACAAACTATCTTATCCAAGATTTTCAAAGCCACCCAACTCATTTTTGGAGGCAGGATTAATCTTGATTCCAAAATTGAATAAAGACAGATCAAGATTATGCTCTTTTCATAGATGCTAACTGAATCCAAGATTGTATTGTTTATTCCTGAATGCAAGGGCATTTATTGAAACTGTTTCAATAAATAGCAAATTTTGTTTCGTTTTTAAACTCTCAGAAAAAAAATATTATTTGTTGAAATGAATCTCTGGGGTGGTCCAGTGACTGATTCCTGGATACCACAAGTATGAGATATAATAAGATATAATCTATGCAGTACAAAAATTAAGGAAAAAGAGAATTTAACATTGATTACTTATTTTCCCAAAAAGAGGTAATTGGAATACAGGGATCGTATTTTAAATAGTTAGAAGTCAAATAGGAAATAGGTGAATTGGAAGTTTAGGTTATTATGAACTGACATCATATATAATTAGCTCCCCAGAATTGAAGGTTGTAATGTAAATATTATTCTTTCAAATTTTGGGCTTGTAACCCAGCAGAACTATGGCCACACCCTCTCCTGGAAGGCTTGCTGGGAAAGCAGAAAGAAGACCTGTCCTGCAGTCAGAAAACCTGAGTTCAAACCTTATTCCAAACCCTTTAAAAGATGTGGCCTTGGACCTATAACTATGGTATCTCAGAGCCTCTGCATCCCTGTTTGTGTAATGGGGATTATGATCCATGTCCCACAGGCAACTGTAATTGAAGGCCATCATACAGAATAGGAGCTCAATAGATGTTTAAGGATGTGTTTTACACAGTTGAGCCATTTCTGTGCAATGGAAAGAGGAGGGCCTTACAGTCCATTAAACCTGTGGCCTCAGAAAAATTAATAAACTACTGTAAATCTTAGGTCCCTCACCTGTAAAAATGGAGAACAAGTATTGTGGGTATTAAACTCATACTTCTATAGAAAAAGTATTGTGTGTATTAAACAAGATAATGTGTGTAAACTGCTTGACACAGCTCTCAACGTAGAGTGGGCCCTCAATAGATGGGAGCTATTCTTGTTATTAAATTACCTGGTAGAAACTCTTCTAAGAGCTTGCTCATCCATGGTTTTAAAAGTGAATTTAAACAAATATTTCAGCATTTAGCTTCCTTTAAAAAAATTACAGGTATGCATGAAATTTTATATACCAAAGTATAAAAATTCCAATTATGTTAGCTGGGGTTTGTTTATAAACAGCATTTTTTCCCTTCAATGAAGGGTAAGGGGAGGTTTGTCCCTGTGTTAATAGGATGGGACCTCTCTTAATGGGATAAACCAGTGTTTTTTGTGATACTCTGAGTAGTAATAACAGCAATGATAATGATAATCGTAAAATAATTTTTTTAAAGTCCAACAATGTGTAGATGCTGTCTTAAGCATTTTACATGTATTATCTATTTTAATCTTCTCACTAACCTTATACTAGTAACTTTTATTGCCCTCCTTTTTTTTTTTTTTTTTTTTTTTTGCGGTACACGGGCCTCTCACTGTTGTGGGCCCTCCTGTTGCGGAGCGCGCAGGCTCAGCGGCCATGGCTCACGGGCCTAGTCGCTCCGCGGCATGTGGGATCTTCCCGGACCAGGGCACGAACCCGTGTGCCCTGCATCGGCAGGCGGACTCTCAACCGCTGCGCCACCAGGGAAGCCCTATTGTCCTCATTGTATAGATAGAGACTTTAAGAACAGAGAGGTTAAACAACTTGTCTGAGGTCATAGAGTAAGGCTGTTATCTGATTCTAGTGTGAAAGGTGGGCGTTAGTAGAAGAAAAGGCTATTAGAAGTCTAAGGAAAAGCCTTAGAAAGAGAAGGAAAACCAGGGTCTTATAATTACCATTTTTTCTCTCTTTCAAAAGAAAATTCTGTTTTAATTTTTTGTGTGGTAACCATCATCATCTCCACTTAGTCATCTCCAATTCTCTTTCCTTCAGACTTCAACTGGGATTTGGACCTCATGATTCTTGCCTGTCCTCTACACTATGCTCAAGCAAGGTCATTCAATCTCAAGACATTAAAAGTTTCCTCCATGAAAAGTCCTTCTAAAATATAAATCCCCGTCTTAGACTTCTTACCTGCATGCACTGAAGCATACAGTCATTTGTATTTCAGATAATGTCACTGCTGTCTACCCACCTGTTTAGGTAAAATGCCACTTTTCTTTCCTCACATCCACTCTCAAGGCTGGACACCACTGTCTTCAAATTGTAATTTACAACTAACGGTTTTTAGCATCTCCACTGCTATACCCATAATGTTGCACTGCTTGTTACAGTGATCTCCCCACTGGTTTCCCTGCACCCTCTCTTGCCCTTCCATAATCTACTCTCCACATGACAGCCAGATCATCTTCTTAGATGAATCAGATCACATTGCAATAGAACAAAATTAAAAGCCCTTACCTGGTCTGTATGTAAGGAAACCATATGCCTCGGAGTGCCTGGGAGAGTCTTCATTTATATGGATTGTCCTAACTTGCTCTAGCCTTCTATTATCCATGCAATAAAAACAATTAAACAATAAATTATGTAGTTAAAATAATATATTATATAGCCTCTCTAACTACAACACTCTAAACGCCTTGGATTGTGCCTACCTTTCTGTCCTTACCTTATACCCTTCACCACCCCTCTCACTCCAGCCTTCGTTCACTCTTTTGTAGCTGCACAAACTTTCCTTATACCCCAGTGTAGTTCCTGATCTTTTAGCTGCTACCCCCTCTGCATGCAGTGCCTTGCTCCAGATGTTTATGCTGCTTGGTTTTTCTCCTCATTCAGGTCTTAGATCAAATAACATCTATAGAAATGCCATTCCTCCCCACTTTACCTAAATTGTGTGTTCCCTTTGTTTCTTTTTTAACACCATAGATTATATCTCTATCTACCTATTTATCTATCTATCTATATTGTTTATTGTACATATATATAGTTTATCAATTTACTTATGTAGTTTTTCATTGTCCATACCATGCTCTCTTTTTTAACTTAATTACCCAATTGACGAGCTTTCTGGGGCTACTGGCTTCACTTCCACCATCCTTCACAAATGTCTTAGTCACTTGCCA
This sequence comes from Delphinus delphis, assembly GCF_949987515.2. NCBI lineage: Eukaryota > Metazoa > Chordata > Mammalia > Artiodactyla > Delphinidae > Delphinus > Delphinus delphis. Next base: position 38,986,610 of record NC_082700.1, read on the forward strand.
GACACCTCCTACTGAACCAACTATTGTTTCTTCAGACATGGAAGAATAAAGAAAGGAAATATACAGTGATAGAACATTTATTTTATAGGCACAGGTTCTCCTTTAGATTTGGGCAATTTATTTTTCCTTTTTATGTCTTATATAGGAGTTGGGCATCCACAGAATGTTTGAAGAAACCTGTTAGGAGTCTGATAAAACTGAGATGCACACTAAAGAGAAATGATAAAATAAGTCTGCTGTTTAATACAGGCCTTTACAGGTGGATAGATAAATGCTGTCTGAGATATTTATAACATGGCTGTAATGAAACCCTGCTGTAATAATTGAACTGGCAATTTAGCTGAGGCTTGCAACTATTAATTAGAAATGAAGGACTGAGAGTGATTAAGAAGAGATTTCAAGGAAATCTCTGAGTGGTTCTTAACAAGTTTTAAAAAGGAGATGAAAAGCATAAAATGGGCGTGGTAGACAGAATAATGGCCTCACAAAGATGGCCACATCCTAATTCCTGAGACCTGTAGATGTGATTAAGCTAAGGACTTTGAGAAGAAGAGTTAGCCTGAATTGTACAGATGGCCCAATTAAATGGGCCCTTGAAAAGTGGAGACATTTTCCCTGCTGTAGTCAGAGGAAGACATGACTAGGGAAAAATGATTAGAAAGAAGCAAAATTGTTGGCTTCAAAGATGAAGGAAGGGGGCCGAGCCAAGAAACATGCTCAGCCTCTAGAAGTTAGAAAAGCAAGGAGACGAAAGAATTCTTCCCTGGAGCCTCCAAATAGGGACACAGCCCTGCCAACACTGGGATTTTAACCCAGTAAGATCCACGTCGGACTTCTACAGAACTGTAAAGTGAAAAAAAAAAAAAAGTTTGCTGCTTTAAACCACAAAAGTTATAGAATTTGTCAACGAACAATAGAAACAATGCAATGAGGGAAATGGTAGAATTTAATTTTTTTCCTTTTTCACCTTTTCACTACCATACTAAGATTATGAGCACAAGAAAGTTTATTTTTCACTTACTCTGTACACTTTGACCAACATCTTCCAATTTCCCGCTACCGCAGCCCCTGTTAACCTCAATTCTATTCTTTGTTTCTGTAAGTTTAACTTTTTAAAATTTCACACAGAGTGAGATCATACAGTATTTGTCTTTCTCTGGCTTATTTCACTTAGCATAACATCCTTCAAGTTCATCCATGTTGTCACAAATGGCAGGATTTCCTTCTTTTTTAAGGTGGAATAATATCCTATTTTACATATGTGTGAATCACATTTTCTTTATCCTTTCAACTGTTGACAATTAGCTTGTTTCCATATCTTGGCTATTGTGAATAATGCTGCAGTGAACATGGGAGTGCAGATAACTCTTTGAGATAGTGATTCTATTTCTTTTGGATATATACCCAGAAGTGATCATGTTGTAGTCCTATTTCTATGATTTTGATGACCCTCCATTCTGTTTTCCATAATGGCTGTACCAATTTACATTCCCACCAACAGTGTACCAGGGTTCCTTTTTCTCCAGTTCCTCACCAACACTTTTTACCTTTGACTTTTTCGATAATAGCTATAGTAGCAGGTGTGAGGTGATGTGTGTGTGTGTGTGTGTGTGTTTTCAAAGCTGTAGAATTTATTGCAATAAAGTAGCTCATAATATTCTCTTATTATCCTTTTACTATCTGTACAATTTCTACTGCTGTCCCCTTCATTCTTGGTATAGTTAATTTGTGACTTCTCTCTCTCTCTCTCTCTCTCTCTCTCTGACCAGAAGTTTATTCAGTGATATTGAAATTCTCAAAGAACTGGATTTCAGTTTCATAAATCTCCTCTATTGCTGTTTGTCTTTAGTTTCATTTCTTCCTTCTAATTCCTTTGTGTTTAATTTGCTCTTTTATTGTTTTTTGTTTATTAACATTGTCATTTAAGTATAACTGCTTTACAATGGTGTGTTAGTATCTGTTTTATAACAAAGTGAATCAGTTATACATATACATATATCCCTGTATCTCTTCCCTCTTGCATCTCCCTCCCTCCCACCCTCACTATCCCACCCCTCTAGGTTGTCACAAAGCACCGAACTGATCTCCCTGTGCTACACGGCTGCTTCCCACTAGCTATCTATTACACATTTGGTAGTGTATATATGTCCATGTCACTCTCTCACTTTGTCCCAGCTTACCCTTCCCCCTCCCCGTATCCTCAAGTCCATTCTCTAGTAGGTCTGCATCGTTATTCCCGTCTTGCCCCTGGTTCTTCATGACCATTTTTTAGTTTTGTTTTTTAGATTCCATATATATGTGCTAGCACACGGTATGTGTTTTTCTCTTTCAGACGTACTTCACTCTGTATGACAGACTCTACGTCCATCCACTTCACTAAAAATAACTCAGTTTCATTTCTTTTAATGGCTGAGTAATATTACATTGTATATATGTGCCACATCTTTATCCATTCATCTGTTGATGGACACAAAGTTTGCTTCCATGTCCTGGCTATTGTAAATAGGGCTGCAGTGAACACTGTTGTACATGACTCTTTTTGAATTGTGGTTTTCTCAGGGTATATGACCAGTAGTGGGATTGCTGGGTCATATGGTAGTTCTATTTTTAGTTTTTTAAGGAACCTCCATACTGTTTTCCAGAGTGGCTGTATCAACTTACATGCCCAACGACAGTGCAAGAGAGTTCCCTTTTCTCCACAGCCTCACCAGCATTTATTGTTTCTGGATTTCTTGATGATGGCCATTCTGACTAGTGTGAGATGATATCTCATTGTAGTTTTGATTTGCATTTACCTAATGATTAATGATGTTGAGCATTCTTTCATGTGTTTGTTGGCAATTTGTATATCTTCTTTGGAGAAATGTTTATTTAGGTCTACTGCCCATTTTTGGACTGGGTTGTTTGTTTTTTTGTTATTCAGCTGCATGAACTGCTTGTAAAATTTGGAGATTAATCTTTTGTCAGTTGCTTCATTTGCAAATATTTTCTCGCATTCTGAGGGTTGTCTTTTGGTCCTGTTTATGGTTTCCTTTGCTGTGCAAAAGCTTTTAAGTTTCATTAGGTCCCATTTGTTTATTTTTGTTTTTATTTCCATTTCTCTAGGAGATGAGTCAAAAAGGATCTTGCTGTGATTTATGTCATAGAGTGTTCTGCCTATGTTTTCCTCTAAGAGTTTGATAGTGTCTGGACTTACATTAGGTCTTTAATCCATTTTGAGTTTATTTTTGTGTATGGTATTAGGGAGTGTTCAAATTTCTTTCTTTTATATGTAGCTGTCTAGTTTTCCCAGCACCACTTATTGAAGAGGCAGTCTTTTCTCCACTGTATATTCTTGCCTCCTTTATCAATGATAAGGTGGGGCTTCCCTGGTGGCGCAGTGGTTAAGAATCCACCTGCTGATGCAGGGAACACGGGTTCGTGCCCTGGTCCGGGAAGATCCCACATGTTGCGGAGCGACTGGGCCCGTGAGCCATGGCCGCTGAGCCTGTGTTCCGCAATGGCAGAGGCCACAACAGTGAGAAACCCGCGTACCACTAAAAAAAAAAAAAAAAAAAAAAAGATAAGGTGACCATACGTGTGTCAGTTTATCTCTGGGCTTTCTATCCTGTTCCATTGATCTATATTTCTGTTATGGGACAGTACCATACTGTCTTGATTACTGTAGCTTTGTAGTATAGTCTGAAGTCAGGGAGCCGGAATCTTCCAGCTCTGTTTTTCATTCTCAAGATTGCTTTGGCTATTCGGGGTCTTTTGTGTTTCCATACAAATTGTGAAATTTTTTGTTCTAGCTCTGTGAAAACTGACAGTGGTAGTTTGATAGAGATTCCATTGAATCTGTAGATTGCTTTGGGTAATATAGTCATTTTCACAATGTTGATTCTTCCAATCCCAGAATGTAGTATATCACTCCATCTGTTTGTATCAACTCTATTTTATTTATTTATTTATTTATTACATCTTTATTGGAGTATAATTGCTTTACAATGGTGTGTTAGTATCTGTTTTATAACAAAGTGAATCAGTTATACATATACATATGTTCTCATATCTCTTCCCTCTTGCATCTCCCTCCCTCCCACCCTCCCTATCCCACCCCTCCAGGTGGTCACAAAGCACCGAGCTGATCTCCCTATGCTACGAGGCTGCTTCCCACTAGCTATCTACCTCACGTTTCGTAGTGTATATATGTCCATGCCTCTCTCTCGCTTTGTCACAGCTTACCCTTCCCCCTCCCCATATCCTCAAGTCCATTCTCAAGTAGGTCTGTGTCTTTATTCCTGTCTTACCCCTAGGTTCTTCATGACATTTTTTTTCTTAAATTCCATATATATGTGTTAGCATATGGTATTTATCTTTCTCTTTCTGACTTACTTCACTCTGTATGACAGATTCTAGGTCTATCCACCTCATTACAAATAGCACAATTTCGTTTCTTTTTACGGCTGAGTAATATTCCATTGTATATATGTGCCACATCTTCTTTATCCATTCATCCGATGATGGACATTTAGGTTGTTTCCATCTCCAGGCTATTGTAAATAGAGCTGCAATGAACATTTTGGTACATGACTCTTTTTGAATTTTGGTTTTCTCAGGGTATATGCCCAGTAGTGGGATTGCTGGGTCATATGGTAGTTCTATTTGTAGCTTTTTAAGGAACCTCCATACTGTTCTCCTTAGTGGCTGTACCAATTCACATTCTCACCAGCAGTGCAAGAATATTCCCTTTTCTCCACACCCTCTCCAGCATTTACTGTTTCTAGATTTTTTGATGATGGCCATTCTGACTGGTGTTAGATGATATCTCATTGTAGTTTTGATTTGCATTTATCTAATGATTAATGATGTTGAGCATTCTTTCATGTGTTTGTTGGCAGTCTGTGTATCTTCTTTGGAGAAATGTCTATTTAGGTCTTCTGCCCATTTTTGGATTGGGTTGTTTGTTTTTTTGTTATTGAGCTGCATGTGCTGCTTACAAATTTTGGAGATTAATCCTTTGTCAGTTGCTTCATTTGAAAATATTTTCTCCCTTTCTGAGGGTTGTCTTTTGGTCTTGTTTATGGTTTCCTTGGCTGTGCAAAAGCTTTGAAGTTTCATTAGGTCCCATTTGTTTATTTTTGTTTTTATTTCCATTTATTTAGGAGGTGGGTCAAAAAGAATCTTGCTGTTATTTATGTCATAGAGTTTTCTGCCTATGTTTTCCTCTAAGAGTTTGATAGTCTCTGGCCTTACATTTAGGTTTTTAATCCATTTTGTGCTTATTTTTGTGTATGGTGTTAGGGAGTGATCTAATCTCATACTTTTACATGTACCTGTCCAGTTTTCCCAGCACCACTTATTGAAGAGGCTCTCCTTTCTCCACTGTACATTCCTGTCTCCTTTATCAAAGATAAGATGACCATATGTGCGTGGGTTTATCTCTAGGCTTTCTATCCTGTTCCATTGATCTATCTTTCAGTTTTTGTGCCAGTACCATACTGTCTTGATTACTGTAGCTTTGTAGTATAGTCTGAAGTCAGGGAGCCTGATTCCTCCAGCTCTGTTTTTCGTTCTCAAGATTGCTTTGGCTATTCGTGGTCTTTTTTGTTTCCATACAAATTGTGAAATTTTTTGTTCTAGTTCTGTGAAAAATGCCAGTGGTAGTTTGATAGAGATTGCATTGAATCTTTGGATTGCTTTGAGTAGTAGACTCATTGTCACAATGTTGATTCTTCCAATCTAAGAACATGATATATCTCTCCATCTATTTGTATCATCGTGAATTTCTTTCATCAGTGTCTTATAATTTTCTGCATACAGGTCTTTTGTCTCCTTAGGTAGGTTTTTTCCTAGATATTTTATTCTTTTTGTTGCAATGGTAAATGGGAGTGGTTTCTTAATTTCACTTTCAGATTTTTCATCATTAGTGTATAGGAATGCAACAGATTTATGTGCACTAATTTTGTACCTTTAAACTTAACCAAATTCATTGTTTAGCTCTAGAGGTTTTCTGGTGGCATTTTTAGGATTCTGTCTGTATAGTATCATGTCATATGCAAACAGTGACAGCTTTACTTCTTCTTTTCTGATTTGGATTCTTTTATTTCTTTTGCTTCTCCAAAACTCTGTTGAATAAGAGTGGTGAGAGTGGCAACCTTGTCTTGTTCCTGATCTTAGTGGAAATGCTTTCAGTTTTTCACCATTGAGATGATGTTGGCTGTGCGTTTGTCATATATGGCCTTTATTATGTTGAGGGAAGTTCCCTTTATGTCTACTTTCTGGAGGGCATTTATCATAAATGGGTGTTGAATTTTGTCGAAAGCTTTCTCTGCTTATATTGAGGAGATCATATGGTTTTCCTCCTTCAGTATGTTGATATGGTGTATCACATTGATTGATTTGCCTATATTGAAGAATCCTTGCATTTCTGGGATAAACCCCACTTGATCATGGTGTATGATCTTTTTAATGTGCTGTTGGATTCTGTTTGCTAGTATTTTGGTGAGGATTTTTGCATCTATGTTAATCAGTGATATTGGCCTGTAGTTTTCTTTCTTTGTGACATCTTTATCTGGTTTTGGTATCAGGGTGATAGTGGCCTCCTAGGATGAGTTTGAGAGTTTCCCTCCCTCTGGTATATTTTGGAAGAGTTTGAGATAGATAGGTGTTAGCTCTTCTCTAAATGTTTGATAGAATTCACTGGTGAAGCCATCTGGTCCTGAGCTTTTGTTTGTTAGAAGAATTTTAATCACAGTTTCAATTTCAGTGCTTGTGATTGGTCTGTTCATATTTTATATTTCTTCCTGGTTCAGTCTCAGCAGTTTGTGCATTTCTAAAAATTTGTCCGTTTCCTCCAGGTTGTCCATTTTATTGGCATATAGTTTTTGTAGTAATTGTTCATGATCCTTTGTATTTCTGCAGTGTCAGTTGTTACTTCTTTTTCATTTCTAATTCTATGATTTGTGTCTTCTCCCTTTTTTTCTTGATGTGTCTGGCTAATGTTTTATCAATTTTGTTTATCTTCTCAAAGAAGTAGCTTCTAGTTTTATTGATCTCTGCTATCATTTCCTTCATTTCTTTTTCATTTATTTCTGATCTGATCTTTATGATTTCTTTCCTTCTGCTAACTTTGGGATTTTTATTCTTTCTCTAATTACTTTAGGTTTAAGGTTAGGTTGTTTTTTGAGGTGATTATTTTTCTTAAGGTAGTATTGTATTGCTATAAACTTCCCTCTTAAAACTGCTTTTGCTGCACCTCGTAGGTTTTGGTTCATCATGTTTTCATTGTCATTCGTTTCTAGGTACTTTTTGATTTCTTCATTGATCTCTTGGTTATTAAGTAGTGTATTGTTTAGCCTCCATTTGTTTGTATGTTTTACAGATTTTGTCCTGTTATTGAAATCTAGTCTTATAGAATTGTGGTTGGAAAAGATACTTGATACAATTTCAATTTTCTTAAAATTACCAAGGCTTGATTTGTGACCCAAGATATGATCTATCCTGGAGAATGTTCCATGAGCACTTGAGAAGCAAGTGTTTTTGAATGGAATGTCCTATAAATATCAATTAAGTCCATCTTGTTTAATGTATCATTTAAGGCATGTGTTTCCTTATTTATTTTCATTTTGGATGATCTGTGCATTGGTGGAAGTGGGGTGTTAAAGCTCCCTACTATGATTGTGTTACTGCCAGTTTCCCCTTTTATGGCTGTTAGTATTTGCCTTATGTATTGAGGTGCTCCTATGTTGGGTGCATAAATATTTACAATTTTTATATCTTTTTCTTGGATTGATCCCTTGATCATTATGTAGTGACCTTCTTTGTCTCTTGTAATAGTCTATATTTTAAAGTCTGTTTTGTCTGATATTGCTACCCCAGCTTTCTTTTGATTGTCATTTGCATGGAATATCTTTTGCCATCCCCTCACTTTCAGTGTGTATGTGTCCCTAGGTCTGAAGTGGGTCTCTTATAGACAGCATATATATGGGTCATGTTTTTGTATCCATTCAGCCTGTCTATGTCTTTTGGTTGGAGCATTCAATCCATTTACATTTAAGGTAATTATTGATATATATGTTCCTATTACCATTTTCTTAATTGTTTTGGGTTTGTTATTGTAGGTCATTTCCTTCTCTTGTATTTCCTGCCTAGAGAAGTTCCTAGAGCATTTGTTGTAAAGTTGGTTTGGCGGTGCTGAATTCTCTTAGCTTTTGCTTGTCTGTAATGGTTTTAGTTTCTCCATCAAATCTGAAAGAGATCCTTGCTGTGTAGAGTAATCTTAATTGTAGTTTTTCCCCTTCATCTGTTTACATTTGTCCTGCCACTCTCTTCTGGCTTGCAGAATTTCTGCTGAAAGATCAGCTGTTAACATTATGGGGATTCCCTTGTATGTTATTTGTTGTTTTTCCCTTGCTGCTTTTAATATTTTTTCTTTGTATGTAATTTTTGATGTTTGATTAATATGTGTCTTGGTGTGTTTCTCCTTAGATTTATCCTGTATGGGACTCTCTGTGCTTTCTGGACTTGATTAACTATTTCCTTTCCCATATTAGGGAAGTTTTCAACTGTAATCTCTTCAAATATTTTCTCGGTCCCTTTCTTTTTCTCTTCTTCTGGGACCCCTGTAATTCAAATACTGGTGTGTTTAATGTTGTCACAGAGGTCTCTGAGACTGTCCTCTATTATTTTCATCCTTTTTTCTTTATTCTCCTCTGCAGTAGTTATTTCCAGTATTTTATCTTCCAGGTCACTTAACCGTTCTTCTGCCTCAGTTATTCTGCTATTGATCCCTTCTAGAGGATTTTTTATTTGATTTATTGTGTTGTTCCTCACTGTTTGTTTGCTCTTTAGTTCTTCTAGGTCCTTCTTACACATTTCTTGTATTTTTTCCATTCTATTTCCAAGATTTTGGATCATCTTTGCTATCATTAGTCTGAATTCTTTTTAAGGTAGACTGCCTATTTCCTCTTCATTTGTTAGGTCTGGTTGGTTTTTACCTTGCTCCTTCATCTGCTGCATATTTCTCTGTCTTCTCATTTTGCTTATCTTAATGTGTTTGGGGTCTCCTTTTCACAGGCTGCAGGTTTGTAGTTCCCATTGTTTTTGGTGTCTGCCCCAGTGGCTAAGGTTTGTTCAGTGGGTTGTGTAGGCTTCCTGGTGGAGGTGCCTGTGTCCTGGTGGGTGAGGCTGGATCTTGTCTTTCTGGGGGGCTGGTCCACGTCTGGTTGTGTGTTTTTGGGTGTCTGTGGCCTTATTATGATTTTAGGCAGCCTCTGTGCTAATGGGTGGGGCTGTGTTCCTGTCTTGTTAGTTGTTTGGCATAGGGTGTCCAGCACTGTAGCTTGCTGATCTTTGAGTCAAGCTGGGTTTAGCATTGAGATGGCGATCTCTGGGAGATTTTCACTATTTGATATTATATGGAGCTGGGAGCTTTCTTGTGGACCAGTGTCCTGAACTTGGCTATTCCACCTCAGGGGCACAGCCCTGACACATGGCTAGAGCACCAAGAGCCTGTCATCCACATGGCTCAGAATAAAAGGGAGAAAACCAAAGAAGAACATAAAATAAAATTAAAATGTTATTAAAATAAAAAAAAATTATAAAAATATTTAAGTAATAAAAAAAGAAAGAAGAACAACCAAGAGCAGAGTTATACAGATAAAATCACACAGAAGCATACACATACACACTCACAAAAAGTGAAAAAGGGAATAAAATATATATATCGTTTCTCCCAAAGTCCACCTCCTCAATTTTGTATGACTCGTTGTCTATTCAGGTATTCCACAGATGCAGGGTACATCAAGTTGATTGTGGACATTTAATCCGCTGCTCCTGAGGTGGCTGGGGGAAATTTCCCTTTCTCTGTTCTTACAGCTCCTGGGGTTTAGCTTTGGATTTGGCTCTGCCTCTGTATGTAGGTCGCCTGAGGGCGTCTGTTTTTCGCTTAGACAGGACCGGGTTATAGGAGCAGCTGATCAGGGGCTCTGGCTCACTTAGGCCGGGGGTGGGGAGGGGTAGGGAATGTGGGGCGAGCCTGCGGCAGCAGAGGCCAGCATGACGTTGCAACAGCCTGAGGCATGCCATGTGTTCTCCTGGGGAAGTTGTCCTGCACAGTCTTCTGGAAGGGGAAGTGTGGATAGTGACCTGTGCTTGCACACAGGCTTCTTGGTGGCTGCAGCAGCAGCCTTAGCGTCTCATGCCAATCTCTGGGGTCCGCGCTGTTAACCGCGGCTCATGCCCGTCTCTGGAGTGCCTTTAAGCAGCCCTTTTAATCCCCTCTCCTCGTGTACCAGGAAACAAAGAGGCAAGAAAAAATCTCTTGCCTCTTAGACAGATCCAGACTCTTTCCCGAACTCCCTCCCGGCTAGCTGTGACACACTAGCCCCTTCAGGCTGTGTTCACGTAGCCAGCCCCAGTCCTCTCCCTGGGATCCAACCTCTGAAGCCCGAGCCTCAGCTCTCAGTCCCCACCCGTCCCAGCGGGTGAGCAGACAAGCTTCTCGGGCTGGTCATTGGTGGTCGGCACCAATCTTCTGTGCGGGAATCTCTCCACTTTGCCCTCCACACCCCTGTTGCTGCACTTTCCTCTGTGTCTTCGAAGTTTCTCCCTCCACCACCTGCAGTCTCCGCCCGCGAAGGGGCTTCCTAGTGTGTGGAAACCTTTCCTCCTTCACAGCTCCCTCCCTCTGGTGCAGGCCCCATCCCTATTCTTTTGTCTCTGTTTTTTTCTTTTGCCCTACCCAGGTACGTGGGGAGTTTCTTGCCTTTTGGGAGGTCTGAGGTCTTCTGCCAGGGTTCAGTAGGCGTTCTCTAGGAATTGTTCTACATGTAGATGTATTTCTGATATATTTGTGGGGAGGAAGGTGATCTCCACATCTTACTCTTCCACCATCTTGAAGCTCCTCCAGGTGATGTGTTTTTGATTTACTTTTTCTGATGATTAATGATGGTGAGCACCTTTTATTTATACCTGTTTGACATTTGTATGTCTTCTTTGGAAAAATGTCTATTGAGATCCTGTCCTATTTTTTTTTTAAATGTTTTTTATTTTTAAAATTTATTTATTTTTGGCTGTGTTGGGTCTTCATTGCTGTGTGTGGGCTTTCTCTAGTTGTGGTGAGCAGGGGCTACACTTTGTTGCAGTGCACCGGCTTCTCACTGTGGTGGCTTCTCTTGCTGTGGAGCATGGGTTCTAGGTGCACAGGCTTCAGTAGTTGTGGCTTGTGGGCTCTAGAAAGCAGGCTCAGTAGGTGTATCACACAGACTTCATTGCTTTGCAGCATGTGGGATCTTCCTGGACCAGGGCTCGAACCCATGTCGCCTGCATTGGCAGGCAGATTCTTAACCACTGTGCCACCAGGGAAGCTCCCTTTCCTCATTTTTTAATTAGGTTATTCTTTTCTGTTGAGTTATATGAGTTATTTATAGATTTTGAATATTAACCCCTTATCAAATATATAGTTTGTAAATATTTCCTTTCATTCCATAGGTTGCCTTTTTGTTTTTTTTTTATTGTTTTCTTTGCTATGCAGAAACATTTTAGTTTGATGTAGTTCCATTTGTCTACTTTTTGCTTTAGTTGCTTGTGCTTTTGATGTCAGATCCAAAAAAATCATTACCAAGAGCAGTGTGAAGGAGATTTTTCTCCATGTTTTCTTCTAGGAGGTTTATGATATTAGGTCTTATGTTCAAGTCTTTAATCCATTTTGAGTTAATTTTTGTGTACGGTATAAGATCGTAGTCCAGTTTCATTCTTTTGCGTGTGACTGTAGAGTTTCCCCAACACTACTTACTGAAAAGACTACTCTGTCCCCATTGTATATTCTTGGCTTCTTTGCTGTAAATTAATTGACCATATATACATGGGCTTATTCCTGGATTCCCTGTTCTTTTCCATTGATCTGTGTGTCTGTTTTTATGCCAATACCATAATGTTTTGATTACTGTAGCTTTGTAATACAGTTTGAAATCAGGAAGTGTGATGCCTCCAGCTTTGTTTTTCTTTCTCAAGATTGCTTTGGCTGTTTGTGGTCATTTGTGATTCCTTGCATATTTGGGGATTGTTTTTTCTCTTCCCATGAAAAATGCCATTGGAATTTTGAAAGAGATTGCACTGAATCTGTAGATTGAATTGGGTAGTATGGATACTTTCACAATATTAATTCTTCCAATCCATGAACATAAAATATCTTTCCATTTATTTGTGTCTTCTTCAATTGCTTTCAGCAATGTCTTAAGTTTTACTGTATAGGCCTTTCATCTCCTTGGTTAAATTTATTCTTAAGTATATTTTATTCTTTTTGATGTAGTTGTAAAATAGATTGTTTTCTTAATTTCTCTGTTTGATAGTTTGTTATTAGTGTATAGAAACAGAACTGATTTTTGTCCTCTAGTTTTCTATGAGCACAGTGAATTTAAGCCCCTGAGGTCACTTATTATTCTATTTACGTTTTTATTCCTAGACTCTAGAATGTGGTCCTGAACATATTTGGATCAATGCTTCTGAGGTTTAGATGCCTACATCTCATCCCCAAGTAAGTTTCCATTGATAGCCTGTAACCAGAAAAATGTCACTGACAACTACTCTGGGAGGTACTCAGGAGGCCAGGAGCTGTGTTGGGACAGAGACTTGACTTGACTGTCCATGCAGTCAGTGAAAGAGTGAGACTCAAGACCTAAATCCCAACCATCCAGGCATTAGATTCCTGTGTCTGCCATTCATCTAGGATAGCATGCCTGCTTCAGTGACACAGAGCTTTGAATCTTCACACCAAACTCTTTGTTCACCCCATTGAGCTGAGGTCCTATAATGCCCTGGGATGCTTACAACCTAAGAGACCACTGTACAATCATAACAATTCAGTGTATCTACCTAAATTGGGGGATCATGCAAAGGCATTTTAGAACAGCCTTAAGTAGGGACAAAGAGAGAGAGACTTGTGATGTAAATGATTACCTGAGAAAGTTCCAAGAAAAGTCAAGCAATTAGATAAATCATATTTCTTCTTCTGTCTTCTCTTGGATATTTTTAAAGTCATTCCAAGTCAGGATACATGTTGTATCTGTGTCTGCCACTCTTCGTGAATTCTTACAAATCCTTATGTGCTGCTTCAGCCCTCTTGAATCAGAACATTTATAATTTTTTTGCCTAATTTATTGTTAATAATTCACTAGAAATTGATTTCTCAATGAAAATTTTTCTTCAAGTTTCACAGACATTTTACCCTGCAACTGAAGAAAATCTTGAACCATATTTCTAAATTTGATTGCTTCCATTTGTTGATTTTAGAAAGTGTCCAGAAATATACTAAGATGCTCAGATTGGCCTTTTTTTTTTTTCTTTCTGCGGTACGCGGGCCTCTCACTGTTGTGGCCTCTCCCACTGTGGAGCACAGGCTCCGTACGCGCAGGCTCAGCGGCCATGGCTCACGGGCCCAGCCGCTCCACGGCATGTGGGATCTTCCTGGACCGGGGCACGAACCTGTATTCCCTGCATCGGTAGGCAGACTCTTAACCACTTGCCACCAGGGAAGCCCCAGATTGGCCTTTTTAATGAGGAGCAGGGATTATTGCTCTTCTCTGGTTCAGTCACGTCACCGCAACTTACAAGGAAACCATTTCTTCAGTGTGTAATGCCTATGTCAGTTCAAGATTTCTTGAGTTACTACTTAATTAACTTTATGGAATATTGCTTTTCTGGTAGTCAAACTTCCTATGCATCACTTTCTCTCTCCCCACCCCAATCTTCAGTGCTTCTTGAAATAGCTAAGACATTTGACTAGTGTAATTTAACCAAATTCTTGCTGACACACTTTCTAGAAAGTATTTGGGGTATGGGGTTATTAAAAGTAAATAGATGTAAAAAATATTAAGCCAGCAAATTGTAAATAAGCTGTTCCAAGCCACTTAAATCTCATCCTTCTGATTATATTTCTCTGTGCCTTAGTAGAGGAAGAATGATTATTCTTCATTTAGACTTTTCACTGGTTTTCATTGCCTGTAGTATGGGGAAGTGTTGATTGGGCTAATGTGACTTAAAAGAGGGCAGCACCTAGGAGCTTGTTAGAAAAGCAGGAACTCCGGCATCATCCAGAACTACTGAATCAGAATCTGTATTTAAATAAGATTTTCAGATGATGCATATACATGTCAAAACTATGAGAAACACTGCTCTAGAATACAATCCACTCAAATGAGCAATGGTAGAATTAATTCCTTGGAAACAATGAAATCATCGTATTTCTCAGTCCTATTATTCTCAGTCACCAAACCGTAGGGAAGCACCCACACTAAACAACTTCTCTTTTCATTTTTATCACTCCACAATTTTGCCCTTATCTTCTGAACCATCCAGCCCTGTTCCCTCACTTTCAATCTTTTCAACTGGGCTCTGGTCAGACTAACAATAATTATAGTAATAATAGCAACAACTATTATATAATGTTGATGGCAGTGATGACGATGATGATGATGACAGAATGCTTCCTCTAGCATCTGTGACTTAAGTGACAGTGACACCCCTAATTCTGCAACAAAGATACAACTTCTTTACAGCCTTCTCCAAAGGTTGTTGCCAATTCTACCCTACCTGGTATATCTCAGAATCTTGAGAATCTGTTCAACTACTTATTGCTCTGAGACACAGTTTTTAGGAAACTCTTCTTTCACTCTGACCCTAGTCTTTTGAAGTTTATGACATCAGGCTAGTCAATCAGCCCTTCTCCTTGTTATTACCCTTCTCTTCTGTATTCTCTGTCACTCTTCCTCTTCTAAGGCTTTGAAACCGAACTTCTGTCTTCACTGATGTTTAGAACTGTGTCATCCACATGATTCAACAGCAGCATTGTTTAACCTCAATTTTAATAACTTTCATATCCACACTTTTTAATCTCTCTTTCCTTGACACGACTGGACCTTGGCATTATCCAAAATTAATACACCTACGCATATGCAATTGGTATGATTTTTTTAAAAATGACTCTATTATGTTAGAAAATTCATACAAACTTTTGCTCAATTTCCAAAGCCCACTAATATTATCATTTCCTTGCAAAAACTTTCAAGTATCTTAATCCTTTCCCTCTATCATACACACCTTGTAAGGTCCCAATTCTGCTTGACCCAAATTTATGCCTTCCCAGCAACTACATCTAAACAAGTGAATATTGCTTGAATATCACTTTCTGAGAAAACAATTTTATAGCTTCTCTTCTTTGCTCAATATTCCTACCTTTTCCCTCCACCTCACTCTCAGCTGATAACCTGACCAAGATAAGAATAAGACAATAAATGTCTTCGGAAAATTACCGCATTATCTTCCTACTTCAAACTTAAAAACAATACCTGAGAGTTACTGACCACTGATTTGTGCCTGACACTTCATATATCATCTCACTTTATCCTTACAATAAACTTATAAGGTAGTTTTCTTATTATTGCAGATGAGGAAGCTGAGTAACAGTGAGATTAGCTAACTGTGGTTATCCTGGAGCCTGTAGATAAGCCAAGTGAAACTTCAATCTGCTTCCAAATCATGAACTGTATTCACAGGCTTGTTTTATTGCCATAACCTACTCAGAAACTGCTATGTGATAAACTTTGTTTTGTGGGGTTGTGGTTAATAATGTAACCAGAAAATCTTGATTCTCCAGCCATTGAAATGTTGGGTTTATGTTCCTGAGTCTGGAATCTGTGCAGGCTCTATGACTACTCTGACAGTAAGAATACGGCAGAAGTTATGTTATGCTTTGTTCTGCCTCTTAGAGCGCTCAGACTTGAAGATCTAAGCTGCCATGTTAGAAGTTGGACTATCCTTCTGGATAGACCACATGAGAGGCCCTGAGAACTCACAGTGAGGGAGTATGGCACTTGTAGGGCCACTGTTTCTTCCAAGGCACCAGAAATGTGAGTGAAGCCTTCTTGGATCCTCCAGGCCAGCTCAGCTGCCAATGGAACACTGCACAGCAACAACATTTGGTGCTATTTAGAACAGAAAAATCATCCAGCTAAGTTGGCCTGAATTCCTGGCCTAAAGGTCATGAATACAGTACAGTGATTGTTGTTTTGTTTTAAGCTACCAAGTTAGGTGTGGTTTGTAATGCAAAGTATAACTAGAACAAATTCCAGTTCTACTCATGGGCATAGACTGTCAGGTTTGCTTTCCTGCCCAAAGCAATTGCAAAAAGTATGAAACAACAACTATAAACAAAGTGAGTGATTGAATCATCTAAAAATTCAAGGGAAAAAAATGTTTGTAGTTGGAAATGGAATGTCAGATTCTCAATGTTTGTATGTGCCTTGGCCCAATTAAGAGTATCCAGAAATGAGAACAAGTAGGAAACCCAACAGGCCTTGATTGAAAGTGCTGATACAGCCAAAATAGGCCTCATAATTAGGGCTATCTCTCAAGAGGCTGGTCTGAGAGCATAACACTCCTCACACCAAGTTCAGTATATGCTGAAACAGTGTAATCAACACAATTTATTCTTCTATCCCTTCCCTACTCATTGAATGTTTTCGTTTCTCTAAGTTGAAAGATAAACTCTATTCTGAAGGTGGCAGCCTAAATTTGAGAAAATGTCTAGGCCTCACTAAGGGACTATATGACAATTAGTTATATGTAACCAGTAAAACTAGTTAATGAAATATTAAAACTGGTTAATGGAATATTTCATATAGAATGAGTTTAGTAATTAAGAGACTAACTCTCTTTACCTATTCTATAATTCTTCAGTGAGTGAATATGCCCAAGAAGTGAGAGTCAGTAAAATCTGATGTGCATGGACCAGTAGTACTTGCAGGGAACTCTGAAAAGCCAAACCTATCTGACGACTAAAGTTAGACCATAGAAAGACCACTGCTAGAGAGATTTATGGGAACTGCAGGCTATAGAGAAGCTGTTTCCTCTGTGTAGCTTACTCCCAAATGGGCCCACAGCTGAGTTCCTGGTAGTAAACTCGGGGCTACTTTGATCAGCAGGACTGGTACTTGGCAAGAGAAGCAGGAGAGAGCAGGACCAGCTGGGACTATCTGGCACCTCGTTATTGGTCTATCACCATGTCTGATTGTGATGACCTTCTGAGAGTATGACTTTCTCTTTTCTTCATCTCCCAAATCTCTCACAATTTCTCTTTTGGCCAGTTCTGACTCAGAATCTTATAGGGTGTGGGATTCTGGGAAAGCATTTCCCAGCTTGAGCCCAGTTATCATCACACAGTCCAGGACAATGTGCCATATACAGTTTAGGAAACTTGATATTTTCTGCCTGAAACAGTTAATATTTCAGGGCCTTCTTCCCACCCTCATTCTATACAGAATGTCACAAATGAAAATTAGAGAAGGAAGAGGCCAGTCAAATTTACATGTTACAGCTAAAGGACACATTTACATGTTTATGATATCTGCTGGCTTTGTGAACGCAATCAGTATATTACACCACACCTAAAGTACAGACATAAATCTTCATTAATGTTTGTTGCAAATTACAACTTCATTAAGAATTATGTTTCCTCCAGTATTATCACTCCTCCTTTTTTTAATTGGGTTTTTAAAAAAGGTTTTATTTTAGTATAGTTTCTTTACATTATTGTGTTAGTTTCTGCTGTACAGCAAAGTGAATCAGTATCATTCCTCTTTACTTTGAAACTGTAGTCTCTAAAACTCAGAGGGGTTTTATGAGGAGAAAAGAGAGTAAAGATGTTTCAAACTTGAGAACTTCACCTTCAGTTTGGAGGTGTCTCTACTCAGGATGATTTAATCTTTGTTCTCATTTGGTGACCTGATAAAATCTTTCAGGTTGTTCAGGTTTTGCTACATATAGCTCCTGTTTCTAGCCTGGAAAATTAGGCAGGTGAATTTTGATTCCAAAATGTCACCTTAGCATTATCTAGGATCAGACCATGAAAAAGGCTGTATACACCCTAATATCTCTATCTACTTCTGCAATTACAGAGGGATGAGCATTCAGGATATAAGAGGACCACAAGATTTTCTCAGGAAATCCAGAAGGGGAGCAAGGACCATTTCTGGCTGGATTGTAGAATTTGCCGATGGATGTGTGGTTGAGCTCATTTTGAAATCTTTTTGATCGGTCCCGCAAACCCCACTTAAACCAAACCTAATCAAAAAAAAAAAAAAAATACAACTTTATAAAAGAGGCTGGAAGTTTAGAATTGTTTTTTAAAAGTGACACTGACTGATAAAGAAAGGTTATTTTAAGGCTTTTGAAGATCTAGGGAATATCTAGAATGTTGCCAATAAAATATGGTCAAGTCATTTCAGACAGGCATAAATATATTTCTTTTAAATATTGTGCAGTTTTGCCCCTCTAAAGCACTCTGAATTGCATTGATCCATTTGGATATAAAGGACCTTCTTTGGACCTCCCTCCACTTCTAAGTCAGAATGTCTGTTGTATTAATGTGGACCATAGGTCATCTGCTACCTTCCTGCATCGTGGGACAAAGCAGTTCCTTATCTTCAATTACTTAGCTCTTGGATGCAGGATATTCATGGTATCTATTCCACTTTATCTTCAGACAGAATGTAAATCTTCCTAAAGGAGCTAGAATCATCATTTAAAGCCTTGCACTTAGCTACAGAGTGATTCAAGCAGACGCAGTAACTCCCTTACCAGTGATCCTTAATTTTGGCTTACAGATTTTGGCTCTGTAGCAGATATTTCTGTGTCTGTGTTCAGGCGGTCCCAGGCTTCCCTGATGAGACTGATAGAAAAGACATTGACTTGCATTAACTGTGATGATAGATTTTATGACTGGACCGAGATCAGAAATTCATTTTACAGACCACTGAACAATTGCTAAATGCCTGCTCACCTCAGTTTCCAACCATTCACTAATAATTTTAATCCTGGGGTGGATTTTATGAAAACTGGTCAAATTCCACAAGAGTGGAAATTTGAAATTGGAAAGAGAAAAGGATGATTTGCTTTAATATGTGACCTCATTGTCCTCTAAATTTTCTTTCAATTTGTTTGTTGTGAAATCTCTTATTGATCCACAAAAGCAACTAATATCACAAATTAACACTCTCCTGCCATTTTAAATGAAAGACTTTCTAATAGATTGAAGTAAAATTGAAATAAAGATTAATTTACTATATATTTTATCTTCTCTCTGGCAGTCCCATTTTTATGTTTAGACTGTTAAAAAGAAAATAGTCTTCTACAGCAAGCATTTAATAGAGACTTTAAGTGTAGTATATGTTTTAAATAATTGTAGATACTTAGCATCCAAATTATTAGTGTGTGATGTGAATTCTGACCTGTGTGAATCATAACATGGCCGCCAGTTAAATTTGAATTATAAGAATATGTTGATAAGTTACTGATGGTAAGCAAAATTGTTCCCTAAATTTCAGTGTTTTTAAGGCAAGAACGTTATTTTTTTCTTATGTAACGGGGTGAGAGTCTCATGTTGGTTCCATGTTCAGGATACCAGTCTGTCACATACAATGTTTATCTTTTAAGACATTGATGACTCCAATCGGCTGGAAAAGGTTAAAATTTTGAAGGGGTATATTTGAAAGATTATGGAGACATTTTAGAAGAAAGAAAGGAGTTAAGAACAAGAGAATTCACAGATGGGAGAATGTGAATTTAAGAGGCTCCCGTGTTAGGAACCTTGATTCCAGGTGACAGAAATCTAACTCCAAGAGGTTAAAACAGGAAGGCAAATGTGTTGGCTTATGAATCTAAAATGTCCAGAGATAGACCAGATTCAAATGTGGCTAAACACAGGGCCTCAAAAAGTAGCCTAGGGCTCATTCTTCCATGCCCTGGGTTTGCTTTCCTCTTTGTTGGCTTCATTCTTAGCAGGCTCTCTACTCATTGCTACCTCCACAGGGCCAGGGATACATTCTCACAGTCTCACTGACACCATAAAAAAAATTATTATATTATTACTTCTTCCTCCCCCCACAAAATCCTTTCATATTTGGTATCCTTAGCTCTGTCTGACCATGTCTAGGTCATTTGTCCATCTCTGCAGTCAGGGGATATATTTTAATTCCATCAGAACCACCTGGACAGAGAATGGTATAGGGATATTCCCAAGAAATTTAGATGCTTTACCTTGTGAAAACATAGACCATGCAGCCAAAATCATCAAATGTCCTCTACATATAAGGAAAAACATATTTGTAAAGTAATATGTAAACTCTTCAATGTGAAAATTAACCTATTACTATACTTAGATTTTTTTTGCAGTCAAATGTAGTATTTCTAAATTATGGATTCACTTGCTCCTAGGAATGATGAACAACTTCTCTGTGTTTCAAGACCAATCTGCAATTTAGATTTTGATAAGAAATTATCCAATTTTCAAAACATGGCTAAGTCATACCAAAACATTTCTGCAGATTGACGTAGGCCATCATTTTGCAACTTTTTCCCTAAGCCCATTGAGGAGATGAGCTGGACATTTCCTCTAGAACAGGAAATGCTGAAGGTTAGTAGTTTGTGTGTAAGACAGGTAAAGATTCCTCAAGATGCGGGAAGAGAGAAATCCAGTTTCTCAAAGTGGCACAGCGGCAGCAGACTCACCGTCAGTATATTAAATGCTGAGGAGCTTGGATGAGAGTAAAAGGGGAATATGTGCAATAATTTGAACCCTAAGAACTCTAATCTTGGGAGGTGTAAAAGTTCCTATGGTCCTGGTCAAGGGGCATTGGCAACAGTGACAGCTATTAGATAAGAGATAGTGGAATCCATTTTTCCTATGGCAGCTATAGCTTTCTGGGAAGGAGAAAGCACCATAAAAAATTATTAATATTGGACTTCATATTGGTGAACAGAGGATTTGGCTCAAAAAGCTTTTTAAATGTGATACTTCTTATACTAGAGATGTTATGGAAAATTTATTACTGTTACATTAGCATAGCTCAGAGATCTGAGGATGGGCCACTAATAGACCAGGTATTCTTCTGGTGCTCAGTGCTAAAAGCACCTGGTAAGGAAACCTGCATGTATGCACACACACACATACACACACACACCATTGTAAAGGATAGAACAGATAAAATTATGAAATGAATGGCAAATCATAGGGGTAACAAAATAGCCAATGTTTTTGGTAGCCCCTAAAAAATAAGTGACAATTGAAGATTGGGAAGCTATAGCAACTTAATAGAAGTAAATTTGAGGAGTGAAAAAGTAAGATGATTGTTCATTACATTGTCTTACAATGAACCATTTAAAGTACACAGTATCTGAAATGAGTGATACCCCCAAAGGACATACTGGCCTCTTCTTCTAATGAGGAGCTTGATTCTACTTTGTTTAAAAGGCATGTTATTTCATCTCTCTGGAATTACCCGGGGCAAAGGTGCTATAAACACACTCAAATCACCATTGTACGCTAGTTAATGACACCTCTGCCTGAATGAGGTCTGCGTCCCTGACCTTAACCACCTTCTATGTTATGAAAAAAATGAAGATCATTATGGTTATCTTTTCTCCCTGCTTTAAACCCACACTGAGTGATAGATGCCATGTTCACAGGGTCTGCATGGGCATGGGGGTGGGGGATCTGTGACCTCAATAATCTTCGAGTTTTAGGCCATTGACAAAGAACATGTATGTTCTTTCTCGCTTCCTTTTTCATTTTTTCATTTCTCTTTTCTCTCTTTTTCTCATTCAGAAGCAAACAAAATAGTTGTACAGAGGTACCGTTTTCTGGTTACAGGTAAAAAAAGGAAACACAATATCGATTATATAGTTGGAAGGCATTCTTATGACTTGATAAAAGGAAATATAGTGAAAAAGACTTAACATGTGAAGCATGCTTGAATGATAAAATATACACATTGGAAAATATAAAATATTGTGCCTCTTTGAAATATTATTTTCATTATTTTGCAAAACTGGGATAAGAAATATGTGTAATATTTAAATGGAACAGTATTGTGTATCAATAGAAATTAAATTACATTAAAAGTATCATACTAGCTTTTGCCTTTATTTTTAAACCATAAATTAAACAATGACATTTACAATTTAAGCAGTTTCATTCTATGATTTCTGGAAAGAAGATTTCATAGAGTAATACATAAGGAAAAAATTCACCTACTTAAGTAGTTGAATTAAACATCCAGTTTTAGTACATGTGGCTTTGCATTCATGAAGAAACATGTATTTCTCACATAAATCCAGAAGACTCAATTAATGATTATGCTGACTTAAAACACTAATGTTTATGTTTGAAAATTAAAATCAGAAAATGTCACCTTCTACTTTCAAATGCATTAACATTTTATTAACTGACAGATGAAGTTTGTCTTTCATTTATCCTTCTTCCTGAACAGAGATCATGGTTGCTGACTTCCGCCAGCTGCAGCAGCACCGCTGCGGGATCCTTTCTGTTCCCCTCCTGGCAAAACAGCCATTGTCCCTCAGCAGATGTTCCTGGAATTGGAAGAATGTAGTACAGCACCTATGTCTTGCATATTTAGAAGAAGAGATATGCATAACTCCAATTCTGAGTCTTGACTGAATAAAGCATCAGATGTG
The DNA here is from genome assembly GCF_949987515.2 of Delphinus delphis. NCBI lineage: Eukaryota > Metazoa > Chordata > Mammalia > Artiodactyla > Delphinidae > Delphinus > Delphinus delphis. The sequence goes on from NC_082700.1 coordinate 39,009,119, forward strand.
AAATTATAGGTCAGGTTGATTTATTAAACGTAGGATTTCTTTTTTTTTAGTTATTAGAGCACTAATCAGATTTTGGTTTATTTTTTAAAAAAATATTCAATATCAATCACAATGGTGATTTTTTACTTTTCTCTTTTGTGGTCCAGTAAAAAGAGTGAGTTTTCGAGCTATTTAAAAATGCAAAACTTCATAGGTTGTAACTATTAGTTGACATTTTATTTTTTTACCACATCCAGCCCTAAACTGCTGCCATACTGAGAAGGGAAAGTCAGCTGTGGTGTTAAGTTGCTGCCTGGCTAAGTGCTCTGTGAAGAAGAACGTGGTTCCGAGCAGCCAAGGGCCATTATGACTTAAATGCACACAAAGGTCATTTAAACTTGGCTTAATCTTTCCCCCATTTTCCACAGTCTGTTTGACAGTCACTACCATTGACATTCATTCTTTTCTTCCACCTTCGTTGGGGCTTGGTCTGACCTCACCAAGGCAGAGCAGACCCGTTGCAGTGTGGCCAGGGAGAGCTCCAGCTCCTGTCTTATTGTTCAGGGAGTAGCCAGCTTTGCACACACTGAAGGGTGATTCATTTAAGAAAAACAAAGGAAAGAAAGAAACAATAATCTTTTGGCTAACAGAGCAGTCTAAGAATGCTAAGGAATTCACTGCAGTTTCTGAAAAGAACTCCAGCAACCTTTTAAACATATATAAATCTATTCTAGAAATTCTGTGAATATAGGTATTTGGATTCCCTGGCATCTTTCTGATCTTGAATAAATTCTTGTTTGTTTATTTATTTACTTTGCCATAATAATATGTCAAGTAAAAAACAAATATGGGCGTAGTAAGGAGAGACTTCATTAGAAAGGACTTTCTAGGAGGTGGAGGGCATTGCAATAGGGTGAGGTCTCTGACCATAGATCTGTCAGTGACTGAAGGATTAGACAAGAAAGGGTTTTTTTCTTTTTTAGGGAGGAGTAACCAAGGTTACAAAGGACTGGGTGTGGGGAAGTGGGACAAAAGAGTGGCATTGCAGGATAGTAGATCAGAAAATATTTTACAATAAGGCCTCCATATACTCAGGGAGAGCTGTTTGCTGGCTCTGCCTGAAGGTGACTCAAAGTTCCTCCTGGGGAAGGAGAGGGGCTTAATTTAACAGAAGTTTGGGTAATGAGCATTTTGTTCTGATTGATTAGCAGGGACAGTGAGCCAGCTATTGATTTATGAGGTAAAGAATGGGAATTGGAGGGTCTGTGTCTGGCCTCAACATAGGTAAGTAAGCAACAGGGACATCCAAGTTTTAAATGGTTTTACATATTACCAACAACATTTGAAAGGTGCTATAACTTTAATATAAAGGAGAAATGGAATAAAAATAATTTATAATAAAAATAATATATATTTAAAAAAATGTAAGTACTGAGATATGTATTTACTAGAAGTCAAAACGAAGTACATGAGATTCTCGCATCTGTACATGAGAATCTCACCCAGAATGAGATTGCTACAAAAAGCAGGCTTAAACAGGGGTTTCTTTGGTGGTTTAAAATCTGTGATCAGCATGGCCATTAGTGACATGATTTTCTGTAATGATGAACAAATCTTGGCAATGTTCCCAAATAAACACACACAACAAGCAAGCTTCCCTAAATTTAAAAGTTAGCTGCATTACTGGGTGATGTATTTCTACTGAAACCATGTGAAAATATTTGTGTCCAAAATGGAGTGGGTTGCCAGGCTTATATAAGTATAACCAGTTGTTTTACTTCATAAAAGCAAGAGATGGGGACAATATTTTCTCATGTGGGACTGAACAAGATAGCCTTGCTTATCCCCTCCACTTTACTAAGCTTTAGACAAGCTTCTTCCCGACTCTAGGACCCTAACCTCCCCTTCCTGAGAGCATTTACTTTAAAAATTTATGACTGTAAATTATTTCTCTGACCCTTTGAGATGTAAATCTTCTTGGAGCCTCTTGCCAGTTTTAAAATCTAGTTTCTTCTGACTGGTGTGAGATGATATCTCATTGTAGTTTTGATTTGCATTTCTCTAATGATTAATGATGTTGAGCATTCTTTCATGTGTTTGTTGGCAGTCTGTATATCTTCTTTGGAGAAATGTCTATTTAGGTCTTCTGCCCATTTTTGGATTGGGTTGCTTGTTTTTTTGTTATTGAGCTGCATGAGCTGCTTGTAAATTTTGGAGATTAATCCTTTGTTGGTTGCTTCATTTGCAAATATTTTCTCCCATTCTGAGGGTTGTCTTTTGGTCTTGTTTATGGTTTCCTTTGCTGTGCAAAAGCTTTGAAGTTTCATTAGGTCCCATTTGTTTATTTTTGTTTTTATTTCCATTACTCTAGGAGGTGGGTCAGAAAGAATCTTGCTGTGATTTATGTCATAGAGTGTTCTGCCTATGTTTTCCTCTAAGAGTTTGATAGTTTCTGGCCTTATATTTAGGTCTTTAATCCATTTTGTGCTTATTTTTGTGTATGGTGTTAGGGAGTGATCTAATCACACCAGTCAGAATGGCCATCATCAAAAAATCTAGAAACAATAAATGCTGGAGAGGGTGTGGAGAAAAGGGAACACTCTTGCACTGCTGGTGGGAATGTGAATTGGTTCAGCCACTATGGAGAACAGTATGGAGGTTCCTTAAAAAACTACAAATAGAACTACCATATGACCCAGCAATCCCACTACTGGGCATATACCCTGAGAAAACCGAAATTCAAAAAGAGTCATGTACCAAAATGTTCATTGCAGCTCTATTTACAATATCCTGGAGATGGAAACAACCTAAGTGCCCATCATCGGATGAATGGATAAAGAAGATGTGGCACATATATACAATGGAATATTACTCAGCCATAAAAAGAAACGAAATTGAGCTATTTGTAATGAGGTGGAGAGACCTAGAGTCTGTCATACACAGTGAAGTAAGTCAGAAAGAAAAAGACAAATACCGTATGCTAACACATATATATGGAATTTAAGAAAAAAAAATGTCATGAAGAACCTAGGGGTAAGGCAGGAATAAAGACGCAGACCTCCTAGAGAACGGACTTGAGGATATGGGGAGGGGGAAGGGTGAGCTGTGACAGGGCGAGAGAGAGGCATGGACATATATACACTAATATATACATATATACATATATACACTAACAAAGGTAAGGTAGATAGCTAGTGAGAAGCAGCTGCATGGCACAGGGATATCGGCTCAGTGCTTTGTGACTGCCTGGAGGGGTGGGATAGGGAGGGTGGGAGGGAGGGAGATGCAAGAGGGAAGAGATATGGGAACATATGTATATGTATAACTGATTCACTTTGTTATAAAGCAGAAACTAACACACCATTGTAAAGCAATTATACCCCAGTAAAGATGTTAAAAAAAAAAAATCTAGTTTCTTAAGGGCCTGGGGGCCATCTCTTTGCAGTGTAATCGGCAAGGAAGATAAAGCCCCTGTCTTCCATTCTCTGTGGGAGGGTAGGAGCCTAACTTGGATAAGCAAGAATTAGCAAACACAGATGGCCTCATCACATTGACTTACTGGCCCTCAGCGTGCTCCAGTACTTTTCCACTAGTTCACCCCAGTGCTTAAAAATACTCCTAGTTTTTATTTCAGAAGAGTTAAGTTCAATCTTTCTACCCCATGACTTGAAAAGTCTTCTTTGCCTATTTAACTGGACTCTTCTGCACATGGTAGTAGATCCACATCCCAGGCCCTGCCCACTGAATGTCAGTAACTTCTCCGACTTCTCGTGTAACTAAAACCCTCCACACCATTTTTCAGGATTCCTTCTGCACATAGTATGACTTTCTGGAGATCCATTGATTTAAAGTTTAAGTATCTAAGACTTGAAGACTAGAGTCTATAGCCTGTTTCCATACCACTTATTTTTTATGTAAACCAGAGAAAGTTAAACTCCTTAAGATTTAGTTTTCTGTACTTTATAAATACATAGTAATGATCCCCCTCCCATATACGACTAATCCAAACATGCCTTATGCCTTAGAACCACTTTATAAGTAAATTATACAGTATAATCACAGCAAATTTTGTTTCAAATTATCACAATTCAACTACATTTGAGAGGAAGAAAGAGGCTGAAGACATTCAGAGTGACTGTCTGGAAGCATGTAGTTATAGGTTTCCTAGACCTCCTGTAGGAAGTTATTGAAGAACTAATTAAAGGCCAAAGAAAACATTGCCCAACAAAAAGTTAGATGTAGCTGGGAGACAGAGGCAAAACAATAAACAGAAAAAGGGTGGAAGCTTGGTGATTTTACTGAAGAATTCTAGCATGGAAAATTTTGAATAGATTAGTTTCCAAATATGACCCTTCAAGGAATTTTATATAAAATATATTAGTAAATACACTATGCATTTATAATACTTAGATCTACTTGGAGTTGTATGGACAAAAATCAATTTACTATACTTTATTGATGAGTTAAGGGAAAATTTTGCAAGTTTGGCTGTAAGCATTGACTTTTAACTCTAACCATTCTAGGTAATACACGATTCCTCTGTATAACAGAGAGAGGAGTCTGTATAACAGACTGTTCAACAGTCAAGAGTTTTGGGACACTGATAATGTGTCCCACACTGTGCTAAACCCTTGACATTCATGAATTCATTTACATTCCACAACTGTTTGTTCTAGGGAGTAGTTTACATACACTTGATAATTTCTCCTCCCTTCAAAAAATTTCACAACATATTTACTGATCGCCTAACAGAGGATGTACAGAGTACAAGGAAGAAACATTAACAGCCTAGCCTTCAGAGAGTATACTCTGTAGAAAAAGGAGAGAAGACCATTGAAAGTCAATGTCACAGGCGATGCAATAGATATAAAATCTTATACAGCACTTTATATACTGTACAAAGAAGAATGGCTGCTGGTTAGGGAGGTCACAGATGTGGCCTCTGACCATGCTGTATGTTACATTAGGTAACAAGGAACAGATGGAGGCAAAGTGTGCCAACTGCACTAGCTTTGGAATCTAAAGACCCAGCTCCCAGACAAAGAAGTCGCTTAACTTCCCTTGAACTTCATTTTTTGTTTCATCTGTAAAGTGGGTATAAAATAAAGGTTTGATCTGGATCCAGGGCTACTATCCAGCCAGTGTGTGCTGGTTCATTATACTGGCTGCTTGTGACAGCATCTGTTCTGATATTTGGGGCATTCATTGTGATTGGACAGTGCCCACACTGTACCAGTTGTTAATGATTCTGAATATCATCTCTGCTCACACTGTAGGAGTTTTGTAAATATGCTGTTTATGTTAAAGTATTTTATAAAATATTATATAAATGATAATAGCTATGTTTGCTAAGCATTTTATCAATGTACAAATTATTACAGTTTGCAAAAATATTTCATGTAGTCAAAACCCCTGCCTTTTTTATCTTTGATTTGCCAATGCCCTTCTGCCTAAATGGAGAGATTCTCTACTTTGTGGCTCCATTTACCTTGGTCTCTGTTGATTACAGAAGGGTAGATACATAATAAGGACAGGGACATGAGGCTTGTGGATGGACTGGGAAATGATTTGTATAAAGCAGATTTCTCTTTGTGGCTATTTGAACTAAGAATATTAAGAAGGAATTTGACAAATGGTAAAGAAACAGAAAAACAAAGATTAAAAATTAAACAAAACCAAGTCCAGGTGTCTATTATGTAGCTGAGTCACACTTAAAGGCAGGGCACTAAAAGTCCACACACATTGCTCAGGCCCCTGGAACTTCCTTGAGTCTAGGAGCCTTCCTCAACTTGGCTTCAGTAAGACCCAGCCTTGTCAACGTTGAGTCCTTCAATTTGTGTGGACTGTTCCTTATTACCTCTGACAACACACTTTCTTAGTTTGATCTGTTTGTGATGAACCTTTTATCCTTACAGCAAAATTATCCTCATTAAAATACAGGACTTGGGTTTCCCTGGTGGCGCAGTGGTTGAGAGACCACCTGCCGATGCAAGGGACACGGGTTTGTGGCCCGGTCTGGGAGGATCCCACATGCCGCGGAGCAACTAGGCCCGTGAGCCATGGCCGCTGAGCCTGCGTGTCCGGAGCCTGTGCTCCACAATGGGAGAGACCACAACAGTGAGAGGCCCGCGTACAGCAAAAAAAAAAAAAAAAAAAAAATCATAAAAATAAAATAAAATAAAGGACGTACTCAAGTTTGTATCCCATTGTCTAGCAAAGTGCTTTGTACACTATAGGCAATCAATAAATACTTTAAAGGAAAATATCTGTACCTAAAAAAATTCTAGGAGGTTTTATTTGAATTATCAGTACTACCATTTGCTATATGTGTGTTTGAAAAATAAATGTATGAAATAAGAAAGAATCTTAAAAACGATTAGAATGAAAATTTTCTCTTTTCAAAATGGCTTTGACATAATTTTCCCTAAAGACATATGGATTGACCTAAAAACTTCTCCTTTTCTTACTCTTTTAAAATATACACCATAAATTGCCCTGAGACAGCATTTGTATTCCTGTTTGAGTTGATAAAACCTTTGTAGTTCACTGGCATCTTCATTATGCATGAAATGTGACTGCATGGAATATATGGTGACTCTCAGAGCAGTAATGTATTACCTTGAGGCGCACATAGATCAGGATCTGATGGCTAGATTGAAAGATGGGATAAAATGCAGGTTGAGCAAAGTTATTTTCAGTGGAGGTTTCTTGACTTGACAGAAGAAAGGTTTTATGACTATAAAACCTATTAACCTATTGGGCTATTTAATAGTGAGTATCATGCATCCATCAAGAAGGCTGATGACCCAACCTACTCCACTGTTGGCTTTAATAATGTGTGTTCATCTCTTTCCATTTCTCATGATAATATTTTAAAATTCCACTTTTATCATCATGCACGTAAGTGTATTTTATCACCACAGTACTTCCCACAATGTCTTGTTCCTAACTTATCTCTAATATACATTTGTTTATTAAATGATTCATATTCTAGTCCTGGTAATAGCCCAGTGAATGTAAATCTTGGATGAAATAATGTAAGGACAAAGTAACAAAACTAATTATGCACTAACAATTAGAACTATGCTCATATAGATTCACTATTTATTGTGACTGGGGCTAATATTTTGCCAATGTCAATTCTTTCTTTTCATTTTTAATAGAACTCCTGAGTTTTAGGTGGGCGTAAAATGACCCAGCAATTATTACACTTCTCAGCCCCATTTGGAGCTCGCTGTTAAGTGGAGATTATGTAAACCGCTTCTATGTTGTCCCCTTGAAAAGGGATTTTGCCGTTTCTTCCCTCTCCCTGAGATATAGACATGATAATAAGAACTGGAGCTTCTTCTTCAGATCCAGAAATTGAAGATGTGTGTTGAGAATGTCAGTGCTGCTGTACTAGCCATATCCTTCTGAAACACTATAAAAGATAGATACAAGGTATTTTAAACTTCTATAATTTTTGGTCTCTTTGCTATAGCAGCTCAGAATATACCATAATATACTCACATGTTAAAATTCTACTTCCATTTTATCTCCATTCATTTCCTCAGGTTCTTTCCTCTTGAAGAGGTTATTCAGGGTTTTCAACTGAGAAAGCCTTAATGAGTCTTCTATTCCTGTGTCATTATTGTCTTCCATCATCTCATCTGGGCTCTCTTTTATTTTCCTTAAGCCCTATGGTTCTCCCATTTTCTACAGTGATTTATAAGTATTTTAAAATCAGCCCATAACCCTTATTAATTTTCATTTTTCTAGAAGTCAGGAATGTAACTTATATTTTTATCTTCATCCTCAGCCCTTAGCACATTTCTTGGCACACACTAAGATTCAAGAAATGTGTCTTGGATGAATGAACACGGGAAACCTCCAAAAAGAGGAACCCAAACTGGAGAAGATCAACCTGAGGTCTCTGGGGTGGGGAGGGAGGAGCTGCCTCACTGCGGGTCTTCCCTGAGAACTGAAGAAGAAGGCAGACACCAGGAAGAAGGCTTGATTGTTATTCATGTGCGCCTCAGGTTGTTTTTTTCCCCTTAATTTTGATTTTAATTTTTTAGTGCCAGCTGCCAGAGCCCACTCCTCCCCTGCCAGCTGCCTGCCTGTGACGCTGGCCAACTGCCAGCAGCCGTGACTGTGGAAAGAGGCTCCCCCCAGATACTCAAAGGCAGGGCACTGAATATCACTCTAAGTTTTCTTGATAACTTGTATTTTTAAAGCATCTAATCAACAAGCTAGTTATCCTTTGAACAGGCAGCTTTCTTCAAGAATTAAAGTAGTTGTGGTTCTCTAAAGGAATAGTTCATTTCAACTTTATTTTCATGAACTCATTTATGTATTCTAGTCACACTTTAGATTTTTGTTTGTAATTCTCAAGACCGAATATCATAACAAAAATAGGTACTTCAGTTCAAGTGATTTTGTATTTCTCAGTGCTTTTCTTGGCGGGTAAGATAATTCAAGATGTTCTGTTTTTTCATTCTTGGTGTTAGGTTCGTATTTGTGATTCTATCTGTAGTGACCATAAGTTGTCACCTAAAGGAATCAGTTCAGTGACCTGTACAAACTAAATTAGAAATCTCTATATAGATTCTACTGAATATGTGTCTAAATCACAGTTGGCTATCCCTATCTTGTTAGTGGTCTGAGTTAAAATTTCAGTAAAAGAATGAACTAACCCAACCGTTCAGCCCTAAGGGATGTGCTTTAGCATATTAGAGGCTCATTAGAGCTTTTGCGCTGAGATTGACCACAGCATACTTGTTCTAACAGGTTCTCTTACTTTGAGACATGGTAAACATCTATTACAAATCCAACTGACATTTAATTTTTAAATTATCTTCGGTATTTGTTTGTAATTTACTCAGGAAGTATGCATAGTTCCCATCTGTTGAAGTATTGATTCTGATTTATGATATAGTAAATTCAGGAATGGTTTGTTTGCATGTTAAACTTCACAAGTGACTCATAATATGGACATTTATATTGTCCTTTAGAGTTCTATAAAGTCCTTCAATGAATGTTATCTGTGAGCATACTGGGGAAACGAATCATGTTTTATTCATCTGTATATCCTTAGCATCTAACCCAGTGCTAGCACATGGAAGTTACATAATAAAGGGTTTTTAGTGAATTCATTTGAGTCTCTCAACAAGCCAAAGAAGATGATGAATATGATAGTTTTAAGACATATTTGCAAATTCTTTGATACTCTTTTATTTTTTTAATGTTTTTTAAACATCTTTATTGGAGTATAATTGCTTTACAATGGTGTGTTAGTTTCTGCTTTATAACAAAGTCAATCAGTTATACATATACATATGTTCCCATATCTCTTCCCTCTTGCATCTCCCTCCCTCCCACCCTCCCTATCCCACCCCTCTAGGTGGTCACAAAGCACCGAGCTGATCTCCCTGTGCTATGCGGCTGCTTCCCACTAGCTATCTATTTTAAGTTTGGTAGTGTATATATGTCCATGCCACTCTCTCACTTTGTCACAGCTTACCCTTGCCCCTCCCCATTTCCTCAAGTCCATTCTCTAGTAGGTCTGTGTCTTTATTCCTGTCTTAACCCTAGGTTCTTCATGACATTTTTTTTTCTTAAATTCCATATATATGTGTTAGCATATGGTATTTGTCTTTCTCTTTCTGAGTTACTTCACTCTGTATAACAGACTCTAGGTCCATCCAGCTCACTACAAATAACTCAATTTTGTTTCTTTTTATAGCTGAGTAATATTCCATTGTATATATATGCCACATCTTCTTTATCCATCCATCTGATAATGGACACTTAGGTTGCTTCCATCTCCTGGCTATTGTAAATAGAGCTGCAATGAATATTTTGGTACATGACTTTTTGAATTATGGTTTTCTCAGGGTATATGACCAGGAGTGGGACGGTTGGGTCATATGGTAGTTCTATTTCTAGTTTTTAAGGAACCTCCATACTGTTCTCCATAGTGACTGTACCAATTCACATTCCCACCAGCAGTGAAAGAGTGCTCCCCCTTCTCCACACCCTCTCCAGAATTTATCATTTCTAGATTTTTGATGATGGCCATTCTGACTGGTGTGAGATGATATCTCATTGCAGTTTTGATTTGCATTTCCCCAATGACCAATGATGCTGACCATTCTTTCATGTGTTTGTTGGCAGTCTGTATATCCTCCTTGGAGAAACGTCCATCCAGGTCTTCTGCTCATTTTTGGATTGGGTTGTTTTTTTTTTTTTTTTTTTGCTGTTGAGCTGCATGAGCTGCCCGTAAACTTTGGAGATTAATCCTTTGTCATTTGCTTCATTTGAAAATATTTTCTCCCATTCTGAGGGCTGTCCCTTGGTCTTGTTTATGGTTTCCTTGGCTGTGCAAAAGCTTTGAAGTTTCATTAGGTCCCATTTGTTTATTTTTGTTTTTATTTCCATTTCTCTAGGAGGTGGGTCAAAAAGGATCTTGCTGTGATTTATGTCATAGAGTGTTCTGCCTATGTTTTCCTCTAAGAGTTTGATAGTTTCTGGCCTTACATTTAGGTCTTTAATCCATGTTGAGCTTATTTTTGTGTATGGCATTAGGGAGTGATCTAATCTCATACTTTTACATGTACCTGTCCAGTTTTCCCAGCACCACTTATTGAAGAGGCTGTCCTTTCTCCACTGTATATTCCTGCCTCCTTTATCAAAGATAAGGTGACCATATGTACATGGGTTTATCACTGGGCTTTCTATCCTGTTCCATTAATCTATCGTTCTGGTTTTGTACCAATACCATACTGTCTTGATTACTGTAGCTTTCTATTATAGTCTGAAGTCAGGGAGCCTGATTCCTCCAGCTCCGTTTTTCGTTCCCAAGATTGCTTTGGCTATTCGGGGTCTTTTGTGTTTCCATACAAATTGTGAAATTTTTTGTTCTAGTTCTGTGAAAAATGCCATTGGTAGTTTGATAGGGATTGCATTGAATCTGTAGATTGCTTTGGGTAGTTGAGTCATTTTCACAATGTTGATTCTTCCAATCCAAGAACATGGTATATCTCTCCATCTATTTGTATCATCTTTAATTTCTTTCATCAGTGTCTTATAATTCTCTGCATACAGGTCTTTTGTCACCTTAGGTAGGTTTATTCCTAGATATTTTATTCTTTTTTTTTTGCAATGGTAAATGGGAGTGTTTTCTTGATTTCACTTTCAGATTTTTCAACATTAGTATACAGGAATGGCAGAGATTTCTGTGCATTAACTTTGTATCCTGATACTTTACCAAATTCATTGGTTAGCTCTAGTAGTTTTCTGGTAACATCTTTAGGATTCTCTATGTAAAATATCATGTCACCTGCAAACAGTGACAGATTTACTTCTTCCTTTCCAATTTGGATTCATTTTATTTCCTTTTCTTCCCTGATTGCTGTGGCTAAAACTTCCAAAACTATGTTGAATAACAGTGGTGAGAGTGGGCAACCTTGTCTTGTTCCTGATCTTAGTGGAAATGCTTTCAGTTTTTCACCATCGAGGATGATGTTGGCTGTGGGTTTGTCACATATGGCCTTTGTTATGTTAAGGAAAGTTCCTCTATGCTGACTTTCTGTGGGTTTTTTTATCGTAAATGGGTGTTGAATTTTGTCGAAAGATTTATCTGCATATTATTGAGATGATCATATGGTTTTCCTCCTTCAATTTGTTAATATGGTGTATCACGTTGATTGATTTGCGTATATTAAAGAGTCCTTGCATTCCTGGAATAAACCCCACCTGATCATGGTGTATGACACTTTAATGTGCTGTTGGATTCTGTTTGCTAGTATTTTGTTGAGGATTTTTGAGTCTATGTACATCAGTATATTGGCCTGTAGTTTTCTTTCTTTGTGACATCCTTGTCTGGTTTTGGTATCAGGGTGATGGTGGCCTCGTAGAATGAGTTTGGGAGTATTCCTCCCTCTGCTATATTTTGGAAGAGTTTGAGAAAGATAGGTCTTAGCTCTTCTCTAAATGTCTGATAGAAGGCCTGTGAAGGCATCTTGTCCTGGGCTTTCGTTTGTTGGAAAATTTTTAATCACAGTTTCAATTTCAGTGCTTGTGATTGGCATCTTGTACTGGGCTTTTGTTTGTTGGAAAATTTTTAATCACAGTTTCAATTTCAGTGCTTGTGATTGGTCTGTTCATATTTTCTATTTCTTCCTGATTCAGTCTTGGCAGGTTGTGCATTTCTAAGAATTTGTCCATTTCTTCCAGGTTGTCCATTTTATTGGCATAGAGCTGCTTGTAGTAATCTCTCATGATGCTTTGTATTTCTGCAGTGTCACTTGTTACTTCTCCTTTTTCATTTCTAATTCTATTGATTTAAGTCTTCTCCCTTTTTTTCTTGATGAGTCTGGATAATGTTTTATCAATTTTGTTTATCTTCTCAAAGGACGAGCTTTTAGTTTTATTGATCTTTGTTATCGTTTCCTTCATTTCTTTTTCATTTTATCTGATCTGATCTTTATGATTCATTTCCTTCTGTTAACTTTGGGTTTTTTTTTGTTTTTGTTTTTCTTTCTCTAATTTCTTTAGGTGCAAGTTTAGGTTGTTTATTCGAGATGTTTCCTGTTTTTTAAGGTAGGATTGTATTGCTAAAAACTTCCCTCTTAGAACTGCTTTTGCTGCATCCCATAGGTTTTGGGTCGTCGTGTCTCCCTTGTTATTTGTTTCTAGGTATTTTCTGATTTCCTGTTTGATTTCTTCAGTGGTCACTTCGTTATTAAGTAGTGTATTGTTTAGCCTCCATGTGTTTGTATTTTTTACAGATCTTTTCCTGTAATTGATATCTAGTCTCATGGCGTTGTGGTCGGAAAAGATACTTGATACAATTTCAATTTTCTTAAATTTACCTAGGCTTGATTTGTGACCCAAGATATGATCTATCCTGGAGAATGTTCCATGAGCACTTGAGAAAAATGTGTATTCTGTTATTTTTGGATGGAGTGTCGTATAAATATCAATTAAGTCCATCTTGTTTAATGTATCATTTAAAGCTTGTGTTTCCTTATTTATTTTCATTTTGGATGATCTGTCCATTGGTGAAAGTGGGGTGTTAAATTCCCCTACTATGAATGTGTTATTGTTGACTTCCCCTTTTAAGGCTGTTAGTATTTGCCTTATGTGTTGAGGTGCTCCTATGTTGGGTGCATAAATATTTACAATTGTTATATCTTCTTCTTGGATTGATCCCTTGATCATTATGTAGTATCCTTCTTTGTCTCTTCTAATAGTCTTTATTTTAAAGTCTATTTTGTCTGATATAAGAATTGCTACGCCAGGTTTCTTTTGATTTCCATTTGCATGGAATATCTTTTTCCATCCTCTCACTTTCACTCTGTATGTGTCTCTAGGTCTGAAGTGGGTCTCTTGTAGACAGCATATATATGGGTATTGTTTTTGTATCCAATCAGCCAGTCTGAGTCTTTTGGTTGGAGCATTTAATCCATTTACATTTAAGGTAATTATCGATACATATGTTCCTATTTTCATTTTCTTAAATGTTTTGGGTTTGTTATTGTAGGTCTTTTCCTTCTCTTGTGTTTCCTTCCTGTAGAAGTTCCTTTAGCATTTGTTGTAAAACTGGTTTGGTGGTGCTGAAACCTCTCTTTTCTTGTCTGTAAAGGTTTTAATTTCCCCATCAAGTCTGACTGAGATCCTTGTTGGATAGAGTAATCTTGGTTGTACGTTTTTCTCCTTCATCACTTTAAATATGTCCTGCCACTCCCTTCTGGCTTGCAGAGTTTCTGCTGAAAGATCAGCTGTTAACCGTATGGGGATTCCCTTCCATGTTATTTTTTCCTTGCTGCTTTTAATATTTTTTCTTTGTATGTAATTTTTGATAGTTTGATTAATATGTTTCCTGCCATGTTTCTCCTTGGATTTATCCTGTATGGCACTCTCTGTGCTTCCTGGACTTGATTAACTCTTTCCTTTCCCATATTAGGGAAGTTTTCAACTGTAATCTCTTCAAATATTTTGTCAGTCCCTTTCTTTTCTCTTCTTCTTCTGGGACCCCTATAATTCAAATGTTGGTGCATTTAATGTTGTCCCAGAGGTCTCTGAGGCTGTCCTCAGTTCTTTTCATTCTTTTTTCTTTATTCTGCTCTGCAGTAGCTATTTCCACTATTATATCTTCCAGGTCACTTATCCGTTCTTCTGCCTCAGTTATTCTGCTATTGATCCCTTCTAGACTATTTTTAATTTCATTTATTGTGTTGTTCATCATGCTTCTTTCCCTTTTAGTCCTTCTAGGTCCTTGTTAAATGTTTCTTGCATTTTCTCTGTTCTATTTCCAAGATTTTGGATCATCTTTACTATCATTATTATGAATTATTTTTCAGATACACTGCCTATTTCCTCTTCATTTATTATATCTGGTGGGTTTTTATCTTGCTCCTTCATCTGCTGTGTGTTTTTCTGTCTTCTCATTTTGCTTATCTTACTGTGTTTGGGGTCTCCTTTTTGCAGGCTGAGGTTCATAGTTCCCATTGTTTTTGATTTCTGTCCCTAGTGGCTCAGGTTGGTTCAGTGGGCTGTGTAGGCTTCTTGGTGCAGGGGACTACTGCCTGTGTTCTGGTGGATGAGGCTGGATCTTGTCTTAATGGTGGTCAGGTCCACGTCTGGTGGTGTGTTTTGGGGTGTCTGTGGCCTTATTATGATTTTAGGCAGCCTCTCTGCTAATGGGTGGGGTTGTGTTCCTGTCTTGCTAGTTGTTTGGCATGGGGTGTCCAGCAGTGTAGCTTGCTGGTCATTGAGTGAAGCTGGGTGTTGGTGTTGAGATGGAGAACTCTGGGAGATTTTTACTGTTTGATATTACGTGAAGCTGGGACGTCTCTTGTGTACAAAGAGCCAAAGAGCCTTTCATCCACATGGCTCAGAATAAAAGGGAGAAAAAGTAGAAAGAAAGAGGATAAAATAAATTAAAATAAAGTAAGATAAAATAAAGTTATTAAAATAAAAAGAAAGAAACAATTATTACAAAAAAAAATTAAGTAAAAGAAAAACAAACAAACACAGCAAAACAAAAACGGATGGACAGAACCCTAGGACAAATGGTGAAAGCAAAGCTATACAGACAAAATCTCATACAGAAGCATACACAAACACACAAAAAGAGGAAAAGGGGAAAAAATAATACATCTTGCTCTCAAAGTCCACCTCCTCAATTTGGGATGATTTGTTGGCTATTCAGGTATTTCACTGATGCAGGGTACTTTAAGTTGATTGTGGAGATTTAATCCGTTGCTCCTGAGCCTGCTTGGAGAAATTTCCCTTTCTCTTCTTTGTTCGCACAGCTCCCGTGTTCAGCTTTGGATTTGGCCTCACCTCTGTGTGTAGATCGCCGGATGGCGTCTGTTCTTCGCTCAGACAGGACGGGGTTAAAGGAGCAGCTGATTTGGACGCTCTGGATCACTCAGGCTGGAGGGAATGGCACGGAGTGTGGGGTGAGCCTGCGTTGGCAGAGGCTGGCGGGACGTTGCACCAGCCTGAGACGTGCCGTGCGTTCTCCCTGGGAAGTTGTCCCTGGATCACGGGACCCTGGCTGTGGCGGGCTGCACAGCCTCCCGGAAGAGGAGGTGTGGTTAGTGACCTGTGCTTGCACACAGGTTTCTTGGTGGTGGTAGCTGGAGCCTTAGTGTCTCATGCCCACCTCTGGGGTCCGCGCTTATAGCCGCAGCTTGTGCCCATCTCTGGAGCTCCTTTAAGCAGCGCTCTTAATCCCCTCTCCTCGTGCACCAGGAAACAAAGAGGGAAGAAAAAGTCTCTCGCCTCTTTGGCAGTTCCAGACTTTTTCCTGGACTCCCTCCTGGCTAGCCGTGGTGCACTAACCCCTTCAGGCTGTATTCACACCACCAATCCCAGTCCTCTCCCTGGGATCCAACGGAAGCCCGAGCCTCTGCTCCCAGCCCCCGCCCACCCTGGCGGGTGAGCCGACGAGCCTCTTGGGCTGATGAGTGCCAGTCGGCACCAATTCTCTGTGCGGGAATCTCTCTGCTTTGCCCTTTGCACCCCTTTTACTGTGCTCTCCTACATGGCTCTGAAGCTTACCCCGTCCACCACCCACAGTCTCCGTCCGCGAAGGGGCTTCCTAGTGCACGGAAACCTTTCTTCCTTCACAGCTCCCTCCCACTGGTGCAGGTCCCGTCCCTATTCTTTGTCTCTGTTTATCTTTTTTCTTTTGCCCTACCCAGGTACGTGGGGAGTTTTTGCCTTTTGGGAGGTCTGAGGTCTTCTGCCAGGGTTCAGTAGGTGTTCTGTAGGAGTTGTTCTACATATAGGTGTATTTCTGATGTATCTGTGGGGAGGAAGGTGATCTTCGCATCTTACTCTTCTGCCATCTTCCCCCTCTCTTCCTTTGATAGTCTTTATATTAGTTTCCTATTATTGCCACATGACAAATTACCACAAAGTTAATGCCTTAAAATAGCACAGATTTATTGTCTTACAGTTCTAGAGGTCATGAGTCCAAAATGGGTTGATCTTCAAAGCAGGGCTCCAGTTTTCTGGAGACTCTAGTTGAGAATGTTTCCTTGCCTTTTCTAGCTTTAAAAGGATGCCTTGCCTTGCCTTGCCATACTGCCTCACTTTGACCTCTGTTTTTTGTCATCATATCTCCTTCTCTGACCCTTACTCTTCTGCTCCCTCTTATAAGGACTTTTGTGATTACACTGATGCCACCCAGATAATCCAGGATAATCTTTTATTTGCAGGATCCTTAATCATATCTACAAAGTCTTGTTTGCCATGTAAGGTAACTTATATACAGGTTTCTGAGATTAGGAAATTAACATTTTTGTGAGGGAAGAGAAATATGTAGCTTACCACACTCCTCAAAAAGAAGTCAAATTCCACTTCCTTTGACTGTGGAATGGCATTGGTAATTTGTCTAGAGAATAGAAGGCAATGTAAGCAACAATGCATGACTTTCCAGGCCAGGTCAGATGAGTCAATACAGCTACACAGCTTCTACTTGGCTTTCCTTCTTCCATCTTTCTCTCTTGGGAGATGTGTTTTGGAACCCTAAGCTGATAGATATGTGTGTGTGTGTGTGTATGTGTATATATATATATATATACATTGAATCAATATATATATTGATTCAATATATATATATATATTGAATATATATTGAATTGATTCAATATATATATATATATATATCAATATATATATATAGCCTGATTACTCTGAGGTTGATATGTTAGAGAGATAACCTGTATTTTGCAAGGGGCATAAGTTCTAGAGGTCTCCTTTACAACGTTGTGCCTATAGTTAACAATAGCATACTGTGCACTTAAAATTTGTCAAGAGGGCATAGTTCATATTAAATGTTTATAACACACACACACACACACACACACACACACACATTTAGAGATAAAATTTGGAGGAAAGCATAAACACAAAAGTTAACCCCTTTGGAAGCCACAGCAAATTGGGGAAGGTTTTTTCTTTGTTTTTTTATTAATTAACTTCTTTTTTTGCTGCATTGGGTCTTGGTTGCTGCGTGTGGGCTTTCTCTAGTTGCAGTTAATTGGGGCTACTCTTCATTGTGGTGCATGGGTTTCTCATTGCAGAGCATGGGCTCTAGGCATGCAGGCTTCAATAATTGTAGCATACGTGCTTCAGTAGTTGTTGTGCATGGGCTTAGTTGCTCTGTGGCATGTGGGATCTTCCATGACCAGGGATCTAACCTGTGTCCCCTGCACTGGCAGGCTGATTCTTAACCACTGCACCACCAGGGAAGGACTGGGGAAGGTTTTTGACTTTTATAGTTTGTTATATGAGATAGGACTTCTAGCCATTTTCTCTGGATATTGAAAAAAATGTTAATTCAAGAAGTCTGGAAGAATTTGGTTGTAAGTCCAAATTTTCATCCCAGTCTAGATGTTGCTCCAAAGCAACATCTTGAAATTTAAAAGTTCAGAAACTGAGTTCAAAGTTTTCTTCCATGATTACTTCCTCCAATATTCCCTATATTAATAGCACCTGTACACACCTGGCAGTCATCTCTCACTTTACATTCTCATTTCTTACATGTAACTAACTAGTCATCAGATTTGAAAACATCTGCTTCTTAATAGTTCTTACATCTCTCTCCATCTCATCATCCCCCCGCCCCACCTTTCTATCCATAGCTTTAATTGTCACCTGGCCAACAACGGCAGCCACTAGGAGTTCTTATCACCTCTTGCTTTGACCCTTTCTGAATCATTCTCCATCTTCATTTTAGGGTTATCTTTTTATAGAGAAAATTGGATTATGCTATCTTAGGTATTGATTCAATTGACTAGTTCTTACCATGTGTCAGCCCCAGTGATTGCTTTTCTTTTTAATTAATTAATTATTTATTTATCTATTTTTAACATCTTTACTGGAGTATAATTGCTTTACAACGATGTTAGTTTCTGCTTTATAACAAAGTGTATCAGTTATACATATACATATGTTCCCATATCTCTTCCCTCTTGCGTCTCCCTCCCTCCCACCCTCCCTATCCCACCCCTCCAGGTGGTCACAAAGCACCAAGCTGATCTCCCTGTGCTATGTGGTTGCTTTCCACTAGCTGTCTATTTTACGTTTGGTGGTGTATATATGTCCATGCCACTCTCTCACTTTGTCACAGCTTATCCTTCCCCCTCCCCATGTCCTCAAGTCCATTCTCTAGCAGGTCTGTGTCTTTATTCCCATCTTACCCTTAGGTTCTTCATGACTTTTTTTTTTCTTTTCCTAGATTCCATATATATGTGTTAGCATATGGTATTTGTTTTTCTCTTTCTGACTTACTTCACTCTGTATGACAGACTCTAGGTCCATCCACCTCACTACAAATAACTCAATTTCATTTCTTTTTATAGCTGAGTAATATTCCATTGTATATATGTGCCACATCTTCTTTATCCATTCATCTGTTGGTGGACACTTAGGTTGCTTCCATGTCCTGGCTATTAGTCTCCTTGGGCTGCTATAACAAAATACCATCAACTGGGTGACTTAAACAACAAATATATATTTTCTCAGATTTCTCAGTCCAATATCAAGGTTTTAACCAAGTCAATTTTTGGTGAAGCCTCTTTTCCTGGCTTGTAGACAGCTGCCTTCTCTCTGTGTCCTCATGTGGCATTTTCTTGGTATGCACTTCAATAAAGGAAAGAGAGCTCTATGGTTTTTCTTCTCATAAGGACACCAGTCTTATCAGATGAGGGCCCTACTCTTAAGACATCATTTAAACTTAATTAGTTACTTAAAAGCCCTGTCTCTATATTCAGCTACCCCAGAGATTAGGGCTTCAAAAATGAATTTTGCGGGAATACAAAATTCTGTCCACTATATACATATAAACTGATTTAATTTTTCATTACAAGTAAGCTGTGTAGTAGATTTTACTATTACCATTTTTATAAGTATAACAAAACAAAAAGAAGTAACTTTCTCAATTATTATTAGAATGCAGAATTTCCTTATTATAGGATTTATGATTTCAACCCTGAGAAATAATACCCAACAGTAAAGCATCCTACCATTTGCTGGGTTCCTGTAGATTTCAAAAATATGTCCCCTTATAATTTCTCCCATTGACTATTTGTCTATCCCTGTTTGCCATTCTAATTATCAGCTTATAGACCATGATATGTAAGCTTCTGTGCCTTCGTACATGATTCTTTGTCTATTCAGCTTCCCACTAATTTTCTAAAGCTTATTATATGTCACCTCTTGCAATAAACCAATACTTACCCCTCTCAACTACATACCTTCTTGGGAGTAATTCTTTTCCTATGACCTTCCATAGCACCCCTTGCCTATCTCTTACCTCACTGAGGTGTCATTGTTTTATCTGCTGCCCCGCCAATTGTTTATGAACTCTGCAATTTTAGTGCCTGTGTCTTGGCATTCTGTAGCAGGTAGCACAACATGTGACACATAGTTAAATTTCCATAAATGTTAAATGAATCACTTAAGGTTCTGTATAGTAACTACAGGTCATTCCTTCCTAGCAGTAGGAGCTGTACTTTTGTTATCCCATCTGTTCCTAGTTACCCTAATGACTGGGAAGTTCAGTGTTTCAAACTTTTTTCTTACCTAAAACTTGTAATATCTGTGTATAGATTTAGAAGTGTTTTTTGCATTTTAAGAAACAGGGCCCAGGGGTGCTGGGAAGATGGCGGAAGAGTAAGACGCAGAGATCACCTTCCTCCCCACAGATACACCAGAAATACATCTACACGTGGAACAGCTCCTACAGAACACCTACTGAATGCTGGCAGAAGACCTCAGACCTCCCAAAAGGCAAGAAACTCCCCACGTACCTGGGTAGGGCAAAAAAAAAACAAGAAAAAACAGAGACAAAAGAATAGAGACGGCACCTGCACCAGTGGGAGGGAGCTGTGAAGGAGGAGAGGTTTCCACACACTAGGAAGCCCCTTTGCGGGTGGAGACTGCGGGAGGCGGAGGGGGGAGCTTCGAAGCCGCGGAGGAGAGCACAGCAACAGGGGTGTGGAGGGCAAAGCGGAGAGATTCCCGCATAGAGGATCGGTGCCAACCGGCACTCACCAGCCCGAGAGGCTTGTCTGCTCACCCTCCGGGGCAGGCAGGGCTGGGAGCTGAGGCTCGGGCTTCCGTCGAAGCACAGGGAGAGGACTGGGGTTGGCGGCTCGAACACAGCCTGAAGGGGTTAGTGCACCACGGCTAGCTGGGAGGGAGTCTGGGGAAAAGTCTGCACCTGCCAAAGAGGCAAGATACTTTTTCTTCCCTCTTTGTTTCCTGGTGCGCGAGGAGAGCGGTTTAAGAGCGCTGCTTAAAGGAACTCCAGAGACGGGCGCGAGCCGCGGCGAAAAGCGCGAACCCCAGAGACGGGCGCGAGCTGCGGCTAAAAGCACGGACCCCAGAGACAGGCAGGAGATGCTAAGGCTGCTGCTGCCGCCACCAAGGGGCCTGTGTGCGAGCACAGGTCACTATCCACACCCCTCTTCCGGGGAGCCTGTGCAGCCCGCCACTGCCAGGTTCCCGGGATCCAGGGACAACTTCCCCGGGAGAACGCAAGGCGGGCCTCAGGCTGGTGCAATGTCACGCCGGCCTCTGCCACCGCAGGCCCGCCCCGCATGCCGTGCCCCTCCCTCCCCCCGGCCTAAGTGTGCCAGAGCCCCCGAATCAGCGGCTCCTTTAACCCCGTCCTGTCTGAGCAAAAAACAGACGCCCTCCAGCGACCTACACGCAGAGGCAGGGCCAAATCCAAAGCTCAGCCCCTGTGAGCTGTGAGAACAAAGAAGAGAAAGGGAAATCTCTCCCAGCAGCCTCAGAAACAGCAGATTAAAGCTCCACAATCAACTTGATGTACCCTGCATCTGTGGAATACATGAATAGACAACAAATCATCCCAAATTGAGGAGGTGGACTTCCAGAGCAAGATCTATGATTTTTTCCCCTTTTCCTCTTTTTGTGAGTGTGTATATGTATGCTTCTGTGTGAGATTTTGTCTGTATACCTTTGCTTCAACCATTTGTCCTAGGGCTCTATCTGTCCATTGTTGTTTTTTTTTTTAATTTTTTCTTAATAATTAATTTTAATTTTAATAACTCTATTATACTTTTCTTTCTTTCTTTCTTTCTTTCTTTCTTTCTTTCTTTCTTTCTTTCTTTCTTTCTTTCTTTCGTTCTTTCTTCCTTTCCTTTCCTTTCCTTTCCTTTCCTTTCCTTCCCTCCTTTAGACAACAAATCATCCCAAATTGAGAAGGTGGACTTTGAGAGCAAGATTTATGATTTTTGCCCCTTTACCTCTTTTTTTGAGGGTGTATGTGTATGCTTCTGTGTAAGATTTTGTCTGTATAGCTTTGCTTCCACCATTTGTCCTAAGGTTCTATCCGTCCCTTTTTTTTTCCTAAATAATTATTTTTTTTAATTCAATAACTTTATTATACTTTATTTTATTTTACTGTATCTTCTTTCTTTCTGTCTTTTTTCCTTCCTTCCCTCCCTCCTTCCTTCCTTCCTCCCTCCCTCCCTCCTTTCTTTCCTTCTTTCCTTCTTTCTTTCTTTCTTTTTTCCTTCCTTCCCTCTTTTCTTTCTTTCTTTCTTTCTTCCTACTTCTACTAATTAACTCTACTTTTTCTCCCTTTTATTCTGAGCCGTGTGGATGAAAGGTTCTTGGTGCTCCAGCCAGGAGTCAGGGCTCTGCCTCTGAGGTGGGAGAGCCAACTTCAGGAAACTGGTCAACAAGAGAACTCCCAGCTCCACATAATATCAAACGGCAAAAATCTCTCAGAGACCTCCATCTTAACACAAGCACCCAGCTTCACTCAATGACCAGCAAGCCACAGTGCTGGACAACCTATGCCAAAAAACTAGCAAAACAGGAACACAACCCCACCCATTAGCAGAGAGGCTGCCTAAAATCATAATAAGTCCACAGACACCCCAAAACATACCACCAAATGTGGACCTGCCCATTAGAGGGACAAGATCCAGCCTCACCCACCACAACACAGGCACTAGTCCCCTCCACCAGGAAGCCTACAAAACCCACTGAACCAACCTTAGCCACCAGGGGCAGACACCAAAAACAATGGGAACTATGAACCTGCAGCCTGCAAAAAGGAGACCCCAAACACAGTAAGATAAGCAAAATGAGAAGACAGAAAAACACACAGCAGATGAAGGAGAAATATAAAAATGCACCAGACCTAACAAATGAAGAGGAAATAGGCAGTCTACCTGAAAAAGAATTCAGAATAATGATAGCAAAGATGATCCAAAATCTTGGAAATAGAATGGACAATATGCAAGAAACAGTTAACAAGGACCTAGAAGAAATAAAGATGAAACAAGCAACGATGAACAACACAATAAATTAAATTAAAAATACTCTAGATGGGATCAATAGCAGAATAACTGAGGCAGAAGAATGGATAAGTGACCTGGAAGATAAAATAGTGGAAATAACTACTGCAGAGCAGAATAAAGAAAAAAGAATGAAAAGAACTGAGGACAGTCTCAGAGACCTCTGGGACAACATTAGACGCACCAACATTCAAATTATAGGGGTTCGGGAAGAAGAAGAGGAAAGAAAGGGACTGAGAAAATATTTGAAGAGATTACAGTTGAAAACTTCCTTAATATGGGAGAGGAAATAGTTAATCAAGTCCAGGAAGCACAAAGAGTGTCATACAGGATAAATCCAAGGAGAAATATGACAAGACACATATTAATCAAACTGTCAAAAATTAAATACAAAGAAAGCATATTAAAAGCAGCAAGGGAAAAACAACAAATAACACACAAGGGAATCCCCATAAGGTTAACAGCTGATCTCTCAGCAGAAACTCTGGAAGGCAGAAAGGAGTGGCAGGACATACTGAAAGTGATGAAGGAGAAAAACCTGCAACCAGGATTACTCTACCCAGCAAGGATCTCATTCAGATTTGATGGGGAAATTAAAACCTTTACAGACAAGCAAAAGCTGAGAGAGTTCAGCACCACCAAACCAGCTTTACAACAAATGCTAAATGAACTTCTCTAGACAAGAAACACAAGAGAAGGAAAAGACCTATAATAACGAACTCAAAACAATTTAGAAATGGGAATAGGAACATACATATTGATAATTACCTTAAATGTAAATGGACTAAATGCTCCCACCAAAAGACACAGATTGGCTGAATGGACACAAAAACAAGACCCATATGCTGTCTACAGGAGACCCACTTCAGACCTAGAGACACATACAGACTGAAAGTAAGGGGATGGAAAAAGATATTCCATGCAAATGGAAACCAAAAGAAAGCTGGAGTAGCAATTCTCATATCAGACAAAATAGACTTTAAAATAAAGACTATTAGAAGACACAAAGAAGGACACTACATAATGATCAAGGGATCGATCCAAGAAGAAGATGTAACAATTGTAAATATTTATGCACCCAACATAGGAGCACCTCAATACAGAAGGCAAATACTAACAGCCATAAAAGGGGAAATTGACAGTAACACATTCATAGTAGGGGACCTCAACACCCCACTTTCACCAATGGACAGATCATCCAATATGAAAATAAATAAGGAAACACAAGTTTTAAATGATACATTAAACAAGATGGACTTAATTGATATTTATAGGACACTCCATCCAAAAATAACAGAATACACATTTTTCTCAAGTGCTCATGGAACATTCTCCAGGAGAGATCATATCTTGGGTCACAAATCAAGCCTTGGTAAATATAAGAAAATTGAAATTGTATCAAGTATCTTTTCTGACCACAACGCCATGAGACTAGATATCAATTACAGGAAAAAATCTGTAAAAAATGCAAACACATGGAGGTTAAACAATACACTACTTAATAAGGAAGTGATCACTGAAGAAATCAAACAGGAAATTAAAAAATACCTAGAAAGAAATGGAAACAGAGACACAAGGACCCAAAACCTATGGGATGCAGCAAAAGCGGTTTTAAGGGGGAAATTTATAGCAATACAAGCCCACCTTAAGAAGCAGGAAACATCTCGAAAAAACAACCTAACCTTGTACCTCAAGCAATTAGAGAAAGAACAAAAAAATACCCAAAGTTAGCAGAAGGAAAGAAATCATAAAAATCAAACCAGAAATAAATGAAAAAGAACTGAAGGAAACAATAGCAAAGATCAATAAAACTAAAAGGTAGTTCTTTGAGAAGATAAACAAAATAGATAAACCATTATCCAGACTCGTCAAGAAAAAAAGGGAGAAGACTCAAATCAATAGACTTAGAAATGAAAAAGGAGAAGTAACAAGTGACACTGCAGAAATAAAAAAGATCATGAGAGATTACTACAAGCAACTCTATGCCAATAAAATAGACAACCTGGAAGAAATGGACAAATTCTTAGAAATGCACAACCTGCCAAGACTGAATCAGGGAGAAATAGAAAATATGAACAGACAAATCACAAGCACTGAAATTGAAACTGTGATTAAAAATCTTCCAACAAACAAAAGCCCAGGACCAGATGCCTTCACAGGCGAATTCTATCAAACATTTAGAGAAGAGCTAACACCTATCCTTCTCAAACTCTTCCAAAATATAGCAGAGGGAGGAACACTCCCAAATTCCTTCTACGAAGCCACCATCACCTTGATACCAAAACCAGACAAGGATGTCACAAAGAAAGAAAACTACAGGCCAATATCACTGATGAACATAGATGCAAAAATCCTCACCAAAATACTAGCAAACAGAATCCAACAGCACATTAAGAGGATCATACACCATGATCAAGTGGAGTTTTTTTCCAGGAATGCAAGGATTCTTCAAGATACACAAATCTATCAATGTGATAAACCATATTAACAAATTGAAGGAGAAAAACCATATGATCATCTCAATAGATGCAGAGAAAGCTTTTGACAAAATTCAACACCCATTTATGATAAAAACCCTGCAGAAAGTAGGCATAGAAGGAACTTTCCTCAACATAATAAAGGCCATATATGACAAGTCCACAGCCAACATTGTCTTCAATGGTGAAAAACTGAAAGCATTTCCACTAAGATCAGGAACAAGACTAGGTTGCCTACTCTCACCACTCTTATTCAACATAGTTTTGGAAGTTTTAGCCACAGCAATCAGAGAAGAAAAGGAAATAAAAAGAATCCAAATCGGAAAAGAAGAAGTAAAGCTGTCACTGTTTGCAGATAACATGATACTATACATACAGAATCCTAAAGATGCTACCAGAAAACTACTAGAGCTAATCACTGAATTTGGTAAAGTATCAGGATACAAAATTAATGCACAGAAATCTCTGGCATTCCTATACACTAATGTTGAAAAATCTGAAAGTGAAATCAAGAAAACACTCCCATTTACCACTGCAACAAAAAGAATAAAATATCTAGGAGTAAACCTTCCTAAGGAGACAAAAGACCTGTATGCTGAAAATTAAAAAACACTGATGAAAGAAATTAAAGATGATACAAATAGATGGAGAGATATACCATGTTCTTGGATTGGAAGAATCAACATTGTGAAAATGACGCTACTACCCAAAGCAATCTATAGATTCAATGCAATCCCTATCAAACTACCACTGGCATTTTTCACAGAACTACAACAAAAAAATTCACAATTTGTATGGAAACACAAAAGACTCCGAATAGCCAAAGCAATCTTGGGAACGAAAAATGGAGCTGGAGGAATCAGGCTCCCTGACTTCAGACTATACTACAAAGCTACAATAATCAGGACAGTATGGTACTGTCACAAAAACAGAAAGATAGCTCAATGGAACAGGATAGAAAGCCCAGAGATAAACTCACACACATATGGGCACCTTATCTTTGATAAAGGTGGCAGGAATGTACAGTGGAGAAAGGACAGCCTCTTCATAAGGGAAAACTGGACAGGTACATGTAAATGTATGAGATTAGATCACTCCCTAACGCCATACACAAAAATAAACTCAACATGGATTAAAGACCTAAATGTAAGGCCAGAAACTATCAAACTCTTAGAGGAAAACATAGGCAGAACACTCTATGACATAAATCACAGCAAGATCCTTTTTGACCCACCTCCTAGAGAAATGGAAATAAAAACAAAAATAAACAAATGGGACCTAATGAAACTTCAAAGCTTTTGCACAGCAAAGGAAACCATAAACAAGGCCAAAAGACAACCCTCAGAATGGGAGAAAATATTTGCAAATGAAGCAACTGACAAAGGATTAATCTCCAAAATTTACAAGCAACTCATGCAGCTCAATAACAGAAAAGCAAAAACCCAATCCAAAAATGGGAAGAAGATCTAAATAGACATTTCTCCAAAGAAGATATACAGACTGCCAACAAACACATGAAAGAATGCTCAACATCATTAATCATTAGAGAAATGCAAATCAAAACTACAATGAGATACAATCTCACAGCAGTCAGAATGGCCATCATCAAAAAATCTAGAAATAATAAATGCTGGAGAGGGTGTGGAGAAAAGGGAACACTCTTGCACTGCTGGTGGGAATGTGAATTGGTTCAGCCACTATGGAGAACAGTATGGAGGTTCCTTAAAAAACTAGAAATAAAAAAAAAAAAAAAACAAAACAAACAAAAAAAAAAAACTAGAAATAGAACTACCATATGACCCAGCAATCCCACTACTGGGCATATACCCTGAGAAAACCAAAATTCAGAGTCATGTACCAAAATGTTCATTGCAGCTCTATTTACAATATCCTGGAGATGGAAACAACCTAAGTTCCCATCATCGGATGAATGGATAAAGAAGATGTGGCACATATATACAATGGAATATTACTCAGCCATAAAAAGAAACGAATTTGCGCTATATGTAATGAGGTGGATAGACCTAGAATCTGTCATACAGAGTGAAGTAAGTCAGAAAGAGAAAGACAAATACCATATGCTAACACATATATATGGAATTTAAGAAAAAAAATGTCATGAAGAACCTAGGGGTAAGACAGGAGTAAAGACACAGACCTACTTGAGAACGGACTTGAGGATATGGGGAGGGGGAAGGGTGAGCTGTGACAGGGCGAGAGAGAGGCATGGACATATATACACTAATATATACATATATACATATATACATATATACACTAACAAAGGTAAGGTAGATAGCTAGTGAGAAGCAGCTGCATGGCACAGGGATATCGGCTCAGTGCTTTGTGACTGCCTGGAGGGGTGGGATAGGGAGGGTGGGAGGGAGGGAGACGCAAGAGGGAAGAGATATGGGAACATATGTATATGTATAACTGATTCACTTTGTTATAAAGCAGAAACTAACACACCATTGTAAAGCAATTATACCCCAATAAAGATGTTTAAAAAAAAGAAAAGAGGGGCTTCCCTGGTGGTGCAGTGGTTGAGAATCTGCCTGCTAATGCAGGGGACATGGGTTCGAGCCCTGGTCTGGGAGGATCCCACATGCTGCGGAGCAACTAGGCCCGTGAGCCACAACTACTGAGCCTGCGCGTCTGGAGCCTGTGCTCCGCAACAAGAGAGGCCGAGACAGTGAGAGGCCCACGTACTGCGATGAAGAGTGGCCCCCGCTTGCCACAACTAGAGAAAGCCCTCGCACAGAAACGAGGACGCAACACAGCCAAAATTAATTAATTAATTAATAAACTCCTACTCCCAAAAAATAAAAAAAAAAGAAAAAAAAAAAAGAAAAGAAACAGGGCCCATTCTTTTGGAACAAATTTTACCTAACTCTCAACATGAGAACGTGAGATGTACAGAAAATTTCATGCTGCTATTAAACTTTGGAATGTAATTTTTAAAGTGCAAACAGAATCCAGGAGTTATATTTAGTTTCTAAATGGACCTTTATTTGGAGCATAGCATTTAAAATAGTCTTTCAGCTTTCTGTTAGCTTGTCAGCTGATATGTTGTTCAATGACATCAAGATATAATATCTGCTACCATAGTAGCCTAAGTACCTTAAAAATGATCTGTGACTAGTGGAATTAAATTTTGTATAGAACAGGTGTCTTGTTATATAATAATGATAATAAATTAATGTTTCTTTATATCAAAATATAATAAAAATTCATTCTGATTTTTTCATTTGTAATGGAATAAAGAGTTTAACAAAAGGCTTTAGGCTTGCAGTGTATTAATAGATAACAATATATTCATTTTGTATATCTGAATAATAATTACACATTTAATTTATGAATTCAATCATCTACCTTGGAAAATGCATTCAGTAGAAATACCTGAAATCATGTATTTTTCATTTTTCATTAATTAAGTAAAGCCAGTCATAATACAGGTTGGAAGACAAAGAAATCTTTCAGCTGTTAAAGTTCATACTTGTTTAGACATAGGGTACTTCAATGTTTCTTAACCTGGAGCTCATCATTTAATTGTAAATACCAAATATCAAGTTGTCTGTATAATGCTATTTAACAAAGGAATTTTTAAAACTTTTGCACCTTATACAGCCTAGTTTTGTTTCAATATTCTAGCATAGGTTTTAAAATGAAAGTCTCTCCTTCCCTCATTGTCATGTTTTATTGCTAAATACTTTAGAGATATATTAAATACAGTTATACTTTTTTCACTAATTTTAGTGTAATACACTCAGTTTAGTGTTTCTGTGAGACAGAGGACAGAGTAGATTTGTGTCAAGGTAAAAAGAGAGAGGGAGAAGGGAGGAGAGAGAGAGAGAGAAACAGCACTAATACTATTAAGGGTAGATCTAACTTATGCATCATTTATAAAACTGCTTCTGAAAAATATATATAGCATCAGCAGTTAGCTTTTCCTTTCATTTTTCAAAGGGTGAGAAATACATTTTTTTTTCTGTTTTAAGATTGTTGTCTTCATGCCCTTGGTATGTATTAGTTGGGAGTGTATTAGTCAGCTAGGGTGGCCATAACAAAATACCACAGACTGAGTGGCTTGAACAACAGAAAGTAATGTTTTCACAGTTCTGGAGGCTGAAAGGTCAAGATCAGCATGCTAAAAGGTTTGGTTTTTCCTGAGGCCTCTCTCCTTGGCTTATAGAAGGTCACCTTCTGGCAGTGTCCCCACAAGTCCTGTACTGTGTGTATGTGCATTGCTAGTGCCTCTCTGTCTGTCCTAATTTCCTCTTCTTATAAGGACACCAGTCAGATTGGATTAAGACCATCCCTAATGACCTCATTCTAACTTAATTAAAGCCCTATCTCAAATATACTCACTTTCTAAGTTATTGAGTTTGAGAGGTGTGTAGATATCCATACTGAAAGATTTATTGTTGTTTTCTTATCCAAAGAACATATAGGTTTGACTTGTTGAGAATAATAGATCTTGTTTAAATAATATTTTTTGTCATATTACCTAACTTTGTGAAATTGTACCTATTTATTGTAATTCCTGTGCAATTGTTTATATATTACAAATTGTATTTACTAAGACTGTCACAGGAAATTAACCTTTCACTATGGTCTAGCATAATAGAAGGGAAAAGAGAAAGAATTCAATGTGATTATTACATTGAATCACACCTGTAAGGAGAATATACATCTTGAGGAGAATAGCAGTAGAACTAGAATGAAAAACTTTCCTCATGGGAGGGCTCAAATGTAAATCTGAAAACTATGAAATCTTTAAAAACTAACTTCCCAGAAAAGTGAGGAAAAACTATAAAGGAATAAGATTTCTTTTAAATGAAATAGAAACTATAATACAGTGGTTTTGTTCACTTTGTAGCACATTTAAAATTAGGTTATTATAAAGTATATAATTACCTATTTACTTAGTAATTGAATTAAATATCTTCCATCACAGTTGATTCATTCAAATGGTATATCCATGTAGAACTATATAGAATTTAGATTTTTGACAATAGCTCAGTGTGAAACAGTATATTATAAAGTGGCATCATGGAAAGCCTGGAAAATATAAAGGTAACTCAGTGCTTGGCCCACCTGCCATGACTAGACAAAGACCTCCTCTTGCTCTTTATTTCCCATCCCTGTTAAGGGATTGTCACATCATGATTTCAGATATTATTTAGTCCATGTTATACATTTTTTCCTCTCCACCAAGAATTCTAGCTTTTTGCATTAATTTATTTATTAAGAAGATGACATCTTAATAAATAATTATCTTCTTAAAAATACATGTGATTCTCTGACAAATTATTGCTCTTGGTTGAACCATTGAATGGGTACAAACACTAGGCCTCTGGGATACAGACAAACTAAAGGGAGACCTCTTGTCTTCAAGTTGCTGAGATGTACTTGGGGAGACAAAAAAGCAAGCTAACTTTGCAAGGCAATATGATAACTGAAAAATTAAAGGTAAACACATGGTGCTTAGAGGCAAAGACTATAAATAATTATGCTCAGGAGTTAGGTGGTGTAACAGAAGTTTCACGGAAGATGACAACATCAGAAGTGAATTTTGAAAGGGATAGGAGAGGGTGTAAAATGAGAAAAAATGAAAAATTGTTCAAAGTTCTGATGTATATCTATTACAGCATGTTCCAGGTTTAAAGAGGGAATTGGAATCTCTTGGTACTAACCGGGAGGGGCAACACTTTGAGTATTGAGATGACAGAAGGAAAGAGGTCACCTTTCATTAAAAGCCTTATAATGCCCTGCTAAGATGTTTAAATTGTATCTTGTAAGCAAAGGGAGCTTTGAAGAGGTTGATGCCGGGAATAGTATTTTTAGAGCATATCGTACTCAAATTACCACAAACATAGCAGCTTCAAACAGCACACAATTATAATCTCAGTTTCCTTAGGTCAGGAGTCCAGACATGGCTTATTTAGGTCCCCTGCTTAGGGCTTCACAAGTCTACAAGGAAGGTGCCAGCTGGACTGTGTTTTCATCTGGATACTCAACTGGGATTTTTCCATTTCCAAACTCATGTAGGTTGTTTACAGAATTTGTCTCCTTGTGGCTGTATGACTGAGGGTCCCAGCTTCTCACTGGCTGTCAGCTAGAGGCCACCCTTATATCTCTGCCATGAGTTTCTGTTCAAGGAGTTCACAATCACAAAATAGCTGCTTGTTTCTTCAAGGACACAGGAGAACTTGTCTGATTCCTGTCAAATAAATTATAGAGTCTTGTATATCATAATATAGTCATGGGAGTATTCTATTGGTTAGAAATAAGTCAAGAGGAACTTACTGAGTTCCTCCCACACTCAAGAGGAACACATAATACAAAGGTTTGCAATAATGAAAATAACTCACAATATGGTCTAGATCAGAATTATTCCTATGGCTCACACCAGCAGCATCAACATTTCTTGTGAACTTGTCAGAAATTCATATTCTCAGGTCCCACCCAAGAACTACTGAGTCAGAAGCTCTGGGAGTGGGGCCCAGTATTCTGTGTGTTAACAAGTTCTCCAAGAGATTGAGATGGCTGCTAAATGTTGAGAACCACTGACCTAGGTAGAAGATCTTGCTCTTCTAGGACTAAGGTTTTATCTATCAACTGATGACAATAGGAAATGAGCTGGGGAATGTTTTTAAAAATCAGATTATCTCTTTGGGGATTAACAAGAATTGTAGGGGTGAATGAGAGCAAAGAAGAGAAAATAAAAAAAGAGTCAGGGTGTGAAGTTAGGATCAAGCAGTTAAGTCACGTACAGCAGTATATGGTTAAAGGATGGGAATTTGATGAAGTGGGTGGTGAAAGAAATTCCTAAACTAAAGCACAATAATGTGAATTTTTATAAGTTTTCTATATTTAAAGATGTGGCTTGGGCATTAGCAATACAAAAAGGGAGTAGACAATAGATGTTGGTGTTTTATTGAGTCTATTGAATGAAATGAACAAGGACTGAGGTATATCCACATTCA
Organism: Delphinus delphis; assembly: GCF_949987515.2. Lineage (NCBI taxonomy): Eukaryota > Metazoa > Chordata > Mammalia > Artiodactyla > Delphinidae > Delphinus > Delphinus delphis. The sequence continues at coordinate 39,041,402 of NC_082700.1, forward strand.
AGGGCAGGTAGAGAAATAAATCAATAAATTTAGTATTAAAAATGCAGGAGGGAAAACTAGAGGGACATTTCTTGGAAATTTAGGAAAGGGAGAGTGCAAAAAAATGGATGGAATATTCAAGAGTGCCATATACCACAGGACAGTTAGAATACTTTTGGTTATGAATGACACAAACCTAAATCAAACCATTTAAAGAAGCTAATATCAGCATGAATGAATCTATCTTTTCCTAGTCATGGAGAGTCCAGGGTGATGGCTGGCCGTAACCCTCATGGCTGTCTCCAGGGTTTTAAGACATGCTGTTAGGAGTTACTCTCTCTCTTTCTCTTTCTCTCTTTTTCTCTCGCTGTTTCATTCTCTCCTTCCCACCTCTGTCAATTTTTTTTTTTTTTTTTTTTTTGCAGTACGCGGGCTTCTCTCACTGTTGTGGCCTCTCTCATTGTGGAGCTCAGGCTCCGGACGCACAGGCTCAGCGGCCATGGATCACGGGCCCAGCCGCTCCGCGGCATGTGGGATCTTCCCGGACCGGGACACGAACCCGTGTCCCCTGCATTGGCAGGTGGACTCTCAACCACTGCGCCACCAGGGAAGCCCCAGGCTCATCTTTTATTCCAGTATAGGGGAAGGGGGACCTGACTTTCTCTCTCCCAGTATCCATATAAATTCTGGAAAATAACTCTTACTGGCTCTGCTTGGGTCACATTACTACTCCAAAAGGATAAAATATGTCAACTGGTCAGCCTGCATCATATGTCTGTCCACTCTTACAAAAAGCAGGAAGAACTAAGTGATTAACAGACCACCAGAAACATTGTTATTGCCAGTGAGTAAGTTCTGAGAAATATCCGCTGGTTTAGACAATCAAAAGTTCATTGATGCCAGAGCTATTTTAGTAGCTGGGCTGCTACAAAAGCAAGATTGTGGTGGCCTAACAGGTGTAAAGGAAAGGAGGCAGTGGTGAATGCTTATGTCCTGTCTGTGGGATCATGGTCCCCAAACAGCTTCTCACAGAGAAATTCATCAGTGAGCCCCCAGTCAGAGTTGTCCAGCTTTCAGTTCAGTTTTTATGATGGTAAAAATATAATTTCAAGTGATTCCTATTTTCTCACCTGAAATAACCACCATTATACTAAACAAGAGGTTCTCTGTCCTAGCCTGTTGTTTCCATCTACACCATTATTCAAGGGGCAGGAAGTCCGTGTGGGTCAGGGTCCATGCCCCAATGTCTAGAGTGTGTCCTGCAAATTCCCTGTCTAAATGGCTCTAAGTCCACTTATAGGTCTTACAAAGTTCTCTTCTCCATGTTGATCCTGCAGAGGAGGGACCATACCACAGTTGGATACCCACCAAGTGACTTTTTGCTCTCTGGAGACAAATAAAGAACTTGGAAATGTGGACTCTGATAAACAAATGCATGGGTGTGAAGATTCTTACAGTGCTAGGGCTGGGGCAGGAAGCACAAAAGGGTACACTGCGGACTAGCTCTCCTTGCCTCCATATTGTAGCAAGGATCTTCAAGAAGTCCCAGAACTTTGAACTTGGCCTTCTAGGTCATTATGAAAGTACATTTTTCAAAGTAGGAACTAGTCTATATTTTATTTAAAACTTGTTAGGTTGATTTATAACTTTTAAATATTTAGATATATGTTATATAAACCTCCATTTGCATTCTGACCTCTACTCCACAACTGTTGAGGGCAGATTTTATACCTGCAGAGGACAAAGGATAGTATATATTTTGATTCTGATCTATCAGTTAGTAATAAATTATTTCTAAACAACACATGGCACTCTATGCTGTAAAAGTCTGGTTCCTTGCTCTGGTAGTTTGTTTTTAATAAATGGCCATAATTATGTCACTATTTCCTTATCCATGCTCTTGGGTAATTCCTTGTCACATATATTCTGGTCTTAGCTATATGAATTTGTTTGGCTTGTGAGACAATGTTAGTGTAATGTAAGCAGACACTTAAAAGTGTTTTTGCATTGGGGCTTACCTTCTCTTGCTACTCTGAGATTTCTATCATGGAAAAAGGCTTGGGCTAGCCTGTTGGATGTTAATGGCCAAGTCATTCTATTACCACAGCTGATATCAAGCCTACTATCAGACATAAGAGTCAGGCCATCATAGGCCATCCAACCCCAGCTTAACTGGATCAGTTGAATTAGAACAGATCAGAGCAGTCCAACTGACATAGAAAATATGAGAAATGATGAGCATTTATTATTTTAAGGTCACTAAGTGTTGGGGTGGTTTGTTATATAACAAAATTTACTGAAACAGGGTTTTCACTCTTAAGTCTTTTCTCATTTCCTTTTGATATATTCTAAACTCACATGATATACAAAAACCCTCTAAGCTCTAATCTATGTTTGCCTCTTTAGTTTTTTCTCTTATACTTCTCCCCATCTCTAACCCTTGCATCCCATCATAATGTCATTTATAGCTGTTTGCAGATCTCCAAATATCCCAAGCTCTCTCGTAAATCGTTAAATTTGTTTTTACCTCTTATCCTGCCTGAATTTCTCTTCTGCTCCTTGTGTTGATCCCCTTCAAAAAGTAAATATCTGATGACTTTTTCAAGGCCCATTTTCCACTTTTGTATTCTTTTTGATCCACTGACATAGAATAGTGCATTCTCATCTTTCCCCTATTGCACCCACTTATTTACATTTATTGCTCTCTTTCTATTATTATGGGTGAGCCAGCCTCTTGCCACCATGAAAGCAGTTGTCTTTGCCTCTTCAGCCTCTAATAGAGTTGATAATACATACTTACTGCAGATTTATAGAATGACAGATGAAGGAGGGAAGAGGGGAGGGAAAGGTGGACACAAAAAAAGAGAAATGTTCACAGATTTCTTCTTAGTTTATTCCCAGTACTGAGATGAAAGGAAGGCAGTCACTCAAATCAAGGGAAATATTTTTAACTTATTTAGTTTTCTTTTTGTGGTTGTGGATTTTGGGGGGCTTTTAAAAGTTTTCTTGAGAGGCTATCCTAGAGCATGTTTTTTTATTATAAGTAAAAAGAGTCACAACAGAAGCAGGGGCACTGGCTTTTGGATTAAGTGTCTTAAGAATGGGGGTGTATTAGCCTTCTTAGTGATCCACATGGAAGGATATTTCTTTTTCTGATATAGGATGTGAGGATATTAGTGTGTGTGTGTGTGTGTGTGTACACAAGCAAGCAAGTAGTGACATAGAAAATTGTGTGAGTTCTCTACTACATTGTCTCTACTTATTCCATGAAGTTTTAGGCAAAGGAAAGATCAACTGCTGGAAATGAAAAGGAAAGGGGGAGATGGACGAATGGAAGAGTCCAGTAAAGGTCTGGAATACCTAATGAGTTGACCTTGAGAGAGAGTAAGTCACTGATATTCAAGGAATACCTAGGCAACTTGAATTTTTCCAGTATCTTTCTTTTTTTGTGTCAAACCTATGTATTGTGTTCTCTCTTTGTTGTTTTTTAAATTAGTATCCTTTTTGCCATTCATACTTTCCCATCTTGTTACAGAACTTTTCTTACTTTTTTAGAGGATAGAATAATGTCTGAGTTATATATAATCCTTATTTGGGTAAAAATGGTTTTAGAGTTGTAAACTTTTTGACTTTAATATGATACCCAAACTTCTCATAATTGTTTCACATTTAGTACTTCTATCCATTTTACGAGAGAATCAACAGTGAAGGAGATTTATTCAGTTTGAGTTATTTAACATCTGTGAGAATTAATTTGACAGAGTTGTTTTGATAGAATTTTTCCTTGGCATAGAAAGAGATGAATAATTTGAAGTCTGACCCTTTTCCCTCCCCTTCAACACAGATATCTTGTGGCTTCTCAAGAAAAGAACTACTTGTTTCAGAAATAGCTTATAAATCTCTCATTAGAGTATGATTGTGGCAATACACCACTCTAGATTAAATGCTTTAGTAAAAATATTTTGGAAGAATCATGGTGAAATGAAAAGCATCCAGATGTTGGAGTTAGAAAAAAGCCTGGGTTTAAATCTTGGCTTTGCTTCTTATTAACTTTGTGACCAGGAACATGTTTCACACTCTCCCTTAGGGACAATTTCTGGGTTTAATATAATAGGATTACTGTTCATATTAACTGCAATAGCACTTCTAAAGTGGCAAGCAAAATGTGTGGCACATAATAGGTTCTTGACAAATGCTTTGCTCCCTTTCCCTTTACAACTCCCAACAGCAGCAAAATAAAAATTTACAAATATATAGTCATTTTATTTTGTAAATAAGTATTTCTTTATGAAAAAAAACAGAGGTTTACATGAGTTGTGCCACATGCTGGGGATGTTTAACTTTATAGAGTATATATAAACACAGTACATAATTTACATTAAAAATGTTAAATGTCTTTGAAACTTCCTTAGAGATATTTGCTATTGTACTGCCTCATTTATTTTTCTGTTCTATGTCTTAGTAAATTCATAACAGGTATTGGAATCCAGTTGGGGAAGCAAAGTATCCAAAAGTTATGCAAATATGTACACACTGTTCAAATATATTTTGTCCAAAAAGAAATTAATAGTGAAAATGTGTGCAGAACATTTTTATAGTAAAATCATTATATTTCATATATGTATTTTAACCTCGAAGATGTATGAGAATGAAGTTCCTGGGTATATTCAGCATACCAAAAAAAAGAGCAGGATAAAGGAAGAGAGAAAGAGAGAGAGAGAGCAGGTAAGTGTGAGCTGGACCTAATCCCGGAGTTTACTTGGCAGTCCTTATATCAACCATCCTGCTTCTTTCCAGCCTCAGACAGCACACTGCTTTTCAGATCTCCTCTTTGTCCTGAGGACATAGACAAAGAAATTGTCATATCAGTATCAAGAGGGACCTCTTTAAGAACAGAAAGTCTGGCCAGACCTGGCACATATATTTGGACTGTGTCGACATGAAAGCCAGTGCATGGTCTTTGGGATCTGTTGGAGCAGCTCTCTCTTCCTCAGCCCTGCTCTTTAGTCTCATAGAAGCGGCTGTTCTCTAATTTTGTATTCACTTTCTAGACTTTGATTCTGGATACTTGAGCCACTGCCCAGAGTTGCATGGACTCATGTTCTAGAGCAAGAAATTGCTACTAAACGCCTATTATGGCCCAGTGACAATAGGAAGGAAGACAGAAAAGGTCTTATACCCAGGAAATTAGAATTTAGTGGGTGAAACAGACTGAAAACCAAATAAATGTAAGAAGTTAAAAATAAGAGTTATGAAAGAAATGGTATATTAAAATATGAAATAGAGATGCATTTCTAATTCTACTATCTGGATATTTCCATGATTTTAGCTAAGCATAATTTACAACTCTAATCCTATTCCTTAGATGTTTAACCTTATTAATGCATATATTGGGTTGGTCAAAAAGTTCTTTCAGCTTTTTGGCCAACCCAATTTTTTATTTCCCTGAAAAATCTACGTTTAATGGTCAGAGAGGGAAGCAGATCCAGAGGTCTGGATAAAAATCAATAGTGAGGATGAAATTTTCTTTCTTGGTGATAATAACTGCCTCCCTATGTATTTGGGCCAATATAGAAAGCAGCAGGTCCTGTGAATTTACAGCAATCAATTCAGCAGGAAGAGTGGGGAAAGCTTGATGGTGTAAGACCAGAGATTTCAAGAAACACAAAACCTGAGTTTGAATTTCAACTCTGTCACTTAAAGGCTGGTGATTTTTGACAAGTTACTAATCTCCAGTGTCTTCTTCAATGGTCAAAATGGATATTATAATAGTATCTACTCCACAGGACTGAGAAGTAAGGCTATCCACATAAAGCACCTAGCTCACTATATTGTCAATAGATATTAGTTATTTTCACTGACATGAAATACGCTTTGATAACTGTAGTAGTAAGATTTTTTTTATTTATTACATCTGTATATATATCTATATGCATATATACATGAATATATACATAGTTATAGAGAGACTATGATAAAATGTTGGGAATGTAAGTAAATTTGTTTTTAAAACCAGACACATTGTTAAATGTATATCAAAAATACAAGTCCATTTTTATTAATGGTTGTTAATCTTTTCTTTGAAGTCTTTAATTCAGATTTTTTAAAACCATTACACTTATTTTTCTTTGTTTTTTGCATATAATGTTGTTCCTGGAACAGAGTAAGCAACAAGGAAAGCCTTGCTGAATGAATGAATAGATGAATGAATGAATAAATCACTAAAGTATGAGATAGTGGTCATCACTACAATAGAAATATAGAAAAGGGGTAGATTCCAAATTCTGTAGAGAATAATTCTGTCTAGAGTAATATTTGGCATAACTAGGGGTATCTGGAGAACTGTGTTTTGTTCATGATACTTCTCATGCATTATTTACACCATCATTGTTCACAGAGTAGGTAGTTATTGTGGGGCCTTGTGCAAAGAGTTACAAGCAATTTAACTTAAGAATCTCTTCAGTCTATCAATGGATGAATGGAGAAAGAAAATGTGGTGTACACGTATACAATGAAATACTATTCAGCCATAAAAAAGAAGGAAATCTTGCCATTTGTGACAACATGGATGGACCCCGAGGGCATTATGCTCAGTGAAATAAGTCAGACACCGAGAGGCAAATACCATATGATCTCACTTATTCATGGACTCTAGAAGCAAAAACGAAAACACAAAAATGCAAGCTCATAGATACAGAGAACAGATTGGTGGTTGCCAGAGGTGGGGTATGGGGTGGGTGAGATCAGTGAAGTTCAAAAGGTACAAACTTCCAGTTATAAAATAAGTCATGAAGATATAATGTATATGGAGATATAATGTCATCGGGATATAATGGGGTGGGTGACATCAGTGAAGTTCAAACTTCCAGTTATAAAATAAGTGATGGAGATATAATGTACAGCATGGTGACTATAGTTCATAACACTGCATTTTATATTTGAAGTTGCTAAGAGAGTAGATCTTAAAAGTTCTTATCACAAGAAAAAAATATTTTTGTAACTAAGGAAGGCAATGACTGTTAACTAGACATTGTGGTGATCATTTCACAATGTATACAAATATTGAATTATTATATTGTACACCAGAAACTAATATAATATTTATATTAATTATATCTACATTTAAAAATTAAGAGATATAATTAAAAGAAAAATCTCTTCGAAATTTCATAAATACATGTAATTATGAAAACTGAATGTATAATACATTCAGAGGTAGATTGATTACAAAATGACATCAATTTGTCAATCCTTCCTGTGTCCATACACTTTGCAATGTGATTTTGCTGCTCCTCTGAACAAAAGGGAATCTACACCCCCATTTGGGACAGCCTTCATATTTGCTTTTGCCAAAAAAAAAAAAAAAATGTGTAGAGAGTGAACTTGTGCTAGGTCTGAGCCTAGGCCTTGAGTGGCTTTGCAGATTCCCTTTTTCTTTTGCAACCCTGACGGTATCATGTGGTCAGATCCAGTCTAACCTCCTGGATGATTACAAACACATGAACCATGCCAGGCACACCTGGGGACTGTCAGCTAATCACCAGAGCAGTGAGCCTCCCAGTGGACTGCCAGCTGATGGCAGAAGCAGAAGCAAAATCAGACAAAATCAGCCAAGCCTGGATTACAGCGGCAAAGTTGCCTGGCTGATTTAACAGTAAATTCTTATAATTTTAAGACACTGGATTTTGGTGTGGTGCGTTTTACAGCAGTAAAGAACTGATTCATGTATGGGCTTATATGTAATCCATTATGTAATATATGCATACTCATTCACACATTATACACGAAGTATGTTTACAACATTTATATAGATATGTAAATTTATCTGCATACATATAAATATAGTTATATAAATGGAGGAGAAGAGAAAGAGTGAGAGAGGGAGTGAGAGAATTTGGAGAACTCATTTTTTCATCTCTCCTTCAACAATGCCATTGACAACAGAGAGAATTCTAATTTCTAGCTTTGAAATGGAGCAGGACCCTATGGGGCCTTCCCAGGACAGACCCCCCAGCACCATGTCGTCTGGCTGCCTTTTGTCTGTAGAAAAACTTTAGTCAAAGGATAAATTTAATCAGAGAAGTAAGAAAATGCAGAAGCAAAGGAAAACTGTCAAACAAGTCCAAATAATAATAGTTTAGTCATTAAATAAGTCAAGGTCCTTTAGTTCCCTCTCAAGGGTTAGAGATAATATTCTGAACCATATCCTTAGAGCTGTTTTATAGATTATGAAACCTCCCACCCCAATCAGGTGGAAGAAGTTAACTGTATGATAACCAGACTGTAGCCATGACATCAGCTGTCACATTTCTGAGAATCGGCCTCAAAAAAATGGGAACAAACAGACCCTGGAAGTAAAGATTAACTGTATGCAAAACAATCAAGATGATGCTGATTAGACCACCGCATGACCAATTGCAAGATGACTGTCAGAGTTGACTGCTCTGTTCTGCATATACCCCCCTCCCTCCACCTATACACCCCTGAAACTCCTCTTTACAAGCTTTTGCCCGCTGGACTCAACTTTTGGAAACAGCTTTAGGTTAGAAATTTGTGACTTTGAATCTCTCTCCATAAGTAGTCTTAGCTCATACATTTCCTCTAAGTAGTAGCTGTCACTCAGTGGTAGAGTCAACTACAGCAAATACGATAGGAGTAGGAGAAAAGTTTGAACTTCTCTGCAGGCTATCAGTGAAGAATCAGGCTTAAAACTCTACTGGGTAACCTATTCTTGGTCTCAGAAATGTAATCCCTAGAAGATGTCAAACAGCAGGGCCCATGGGATGTCATAATTTTAGACCTTCTTTCTATTCTCTGAGAAAGAGATAGCTGGGTCAAACTTATCAAGGAACTAGTGTAGTTATAAACATATGAAAAATCCTCAATTTTTCTTTCTTTGTATTGTGGTATTCCAGTCTAACTCAGATTGTTATTTTTTCAATTATTATTATTATTTTTTTTTTGCGGTACGTGGGCCTCTGACTGTTGTGGTCTCTCCCATTGCAGAGCACAGGCTCCGGACGCGCAGGCTCAGCGGCCATGGCTCATGGGCCCAGCCGCTCCGCGGCATGTGGGATCTTCCCGGACCGGGGCACAAACCCGTGTCCCCTGCATCGACAGGCAGACTCTCAACCACTGCACCACCAGGGAAGCCCCAGATTTTTATTTTTAATATTCCTCTAATATGTGAATGCAAAATGTCCCTATATAATTATAAGATTGTTTAATCATGGGTTTTGGGGTCCTATATGGAAACTTAATTCCTAGTTCTCTTCTTTTACTTCAGTTTTCATGTATGAAATACAGAAAATAATATTCTAAAAACTGATTTTGTAAAGGTGGGATATTATTGGGAAAAACTTTCAATTCATTATACTAAATCAAATAGAATACTTGAAAATCATAAAATAGATGAAAAATAGTACATAATTACAAGGCAAGCAATGACAACTGGAGAGGTAGACAGAAAATATGAAGATCTGAGGGCCTTTGGCCACCAAGACTCAGTCGAGTTACAAATTATACCTTAGTTTTGAAGCCCTGCAAAATAAAAGTCAAAACCTAAAGTTTCTGGTAGACCTTTCCGCTCATTAAAATGAGACCAGAGTAAGAGTGAATGAGAAGTAAGCCACCTCTTACCCCCTTACCCCCTTATTTCACCCAGACTACAAAGGAGAGTTGCTCAGAGAGAGAGAGAGAGAAGAAGCAGAGGAAAATCTTGGCCGGCCCTGTCAACAGTGTGCAACCCAAAATGTCCATTGCTAACGTGGTCTAGGGAACTATCTTGCAGTAAATTGTGTTTAAAGTAATTCTGTTCTAGTCACCTGGCAACAGACAGAGCAAACACTAATCCATAATTGGAAAGCTATATCTATTGCAGATCTCCAAAACTACCTGCAAAAATATTTCCAAAGTAGTAAATAGCACAATGGTGGAGATGTTTTAAACTTGCCATTTGAAAAAGGTGCATATAAGAACCCTGGGGAGAAAAAGAGATTCTAGGTTTCTGTTCGATTGAGAAGTTGAAAATAAGGACTAGAGAAGAGATTGAGAATATAAGAGAATCTTCAAATTTTATAATAAAATTCCAAAAGGCACAAAAGGATGCAGGAATTGGAGAGAGGTAGGAGATGGGCACAGGAAAGGAATTAGAGTAGTTAGTTTGTGGTGATGATCTGGGAATCATGAGATTCTTATAGGAAGTGACAAAACTCCAGAATATCAAATATTCTGTGATTGATGAATCTTGATGATCTCAAGGTAGAAAGCTACAGTGTCTATGCATGTGGAGATTTTTCTAGGAGCAGGTGAGTTCCTGCGGTTGGGGGCTCTGGCTTGACTCCTGCAGAACCAAGTTCAGAGCAATCTTATACCTCAAATTTCAGGACTACCTCTTACCCACCAATGATAATGGCTGAAGTGAGCGTGGGGGAGAATGGAATGTGGGATGTCTTACTCATGCTCTGGGGCTTCTTCCTTACTCCCAAAGTTGGAGAAATGGCATGAGACCACACAGTTCTCGAGAGACTCCTAAATGGAACTCTAAAATATATTCTAGATATCTTTTTATTGCTCTTACAAAAAGTTTTTTTTTTTTTTTTTTTTTTTTTTTTTTTCCGGTACGCGGGCCTCTCACTGTTGTGGCCGCTCCCGTTGCGGAGCACAGGCTCCGGACGCACAGGCTCAGCGGCCATGGCTCACGGGCCCAGCCACTCCGCGGCATGTGGGATCTTCCCGGACCGGGGCACGAACCTACAACCCCTGCATCGGCAGGCGGACTCTCAACCACTGCGCCAGCAGGGAAGCCCATAAAAAGATTTTTTAATTATATTTTCTACTGTTTTTGCCTATGTTTAAAACTCAATTGATCCTGTACAGTGAAGTTACTCTTACAATCTTTGTAGAACTTTTTGGATTTTAAAAAGGTATATATATGATGGTTTAAGAACAATGTCATTTTCATCCTGCCTAATTATCATAATTCCATTTTCTTGCCATTTTGTGCAGGCTAGCACCATCAGTAAAATGCTGAAAATTAGTGGTGATAATGGACATCTTTGCTTTGTCCCTATTAAAAGAATGTGCCTATCATTTCATCACTATATACAATTTTTTTGGTAGGTGTTTTTTTTTGTAGCTACCACTTAGCCAGTTAAGGAAATTCAATTTTATTAGGATTCAGCAATCCTTTTGCCATAAACATAATTACATGGTTTAATATTCTCACAAATTCAGGAAAATACACGTTGTTCTACAGACACCAGAATTGGATTTAGCTATTTATTCTACCACAATGTACCTAAATGAGCACACTTTTCCAGGCCTACCAATATCTGTCAACCGTTTTCTTCTGCAAATCAGCCAATCAGGGGAAGACTTACTCAAATAAACTCACTTGTAAGAATCAATCAATCAACAACATTCTCACCTCTGAGTAATCAAATGATGACACCCACCATGTTCACCTCTAAAGTTGATCAACTCCTGAATTCCCCTGATTCTTAAACACTCTCTGTAAGTTTAGCATTCTGCTCTGTCCTGGGAGACTGTGACTGACTAGCTTAGGTATTCCTTACTACAGTAAGCAATGAAGTCAGTTTTTCTTTTTATTTCAGATACAGAAATGTCATCATTTGAAAACTGCTTCTGTTGCAATGATCATACTTTAAAAACATCTTTTAACTTGTTAATATAATGAACATAAGATTTGGAGGTTTATTTGCTTTAGCATAGTCAATAAGCACATTTATCTCTAATCACAAGAAGAATCTTAGAGGGAGGGTGGTGACTGAAGCAGCTGAACAGTCATGTGGCACCCAGCCTTTCTGGAGTCCTCTTCTTGGCTTTGTGTCCATGGTCAGAGATGCTTGTGGTGGTTCCAAATGTCATAGCCTCATAAAATGATGTTCAGAGACAGAAAAGGGAGAGATTTTCCCCATGTCTCATTGAAAAAGTGAAGAATCATAAGGTTCTTATTTTTAATGTTAAACTCTCCATGTATTTCTGGATGAAATCAAAATTACTATGATAGTGCTTTGCTTTATAAATATAAACTGATGGATTCAACTTGTTAACATTGTAATTAAGAATTTGCATCTATATTTGTAAGATTGGCATGTAATTTCTCATATTCTCCTTGTCAATTTTTGTTATCAAGATGTTTTGGACTTTATAATTTGAGTTTTCTGTATTTTGGAATAAATTATATAAAATTGGAAATATTTGGCACAGGTTACCTGGGCTTGTTTTGCATGGTAGATTTATAGCTATCTACTTTGGTTATCTCTTATACACCACTTCAACTTTATCAGTGCCCAGTGAGCACTCTATGCTCTTGTGATGTTGATTTGCTTTATGCAGGGACAACTGGGCCACCCATCAATTGGAACCACTCCAGGTACCGCTCATTTTCTGCCACCTTCAGAACCACTCTTCACTCATCTCATGCACAAACTGGAAGGACAGAGAAATTAACGACTCTTGGGCTACACTTGATCAGTGAGGAATGGGAGCAAATGGATAAGTGCCCCCCCTCCCTTCCCCTGCGTGAAGAATTCTGAGACATATCCTCAGATCCAGCAGTATTTACCTAGAGTTGAGCACAATTTGATTAACCCTTAAGTTGGATGTACCTGTTTTTCAGTTTCATTCCACCTGTCCTGTTCTCCTGCTCCGTGGCACCACATTCTCACATAAGTACCACATATAAGACCTTATGTCTAAGGTTTCTAAGGAAACCCAGGCTAAGGTATTTTTATAATATATCTATCTAATTTTTCTATTTTTTTGTGTTAATTGTGCTGTTATATTTTTGTAAATCAATTTTGTCTTAATTTTCAAATTGCTTGACATAAAATTGCTCATGGTGCTTTCTTATAATGACATTTTATTTAGTCATTTATAAGATGCTCTGCAAATTTATATGCTTTTAAATAAAAAAAGAAACTTTACCAATTAAACTGTGACATATTCTTGATTGTAATACATTCTGATTTCAGGGATCTTAAAATATAAAACATGTACATTTTTAGATCTCAAATCCTCACATTGATATTTGTGATTTTTATCCTTTTATTTTATTTGTCTAGGCATGTTTGAAGTCTTTTTAAAAATAAGCCTTTGGTTTTATTGATACAAAATTTTATATGTTTGTTTTCTATTGTGGTTTTATGTTCATCAATTATTTTCTTAAGATAGTTCTTCAGTTCATTTTCTAGTTTCTCAGGTTATACTCTAACCTCTTTAATTCTCAGTCATTTTCCCCTAATGTAAGCTTATGGAAAAAAAAATGTCTCGTCTAAATACTACCCTAGCTGGATCCAACAAATTTTGGTATGTAATTTTGGTTAAAAATTGGTTCTAAAGTTTTATCTTTTGTGACTTAGTCTTTGACATATAAGCTATTTCTATATTCACTTTAAAACTTCCATATGTATCAGGCTTTTTTTACGCAACCCTCTCACTGTTGTGATCTCTCCCATTGCGGAGCACAGGCTCCGGATGCGCAGGCCCAGCGGCCATGGCTCACGGGCCCAGCCGCTCCGCAGCATGTGGGATCTTTCCGGACTGGGGCACGAACCCTCATCTGCGACATTGGCAGGCAGATTCTTAACCACCGCACCACCAGGGAAGCCCTGTATCAGGCTTTTTAAAGTTAGTTTTCAATATGGAATTATAATATTTATACTGTGATTAGGGAAAATGCTCTGAATTATACTGTTTCTTTGTCATTTGTTGAGAGTCACTTTTGTGACATTTAGTATATTGTCAGTTTTTGATATTTATAAATGTTCCGTGTAGGCTTAAAAATATGTTTATTACCAAATTTGTGGATTCAGGATTTTACCCTCCTATTTTTTAATGGTCTCCCCTTTTTGAACTTACACTAGATATATATTGGACCTTTCATTTTTCCTACCTCTTTGGATATGTTTTTATTTTCTATAATTTCCCTGCTATATCTTCTAATACTTCACTAATTCTCTATTCAGCCATATTTAATATGCTATTTGCTATTTGATCAATCCATTGAGGGTTTGTGGGGTGTTTTTAGTATATATTTTATTGACAGAGGTTCTATTTTGTTAATTCTTGGTCCTGCTTATTCATTTTCAGTTTTTTTTATATTTAATATTCATCACTTAAGAGTCTGTATATAATTATTTTATTACATACAAATCTTGTTTGGGGGACTTCCCTAGTGGCGCAGTGGTTAAGAATCCGCCTGCTGATAAAGGGGACACAGGTTTGATCCCTGGTCCGGGAGGATCCCACATGCTGCAGAACAACTAAGCCTGTGTGCCACAACTACTGAGCCTGTGCTCTAGAGCCCTCGAGCCGCAACTACCGAGCCCACATGCCTAAAGCCCGTACTCCGCAACAAAGAGAAGCCACGGCAATGAGAAGCCCGCACACCACAACGAAGAGTAGCCCCCTCTCGCCACAACTAGAGAAAGCCTGCATGCAGCAACAAAGACCCAACACAGCCAAAAATTAATTAATTAATTGAAAAAAAATCCATCTCTAAAAAAAACCACAAAATCTTGTTTGTCTGCAAATTATTGCTCTTGAAAGACTGTTTGCACAAGTATTGTGTCATTTTGAGTTGTGAGTTCACATTCAGTTATATTTTACCTGTGGGAATCCTCTCTAATCTGAATTAAATGTTGTCTCTCTAGAAAACTTTTGCCATGTTTCTTTCACTTTTGATTTCACTTGAGATCACTTTTTATATTAAGTTGTTGGCTTGGGTGTTTCTGGATCATGAAAGAGGTGAAATATTTAAACTCACATAAGGTTACACCCATTTATTAATTGTCAAGGAAAACTATTTTTAGTTACATATTAATCCCAAGCAAAGACAGAGAAGTTTCTTCATTTTCTAGCTATCAAATATTGATTTTTTTCAAAGCTAACTTTTCAATGATAGTGAAGTCCTTTGAACGTCCAATTAAGTGATGATGTGACCCTTTAAATGCTTTGATTTTCAGCTACCCACCATGTAATGATCAAGCCTTACCTACTGTATGGCTGGTAAGACACCACATTTTTGTCACTGAGACTGAACCACCCAACCCCAACCCATCGCCTCTTCAAACAGCTTCAGTCTGTTTTTTCTGGGATAAAATACTCAGATGCTTCACATTTTACCTGATGTGGGGGAAAAATATCTTAATCATATGTCCCTATATAGTAGAACTATACAATGGGTTGGACACATAGATCCCCCAAAACCAAGCTACTATAAATTGCTGTACAACGTGGATATCTTCAATAGCTTTGCTGGTGGAAGAGAATATAATTGTAGGCCTTTCTATCCAACCAAAATTAACAGTTGCTATTTTTCTACTCCAGAAAAATGTATCTAATAGCAGTTTACTGAAGCTCCATCATTGCAAAATGTCACTAGTATAAGAAAAAAAAAAAACTCATATATTCAGAGAAACACTATGTTTAGCTCATTTCTCCAGCCTATCAAACTCTAAATTTGGTGGTTTTTAAGTATAACTACAGCAATGAATTATGAAGTTATGAATAAATGATTCATTACATAGGGCTTTCATTTGTTCCCCACCACTAATGATTGTAGCCACCATTTAAAAGTGTCACTTTGAAATAAATTTTTAGACAAATATTATAAATGTGTAATATTATGTGTTAAAAATCCTTGAATAGAAAACAAACGCTAACTTGATTCAAAATTAAAGATACAAATATAGAATTGGTGATTTAAGCAGCTTTAAATATAATTGCTTGTATAATTTTGTTCAAATTAGGTATAAAATCATATTTTTAAAGATATCTACAGTGAATACTTAGCATGAGAGTTACCAATTTATTTTCTTTCAGTTCTAAATCCACCTTTTCTTGCCTTGTCTTGTGTAATTGGTGTGGCTCCACCCCAAGGCATTCTTTCTCTGATATCTGGTACAATGTTTATGATCAGATGGCATTAAAAGGATCTGGAAGGAAAAGTAGAAGGAGGTTTTCTTCTTGGTTCTGGTGTGTTTTTTTCCTTCCTTCCTCTGATGGTTAGTGCCTTGAGGGACGCCTGTTGGGACTGTGCCTTCAGCAAGATTCACCAGTATCCCAATGGGCAGCTTTCTTGCTAATGGTGTGTAGGAGACCCAGTGGTGCATGCCTTCCAGCTAGTTTCACATCACTGCAGAGTAGGGTTGCCTTATTTAGCAAATAAAGACATAAGACACCTAGTTAATTTGGAATTTCAGATTAACACTATTTCTGCAATATTTGGGATATACTTATATTAACCTTTTATTCATTATTTATCTATTATTCAGATTTTGCCCAGCATTCTATTTTATCTAGCAACCCTATGTTCAGTGGGAGTTTTCTGCTTGCCAGCCAGGGACAGCTGGCATCCTTGTTAGCAGCCCTCTGCTCAGCAGCTCTGGTCTGCTATAACTCTGTGAATTTTGTTATCCAGTGGGCCACAACCACACTTTTGCCAACAAAGTCTGAATTTCAGCCTGGGTTGAAGTGGAGAGTAATTCTTCCAAGTTCTTTCTTTACTCTTTGCATACCCTCCCTTGGCCGTAGATGTAGTACCTGCTCCCTACTTTTGTTATTCCTGTATTTTTTAAAAGTTGTCTGTTGTTTAGTAATCACCCTTAATTAGTTATAATTCTTTATAGTGCATTTTCCCTGTGTCAATTACTGTAATGGATTCTATTTTCTAAAAGGATCCTGACTGATGCAGAATTAGTACTGGAAGTGGCCCTAGGAGATAAATCTTTAAAGATGAGATTCAGGAATTGGTTTGGTCCTACCCATGGGCTTGTGCACAGTGCTGACATCCTTACCACTGGGATGTAGGATGTTAATAATTCAAGGCAGGCAATGGTATCACAACTAATCAAACTACCACCTGTGGTTGATTCTGAGTGCCAACTGAAGCCCATGCCTTGGGAGCCTAAGTGGCTGTTTCACTGGACTATTAAGCAATCATGGTACATATAAGCATTGTGTTATGAGAGGAAGCTGCTGAGTGCACTGGAGCACTTACAAAAAATAAATGACAGCTCAAGTCGTTTAACCCTTGGTTCAAATCATGATATGAAAATCAGAGAGCTTTCATGACAGCCCTCATAAAAATCTCATTTCTTTAACCATAGAGCTGATATTGCTTAAGAATCAAATGCAATAATTGTGCAAGTTGGTAAATAACAACATCACTTGAGTTCACAATAGGAACCAATCTTGGAATCGAAAACATTTGTTTGGACCTAGATGCAGTGCATACATCAAACTCACAAGTAAATCTGAGCTTCCTTTGCAAGTGGAAGAAGCTTTTCCACTTGTGTCAGAAGTGAATAGTCACCCGTTGTTTGAAAACACTGTGATAACCTCACTTTTTGCAGATGCCATAAGAGGATGCTTTTTCTTCTAAGACCACCTGTTGATGCCACTAGACACACAACTAGAGTCAAATACCAGAATTCTTCCAGTGGTATGAAGAAGACCTGGTGGCTATCGCCCTCCAGCATATTCCCAGCATCTGAAGGAGCAGTTTCCTTGCTATTACTTTGTGGAAAACACAATGGTAATCACCAGCCAGCAAGTCTCACTGGCATTTTACTGAAAGGCTACTTACTGTGTTTTGCTGGCAACCCAGCAGGTGGCTTCCATGGGAGCAGTGTGCTGGGATCTCATGGTTTTTACCCGCCAGGGAGTTTTGCCAGGCACACACCTTCCAGTGAATATCATTAACAGCCCAGCAGCCATTTCTTAGTCCCAGCTAAAAGGAACTCCTGTAAATAGGCTTTTAGTGGTGAGGTGTCAGGGGAAGGGAAGCTTTATGATTAGGTTTCATCCTTTTAGGAAGCTTCTGCTTCTGGACTATGATCTTCATAAAAGTTTCTCAGTTTTTTTTTCCAGTTTAGGTGAGACAGAATGACTAGAGTAGGCTGGAATTGGGTACTTCCCTCCCCTCATTTTAAATAGGGCTTTAATTAATACCCCAGCAGGTTAGGCTCTGGTTAACTAGCCTCTCCTGAGGGCAGGCCTTATTTAGGAAGAACAGAATGGTCTGTAGTATTTCAAAATGGTTAACTTTCCCCTCCACCTGCCAGAAGCAGGAGGAAAGTTTTCTCTGATATTTACTGTTGTGACATGATTGAGTCCCTGAAGGTAAATCTCACAATAGCGTGGGGACCCCAGATTTGGTCCCTCTGGAGTTTTTAACTTTCAAATTTTGCCTGCAGCACTGATTCCGGAGGAGGTTTCCGCTCATGATATCTGAGTATGGCCCCGACTTCCTGTATTTGCCTGTCTCTCTCCCAAGACTTGGGACAGCAGTTTGCCCTGTGTCACAGGATCTCTTCTAGATCCATGAAGAGTTGTTGATTTTCCAGTTTGTTTAGTTTTTCACTTGTTGTTAAGAAAGAGTGGTGAATTCCAAGCTTCTACAAAGAACTGAAAGCTGGAACTCCATACATTTACTACATAAATATAGTGTCATTTATAATGTGTATCATTTAAAGTTCTCTTTAACTACTTTTAGAATCATTTTTTACTAGTAATAATGTTTTATGTTAAATCTTTCTTTTTCAGATAATTGGTGTGTTTTCTTTCTATTGACTGGATCCTAATGCATTTGTAATTATGCTCTACCCAGATTTAAACACCCTTAATATCTGAGAAGCAATCTGATGGTTATTTCATCACAAATTTACAATATGTAACTTTAGTTAAGTAATATATGTGGTAGCTGCAGTTTTCAAGGCTCTGTGACTACTGCAGTAGAAGCATTGTTAATTCACAGCGACTGTTGTGGAGATAAGCTTACAGGGGCATAGAAATAGTATCCATAGACCCTCAGAAACTCTTTCTGAAGTAAGTTTATGCCCTAGCATAGTTTTTCAGCCACTCACTGAGTGTATGACCTTTTTGACATGAATTTAATTAATCCCCTTTCCTCTTACATTGACTAAAGTTTGTTTTTATTGTTTGCAACCAAAACCCTGACTAGTACAGCACCAAATATCAAGGTCAATTACCTGAGACATTCTTTAATAGTTAGTTGAGAAACTTCTTCTAGATCAATGATTTAAATTTGTCATTGATCTGGCATACTTTTAAAATATTGACTCATAGGGCTTCCTTGGTGGCGCAGTGGTTGAGAGTCCGCCTGCCAGTGCGGGGGATACGGGTTCGTGCCCCGGTCCAGGAAGATCCCACATGCCGCGGAGCGGCTGGGTCCGTGAGCCATGGCCGCTGAGCCTGCGCATCCGAAGCCTGTGCCCCGCAGCGGGAGAGGCCACAGCGGTGAGAAGCCCGCATATCGCAAAAAAAAAAAAAAAAGTCAATATAAAATATTGACTCGTGACCAAATAATTTTTACTATCACTGTTTTTTTGTTTGTTTGTTTGTTTTTTTTTTTAAGTAAGATCTGGACACAGAAGTTTTCTTAATGTACAGAAAACCCTACATGGAGAGTTTGTTTTTCAAGTTTCAGCCATCTGACATACCTTGTAAGTGGCAGAAGCCAGAAGAAGAGATAGATAAGCTGATCTGTTTAGGAAGTTCTATGTTTGATAGCAGAGTGTTAGACGGTACAGGTGGATGGTGAAGAGGATGGCGATGGTGGAGAGAAACAGAGAACAGGGAGGAAGAGGCCAAGCAACATGGAGGCAAGCAGAGAGGTATATAGTACAAATGTTGGCAAGTGAAAAATTCCTGATGACAGGGAATATTGAAGGATTTTAAGAACAGGTTAATTTTAAAGATAAGGATGATCAGAATCAAATTGTAAGTTTTTTTTTTTTTTTTTTCCTTCATAACTACTAGTATTTGTTTAAAAGTTAATGGTTTGGGACATATACCCTGAGAAAACCATAATTCCAAAAGAGTCATGTACCACAATTTTCACTGCAGCTCTATTTACGATAGCCAGGACATGGAAGCAACCTAAGTGTCCGTTGACAGAAGAATGGATAAAGTTGTGGCACATACATACAATGGAATAAAAAGAAAAGAAATTGAGTTATTTGTAATGAGGTGGATGGACCTAGATACCTAGATACAGCATGAAGTAAGTCAGAAAGAGAAAAAGAAATACAGTATGCTAACATGTATATATGGAATCTAAAAAAAAAAAAAAAATGGTTCTGAAGAACCTAAGGGCAGGACAGGAATAAAGACACTGATGTAGAGAATGGACTTGAGGACACAGGGAGGGGGAAGGGTAAGCTGGGACGAAGTGAGAGAGTGGCATGGACATATATGCACTACCAAATGTAAAATAGATAGCTAGTGGGAAGCAGCTGCATAGCACAGGAAGATCAGCTCGGTGCTTTGTGACCACCTAGAGGTGTGGGATAGGGAGGGTGGGAGAGAGGTTCAGGAGGGAGGAGATATGGGGATATATGTATATGTATAGCTGATTCACTTTGTTATAAAGCAGAAACTAACATACCATTGTAAAGCAATTATACTCCAATAAAGATGTTTTAAAAAAAAAGTTAATGGTTTTGAATACATTTTATACTTCTACTTAGAACATTGAAAATTAATTCTCCCAATTTATCTTTTTAAAATTTTGATGTAGTAATATCTCAGGTCACTCTGACACATGTAATTTTTAAAATATCAATTTTTCTTTCCTGCAGCACAGAACTCCAGTTGGCTCTCCCTCACTCCCATCTTCTCTAACGGAATCCATTTTGATTTTCCACATGAACATATTTACTGGGTGACCATTTACTTTCCAAATGGTTTCTTCAGTGTGCTTCTCAAAAGTTTGTCTCACCATTTCCAAAATAATAGAAATAAACATTTAGATATGGAAAAGAATTTTAATAAATATAGATGTTCATTAACAATGTATTTACATTCCAAAACTTAGACAAATTAGCATGTTTATAGATATGGCATTGAGAAATTTTGCAATTGCCAAGAAAAGGATGACATAAATCCAGAGTAAAATTAACCTCACTATCTCCACTGTATACTCCATTGCATAGTCTGAATTTGTTTCACAAACAAACAGCTTTTAGATGATCAGTGCAGGGAATTCAATGGGAATTTTGCCCAGGAAACTGCAGAATATAAAAACTGTTTGTGTAAAAGAGAATAGATTTCAAAATAAAACAAAATACTAAGTATAAAAACACAAAATGATTTTACTGTTTATAAAAGATGAGACTTTAAATTCAGAAAGTATAAAAATATATTTTGATCATATTTGAATATGTGATGTGTGTTCTGAAATAAAACTCTGCTTTTCCAGTGACACTATTTCTTTTTTTTTTTTTTTTTTTGCGGTATGTGGGCCTCTCACTGTTGTGGCCTCTCCCGTTGCGGAGCACAGGCTCCAGACGCACAGGCTCAGAAGACATGGCTCACGGACTTAGCCGCTCCATGGCATGTGGGATCTTCCCGGACCGGGGCAAGAACCCACATCCCTTGCATGGGCAGGCGGACTCTCAACCACTGCACCACCAGGGAAACCCGACACTAAACTTTTTAAATGAAATTAATACTTCATTGAAGACGGGCCCCTCTGAAGAGGGGCAGAATTTTAGGAAATAATTAATTGATTTATATCATGCATATAGGTGAAGATTCTCAATGCAAATTTTAAAAAGTATATGGAAACTAATTTAGCAATAGTATGATTGCCTGAATGATGGATTGGAGACCAGTAAAAATATTTATATTGTTTAGAAAAAACTAAAAAAAAGTTGTCAGCTTTGTTAAGAGATGAACAAAAGTGAACAAGGAGCAAAAAAAAAGAGACTGTCTGCTTATTTAAAATAAAAGGAAAAATTATTACCTATAAATTAACCCACAAAATCCATGCGTAATGGATGCAATCAAAGTTATCCAAAATCACCTCAAAAAGACTGACCCAATATAAGGCAAAACTTTACAGTAGCTTAATGGATGAGTTAATTTATCTGTAGAAGGTTTAAACTTGAAATGAATGTTTGGTTAGAAGAAAGAGAAGAAAAGTGAGTCAGAGAGATTAAGGTCAACAGTGCCAATAATAGCCCTTTTTGCTAAGTCAGTGGTTTTAAACTAGGATGCATTAGTCTTTTCCCAATATACATGCCAGTTACCTACATCTATCCACTGAGTCAGATTTCACAGTTTGGGGAAGTGACACTTGGGCATCAGCTTTTGAAACAGCTCCCCAAGTAATTCTGATGTTCACTACTTGAAAAAATTATTCACTTAAACTATTTAAATATTTAGGTGGTGGGTTTGAGTATGTTGTAGATTGATTCATTTAGTTAACTGACTAATTTTGCTAATAATTTTTTCAAATAATGCTTAGTCTTTGCTCATACATTTAGTCTACTGCAAAAAAATATTTACTAAGTAACTGCTATGTGAAAAATGGGAACCTATATTTGTAAAACACATTTTGAATTTTTCTGTCAATGTTTGACTTTGAAACTATTTTCTTTTTTCAAAGAGAAGAGGTACGAAAAGGGATTCAAGACCACCCACAGAATTGTCTAGGTTTATTTTAAGATAATACATGTTATTTTTAAAGAAAAAAATGTATCATGGTACTATTTTTGCCTAAGCAGAAAATTAATAATTACCTTATTTACATTATTAAATCAATAGTGGGATGATAAGGATTATAATCCCAGCATATAACCCTCGGGATTATGTATTTAAAAATACACTCAATGTGCTCATGAATCCAAGCTTTTATCTTCAAACTCAATTTCTTCCCTGAGCTCTAGCTTCATATACCCCAGTTTAAGTGACAATTCTCTTTGGGTGGTGTTCTCAATGTTATTGTGACCAAAGATTATTTTTCTCAAAGAACACTTTTAGCCCAGTCTTCCCCATCAGAGGAAATGGTACCATCTTCACTCAAGTGGTTAGGTCAAAAAACTAACCAAAAATGTTGTCAACGTTGACTTCCATATTTGCCTCAAACCCATATCCAACTCATCAGGAATTTTCATTTACTTCTCCTTCAAAATATACCAGAAATCCAGCCATTAACTAGCCATCCTAGTCTAAAACACACTCATATCTCTCTAAATTGCTGCAATAATTTCCAAATTTTTCTTCCTGCCTCTACTTTTCCACCTACCTTAAAATCAATCCTGGACTTCCCTGGTGGTACAGTGGTTAAGAATCCGCCTGCCAATGCAGGGGACACAGGTTCGATCTCTGCTCCGGGAAGATCTCACATTCCGGGGTGCAACTAAGCCCATGTGCCACAACTACTGAGCCCGTGAGCCACAACTGCTGAAGCCCATGCGCCTAAAGCCCATGCTCCACAACAAGAGAAGTCACCGCAATGAGAAGCCCCCGTGCCACAATGAAGAGTAACCCCCACTCTCTGCAACTAGAGAAAGCCCACGTGTAGGAATGAAGACCCAATGCAGCCAAAAATAAATAAATAAATTAATTAATTAAAATAAAATAAAATAAATCTTTCAGGCAGTTGCCAGTGTAATCTTATAAATCTTAAAATTAGTTCATGTCACTCCACTGTCCTAAACTCTGCAAATGGTCTCCAAGAATGTTTAGATTAAAACCAAATTCCTTATCAAGGTCTACTGGTCTACTTGACTTTACCTAATCTACTGTGTAGAGGTCTCCAATCTTACTGCCCTGCACTCTTTGCTTCCCTCCTGCTGTTCCCTTTACAGTCAAACTTTGATTAAGAGAACTGTACACACTATTCCCTCTGTGTGAAAAGCTGTTTTCTTTCAGATATTTGACTCACTTCCTCTTGCATTTGTAACTCTCTTCAAATGTATTTCATCAGATAGGCTTTTGACCACCCTAAGTAAAATAGGGTGCCTTCCCTGAAGTCACTATTAACCCTTTATTTTGCTCATTTGGCTTTATTATTCTTTGCATTACCTAAAATTACACGTTTCCTTGATTATTTGTTTAAAATGTTTCCCTCATGAGAATATGAACCATGAGTCAGACTTTTAAAAAAATCAACTTAATTTTAATTTTTTAACTAGAATTTTATTTAATTTCAAAATAATTGCTGTAAACAGTTCAGAATAGTTCCTATATGTTAAGAAAATAATAAATATATTTTTAAATGAATGAATTGGAAAGGAAAACTGTTCCATAGTACCCCTTTCCCAAAATATTAGTCACCACTTTCACAATGCCTGAATTGCCTAAACCTTGAGACCATTTGTCTGTTCTGCATTAGTTTTCCTTATTTAATGGCACTTTATTGACTATGAGAGGGCAGATGCCCAAAGTACTATCTTTCAACATTTATTCTTGCCTATTAAATTCTGCCACCACTCACCTGTTCAAACCTGTGCCATGCCTGATTTCCTAAACTTTTACTCTGCCACTGATGACAGAGGAATTTTTGAAAGATTTACAATTTTTAAATTTTACACATTTTTACTGTTTTCGTATATTTGTAACTAAATAAAAACACAACAGCTCTTTCCTCACTGTGCCCTCCCCAAACTAGAACATACTAAATTCAGTTGAAATTCAAATTTTTCCTAATTCCTGCCTTTCAAGTCTTACCTCTGAATATTCTCATACAGATGTTCTAGAATATTAGATCTGAAATATTCTCATACCGATAAAAAAGAAAAATATTCTCATACATATATTCTAAGATAACATCAGAAATGTTATTTTGGTATCTAGAAGGTAAGAGAAAATGCTAGACACAGGGTGAAGGATAGATGATAGGAAATAAAAAACATATATTTTTATAATCCACTAGGTTGTGAGGGGAAATTGTGGGGACATATATTGAAAAAGTTGGTCATGAAATGATAATTCCTGAAGTTAAGTGATAGACATGTGAAAGTTTAATATTCTTTTTTTCCTACATATATATGTACACACACACACACACACGCACACACGCAGTTAACTGTTTCTCAGTTTTCTACTTGCTCTAATCACTCGTACATTCTAAATGTTAAGATAGAGCATGCTTTAAGGTCGCTAACTATTTACTTATATCTATGCAACTGACTGAATATTTGTCAGTGCATCTGTATGTTTCAAGTTAGGCAGTACTTGAAACGCTATTTGTGAGCACATGCTTTTGTGTGCCAGATGGTTTAAGGAGGAAATGTACAAAGGATTACTTTGTAAATATTTTTAGGTGTTTGCCTGAGCATTTTCATTCACTAAAGAGGAGAGTTAAATCATAAAATTGTCTTAGAATGTTTTAATTTATTTTTTATTAGGCAACAATTATTAAGTCACTGAAAGTGTTTCAAAAATAGTGAACACATTTTAAGATAAAAGAAAATGCTTGCCTTTATATGATTTATGATGAAGGGAGGGTAAAGTTTAGATTACTGTGTTGAAATAAGAGGATAGATAGAGGAAAGAGAAGGAGGAAAGTGGTATCCATATAATTTTTATAGTATAATACCTATATCAAAACAGGGAATTCATATAGTGGCTGTATAAGATTCCTGAGGATTCCTTAATGAAGTACTACACACCTAGTGGCTTAAAACAACAGACTTTTGTTTTCTCAAATTTCTAGAGGTGAGATGTCTAAAATCAAGGTGTTAGCAGGGCCACATTTCCTCTGAAACCTGTAAGGGAATCCTTCCTTGCGCTTCTGATGGCAGTCTTTTGTGTTCCTTTGCTTGCAGTTACATAGCTCCTGTCTCTGCATTGGTCTTCACTTGTGTTTCTGTGTCTTCCCTTCTAAGGATGTCAGCCATACTGAATTAGGGGTCTTACTCCTGTATGATCTCATCTTAATTTAATTGTATATATAAAGACACTATTTCCAAATAAGATCACATTCTGAGGCACTGGGAGTAAGGATTTCAACATATCTTTTTTTTGGGGGGGGGGCACAATTCAATAATAACTGTGGCTTATAAGAAATATTAACAAAAGTTTATTAATCAGGTGGAAAGATTACATGACAGTAGAGATATAATGAAAGACTTCCCAAATAAGTAAAAGAGTTTAGATGAATCTTGAAAAAAGTGAGAATGTTGACAGTTGGAGGAAGTAGAGATTGTGTTTGGGAAACTGTGAATATACAATTAGACTAGAGAATGAGTTGTATGTGAATATCAAAAAGTAAAAGAATAAAAAACTGAATTGAGTCTATTTTAAGAAGAGGCTTGTTTATCAGGCCAATGAGTTTGTAGTCAATTTTCTAGACAACATATAGTCAGTCAGCACATGTCAGGTCAGAAGTTGTTGTGACTGGATCTGTGCATTAAACTTCAAAGAAGTGGAATTTTCTTTGTTAGACTGGCATAGAGGCCAGACAGCTGGGGTAAAAGTCCCAGGTTAGAGAAATGACACCTGGGCCTGAACGGTAGAAATGAGAATGAAAAGGAGGTACCAGATTTGTTTTTTTCATCTGTGTTTGAATTTCTTTATAATAGAATACATATAAAGTATAAGATTCATTTATTCCAAGCATATTTTCCTTATGTTTAATGATAAATGACAGAACTCAAAAGTCATCCCCCAACATTTGGTGTTTATATTATCTATGAAAAGTTTTGCACCAAACTGCATCAAGCAGTTAATTTAAAATTATTTCAGATTTACTTTATTTAGAGAGCACATTATTAAAATGAACCAAGTTCCATCTTTGCTTATTGTGCTGTACTTCATTTTATAAAAGTAATAGTTTAAAACTATGTCTTTGGTTTTTATAAGAAGGAAATTGTATTTCTACTTCCTTTCCTACAACTAAAAGGTTTTCTTCCCAGGAACAAGCATTCCAAAAATATATTTCAGAAACATTTTATCAAGTCAAGAAAAAAATCTGTTTAGTCATAGCTAAGAATAAACTTGTGCAAATGAAAAACACACACCAAACAAAACTTTATAAATTTATTCATTCACTCAAAAGAGTTTTATCGCTTACCTATTATAATTAAACCACTGCATCGAGCAAAATGTGAAATAAAAAAAGCTTTCTGATGTGTTTTCTTCTTTAAAGTTACTTATACTCTATAAATGAATATAAGACTTAAAAAATAAGTATAGTTCAAAAAGAAGAGTGATTATTTCAATAGACGTGGGATAAATAAAGTGTGTATCAGACACTGTGATGCTAATCCAGTGGCATCACCTACATCCCCTTTGTCTTTGCCATTCGAACTCCTATATTACTTAGGTAGCAGAAAGCCATATGCTAGTTGATCTTGATTTGTCTAAGGCCAAGCAATCATGGTAATTCTGTTCTGTCTTTCCAGAGACAGGCTTGTGAATGGCTATGTGACATGATCCTAGCCTACAAGATATGACCATGATAGACACATCTGGGAAAAATGTCCTTACTCATAAAAAGAAATGTAAGGAAGTGGCATGCCTCCTCTCATCTTTCTGGCTTTTCAAAGGTGTCATCTTCCTTCTATACCTGGAACAAACAAACCTTAGAATCATGAGGTTCACTAACACTGTAATGATAACAGACTGAAAAGATGAATTCAGATAAATTGGATTCTTGATTTGGGCTGATAAATTTATCAATCGTGGAAACATCCTACCTTGAGATTTTCCATTACGTGCAATATTATATTTTTGTTATTTACAAACATTCTATTTTGTGGAGGAGGAATGATGTGGACTTGAAAGAAATCTAACTAACAGGAAATTCAAAGTAGATGGCATTATGGCTAGTTCTTAAAGAAACACTGAGATTTTCAAAAATGCTGAAGTGGAGATATAGAATGGCAGCAAAGCTGAGATAGGGAAGAAAAAATCCATCTGAGCCTTACATTAGAAAACCTTTTAATGCCAAATGACTTATGTGGAAATACTGTTCACTTTACTGTTATGGTTAATCTCAGTTAATGAGAAGAAATCAGTGTCTTCCATTTTTATTTACATATATACTTTCTGATCTAAAACTTTCAAATTCTTTTAGATTTAAAAACCGAGCATGATCTTTTGTGTTCTTTTATGGTGAATGATATATGTAAACTCTAATAAAAAATGTCTTTTACCTTGTTCTTTCATATTTCTTTAACTACATTTCAACACCTATCATTTAGCCCTTTATAGAACGTATCTAAAACTGCACAAGAAGGTGTCACATACAGAGATATGAAGCATACATTTTACTATGTAAGAGGATTAAATAAGCACAAATGTCAAGCAAAATCTAAACTTTATTTCTGAGGTTAATTTTTATTGTCTTTAAAATAGTCATTACTGTCAGGTCAATTGCTTTATTCTGTGCTTAAAAGAAATCTGCATCCTTTTATTTGGAATATTAATATTCTTTATATATGGACCTTTGAGATGCCCAGAAATCCAATTAAATTTCAGGAGATTGAAATGGGATATTAATCTAAGCTACTTAAGAAACACAAGGACCAAGCTACACTTTTCTGACAATATTCCCCAACAAAGCTTACCTCTGTAAATAGTAAACATAACCTGCAGTGAAAACTATTATGGAGCATGAGAGGGGTTTAGGAAGGCTGAAGTGGGGCACACGGGGAAGACTGACATTCTGGTGACATCAGATCAAAGCCACTGATTATTTTTGTGGGCCTTTCAAAGTCTGTTGTGTTTTTAGTGAAGCCATGTGTGCTTGCAAACCATGTATAATATGTGTTATTTCTGGATGAATGCACTTAATTATCTCTAAAAGTCTTTTCACCAACAGATGTCTCCTCCCCCTTTTCCTTGTGCTAATCATTCTCTGCAGTGGTAAACTTTTTTTTTTTTTTTCCTGAGTCCTTGTGTTCCCTCTCTTGGTCTTTCTGAAGGCTTTCTCCTCCAGGGCAATTCTTTCTCTCAAAACCAGAATGTGTAGAAGCATAAAAGACACCATAAACTTTGAAAATATTCTCTAGTGAATATTTAATATAACTACCAGATTTGTCCAAATAAAGAAAATGAATTTTTATCATTTTAGTATTTTTTGCAATGGCATAATAATCCAAATTCATCAATTTATCTATTTCTTATTTATTTATCCATGTAAGAGCAGTGCAATCATATTTCATTGTTTTGACAGTGATTAGAAAATGAAAAGAACAGTATAAAATTCAAAATTTTATTGTTATTAATTTTCATTTCCATATCTCATTTTGTGAATCACCAATTATGTTGTTTAGGCATTAAGGGTTTATTGGCCTACTTGTCTAGCCCTAGTTCCAAGTCTCTAGAAAAATAAACGTATCACCTAGGTTTATAAATGCAGTAACGACCAATTATGGTTACACATATTTAAAGTTTTACTATGTCTTACACCAATATTACTGTAACATTTTAGATTTCATAAAATCTTGGCCCATCTAAAATGATTATTGTAGATATATTTGACTTCTAATTTATTATTCAAATAAGGATTTGATATGGTAAAATCAAATCAAAGTCATTTAAGTGTTCAGAAATTACTGAATGAAAATAGAGAGCTCTTTATGTATAAAAGACCACACATTCTGACCTTCTGGTGACATCGAATGGCACACCTAAGTTTGTCAATTTTTATAGTTGCTTTAATTAAGGGTGAGGTTTTAAATTTCACTCATTTAAACGTTTTCCTTTTAGTCATTACCTCAGGTTTCTGTATTCAATTGGTTCTTAAGTAGAAATGTCTACATATAGCTCTGAGAAAGTTTCATTTCTGTACCTTCCCATTCTTTTTCTTTTCTCACGTCAAGAGCCTAAAAGTGATTCTCATGTTAGAAGAAGACTTGGCATTTTAAATTTGAAAAAATCTCCTGCGATGATGGTCTGATATGTAAGCCTAATGAAGAACCACTAAATTTTTGGTTATAATAACTTACATTTTGGCCTAGAAAGTGATGAGAAAGGCAGATCTGTACTTCCTCAATGGAATGCTTTCAAAACTTCCATTAGATTTTGAAAAAGATGCAGTCTTTTCAAATTTGAGTGCATTTAAAAATCATTCCTAAGGTATCAGCCAATTTGAAGAATAAAGATCCAATTGGAAATTCTAAAGAAAATCAAAGATATTGTATTAAATTTGATGTGACATACAGAGAGAGGAATGTGACCTTGAGAACAAAATTTTAAATTTATGTCTTATTTTACATCCCAGTACAATTATAGTGTTTATCTAATTGTTCTATGAGCTCCAATATTCTGAGATATGTGAACACTCTGTCCAGTGTACTGAATACTTATTTTATAATACTTCATTCCTTTTCAAAAAGAATATAGGGCTTCCTTGGTGGTGCAGTGGTTGAGAGTCCACCTGCTGATGCAGGGGACACGGGTTCGTGCCCCAGTCCGGGAAGATCCCACATGCCGCGGAGTGGCTGGGCCCGTGAGCCATGGCCACTGAGCCTGCGCGTCCGGAGCCTGTGCTCTGCAACGGGAGAGGCCACAACAGTGAGGGGCTCGCGTACCGTAAAAAAAAAAAAAAAAAAGAATATAAAAAGACATACATAAAAAAAGGAACATTTTAACAAATTAAAAACAAGACTTGAGAAAATGAGTATTCAGGCAAAAGACCAACATTGTCAACATCAAGTCAATAAAATTTCTTTCATTGGGCATCACGACCCTCTGCAGGCTTCTCGTCAGCCACTAGATATAAGAAATGAAAAGATAATATCTAGAATAATGATCTTCACAGTGGGATACTATAAAATATTAATATTTCTACTTATATTTTTAACTCATCCATATTTTAATGTCTGTTTTGTGCATGCTCTATGATATGCATAATATATTAATACAGTGTTAATAAAAATAAGAAATAAAGTGTTAATAAAGCATAAATAAATATAGTCTAGGCATGATTGGTCAAAACATTTTAATGATACTATAAACATTTGGAACACACTGATGTAAGAAAAAAAAAAATACCAGTCTTTAGCAAAGACTAAATTATAGCAGTCTCAAGTGCTGGGAGCAATTCAATGTGAGAAGTAGCATTTAGGAATATGATAGACAAGGGCAAGAAAACACAAATGCCTTTAAGAGTCAGCCAGGTAACACAGATGCTTAAAGTGGCTTGTTTTGAGATAGCTGGGTGTCATGGCTCTGTTTAGACAGGGACAGTGTCCCACCTAAAATGATTCAAATGTTAGAATAATATGTTTTTATATATACCAAACACATTTGCAGGCTTAAGGTTTAAAATTTGCTATTCCTTGAAATAAATGGTACCCCCAACAATGATTTCAGAACAAATGTCACATTTTTTTAATTTAGTGACTCTTAGTCAAAGTCAAAGGCTAAGATTAAAACCCAACTTTGTGAACATGATTTTAAAGTATATCTTAAATATTGTTTTTCTCCACTGGGTTTTTGATAGAACCTACAATATAGTTAATTAAAAGTTATGCTCTCTATCATGGACTTAAAGTGAAGGTGCCTTGTACTATTATAAAAGAGGAGACTTATAAGGAAACAAGTCAAATAGGAATTAGGAGAAAATTTTTACTGTGAACAGTGAAGATCTTAACCAATATCATTAACTGAATATGTAAGACAATATGTTCTGTTCTTTACAAGAAAATAGGTGGTAATTCTTGTCCTTCTAACAAGAACCTCCTTAAGAAGAAATACTGCAATTTGATCTATGAATTGAATCAAAGTAGGGTTGATATAGAAACCATTCCAGGGAATTCCTTGGCGGTCCAGTGGTTAGGACTTGGTGCTTTCACTGCCAGGGCCCGGATTGTATCCCTGGTCGGGGAACTAAGATCCCACATGGTGTGCAACGTGGCAAAAAACCAACAACAAAAAACAATCCTTTAAAACAAACAAACAAACAAAAAACACAAAACAACAAAAGAAATAAATTCCACATCATTGGCTATGGCAAAGAGTCTGAACATTTTTCAGGTAAGTGTTGTAGTGCATTGGAAAGGGACCACAAGCCACAGAATGCAGGCAGATTTTACAAACTGGAAAAGGTAAGGAAATGGATTCTACCCCAGAGCCTCTACAAGTGCATACAGCCCTGCTAACGTCTTAGTTTTAGCCAGTGTGACATATTTCTGGAGGACTTCTGACTACCAGAACTGTAAAATAATAAATTTATGTTGTTTTAAGCCACAAAATTTGTTCTAATTTGTTAAAGCCACAATAGGAAAGCAGTACAGCATTTTTAAGAACCTCTGGTATAATGTTTTCCTTTCATTTGGATTTCTAAATGAAATCTGTTAAAAGAAACTGTCATATTTTCTATACTGCTATACTGGCAGTATTATCACTATCTGTTCATGGAAAACTGATATCTCCCATTATTACTACTTGGCACACTTTTTGGTTTTTTTTTATTTTTTAGTGTTTAAACGATTGTACATATTTTTCTCTCAAACAGTACATTTTGGTTTTAAGTCACAAAACTTCTTTAGATTTTTATATAGTATTACTTCATTTGTCTGGTAGATTTTTATGTTGCTGCTGTAGAATACAATGTCCTTTGCTTCCTTATCTTTTCACATGCAGTAACATGTGTGTATTCTCTTCTTGGTCATCCAGTTGCCAATAACAGCAAGATGTCCTTTTCAATTAAATTGAGATTTATTATTTAAGTTAATGTATACTCTCAAAATGAATGAATAAAAATATAAATAGCAATATGAATTCATTGAATACTTTTTTCTGAAATTTGACATAATATTTGTCTTTAATTATGGTTTTTGCATATAGACTGAAAATGTCACATATGAGAAGAAAAATAAAAAAGTTTATGTGATGTTGGGCCTCAAAAAAAGGCTTTCTAGGAATATTTTTAACTCAGGGAAATTGAAGTTAGATTTGGTCAAAGCCATATCACCCTTTATTGAAAAAAATGAAGATTCATTGTATTGTCATAGGAGAGAAGCCTGAAGGTAGTCACCCAGAGCTAATTGTGTGTGCCGTGTTTAATAAGGCTGCTGCCTAATGGACTTCATCACAGGGAAGTCTTTATCACCCAAGAGACCTTGACATTAAGAACATTATTGGAAGGGTTTCTGTCTACACGTGTATCCAGCCAGAATTAACATAAGATTTTTCCTAAAGGTTGATTGGTTCAGCCATCACTTTGATTTCCTGTCCCCTGTCACTTTTTGCAGTAATCACATATGTGGTTTTTGTTGTTGTTTTCTAAGCAAACTGGATTAAGGAAATCGTTTTTCACTTGTACTAGGAGGTATTTTTCATTAAACAGCCTGATCAAAGTTGTTATTTTCAATTTATATTCTAATAAAGTATACATTACAACTTATAAACATGAGTTACCCAGTGGGATTTTATTCCTGGATCCAACATAATTTATGGCCTCCAAGGATCTCTTTAGGCTATAAGAGCAAGAGAAAAGTGGTTGTCAATTGAAAAGTATGAGTACATATTCAAGGTGAGGTAGTGGATTAGACAAATAAGTGATAAATTTAAGATAGGTTAGAAATGTAGATATAACAAGATCATACAGAATTCTGGGGCATTAATTATTCAGGGTTATTTTTTCTAAAAATATTATATGTCATATGATTCCTTTATTGTATGTTTAGCTCTTGAAAATTCCCTTACATTTCTTTGTTTCCAATATATATATTCTACTCTAAGGCCTAACAGATATTACCTTGGTAATATTGTCTTTTGGCATGCCGCTCGAGATCTTAGTTCTCCGACCAGGGACAGAACCTGGGCCGCCTGCAGTGGGAATGTGGAGTCTTAACCACTTGACTACCAGGGAAGTCAGGTAATATTAAGTCTTATAGGACTATAATTGCCAAAAGCTATGACTGCTGTTTTCTTTTGAGATATGGTCGCTGATTTTGATCTCTGCTCTCAGTAGTGAACCTAGAGAATTCCTTAAGTATAGAGGATCATGTTTGTTTTTATGTGACTGATCTTCTGAGAAACATCTGATGGGTGCTATGTAAGAAACTGATTCAAAGAAAACCAATATTTAGGTCAATAAGTTTTGTATGAAGAAGCTTAAAATTAAGGTTCTACCTGAATAAGTATAATGAAGTTAGATGGTTAAATTAGATCTTTTCTGAAAAATTTAACTGTGCAACACAGAAAAACACCAGCATTTGATCATGGCAATACCACCCAAGGAGACACACAGAGACCTTGAGATAGTAGAGATGGTGAGTTAGAGAAGGTGGTGAGTTAGAGGAGGCTGTGAGTCAGCAGAATTCATAAGTAAACAGAAATCAGAAGTGATGGAAAATAAGAAATCAAAAGACACATTAAAATTTGAGGTTGCTAGAGTTTGTGCATAGCAGCAGGGATTATAAAAACACAGAAAGAGAAGGGTAGCATGTCCAAACTAAAGTTCTCCATACACCTGCTGCTGATAGAATAGGTCTGAGATAGCTCTGGGTTTGGGGTCAGATAAGTGAAAGATGTAGTGTATAATGGAGTTCTGTGATTGAAGGCAACTGATGAAACCACTTTACATATGGGTGTCTTACATGAAGATTTTTCTTCTCAATTTGATGCATGTAATGAGGTGGATAGACCTAGAGTCTGTCATACAGAGTGAAGTAAGTCAGAAAGAGAAAGACAAATACTAACACATATATATGGAATTAAAAAAAAATGTCATGAAGAACCTAGGGGTAAGACAGGAATAAAGAAACAGACCTACTAGAGAACGGACTTGAGGATATGGGGAGGGGGAAGGGTGAGCTGTGACAAAGCGAGAGAGAGGCATGGACATATATACACTACCAAACGCAAGGTAGATAGCTAGTGGGAAGCAGCCCCATAGCACAGGGAGATAAGCTCAGTGCTTTGTGACCACCTGGAGGGGCGGGATAGGGAAGGTGGGAGGGAGGGAGATGCAAGAGGGAAGAGGTATGGGAATCTATGTGTATGTATAACTGATTCACTTTGTTATAAAGCAGAAACTAACACAACATTGTAAAGCAATTATACCCCAATAAAGATGTTAAAAAAAAAAAACAATGTAAT
Source organism: Delphinus delphis (assembly GCF_949987515.2). Classification (NCBI taxonomy): domain Eukaryota; kingdom Metazoa; phylum Chordata; class Mammalia; order Artiodactyla; family Delphinidae; genus Delphinus; species Delphinus delphis. Next base: position 39,076,220 of record NC_082700.1, read on the forward strand.
GCCCTAACTATAAATAAAGAATAAAGTAATTTATAAGAAAGTAAAAAATGATAATAATAATAATAATAATTTTGGAGATTAGAATAAGAAGCCTATATATGCTTTCAGATGCAACTGAAAGACTCATCACTGAAGGTATATAATCCACCTTCCTTTTATTCTGGGCTCCCTTTCCTTAGACAATTCTTACTTTAAATTGGGTATATTTTCTGTGCATTATTATATAATCTCATCAAAAATCCCCTGGTCATTCTGTTGGTTTTTAATTTGTACTGAAGTAACTTAGTTAACTGAGGCCCTATCTTCTTGGGTAATTTATGTAATTTGGGCATGGAGTGAGTGTATGTGGTGTATGTGTTTGGGTGTGGTATGTTGAGTATTATGAGCAGTAATATTAATGATTTTCTAATTTGGACTACTTATAATAAAAATATTTTCAAAGCATTCTTGTATTAGACCCTCCTACTATTAATGATATCTGATTTTCTTTATCTTCTGGACAATTAGGTAAATTGCACTCATCTTCTTGAAGAGAGATGAAGTTATAGGACTTTCTGTGACAGTGACATATGAGCTGAAATTACATATATTAATTCTAGGTGAAAATATTTAATTATCAAAGATAAACTCTTCAATTTGTTTTTTTCCTCTGCTGCATGGACATGGAGATACATGTTGACATCTAGGTACAATCCAGCATATGAAAAACAGCTGCACTTGACAGTTGCAATGGACAGTAAGTAGCAGGCTGCACAAACAAGAAAGGAAACTTTGTTGTTTTCAGCCACTGTGAGTTTCAGTTTGTTTGCTACCATAACTTAATCTAATCTACCCTGACACAGCCATAAATGAGCTATTACATTTTCTAGATATTGAAGATAGAGAGCTTTAACAGGTAAGGGTTATTCCCCAAATGTTTCCACATTTCAGGGAGAGAATTCAAAAGATACACACTCATGTTCTTTTAATCAGGTAAAAAATCTTTAATGACACATTATTTTAAAAGTAATGTAATCATTTGTGACTAAACTTTCAGAGCAATTTGTTAAAAATAATCTCATTTGTTAACAAGTAAAATCATTTTTCTACTTAATGTTTATGGTTTTATAAATAGATTATATACTATTTCTAAAGGAACATGAAAGCATTAATTTGCAAATTCAAGTTTTAACAAATCCAGTATGTAAAAAGTTTCCATACCCTACTTTGTCACTTAACTTTCTGTTCCATATGACCACTTAATATTCCTGATTGGAAATCTTCAGTAATTAATTTCTGCTTTGTTAAATTTTATTAAATTATTATTTATGTCAGTTAAATTATTTTTATCTACTTTGAATGATCATAAGCTATCTTCCTTTTCTGTCCACTGTATCTACTTGTATAATTAAATTGACCAAAAGAAAAGAAAAAATGTAACTGCTTTACCTCTTTCTGAAACTGACTTGATTCTGATCAAATCTGCGTAAAAAAAAAAAAAAAATGTGGAGCCATGTCCAAACATTACTCTATTAAGAACAGGCTTATAGAAAAACATGTAAGTATGTAAGTAGCCATGTGACTTGTTCTCATTTCATTGGCCAATGCAAGTCATAGGCTACTTGCAGCGATTATATTCAGAATAATACTACATAATAGTGACAAAAGTGTGTATCGTTGCCTTGTTCTTGAGTGTATTGGAATGGTATATAGGTTTTCAGTTTTGTATGATGTTGGCTGTCAGAATGAGAAAATATTAGTTTAATCACGATTATTTTTCTTACTTTACTAGGAATTTTCACTGGGAAATGCATACTGATTTTACCAAAAGATTTTTGGGTTCTATTATGAGAATCAGATAAAGTTTTTTCATTTTTGTTGTGATTATGATATAAATCAACATCTTATTATTTACCCATCCTAGCTCTTTTGGGTTCCTGGATCCAATTATGTGTATGTGGAGGGGGTTTCCCACCTAAAACCAAGCAATTCTGACACTGTCTACCCAGAGGTAGCATCAGATTCCACAGGCTAAGGGTTCAGTCCTACAAGACTGTCCCCCATCACCCATTACTTCAAATTAATTTGCTAGAGGAGTTCATAGAACTCCGAGAAACATTTTACTTACAGGATTACTGGTTTATTGTAAGAGGATGTAACTCGAGAACAGCCAGATGGAAAAGATGCATAGGGCAAGATGTAGGGAAAGGGCTCGGGGCTCTCATGCCCTCTCCCAGTGTGTCACTTCCCCAATATACAGGTGCTCACCAACCCAGAAAACATGGAATTTGGAGTATCTGTTTCTGCTGAAAGACTAAAACTGAGATGCTGCTGGCAGGTACAAGACGCAAACAGAGTGAAGCGTACTCATTCTCCCTGCCAGCTGCCTTTCTATACCAGTGATGGCTGAACAGCAGTGAGCTGACAAAGGAGAATGCACTTTTCAGAGGCCCAGCTCCAACAAAGGGAAAATGTATAGAAAGGTAGCTTCGTAGCTGAGAGGCAATAGCTTAGTAAGTGATCCGAGTGAATCTCGTTTCTAATTTCTATTTTAAATATTATTAGTATGGTATTAGAGATATACCAGGTTTGTGAAATCAAAAAGTAAACTTTTCATTTCTTCTTTGCACTGAAATCATCTATAATATGAGAATTTTCTGCCCATTGAAAGTGTCAAAGCAATTTGAATGAACTCTCTGGGATCATGGCCATTTTGGAGGAAATTTTGGACAATTTATTTAATTTTCACAATGGTTACTAGCATGTCTATGTCTCTGTCTTTGGTTAATTCTTTGGCTACTTTCTGACACATTCTGGAAAATCTTTCTGTTGCTGCTCTCAGTTGCGTTCACTATGCTTTGGCAAAACATTGTCACAATATGTATAATGGGTATTGATCTTTGGAATTATGAAATAAAGTGATAATTTAGGACATAGGGATGCTTTACAATGCAATAACAAATACATACAGAGAGAGGCTTAATCACACATGCCAGCATACTTATAAATTCATACAAATAATCAAATTTTGCATAATAAAATATTAACAGAACACTTTTTCAAATATATATGGAAGTGTAGAATAGATTTAATTGATCACTAAATCACAGACAACATTTTAAATATAGTAGTCCTATAGATCTTTCTCTAGCAAGTACTTAAAAAACTTGCTTAATTTGGGTATCTTATGATTTGAAATTCAATATTAAACTACCTTCGAGGTAAACAAACTCTGGTTAGACTTTCATTAGTCAGGACCATTTATCTATCACTGGACTAGAATGGGGACTAGTACTGAGATAAAAGGAACATGTGAAAACTTTTGAAAATAATTACTTTCCTTTCTTTATCTTGTAGATCTTTAATGCTCTGTGTCCCTTTGGGGTACTTTCCTTCACTGATCTTTTGGGCCATCTTATCTAGAGATTCCAGGCGACACTACCTTTGAAGAACTTGCTCCTTTCTTTTTAGTTGGCAGCTTCCTTTTTTTCAAGTTTTCAGTTCTTTGTCAAACAACTATATTAATTTTACAACCTCAAATATGAAGCCAATGATAGTGGAGTTAAACATTCTTATGTTTTGAGGCTGGTGAATTTAATTCCTCTTAGATTCAGGTGCATTTTCAGAGTACATCAAGAAGGAAAATATTCTTTATTTCTTTGCAGAAGAGAGAGTGAAAATACATTTATGCTTTATCATCATTTCCCAAACCCTTCTTGGTTTATAGCAGAAAAATACTGTTTAAAAGATCTTTTATCATGGTAAATGACAATCTAAAATTAAAATATCACATTTATTTAGGTATATAAAATATGGTCCTTAGGGAGATAAATATAGACATATGAAAGGAAGAAATCTTTGTATATTTGATTTTATTAATCTTTACAAAAGCATTAAAAACATTTACTTTTAAGCAGTAAATGTCAAAAGAGGAAATTTGGTTTTACTGAGAGTGTTCCCAGAAGAAAATTTTTCTCCTGATCCTGTCTTTTATAGTCATTTTTTGGATCTGAGAGCATTTTCCCTGCTGTACCAATAGAATTATTATTTTCTTCTGTCTTTACTAGTAGTGCTCCTAAAACATGACTAACTACAAAGCAAATCTCCCATTGCCTGTGTCAGAACAATGTGATACATGCCTGAGTGCAATACCAGAAACAAAGCTTTGGTGATGCTTCTAAAGCAACACTTAATTAAGTTGTTGTTCATGCAGTAAATACAACATTAGACTCTTGGGTCCAGCATTCTGAACCAAGGGACAACACAACTTCACAGTCTCTGATAACAGGACATGCTTTGAACAGAGCAAAAATGCTTGTCCAAAAAGGAAAGCAGGGATTTTAGTAGGTTGTCTAATTGAAAACTAGTTTTACAAGCCCACTTTATTTTAGAGGCAGGGATAGCAAACAGGAAAATACGGTGATAGTTGACAGAGGAGTAACCTCACTTTTACCTTAAAAGATTAAGAGAAAGTGGTTTTAGAATTATTGTTAGAATGGACATAATTTTATTTCTCATTTTGAAATCAAGTTTAACACTTCATAGTAAGATAGGACAATATCAGCCTATGTACAGTTAAAGCATATGCAAAGGAAATAAAATTCTATTAAAAATAATAGAAAAATGAATTATGCTGGTTTTCAAATGCAAATGGTATCTGCTGATTTTTGTTATCATTTTTGCTAGCTTGTCTAGCAAACTTAAAATCCATGATGCTAAATATATGAGAAAAAAATTGTCTGAGTAATAAATGTCTTATCTCTTAATTTAAAAAGTCAACTTAGGAGCAACTAAAAATTCAAGACTCTTTTTCTTTCTTTCTTTCTTTCTTTCTTTCTTTCTTTCTTTCTTTCTTTCTTTCTTTCTTTACGTTTCAGTTAGTGTATTTATTTTTATTGGGGTATAGTTGTTTTACAATGCTGTGTTAGTTTCTACTGTACAGAGAAGTGGAGTTCCCTGTGCTATAAAGCAGGTTCTCTATTTTATACATATTAGTGTATATATGTCAATCCCAATCTCCCAATTCATCCAATCCCCCCCTTTACCCCCTTGGAAGACACTTTTCTTTATAATCCACCTTTGATAATATTAATCATTCAATAATTTTACATTTTGATTAGCATATGTATTATATTATAGAAATAACACTTGCTCAAAATAAATATTCTGATGAAGTAATATGACAGTTCTCTCTAGGCCCATAGTAAATAAGTAATTGTTTAGGTACATAAGTTTTGACTTAATCTTATAGTGTATTTCTTCCCTAAATTGTAGAAGAGTATTCCATAAGTTAAGTTAATGATACAGCAAATATGCCAGGTAATAGCAATGTTATAGAAACACAGAATTGGCTAACATACTTACAGAAAAGGACACATATGAGATTTAGCAAGGTTGGGGAGAGGCAAACAGAATATAAGACATAAATTTAATAAAAACCATGAATGATATAAAAGAAAAAGTATAGGAAACAGCTGGGAGGTCAACATGCATCACTATACCAGCTTGTCACAGACACTTGATTTGGCTCCCCCAAACTCCTGTCCAGCTTCATTCAATTTCATGATGATTGAAAGATGAAAACAACCTTTCTCACACTCTCTTACAGGTAGGGTCTGGATGCAAGTAAGGTATCCTAATAGTTGCACACAAACAATGCTTGGAAGGTGGAAGTGAGGCAGAAGCTATCTCTTGCAGCTGTTTTCTCTCGCAAGCAAGATCATGAGAGATGAAAAAGTATGGTAACAGGACATGCAGACTCACCATACTTTAGTATCCAGCTTCTTGGGCATTGAAAACACTGTTGGCCAGTCTTGGTGGTTGCAGTGTCAGCAACATTTTCTTGCATTCTGGATTGGAGCTAGATGGTGGTACTTCAAATCATTAATAGAATGATGGCCTCCTGGGCGCGGCACGTTCATGCTTTCCCAGGTTTTGATTAAGTCTTAATTCTCTGCATTAAATTCATTTCTAATTGAAATAAGTAGAAGGGGTTCTATTTTCTGAACTGAACTTTGAGTGCGAGATGGAAGGCTTAAAGATTTGACTACAGTGTTACAGATGATAAGGAATGAAGGAGGAAAAAAAGGTAAAAAGGAAGGAAATTGAAAAGAAGAGAAAGGGGGGAGAAACTGAAGCTTATTATTGATTATTCATCATCTATAATACACTGGTAACTGTCCTTGTCACTTTTACCTGTTTGAATTGCCTGGATAACAGATGTAACTTGGAAGCAACAAAAATAATTAAACTACCAGTATTCTACTGCTTACTGCATTTATAGGTTCAGGTCAGATAACAGCAGAAGTGTATTTCATACAATAGGTACTCTGTCCTTCTGAGTGTGTCCCCAAAACACACTCAGACACAGCCAGAGCTAGTATAACATCCTTAGAAGCATACAAATCTTGTAAGACAATGAGTCTCTTCTTCATGTATAATTTGAAAATTCTAATTGTTAATAATCCAAAAATTTTCTGACCTTCCCATAATGATTACTTTCATGTTTTCTTGAAGAGTGACATATTAAATATTCACTTCATCAAAATTTTGAGGTTCCTGCTGGCTAATGTCTTAAGGAAATGCTGATATGTTTATTAGTAATCTAGCACTGCTAGTAAACTCTCACCCTATCTCCAGCTCACTCCAGACCAGTGGGGCCCACTTCTTCATCTCAGTGTCAACCACACTTGAAATTTGTTCTTCCAGAGGTAAATTGAATCACTCTACAGAGTAAAACAAAATTCAGAGTTGCCCCTTTTTTGTTCTCCCTCTTCTCCCTGTTTCTAGTGATAGTTTCGTTCAAGGATTAGAATCTTAGCTCAAGTACCTAAGACCCTATTTATCTGCCAAACTTGGCCAGTTCTATTTCCTTTGGAGGACTCTTTCCCTTACATTACTCATTTAATTAACTGGAATCCCCAACATTTGTACAGACTAATACTACTGCTTCCTGTCAGTCTTCTATCATTTTCTTCATGGTTTCTCTAGTGCCACACTCTGAATAGGTATCGTGAAAACCATCCCTGTCCCTTAATTATGCATAAGCACTGGAAACAACTATTTACAGAGCTAATTAGGAATGACACAGCCATACTCCCTTGTCTGTACCCTAATATGAAATTCTCAGCTTCCTCCCAGAAATAGTCTTTGTATACATCTGTGTCTCCCCCTCCATCCTCATCCACTACTCCATCTTCTTCTGTTGCAATAAGCGGATATATATTTTGTTCTAAAATGAAATAAAGGGCTTCCCTGGTGGCGCAATGGTTGAGAGTCCGCCTGCCCATGCAGGCGACACGGGTTCGTGCCCCGGTCCGAGAAGATCCCACATGCCGCGGAGTGGCTGGGCCCGTGAGCCATGGCCACTGAGCCTGCGCGTCCGGAGCCTGTGCTCCGCAATGGGAAAAGCCACAACAGTGAGAGGCCCGCGTACCATAAAAGAAAAAATAATAATAATAATAATAAAATGAAATAAAAATGATATCAATATGTAAATAACCAAGCTATGGAATATTTATAACACCCAAAATTCTTTCCACAAGATTATTTTATTTTGTACTTTATTTCATTTAGACAAAGAAGCTTACTTCTAGAAGGTAAGCTCCATAGAGATATTCTATTTTAGCAATTACTATATACCCAGATCTCAATGCAATCTTTTATATGAGTTAACACACATTTAATAATTTTAAAAAATTAAGCAAAAGGAATTAATGAATTTATCTTCACTCAGTGATAATTATTATTTACAGTATGTATTGAGCATAATTTGCTATTTATTTATCCTTCAACATTGCTGCTTACAGGCACACATTCAGCTTCACCACAGAAAATGTAAAATTTTTATTTAGTGCTGAAAATATATTGTACATCCACTAATTGCTACCATTGATCACTTTAAATATTCTTTGTTCAAATAAAAATAATATAGAGTAAAAGGAATTATCTAAATGTCTATGAAAAGAGAATCTGGTCAAAATCAAGGAAACAGAAATGCATCTAATAAAATGAGGTAATAAAATTATTGTGACATATCTATTACCCGTGGATCTGCTTTTTCTTTCTCCCAAAGCCCAACATATTTCTCAACAACTAACCTTGCAGCTCAGCTGGTAAGCCATTTTCCATGCACACAGGAAATATAAACTAATTTGAGTTTTTGCTTAAGTAACACAAATTTATAATGTGGTTCTGTTACCAAAAACGTACATCCCCAAATTGTAGACAAATGCTTTCTGGATTATTCATAGTTTTGGATAATCCATGCTGCTGCTCTCTCATAGTTGAGAAGTATTTGTGAAAACATTCCGAAAATGTGCTAATTACTTAAAATAAAAATAGATCTTTCTATGCTTGTAAGCATAATTTTAATATTTATACTCTGGATATTTATGACATAACATCTGCCTAAAATTTCATGTGCTATTTAAATTAAATATGATAGATTGAATAAATTAGTAGGAAGATTTTTATTAAGCTAGAATAACAAAAATAAGGATTTTAAAAAACAAACATTATCTCTACATTTTGTTTTATACCTTTGAAAATAACATTACATAAATAAAGGTATATTCATTACTTTTTCTCCAACACAACCATTGAAAAATCCTTTGACTTCTATGAATAATTTAGCTTAAAACTTTAATCATTTTTTTTTACCAAAAGCTGCAGTCACTTAATATATGCTCACCTCACTGGAACAAATAGTTGCTCTGATATCTGATACATACAAAGTTAATTTGGAAGAAAGAAGACTGACAACAATATTTCTTACCATTTTTATCTTCTTCAGATAGCTGGCTTTGGTCCAGTGGGATGATATAAAGGTTTTCCAGAGAAATATTAAGTATTTCTATAGAAAAAAAAATCAATTTCAGTGTGATTTAGCAACATATGAAAGGTAAATATGTAAACCGTATTAATCACTGTTAGGAATCTCACAGCTCTCTCACAGACTGATTGACTTTTGATCTCATTCTCTCACTGATCTAGAAGTATACATCGAGTCTATCATATATCCAGTATTGTGCTAGATACCACCTACTTGTAAAAAAATGAGCTTGTTACTTTGCAGTACGTTCCATGATGGAGGTGAGCACAGGGTGCCATGGGAGCAAATGTAAGGAACCCTCAGTCTGGGAAACATCCTGAGTGGAATTCTGCATGATTAGCAAGACTAACCCCCTCCTCTTGAGTCTCTCAGTCTTCCAATATATTTTTCTCACATTAGTCAATTTTTTTTTCCCTAAAAATGAATCTCATGTTATTTTTCAAATTAAAATTCTTCCTAATGCTTCCCTGGTAAAATCCAAACTTCTTTCGTGGCTCATAAGACTCTTCATGATTTTCTGTTGCTCACAGCTACAGACTCATCTCTAAATATTCCTTAAGATACTGTGCACCATAAAGTGAAACAATATGAGTTACATTTCCCCCAAACTCATCTTTTGATCATTCTTCTGTTTTAAATACTTTTATCTAACTTGTTTACTCTTATGCATATCTTTAAACTCAGGGTTTCACAAAATGAGGAAAACCTTCCCAAATCCATCAGGCTGCTTAAATGGTCCTCTATGGTACTTCCATATTATCTGGCACTTTCCTTTGAATATTTTACCATATTGTACCATAAAAGCCTCTCTGCCAAACTGAACTGAGAAACATTTGAAGACAAAGACAGTTTCATTTATTTCTACATTTCCAGTTTAGCACACTGTCAGCACATAGTAGGCAGTCAATGAAAATCTCCTAAATGAATTAAATAATGACTGATTGTGGAGCAGCACTGAAGTGTTTTTTTTATCTTTTTCCATCAAAACAATTCATCCCAGGGAGACAAGAATGAAAATGTATAAGTTGTGGGGATTAGTGTAGCAATACCTCTCCACTACCTAAGTGATATCTCCACTTCCAGTCTTTTCCCCATTAAATTTGTCCTCAGATTGTGTTGAGATCCTCTTTTGGATACATATTAACCTGGGCTTAACTGGGCTGGATCTGAACTATCACACTGATGTGTTTATGTGCCCACAGTTTCCATGTAGTTTTTTGTGTATCCAGTATATAGTACAGTGCCTGGGATGTAATATTTTAGAAATAATTTTTCCATTCATCTAACTATTTATTTAGCAATTACATGCTTAGGAGCTTCTATTGATTGGGGCAGATAAATATTACACAACCATCAACAGTGTTTGCAATAGTACAAACTGAGATAAGCAAGGAAAAGGAAAGAATACAGTTACAGGGGTTTATGTAAGACAGAAACCTGACCTAAAAGCTTGGGAAACAGGTAAGGTTGTCCTGAGCATTTAAGTGGGAGAAAAATAGAAATGTTGAATTGGAGTTAACTAGGTGAAGGTGAGCAGAGGAGAGGGCATTCCAAATGGGAGAATAAGACTACACAAAGAATCAGTAGTAAGAAGGAATGAAAAGAATGACAGTATGTTTGAATCTTGAAGAGCAAATGAATATGTGATACAAGATTAGAAGAAAGAGGTATAAAGGTAGGGGTCATACCAAGGAGGCCTGGTGGCTACAGTAAGGATTTCCATTTTTTTTTCTAGAAGCAATGAGAAAAATGTAATAAGTCTTAAACAGGAAATGACATCATGATATTTCATTTAAAAAACAACCTAAGTGTGAGGCACAGAATATAATGAGGTAAGAATAAATACTAGGAGTCCAAACGAGATGACATAGCAGACCAGGGTAGGAATAATGCATATGGAGACAATGAAATAAATATTAGGAAGTAAAAGTAAAATCAGTATGAATAATGAGAGATGGATGTTGCAGGGGAGGGAGAAAGCTGTTTTGAGTTGGATATTGGGCAATTTTCCAGTAAGACTGGAAAAAGAATAAAGGAATGAATAAGTGAATGAAATGGTAAAACTAAAAAGGAATACATGTTATGGTAAGAGTAATATTAGTAATATTGAAATGTTTTAATAGAAATTTGAAGTTGAAAAATGAAGTCAAATATAATTTGAAGACAGTTGATGAGAAGGAGTTCATAGTAAGAGTTGAAAGAAACACATTACATACAATTTTCAGAGGTCATAATAAAGGGTAAGTCCTGTTTATGGTTTTTGAGGTTTGAACTATGCTATGGGATGACCAAGACAAATGGGAAAATCCTGCCAGGGAACTGGAGTGATGTAAAGTTAAAATTCAGTTGGTTAAAAAGGACAGAATTGAGTGATAATGGTGACTAGATCAAGGAGTTCAATAAGTCGTTGACACTGTTATTAAAGGAACTATAAATGATTAAGCATTAAGGGAAGAAGCAAGTGAGCCAGGTGTTGAAGTCATCAAGGAAGATGGAGAGATGCAAAGTGATATGGCATGACCTCAAAGAAACCACGATAACTCAGTTGGAAGCAGAAGAGCTAATGTTTCAGTGTGAGGTGGCAGCAGTTCAACAGTCTGGAATTTGTACTGCAGTATATGGGCAAAATGAATACAACTTCAACTTCAGCTGGGTGGAGAAGAGTGAGAGAGTGGTAATATTGCCACTTTTGTGCCATTCCAGCTTTATGTGTTAGCACTTTTGATTCCAAGTTACAATTCAAATTAACTTTATTTTTTTTTTAAAAAAAGGTAAGTTTTTGGCTTTCATAATTGAAAATCTACTTTTGTGCATTTCTTAGTACCGGTGTTCAAGTGATGAGTCAGTCTTCCTTCCTCTTCTTTGCTCTGTGAAAGTGAAATAATTGGAAGGCTCTATAACATAACAGCAAAGACAATTTGGGCAGCTGGAGGTCTACTTAGTTATACCATTCACTTTTCTCAGTACCAACAAAAATTACCAATTACTGGGAGAACTTCATCTTGCCCTGTTGCATTACATATTATCCTCAAACAAATTGCTGTCAGCAGAGAGATATTGTACTCTGCTTGGTGAGACCTCATTCATGTGTCCACCCTTCTGCAAGGGGTGAGGAAGGGGTGACCCTTCTAAGACTATGTAAGATGAGGTTCACTTTGAAAAACAGGTTCTATTTTCAGAGGAAGGAAGAGTGTTCCCAAACCCTCAAAAACAATATTTATACAAAATGTACTTCAGAGTCAATATTTCTAAACTGAACTCATCTTTCTCTAAAAATCAATTTCTCCTTCTCTACATTATTTCTTAATCAGTGACCCCTTTGTGTTTATTTTTCTTCTGTTTCCCAAACAGATCATCTGGGAGTTATCTAAGACTCTTTCCTCTCACTCAGGGAAAGTAATTTATATTTAGTTAGAAATCATTTGAAGGAAACTATTTAGGTGTAGTTAAGGCTTATGACATACCAAGGAAGATTTTTTAAGTATTTAAACCCTGCCACGATATTAGTGTTTTTTTTACATTTAGGGACCAATGAGCTCCAGAATTATTTGTTGTTATGATTATCTTTTAATGAAGTTATTTTCACCAAGTGGTTAAAACGATAGGATATGCAGCCAACGAACTTGAGTCTGGATCTCAGGGTACTCTGTTTAACATTGGACAAGTTTCTTTATCTGTAAAGTGGAGACAATTCAGAACATTATTCAGAGATATGGTGTAAGGATAAAATGACATAATGCATAAAATATGATCTACATGGTGTCTGGCTCATGGTAACTGTTTAATAAATGTTAAAACTTATTGTTTTTTAAAAAACATGCCTCTGCTTTGGGATCTGGTCTTTTCTCTTTATTATAGCTTTAACATGATGAATATACTATTAGTCTCGTTTCTTTCAAGAACAGCATATGCTTCTGATGCCACACTGTGGGGTCAAGGACAGCTTCCCACTTTAATGCTTACTAATTCTAGCTAATCTGTTGGATTATTTATATAGAATCAAAACAATGGAGAATGGAAAGATGCCTGGTATCTGACCGTAGACTAAAACTCTCAGGGCATTGCCCTCTCTTCAGACTCAAAGGAGGACGATAAGAAAAGGAAAAGCTGACATGTTTCAGAGTATAAAAGTAACAATGAGGCAGAAAATGGAAGAATTAAGTAAATTTAGAGGCCTCTGTTGAGATCTATAATTTTGCTCCAGCAATCTGAAACTCAATTTTTGTGGTAATTTAAATGACTCTGCCTATCTTCCCTCCTTTTCTGCCTCTCTCCCCTTAGTTAAATTTAACAGTAGGGTTAATTAAGTGCTTCTGGGACATTGTAGTAACTAGTCAAATTCAATTTGAATTGTTTAATCAATAAAAGAAATAAGAGTTCTGCAAACTATGTTATTTTGCTTTTTTTCTTCCACCTAAGAATAGTGTTATGTATGTACTTTTGTAGAGCTTAAAAAGATTTCATAGGTAAAAATACACATTGCAATTTGTCACTCCTTTCCTGTGTGATAGACCTAAATACAAATAAAATGTTCATTATTCTTCTGAGCATGAATTAAACAAATGTATGATACAAAATGAAACTGCCTTTGTATTATCTTCGTTCTAAGACAGAATCGATTTAGAAGATGTGAACAAATCACATTAATTTAATAGGCATTAGTTGGTGTTTCTTCTTTGAGGGACAGTAATTAGTGTGACACAGCTTGGCCCTCTTAGCTTCTTCCCTTTTTCCTTACCAGGGCAATATGTATGAATTGTCTGATTGATACATTTTGAAGCAGGAACTGGGTTAATGTAGGCAGTATCATCCTTCCCTTACGGATCTGCCTTCTTCCAGAGAAAATGCATTCTATTCTACACCAGTCCCATTCATAAACTTCACTCAGAGTTTGTCAATCCCTGCACCACTGATATTTTAAACAGATAATTCTTTGTTGTATCCATTGTCTTGTGCATTGTACGATGTTTAGCAGCATCCCTGGCTTATTTTATCCACTAGATGCCAGTAACACTCCCTCACTTGTGACAACCAAAAACTTTCTCCAGGTATTGCCAAATGTCGTCTGAGAGGGAGATCACTCTCAGTGGAGAACCACTGCTTTGAGGCTTCACAGGGACTACTGCCCCAGACTGAATGGAAGACTCAGCCTAATTCTGATTAACCCAGCCAAATCCTACAGTAACACTGTCAGTAATAGAGGTGGTACTTTAAGCTCCATCTGTGTAACTCATTTGTTTCTCTTTGAAACAGTCCAAACTCTGAAGGGGGTTGGTTATGGGCCTTCTACAATTTCAATCATAAAGAACACAATTAGGTTTCTTTGTTTGTTTGAAAAAGTTAACTACAAATGCAGTATGAGTCCATGGATGAGAAGGAAGAAGTAAAATATTTTATAATTTTGAATTCCCTGTCAATATTAATAATTAGTCCAAGAGCCACATTGTTGCTTATTAAGCACATATTATTACTGTAGATATGAAATAGGATGGAAACTTTTGAAAGAGATCAGAACATGTTCAGAGAAAGGGATATATTTTCCTAGTCTCACTTTGCCTGGGAACTATTTCTCACACTGTTGAGATTAACGGACAAGAGTGTAGACTCTGGCATCAGACAGGCTTGAGTTATTTATTAGATCTGTAACTGTATTTAATATAAACATTTTCAGGACTTCCCTGGTGTTGCAGTGATTAAGAATCTGCCTGCCAATGCAGAGAACATGGGTTCGAGCCCTGGCCCGGGAAGATCCCACATGATGCAGAGCAACTAAGCCCGTGCGCCACAATTACTAAGCCTGTGCTCTAGAGCCCTCGAGACACAACTACTGAGCCCACGTGCTGCAACTACTGAAGCCTGCGTGCCTAGAGCCCATGTTCCACAACAAGAGAAGCCACCACAGTAAGAAGCCTGCACACTGCAACGAAGAGTAGTCCCCGCTTGCTGAAACTAGAGAAAGCCCATGTGCAGCAACAAAGACCCAATCCAGCCAAAAATAAATACATAAAATAAATAAATTTATTAAAAAAAACATTTTCTCTGATCTTGTTTTCTCACCTCTAAAAGAGGCTAATATTGGTACCTCCTTCACACATTCTTATTTTTGAGGATTACATTAGATAATGTGTGTCAAGTACTTATCACAGTATCTGGCATGTAGGAAACTCTAAAAGAATTACAGCCATTATTCTAATTTGCACTCAAAATGATGACAGCAGGACAAGTATCTATGTATGATGTGCTCAGGGCAGAAAGCAGATGGATCATTGAGACTCTGCGATCAGCAGAGATAGAATAATTAGGACATCAGACCACAGAGTGTAACCCAGTTGCTGAGCAAGCTTAGAAGGATGATGTAACAAAAAAGACCACGAGACTGTAGCTTCAGCGCATACTGCAGCACAGTGAAACATGCAAACCCAAAGAGCGAGAGAGGGACATTTCCCAATCAATCAAAGGAAAAAAAAAAATCACAGAAAATGTGGCCATCTTTAGTTGCCTCTGTTGGAAAGAAGAAGTCTTGGTTATTAGCAGGTATGTTTTGGATTTAAGTGTATGTGGAAGGTGTCAAAGGCCTGCAGGCTGCCAGATTTTGAAGGTCCTTCTATATACTTCATAGGAAGATAACTGGAGAAGAAAGAGAATAGGATGACCCCAAACAGTCAGTGACAGTACTGAACTATTTCCTCTAACCTCAAAATATTTAGCACCCCATTGATTTGGAAATAGTTGTTAAATATAAATCACAATTGCTGTGCATATTGAAATCATCAACATAAAGAATGCATAGCTTAATTTTCCAGTAACCATTTTGGTGGCTCTCACTTAACTCATTTATGAAAGGACCGTGTTCAAAAGTATTGTTAAAATGGAAACAGATGAACACAAGTGGACACAACCAACCATGTGAACACAGGACACAAGTGGACACAACCAACCATATGAACACAGGGAATCTGCATAGAAAACAACTTCTCTCAATTGCGTCTGACAACAGTATTCATTCTAGTTCCACAAGCGGTGCCTGAGTCGGGATTGTTACTAGATAACCGATTCTTGCAGTAGCAGGTTAGAGAGACATTTTTACATTGTGCTAAGTGGGTTCAATGACCCTCAGGTACAACCTTTCCCCTACCTGCTCAGCTGTTAAGGCAGTAAAACAAAGGTGGTTAACAAGCCAGGACTCTGGTGGGGGATGTGAAGTAGAACACTGTTATTCTGCTTTCTTTCTGCCTCCGTAGATATTGGCTTGATCACAATTATTCTGAGGGTCCTACTGCAAGGACAGTAGAGAGTTGTCATGGAAAAAAAGTAAAAGAAAAGAAAATCATAAAACTTAAGAAAGTTTCCTATACATTCTACCCTTTGGAGAGTTTTCGAGAAGAAAGAGAATAATGTCTTTGATTGTTGAATTTTCAATTTTCCCAGAAGGAGTTCTGCACTCTGTGGAAACAGGAAAACCAATGTGATTAAACATCTCTTTTATCTTAAGACTCTTCTCACAATTTGAAAAATTCAAGGTACTATAGTTCAAATTTAATATAGTCCCTTCCCTACCTTCATTTCACATGGGAAGAATGTTAAATAGAAATCTAGCAAGAAGCTAAAAGTTAGTCTTAGGAAATATTTTTTATGTTAAACAAAATCCTTAAAAGTATAATGCAATATAACAGTAAGATAGAGATCTTGCTTTGTGTGTATATCAATTTCCTCATTGTCCATGTAAATTCATAGTTTTGAGGGAAACTGTCATGTAAAACAGCTATTTCACCATTAGAATGTCCCTGTGATGATACACAACTATTCAAATATTTTAAAAATATGTTTAAATACTGCGTGGGGAGAAGTGAACTATATTTTTTAAAACTCCAAATAATTTTTGTCAAACTTTTCTGAACTGGTTTGGTAGTAGAGTTTCTCAAAGGACTTCGAAAAAGTGAAAGTTCTGGGGTTTCCCTGGTGGCGCAGTGGTTGAGAGTCCGCCTGCCGATGCAGGGGACATGGGTTTGTGCCCCGGTCCAGGAAGATCCCACATGCCGCGGAGCAGCTGGGCCCGTGAGCCATGGCCGCTGAGCCTGCGCGTCCGAAACCTGTGCTCCGCAACGGGAGAGGTCACAACAGTGAGAGGCCCGCGAACCACAAAAAAAAAAAAAAAAAAAAAAAAAGTGAAAGTTCTATATCATTATTTTAATAGTATTTACACACACTGTAAAATGGATAAATGAAGTCAAAACTCAAGCTCAAATTAAGACTTATCTTTTTGATCTTTGGAGGTTTGATACCTTGAGTTGATTTTTTTTTTTAACTCAGAATTTCTTAGATCTACTTCCTGTACAAAGCATACTACATCTTAAGAGTTAGCTGAGCATTGTCCGTTTGCTTACAGAAGGCGGAAGAGCTAGGAAAAGCTGGAACCTGTGAAGTTGCCTAAATGTAACATGCTCTTTCTGGACTCTATAAGCTTGCAGAGACAGTTTCCTTTAGCTAGACTGTCCACTGCTCAATTCAATGCTACTTGTTCTTCAAAGGTCATTTCAAATATCACTCCTCCTTTTGTGAAACCTTTAAAGTGTTTCCATAGCACTTTGTGAATATGTACAGTGTGTCAATATCTCTAGTTTAAATACTATCTGTCTGACTAAATTTCCAGCTAGGTCTTATGCATCTTTGTGCCTGTTTGGTTTCTTCTCTTATCACTCATCCAATAAATAGTTGCTAAATAAATACTGAATGAAAAGTTTATCCATCAGATAGTGAAGCTGACAGGGAATAAAACTCAGCCAGTGATGCTGAAGGAAGGTTTCATCTGTGCATCTGAAAGATAGGGCATGACAAAAATAAAATCTTGATTCATGATACTAGCATTAGTTCTGCCATCCATCCCTAAATGTAGAAGTCATTCTATAAAACCTTCTCCTAATTTATATTTTCTGTCCAGTCAGTTATGATTCTGACAGTTCTACTTTGACTCTAATTCTGCCTCCTTCTTTAGCATACCAAATGCTATGGTGTTAGTTCAGAACCTACCTTGCAACTCCACCAAGAAATGTATCGCTGCTGTTACATATAGATTTCCAATATACATAATAAATGTACTTACTGCTTATTTGGTTTAAATTGTAATACTTATCTCACTTTTATCTGCTTATAATTCCATCTTATCTTTTTCTTAAAAAAGTTCTTACTAAATTCTCACTTTGTATCCTGTACTATGCTGAAGGATATAGGGGATATAAAAACAAATTTATATCACAAATACTTATCCTTGGGGTTCTTATATCTCAGTAGAAAGAAAAAAGCAAATGTAAGTCAAGGGCAACTGGGACATGATGGAGACTTTATAAATATTTGTGGAATGACTGAGTAAAGTTTAGCTTTGCAAGATAAAGATCATAAGCACAATGGTAATGTAGAAATGCAGGAAATCAATCAATTCTGAAATACAGGAAGGAGATGCCAGTAAAAAGACAGCTGGAAGTCAAAGAGTTAGGGTGATTTGTGGAAGTAGATAGTGAAAAACAGTCTAGATGACAAAAACAGTGGCCTCAGATGTTAGGACCTTTAAAAAAGAGATGTAAATATAGGTGCATAGACTAGAATTTTCACAGAAAATTTTCATAAATGACCATACTGTAGAGAAAGGTTTTAGTATCTTTTGAGTTCACATCCTTTGCTTTCTTCATCATGCCAGATGGCCTTGACCTTGGATGTGTCTGTAGATCCTGGCTCCCGTGTGCTCACTAAGAGTGAGAACTGCTTGCCCTGATTTCTCTTTACCTGACACCATCATGTTTCTCACTCATCACTGTCTTTGTGGAGTAGATTTTTGGCATGCATTACATGCATTTGATTGATGTACCATAGGTATACTGTGGATAAATGTTCTAATTTTGATAAGCATTGTAAGCTGGCAAGCTAGTGGCTCAATCTGAAAAGACAAACCTTGTACAATCCAACAAGAAATCTTTCCAGCTAAAAACAAAGCAACAGACCTTTTACTGGCTGGGTCAGAAAATTGCATCTGTTAAGCTCACCTGGTAGAATTGTTGTTTTTGGTCCACAAGGGAGCTGATGAAAAGGAAAGTGCAAAATACACACAGAAAACATGGGCCTTCCTAGAGAGAGGTCAGTAATTAGGGGAATTTGCTTGTGTGTTACAGATGGCAGATGCCAGAACCATATAACGTGAATGAATCTGCATTTTGTAGTTGGTTTCATAGTAGAAAAACTCTCACTGTTTTCATTTTCTGAGTGTGGCTGTGCCTCTAAGCTTATCCAGTGGTAATGGTCTGCATTCTGATATGAGAGAGAATAGACGTCTGCATTCACAAGTAGGATGGGCTTCCTTCAAAAGTAGAACTGAACTGCCTTTGGCAACACATTTCTAGAAGATGTTCATTTACAGCAAGGGGGAGTTTACACATGATTACTTTGCTGATGTATTCACTTAACACTTGTGGGTGGATATGAGTGGGAAAATTGCCCAGTTTTAATTTTCTGTTAAAAACTGATTCTGCTGTATATGATCATCTACAACAGCTAAGTCCAACCATCTGAAATAGTTAAGAGTAAACAGAGAGTGAAGAGACATCAATGGAAAGTGACTAAACCACCCAAGTAATGAAGGAGAGGGGGGAAAATATTACCCATAACATTCCATCAGTCCAGTTTCTTACCTTTTTTCAAGCTGCAGCTTTGAGAGAACTTTATTCTAGGTCTATGCTCTCTGCTTCATTATACACTATTTGTATAATCAAAAAACAGACAAAGATGTCTTGGGACCATAATCCTGTTGGAGACACTCACCTTACAGGGATTTGATGTAATCATCAGATTCATTATAACTAAATTTTATATCCAAATGAGAGAATAGGGGAAATAAAGGACAGTAGATAGGGTGAAAAGTAATATATACTTAATATTTACAGAATATATATTATGGAAGAGTTAAAAACCATTAAGGGCCAACAGCTGCATGCAGAATTTTGCAGACTGTTCAAATGGAGAGAGATGGATTTGTGCATCTGTATCTACTCTGGCTGCAGTCTGACTGTAGTTATCAGCACTTATGACTGATATCCCTTAGCCTCTAGGGCAACATTCAAACTCATGGGTAGAAACAAAACAGAAATGGTTGAGCTAGGAAGAGAGCATTTATGAGATCATTGCAAACAGTTCATTTAAAAGGTTTTCAAAATATGGTTTTAATATTGCTCAGTGACTTCATTCCGAAGACTTTTAAAGGCACTCGCCTTAAATATTGTAAGCTCATAAACACTGCTCTTCCTGTTTCTTTCTTTTACTGTTCCACAATGTTAGTTTCAACATTGAAAAACGGAAGTGCACAGATTGGCTTTTGTGATCATTACAGAGCTCAAATCCTACTTTGGTATCCAGCAACAAAAATCATTAAATGCTAATATGGCTGTCTTAAAAAATAGATATTAACATACCTAAAATGATGTCAAAATTTTTTGTTGATGCTATGGAGATCATTACATTTGTCACTGCGGTCTGCCAGTAAATTTCTCTTGCCAACAACCCTTGGGTTCTATGTACGTGTTTTGCACTTTCCTTTCCTTCAGCTCTCTTGTGGACCAACACTAAAGAATGTGAAAGTTTAAAATAGTTTTAACTGTCAGAGTGTTTAATAGATGTTATCTTCTTAATGCCCGCTTCTACTAGCTCTTCAGCTAGAAGTTTCTATTACAAACATCATCACTAATAATTACAAAAAGAATAAGGATGGTTCTCAGCTTTAACACTCTGTGAGATTGCTTAGATTTTGTGACTGTTTGTAATGCTATATATGGAATTTTTAAATTCTTAATTAAATTGTTGGACAGGTAATCATTAATATGGCTCAAATATATAAATGAAATAAAATGAAAATTTACTCAGCTGCCTTCCTCAAAAGAAACTACTGATACTATATTATTTCCATGGGTGACCTTCCAAATAAATACTTTGGGAATTAATAAGCATATGAAAAGTTATAACTAGATTAAAGTCAACTCTTTTCATAAATGCCACTATTATATAAAACATGCTCTGAATTTTGATATTATTATATTAATACTATAGTTGCAAATAAAGTTTTCAATAGACACCTCATAAAAATGAATATATCTCTTCTGGCATATTTTGAAAAGTGCTACAAAGTCATAATTCTGAACTATGTTGTGTCAACAATGTCATTGTGATAGACTTTAATGTGGCCCACTATGTTCCCAGTCTCCTAATATTTACACCTATGTGTAATCCCCTTCCCTGGAGTGTAGGAGGGAACGGTGATTTGCTTCTAACTAATAACGTAGGGAAATGTTAATAGCTTGTCCCTCTTGTGATTATGTTACCTATATAAGAATACATCTTGTTAGCTGACCTGCTCTGGAGACTTTCTTTGCTGGTTTGATGAGGAAAGTAGCTATATTAGGAAAGCTCAAGTGGGAAGAATCTGCAGGCAACATCTCAGAATTGAGGACATCCTCCAACCAACAGCCATCAAGAAGCCAGACTCTCAGCCTTACAGACTCAAGAAAATAAATTCTACCAACAATCTGATGGAAATATGGAACAACCCAGAAGTGAGATCTTCCCCAATCAGACCATCTTATGAGAATCACCTTGTCAAACACCACCAGCATTACAGCCTTGTGAGACCCTAATCAGAGGATCCAGTTAAATAACTATACGCATATATTTTCATACTGAAAGACTTGCCAATGAACAATAATGAGATAAGATGAAAGTGAAGATGAATGTCAATTAACATGAGACACAAAAATCATTAACAGGATATATTAGTTTGTATTAAGTAATATAACAAAACACTTGCTGTATTGTCACAGGATGTACCTTCTAAATACAAAATAGTATAATACGGTCTTTCTTGCATAAATGTCAGCATAGGAGGGCAATGAAGTTATAAACAAAAACACGTGTCTCATATGGTATGCACTGTAATTTCTCTTAAAGTTAAAAATAAGAACTATTGCTAAAGATTATGCCATAATGTAACTGACATATACCAAATTCATGATCACACTCTATGGGATCTTTAAAAATTGTCGTTTGAATATCTATTCTATTTAAAATTTATTTATTTGTTGTTTTAGTGGCACACATAAATGTTGTATTCGTCTTTTAGTATTTCTCTGCTCTACACACAGGGAAAGAAGTTATGATTCAGATAAAGAACACTGATGATTCTTTGGTGGATAGGGGAAAATGTAGGGAAGAAAATTAAGGAAGCATAAAAAGAAATGGGCTTGAGTGAGTATTCTCTTGGCTTTGACTTCTGTTCTCAGAATTTCTTACACCTGGGCCCCTTACACCGGCACCGCTCTTCTGCTCTTGATAAGCCCACAAAGTTGAGGACCTGATCCAAAGCCTGAAGCAGGACTTCTTTTCCCTTGTTTCTCTTTTCATTTTTGTGACCTTTTTCTCTAGCTAAATGAAGAAGCCCAATGGTATGGACATGGGAATAATGGCCCAGTGTTGTCACTTCACCTGTTTTTAATTTAGGCCTTATGTTAGTAGGTCAAAAGTAGAAAACATGTAAGGTAGGTCAGCTCGAGGATCCCAAATATAGTTTATTTTTTTTCAAATAACCTTTTTATTTCAGTATACATTTTGATTCACAGAAAAGTGTGACTACAGATCAGAGAGTTCCCATATACTCCATATTCATTTTCCCATATTAATTACATCTTACATTAGTGTACTGTCACAATTAATGAACTGGTATTGATAATTTGTTACTAATTAAAACCCATACTTTTCCTCCCAGATTTCCTCAGTTTTTACCTAATGCCTTTTCTCTATTCTAGAATCCTATCCAGGATGCCACATTGCGATTAGTCATCATGTCTCTTTAGGTTCCTTTTGACCATAGAATCTCTGACTTCCCTTGTATTTAATGACCTTGACGGTTTTGAGGAGTACTGCTCAGGTATCAATGTTTTGTAGAATGTCCCTCAACTGGGATTTGTCTGATGTATTTCTTTTGATTGGACAGAGGTTATGAGTTTTTTGTTGGAGGACTGGAGAGATAGGTTCTGTTCTCATTACATCATATCAAGGGTATATAAATCAACAAGACTTATCATTGTTGCTATTAATCATGATCACCAGGCTGAGGGAGTGTTTGCCATGTTTCTCTACTATGAAGTTATTCTTTTTCTTTTCTTTCTCTTTCCAAAGTGTACCCTTTGGAAACAAGCCACTATTCATTCCACTCTTAAGGAGAGGAGTGTTCTATACAGAGTTTTAACACTAGTGAGTACCAGGATGGAATTCTGATTTGGGATACAGTAAAATGTTATAATGATAGTATAGACGTATTGCTATAGCCATATAACATGTATTCTCAATTATTTATCCAATTTATTTATGCATTTTATCTATGTATCTGCTTATCTAAAAACTATTACTTTCTAAATTGTGTACACTTCAGTGGTAGGGATGAACTCCAGAGACCCAAAGAGAAATAGAAAGGTTTTACAAGACTGTGAGTTTTCAAACTATCTCATGAAACATTGTTAAGTCAACAATATTGCAGAAGCAGTAGAATTGATTGAAAAGAAAAACACCATGAAAAGGAAAAAGAAGAAAAGTAATGAAGGAGATCAAGAGCAGAAAAGATTCTCTGGATTGAAGGCATCTATATTAAAAGAGCTATAAGGGAAACTTTCTTAGGAGCTGTATATAATTATAATAACAGGCAAACAAACAAAAGGAACTTGTGGGTTATTTAGAATCAACCAGCAAGGAAAACATTTTTTTCTGTTTTTTTTTTGCGGTACGCAGGCCTCTCACCACCGTGGCCTCTCCCGCTGCAGAGCACAGGCTCTGGACACGCAGGCTCGGCAGCCATGGCCCACGGGCCCAGCCGCTCCGCGGCATGCGGGATCCTTCCGGACTGGGACACGAACCCACGTCCCCTGCATCGGCAGGCGGACTCCCAACCACTGCACCACCAGGGAAGCCCCAGGAAAACATTTTTTAAAGAAAAATGTTTTGAATTTTTCACAACCAAAACACACTTGGTACTTTAAATTTATATGTATGTGCACACACACACACATGCCTGCATATTAGATATAATATGTATAAATATGTATATATTCTAAGGACTTTGGTATATAATCATGAATCCATACCATTGTAGAACAAATGTGATTGTACCATTCATACCATTGATTAATTCACACCATTGTAGAACAGATGTCCAGCTAATATAGCAAAAGATAATCATAAAATTTTACTCACAAACTAGGGAAATTAATACAATATATCCAATATGAAATCCATCTCAAATGACAGAGGAGATGTTCTGGCTCATTTATCTGAGTAATGTAGATGTAAGGAAGGCTTGAGACCTAGTCTGAGAAGAGATTCATCTCTCTTTCTTTAAGATTTCTTCATTTTTGTTCTCTTCCTTTGTCCTTAGGCTGATATCCTCATGATTAAAGGTAATGAGGAATAACAGCTTCATTTTTCCATAGGTGGGGAAAAAACACTTCTAACCTAGCTATTGAAAGGATAGTACTACAGTTCTCTCACAAATGAACTGATCCTTTTGAGTAGGGGAATGGAATTTGTTGTTGGTTTAACAGACCTTTCTACCAAACCACTCTAACTCTCAACATCTACCTCCTCAACTCCATTTGCTGGTCTGTTTGTTTCTGAAACGCAAGGACTCTATGCTAGGCCTATGAATACCCAAACAAAAACATGGTGAGTGTTCAGAAGAAGAAAATATAGTGGTCAAATATAACAAATGTTCTACATCCTGACATATTTAGGAACATATTTTTTTCCTATACTAATATGTTGTTAGTTACGAGTTCCTGTGTATGTTCTGTTTCTTATCCAGAGAATATGAATATGATCCATATACTTAACTATAATTTAATGATCAATAGATCACATGATTTCAAAATCAAATCTTATGTACTAGATATGTAATTATTTTAGGAAATTTTAAGGGGGTCTCAGAACACTGAAAACATAGCAATTTTTATTCTGCTATCAGTAATATAGTTACTCTGAATTAAGCAAATGCATGGTTCCATGAGTGTACTGTGAAGCCAGGTATGTAACTTTTTTTCTCCTCGAAGGATTTTAAGCTTTGAATGCAAAAATTACATTTTCATGTTTAGTTTTCTCATAGCCCAAATTTTGAAACGTTTCCTAGTATATGATCTCTAGGATAAAACTGGAATAAATAGTAACTTAATACTGTCTTTAGATTGGTAAAATATGTATATAAACATTTCAATTTTGGACAAATAATGATTTTGTCAATGAGACAAATATATGTTTATTTAATTTGTTTATCTTTTGTAAGAGTTCATTGAGGTACTACACATCTGACATTATTGTTATCATTGGTACTTAGCATTAATATAACACATTGATATTTCAAAATGCTATAATTATTAATTAGTCATAGTTCATAACACTCCTGTAAGGTAATACGGTGATTAGAGAAAATTAAGTTACAAATAATGCAGGTTGCTACCCTGAAGGAATTATCATTTACAAGTGAATATATTCCAAATTAAAAGTGAGTAATCTGTGGAATTTTTGAGCTTCTTGATTGATATATATGCAAGACCAGATAATAAGTCGAAAAGTATGTTTATTACATTCATGGCATTTTGGGCCATTTTATTTAATATTATAACATTTGGATACTCTCTGTTCTGAAAAGCTTGCATATAAATGTGCTTAGACTTTTCCATTCTCCTTGAAATGACAGATTAAAAATCCTGAACAAAAATTTCTGTAAATCATGTATTTATCCAGCCTCTAGGCCTCACTTTTATTACAGAAGTTATATATGTTGTTATTTATTTTAAAGGTTCCTTAGGAAATCTCCAACAATTTCCAATTTGTTAACCTCTTCCAGTATCTCTACTCCATTTCTAACAAAGCCCATGTACTCCAAAAAGTCATATTCTTTATGGCCTTTGAAATTCATCATAATTATTTGCCAAAAATTCTCCTTAAGTTTAAAAGGCTTCTGTGACCCTTACCTAACTGTCAAGTGACAGAAGGAGAGCAACGTAGAGTTTCCAAGAAGATTCAAGTAGCATAAAAATAAGGGGTAATTTTCATATTGATTTTAATAATTATGTCCTTTTTTTATGGCTGTCTGAGGCCCTCATTCTCCATTTCTCACAGCAATGGAAAAACTCTCCAAGACATAGATACCATAATTAATTTGCCATTTTAATGGTAATAAAAAGCCTAAATATACTAACAGCATTTCTTAATTTTTCTACTAAGCTCAAACATTTTCCCTAGGAATGGAAGATTGTTAAAGAAACTATCCTATATGAACAACGTAGATTAATATTTTCAAATGTGTCTTCTGAAAGTAATATGCTTTTCATTTGTTCTCTAATCCCTAACTCAGATGGGAAGTGTGCTTTCTATTGAAATATGTACACGTATGTGTATTTGTATGAATAATTATGTATAGTTACAGAGAGATATATCTATTTACATAGATACATCCATACATATACCTATCTATCTCTCTATATATATCTAAATCGGTCTATCTATCTATCTATCTAGCATCCATATCTGTCTATCTACCTATCTTTATAGATGCATATATGTTTAATCATATAAAATTGCTGATATTTTACTGTATTTGACCTACAGAAAAGGCAGTTTCATTGCCTGATCCAATAGTAGCTACTAGGGAAATTTGGTTAGAAGTATAGTAGCAATGCTGGCGTGATGGAATTAATACTGTCCTTGGCAATTAGACTTCTTGTTTTAATTCTACTATTCACAAGATCAAAGGTTTTGAGAGGGACATCTTTCCAGGACAGTTTCATCATCTGCAATATAGGAAAGTTCATCTAGGTCTTGGCTCTTTTCTCCTTAGCTTCAAATTTATTTATGCTCATTCATTAATTCACTCAATCAATATTTTGTGTTTTTTTGATACTTAATGTGTTATAGGCAATTTTCTAGGTTTTGAGAGTACAGCAGTGACCAAATTAGGCAAAATTCCTTTATGAATTAGAATGAACACCGTGTTATCCTTCATTCTTTAAGAATTACAAAAATATTCTCCCAAGAAAATACACTAAATATACTATCCAGGACCTTATAATTATTCTGAATAGGAAGATCATTCTCTAAATCATAGGATACCTGCTGGGTACTGGGTGTAGACCACTGTCTATCCTAATACACCCTACACAAAGAAAGTTGGAGAATGCACTCAATTAAAGCCACTTTTGAAAATCTCCATCTCAAGATAATTCTAAAATCGGTCCAAAAATGTTATCTGTTTCAATAAGAAGAGGGCTTCCCTGGTGGCGCAGTGGTTGAGAGTCCGCCTGCCGATGCAGGGGGACACGGGTTCGTGCCCCGGTCCGGGAAGATCCCACATACCGCGGAGCGGCTGGCCCTGTGAGCCATGGCCGCTGAGCCTGCGTGTCCGGAGCCTGTGCTCCACAACGGGAGAGGCCACAACAGTGAGAGGCCCACGTACCGCAAAAAAAAAAAAAAAAAAAAGAATGCAATGAGTAGGAGCAACAGTTGTGGCAAAGAGGTAAAACAGCCATTACTAAATTTTCTTTTGTTTTAAATTCAGGGTTTGTCTTCTCAGTGATCTCTAAAGATCTATCTATAAAATTTCCTGGTTTTACATCCTATTGAAATATTTTATCCTCTTGTGAATATCTGGTAATACTAAGACATTTTTTTCCATAACTACTAAAGTTGTTGAATCTAGGTTTGTATTCTGTGGCCTTCTTCTTCCCATAGATCTTTTTGCCTAGCAACTGCATTCATTGCCGGAGGTGTCTAGAAAACTAGCAGAAAACACATTTTCTTCAAAGACTGCATTACACACACTCACCCTGACTGTTTTTTCTCACACCAATTCTGAAACCAATTAAAGGGTTATTTTTTTTTCCTTCCTGGCACCAAATAGTTGGTGTCTTTTCCACCATCACTTCTTCAACTCTCTGACACCAACTGGGTATGCAGTAATTCAATTCAATTCTAACACTATCTACCTGAAGTTAACATAAGATCCCACAAGTTAAAGGACCCAATCCCACAGGACTGCTCCCACTTCAGATGCTATTCACCAATTCTCGGTCACGAGTATTTCTGGCCAACTACCTAAAAATAAATCAGGGGTTCCCATAATTGCCCTTTAAATTTGATATTTCGCCAGAGAGACTCTCAGACATCAAGAAAGCGCTTTACTTACCATTACTAGTTTATTATAAAGGATACAACTTGGGAACAACCAAATGGAAGAGATTCATAAGACAAGATTTGGCAAGAGGAGTACAGAGTTTAGAGGTCCTGCCCTGGTTCATCATCTTCACAGCACCTTGATGGATTCACTCACCTAGAAGCTCTCTGAACCCCACCATTTAGGGTATTTTTATGAAGTCTCATTATGTAGGCATAATTGATTAAGTCACTGGCCATTAGTAATTAAATTAACTTACAGTCCCTCTCCCCTCCCTGGAAGTTTGGGGGTGGCAGCATTGAAAGCTCCAAGCTTCCAATTAATGTTTTGTATTTCTGGCAACTAGCTCCCATCCTAAAGATATCTAAGAACCCACCAAGAGTTTCCTCATTAGAACAAAAAACCAAATTCCTATAACCCTTATCACTTAGGAAATTCCAAGGGTTTTAGCAGCTCTGGGTGAGGAACTGAAGACAACAACTTTCTATGATACCATAACTGTATGTGTATGCAGAAATCTTTTTAACACAGTCCAATTAATGCAGTTACAGCCACACTAAAAGAGAATAGTTTGGGAATAACTAAAATTCATATTTTTTACCATCAAATGAGATGTAATTCTAATAATTGTCCAAATTAGTGAAAACAATTAGGTAATTTACTGGCTAGTTAATAATCCTTATACAATAAAATATAGTATGAATATATTTGTTTTCATTTTTTTATAATTATAAACTAGTAATTATACCTTGATAAACTGCAAAAATAATTCTCCTACAATTCTCTGGTATTATTCTCAAGGGATCTTTTTTTTTCTCTATTCACATTATTATGTCAAATTATTTTATTTGGAAGCATATGGAAAAACTTATTTTAGAATAAGAGGAACTAGTAGTTTTTTAATCTAATGAAGAAATGTTGGATTGTAAAAGTGTTTTTGTATAGTTATCAATCTATTCCTACTAGTTTATAATAAAATGCTATATATTTAAAATGTATTATTTATAACTATTCTACATTTAGATTTTTTAAATATCTGAACTTGCTGTTCCAGAAAATAATTGGTTTAATTTTGTGGATGTAAGACAATGCATGAAGATTTTCTTGATAAGTTAGGAATGTAAATGCTACCTAACAAAGGTGCTAAGAGTCTTCTTCCTAATAGAGAAGGAAGAACAGTGAAGCCAGATTACATGAGTGCTGAGTTTGATGTTAATGGACCCTGAGCCCTAGGAATATTAGTGTACCTATATTGTTTCTGCTGTGATCACCAAATACGTTAGTTTTAGCCTTGTTAACAGTACTATTTTTAAAAGTTATAAGGCCATGGTCTCAGTCACTTGCTTCTAGTGTAGTCATCAGACATTGATTTACTTGTTCATTACAGTTTTAGCACACTCTGCCAAAAATTTAAATTTGCATATGTTTTTTTTTCCTGCTCTTTCAAGGACTCTAGTAAAAATATGTACTTTAAAGACACCTTTAAAAGAAGAGACACCTTTATCACCCATAAATAAATAAGTCATCTGCAAGTTACCAAAGGTAGCTTTGCTTTTGGGTGGAGAGTGTTATAGAGGATGACTTAGAGTACTGAGAGAAGAAGATCCTAAGGTCATGGAAGGGTTCTTCCATCACATAAGACTTTTTGTCCTGTGAGAACCTAAAATGAGAACTTCCCAGACCTGGGAAGAGTCTGGAGAACATGAGGGTGTATAGGGTTGAGACTTTGGATACAAGAAATGGTGGTCACCTGAACAAATAGTAATTCAGAATTTCAGTGCTAACGGAGAGCCTTGAAGTGGGCAGTTTTGGGAAAATGAGAAGGTTTTGCAAATGGGCCTCATGAGAGTACTCATCTCAGTAGCCATTCTAGGAGTTCTAGGCTTCTGTTGTTCTCTGGACCCAGTTACCGGTTGCTTTTACTGTTGTTCCCCACTGTGGTCACTGCGAGATATAATGCACCTTGAAAAGCTTTTCATATGTGAGCCAGGAAGTTTGTTCTTTTAATATTTTTCAGATAGAATTTAGTTTGTCCTGCTGCCCTCTCCCCATTCCCTCATGGTAATTACTATGAGAGTTTACTATAAACTGTAATTCTTCTGGTTGTATTGAATTGGCAACTTACAGGGTAAGCAGTAGGATCTGGAGGATAGTCTGGGGCATTTCAATGGTATCCAGCATTGGAGGAAGGGAAAGTGCTTACTGTGTATCAGAGATATAATGCGGAAGATGAGAGTATTCCATCCTGTGTGAAATTCACATTATGGTAGAAAAAGATGTTCTAGTTAGGCTCTTGTGGTTAAAAGGAAGAGAGTCACTCAACTTATTTCTAATAACGAAGAACTTATTTTAAGAGTAACTGTTCAACCCAGGGAAAACTATTGCATAATTAGGCCATAAGCAAATAAAAATCACAGTGTCACAGATGAATGAGAAAATTTAGAAACCTAAGTTTCTTCAGGGATCTAAGACAGCACTGAGAACATTAGCTGTAAAAGATTGTACAGAATCATTAATAATTAGGTGCTCTGCTGTAATACCACTCTAGACCCTCCAAATTTCTGTTATTTTCCCCCTTTAAAACACTCTCACTTTTTCTTCTCTCCACTGCACATAGATATTTGATTTTCCAAAGTAGAACCCTTTACTTATAACTTTTACTTCCTCATAACTTTGGCATATCATGAATGTTTATGAACCTGGCTCTTCCTTACCAGTCATAAACTACTTCAGTTTCCTTGAATGAATCTTTCTAACTTTATTCCCTGCTAAAAATTACTTTATCACCCCTGCATTTTCTAGTTCAAACTGCTGAAAAATAAAATATAAACACCTAGTTCTTCTGTGTTTTCTGTTCAGTCTATTGAACAGGTAACCTTGGACTTGATGCTTCATCCATTGTCCCGATTTTCTCTGGCTTAAGGAGTCAGAAGTCAAGTGATTCAAAATGTGACTGTTTTGACTTTTCTTTAGTACTTAACAGTAAAAAAAACAAAAAAAAACCTTGAAATAGTCGACTTGTCTCGTACAAAGGAATAATTTCAGAACACTATAAAGAGTACTAGTGATAAGATAATGTAAAACATATAATGGGAACACAAGGAGGAAATAAACAACAACAACAAAAAAATAGGGAATCAGAGACAATATTATACAGACAATATACTTGAGCCAGAGTTAAGTGGCCATTTCCCAGGTCATTAAGTAGGTGAAAGAGCTTTTCAAAATGAGAGAATGTATGCTAAAGCAGAGAGATAGAAAACGCTGTTATATATTTGGGAAACCATAGTTTGTTTGGTGGAGAGAAGGTAAATATAGGAAATCTGTTGACAATCATTTGTAGTAATAGTTTAGGCCAGATAATGGACATGATTATGGATTTTATTCTTATATATCAATGGACATGTTTATGGATTTTATATTATTTATTGTATGGAAACTTAGAAGTGTTTCATGTAGGTATGTGCTATAATCAGATATATGTTTTAGAAAGAGCATTCTGGCAATAAATGAGATAGGGTTGAAGATGGGCTAGGTGAGTGATCCATTAGGAATCATTTACAATGATGCTGTGAAGAGACAACAAGGGAATGAAATGGCACTGATGATTGGAATAAAGATGTAAGGATAAATGCTGAAGGTTTTAAAGAAGAATCAATCATTCTTTTCTCTGCTAAATCACCCTGGCAACTGAGACCCTGAACATCTATCCTGAAAACAGAAGACCTGCAAGACCTTGATTGCAGCTTAGTACAGTGGGACTGAGGTTTGCATGTTTTCCACACCACCCCACTTCCACTTTGGCTAAACCAGCCGAACCTCTGAGTTTCTCCATAAATTTTCTTCTGGCAAGGTTCCAGCATTTGAGCATGACAATGGATTCTGTGTGCTTGAGAGCAAGGAGGAACCTGTCCTTAATTTAACTCCCTGAAATTTACCTTTGTGGGGGTATGGAGGTTTAAGAATCATAAGTCTGGATTTCCTGCATTAAAGAGGATTTTTAAAATTTAATTTAGGCTTAGAAAATAATTTTCCACTTAGAGGGTCAGAAACAATTTTCAGGAAATATGCAATGGTCTTTTTTTTACCTTTAGATACAAGCCTATTTGAATTTCAGAAGTTCCTACTTTATTTGTTAGAAATTTGAATTTTATGTCCAAAAGCATAATTATCACTAACAATAATGCACAACATCAACTTAGTTTTGTGGCCTCTTAACCTGTTTCATTTAAATATAGAAGTTTGTATTCATGTTATGATGCAAAATGTTCACTCTGAAGTAGGACCTAACTCAATTGTCTCAGCCACATTCTTCCTGTCTTTAGGTGTTTAAACTGCATGTGTAAATTATTTATGTTTTGGATATCAGGAATTTATTTCTTCCTTATAGTAAAAACAATTATTAATATTTTCATTCTCAACAAGAAAAAGGAGTTTCAATTTTTATATTTTAATAATATTTGGATAACTAAAATGCCATATGTGTATGATATAACAGCAATTTATTTTGAATGAAAAGGCAGCTGGCTACCTTCAGCAATAATCACTATTATAAGCATAATTTTTATGCCTTTAAGTTTTTATTTCAAATGTATGTTTGGGTATGTACATGGTATTGTCATAGAGCAAAGAATTTTACTATGTCAGAAATGTTTAGAGGCTTTTTTTCCTCCTAATTAATCTCAGAAAGTTAATTGATTCTACATCTTCTCTGACTTTCTCTGCAGGAAAATGGAAGCACTGATAATAATCTTAGTTTAATTAGAGTAATGGGCTAAGACTGAATTGCTGTAACAGCTGATAGGATTCGGACTTTGCTTCTTGGAAGTGTGATTCACATAAATACTAACAATAAAGGGTTATATGTATCCAGCATATATCAAAATCACTTTATTCGTAATACATCCCAGCCTGCTGGTCAGAGTTCTAACAGATTGTTTCCCCGAAGATATCAAAGGACATTTTATTTTTTAAAAGAAGATGAAATTTGAGGTAAAGAAAATAAATGTGGAGAGTCCCCTGAACTAATTACTAAATGATTTGTTTACACAAATTTGAAAATAATTTAAGTATTTAACTTGACACTTTTAATTGATTGATTGAGCTCATATTGACATATATAGTAGAGAACAAGATAACTTAAAAAATATGTATACATATACTAAAGAAATTCAACAAAGTTAAGGACACAAAAGGGAATTAACAATGAGGTTATGATAAAAATAGATGCTATAAATTCTATGTTTTTGCCAGAAGTGGGCTGGAATTTTGACATTAACCAGTGAACATGAGAGGAGAAACCTAGTTATTTACAAAACCTACAAAATTCTTAAGATAAATGCAGAACAGTTGTTTAGGAAACATACTGATTAAACATAGGAAACATACTGATTAAACATTAGGAAACATACTGATTTAATCAGATATTTCTGATTAAACAAACTTAGGAAGTGATACAATAAAGTTAATGTTCTTAACACTGTTAAGAGTATTCTGTATGTAAAATTCATAAATGTAGTATAAAAATGTAATATAAAAATGCAGTATAAAAAAGCAAAAAAATACTGGTGTAGAGTAATGAACAATGTATCAAGGCCCAGTGCTGAATTTAACAGTATTATTTATTAGCTTGATGTTTTACCTGTATTCTTCCTCTTACAAACTTTATTTTATTTATTTATTTATTTATTTTTGCGGTACGCGGGCCTCTCACTGTTGTGGCCTCTCCCGTTGCAGAGCACAGGCTCCGGACGCGCAGGCTCAGTGGCCATGGCTCACGGGCCCAGCTGCTCCACGGCATGTGGGATCCTCCCGGAACCGGGGCACGAACCCGTGTCCCCTGCATCTGCAGATGGACTCTCAACCACTGCGCCACCAGGGAAGCCCTCCTCTTACAAATTTTAGTCTAACAATATAAACTCCAAGATTTGGAATGACAACCAAAAGATATAAGAATTATTCTATTACATGAAGTTTTATAACAGGCAAAATGAATCAATAGCGATTTAAATTAGAACCATTTTTGCCTCCGGGGAGATCTGAGAAAGGGCATGAGGAAGTTTTTGGATGATAGAAACAGTGTTTGGGATGGTGGTTACATAGATGTATATGTGTGTCAAAACTCATCAAACTATACATTAAATTGGGTACATTTTAATATATGTGAATTATAGCCCAATAAAGTGATTTAAAAACACAATTCCATGTATATTAATTTAATTTATACTTGACTTATTTTCTACTATGGCACACTATTTTTCCATA
Source organism: Delphinus delphis (assembly GCF_949987515.2). Taxonomy (NCBI): domain Eukaryota; kingdom Metazoa; phylum Chordata; class Mammalia; order Artiodactyla; family Delphinidae; genus Delphinus; species Delphinus delphis. Next base: position 39,110,539 of record NC_082700.1, read on the forward strand.
TCAAAATGTATTATGTTGTAATGATTTTATCCTCTTCACATTTAAAAGACAAAGGATGTATTTACCTTGTTTACCATCATATTCCTAGTGACTGACTCATATGTTTTTTAAATGAAATAGATTATAAGATCCCCAAGGTTCTATTTTCATAGATAAGCTTGAAACATTTGAGCTATCAAAAGTTTCTTTATTTAAAAATTAGGCCGCTATAAATGTCCTGCAACTTAACTTCAAAGGTCTCTGATTCCCAGAGGAGTGAAACATTTACAGTAATATGACTACACAGCTGTACGCTTATCTATCTATATTGAATGTATGTGTGTGATAGTGTACCATGGTATTAGCTTAATTAAACAGGTAGGCTTTATGAATATAATTTGATGTACATATGAGCTACCTGGACTAAATTGAAAATTCTGTCAAAATTGCAAATAATTATATTGGTATTTTCAAAATATTTTTGTCACTAGTTTGTGTATTGTTATCAGTTTTTACTTAATAATGAAATGGGAATAATTTATAGCTGAACTCAATGGTACTTTTAAATATTTACCCTCCCTTCACTTCTCCACCATGTAAAGAACTATGATATTACATTTCCAAGGCAACAGGGAGTGGTACTTTTCTAGGCAATCCTGGCAACTACCTTAGACCACAGAGCAGTTCCATTGCATAAGCAACTTTACAACTATGGTTTCACCTAAGAGAGACAGAATGGAATGTCACAAACCCAGAGGGAATTCTTGAGTATCTTAACATGTCTGGGCTTCAGTTATGTTATTTTTAAAATAAAGAAATTGAGCTAAATGTTCTTAAAGATCTCATTCAAATCTAACCCTCTATAATTCTGCTATTTTATCACAGCTTTCTTCTTTTTAAGATGTCAACCTGAAGGTTAGAATATGATATGAAATATGAAAAATGAGATTATCCTTTAAACACTTAGGATGACATAGTAATGACTTTTAAATTTTTTTCTCACGTATGTCTCAGAAACGTTGTCTCTACTGAATGCACAAGTAATGACTTAAAAAATGACCCTTTGAATAATTTTCTCTCAACCTAAAAGACTTTAAGTAATATGAAGAATTATGACCTTTTGATCTTACATATTTTCTACTTCATATTATTATTTTTTTAACATCTTTATTGGAGTATAATTGCTTTACAATGGTGTGTTAGTTTCTGCTTTATAACAAAGGGAATCAGCTATACATATACATATATCCCCATATCTCCTCCATCTTGTGTCTCCCTCCCACCCTCCCTATCCCACCCCTCTGGAGGTCACAAAGAACCGAGCTGATCTCCCTGTGCTATGCAGCTTCTTCCCATTAGCTATCTATTTTACATTTGGTAGTGTATATATGTCCACACCACTCTCTCACTTCGTCCCAGCTTACCCTTCCCCCTCCCCGTGTCCTCAAGTCCATTCTCTATGTCTGAATCTTTATTCCTGTCCTGCCCCAGGTTCTTCAGAACATTTTTTTTTTTAGATTACATATATATTACTTCATATTATTCTTAAAATCCAGCACAATAACTACAATTTAGTAGTACTTCCTTGATAGCTATACATTATTGTCATAGAAGAAGACATAATTGAGAAAAAAAATTATCATTGTCATTTGTGCTATAATAATTACCTCTTTTATGGCCACTTTATAAGCATTTTATACTGAACATTAAACATTTACCATTAAACAAGAACATTAAAAATGAGAAATTAAAAACCTGTATATTTTAATAGATATTATTGCTTCAACCCCAAAGTTTCTTCCTCATGGTTTTGTGTAAGGCTTTCAATATTAATAGCTTGTACACATACAAAATTTCTTAGCAGATGGATATCCTGTTCAGTATTGAGTACCTTATTAATTATTCAAGAAGTTGTACGTCTAGTTACAGGATCAAGAATGTCATTAATCATTAATACTGCTTGCTTAAATGCATTAGAATAAGCATTTACTTCTCACAATAGAAACACCAAATGTATAGAGTATCTCTGTTTAAAAATTGCTTTCTCATTTCCACCACTTAAAAGTCAGTTCACATTTAGTCCTCAAAGCTATATTCTATCACAGGAGTATTGCCTTCATTCTGTCCTTTCAGTAAGTCAATTTTAATGGATATTTAAATTACTTTCTAACATTTTATATATACTTTTTTTTTTTTTCGGTACACGGGCCTCTCACTGTTGTGGCCTCTCCCGTTGTGGAGCACAGGCTCTGGATGCGCAGGCTCAGCGGCCATGGCTCATGGGCCCAGCCGCTCCGCAGCATGTGGGATCTTCCCGGCCCGGGGTATGAACCCGTGTCCCCTGCATCGGCAGGCGGAATCTCAACCACTGCGCCACCAGGGAAGCCCTTTATATATACTTTTAACTGAACTTTTTTTCCAAAGATAATATCTTTAAACTATATTTCAAAAAATGTAGATTTGGAACACCTCTTAGAGTCCTATAAATCTGTAAGCACTTTCAAATACAATAAAAGGGTTAGGAATTTGAAGGCTATGACCTGGGAACTGAGGTAAATATAAAGTATAGAAGAAGCACTGACACAATTTAGGACAAGTGTTTCATTTTATAGATGAGGAAATTGAGAACAAGTGACAATGTGGCTAGTTCAAGTTCACACATGTAATTAGAATAAAAGCTAACACTAGAAATAGAAGTCCAGACTCCTTGGCAGTGGTCTGTTAAGCTATTATACAAACCTGTATAATGTAACTTCAAACCCACTCTGCTTGAATTGTGTAATTATCTAAAATTACTTTGCTTATGAAAACATAACCTTAGGGCAAATTGTTTTGCCATTTTCTAGAAGTGTAATCGATGCTTCTTAAATGCCAGACCAGACACAAGGAAAACACAGGACTCCTTGTGGCCACAAGGAAGAAATTTTGTGCAATTTGTACAGAAATTCAATTTTGGAATTTTATTTTTATTTGCATGGCATTAAAAAAATACAGCAAAAAAAATTTTGAAAATATCAGCTAAGATGCATTATTTTAAAAGTTTTTTCATTAGGTCAATGGTGGGAATAACAAAGTCTACAAGTCTTTGATCAATTTGGCTTCCTGGAAAATCATGAGACTGAATATGATTCTGGAAAAAACTAACTAATAAGGTGATTAATTTTCTCCAGTATCTTTTTTCCACTTATTCTGACTTATTCATACTGCTGGTGGGTTTCTCTAAGTTATTCTTCTCATTACTAACCCATTCCATTCCTTCTTTAATCTCTGCCATATAGTAAAGATCCTAAGGCACATCTCTGTGATTACTGATCCCCTGTAGAAAGAATCAATAAGGGAGGCTCAAGAAATAAGGCAAGCTCTTTAGAAGTTCTGACATTATCATAGGAATTTGGAAAGATGAAATAATTATGAATGGAAAAATCTGCATATGTACAGGTAGAAGATGGTAGATTAGATAATGATAGATAGACATAGATAGATTTTTAAAAATCATATAACTCAGAAACTGTAAGAAGAAAAAAAAAGTAAATTTGACAGACTATTAGTATTGCATTGTTAGGGTTTAGAAAGAGTTGCCTGAGATGCTTTTGCAGAGAAGAGGAATCTGACTTGTAAAAAAGACTTAAGGAAAAACTCCAGAAAGGACCAAGATATTACACAATACATTTTCTGGAAGCACACAATATATATGGGTTATCCAGGATATGGCTTATTTCAGCTAGTTAAAAATGATTAAAACTGGGAATTCAAGAACTAATGTTAAATTCTGCTTGAAAGAACCAATTAGAAAAACAACATATTAAAATGTTCAGAATCTTCTTGAATTAATCAAATGTATGAAACCTCATCATATTTTAAAGTACTTAAATTTCCCAGCAAGTGTTCACATAGTAACATAAAAAGTAAGTAAAAGAATGTAAGTTCTTTGAATGCTTTTAGGCCTATTGTGATATGGTTGTTAGCATGGAAATTAAAAAAACATTCTCCTGATGAATTTTCATTATTTAATGCCTTGTATATTATCAATAGACATTGAATAAAGGTAACATCACTTTTACTTCTGGAATTCCCACCAGACACCAGCAAAGATATTGAAAACTAGTTTTTAAACTAATTAAAACATATGTGGGTCTTTCAAGCTTTTACCAACTACATAAACCTAGTTACTATATAGTTACTGGCAATGAGTAAGTAGCATAGAATCAGTTTTCCATCCTTCCTGCTGTCAAAAATAATTTCATTGTCATGTTTTCCTTTTTTTTAAATGTGATTCTAATGTAGTCTACAAAATAGAAACACTTAGCTAATGAGTTAAAAACATTTGATTAGTTCTAGTTTACTTTTGCTTGGGAATCAGAAATCATGTTTCTCAGATTATCATTGTTTCATATTTCAATAAAAGAACTTTTCATTTTTTGGATTGTGCAATAAGATTTTCAGTTATTATTTGATAGACCACTAAATAAGTATATTTCAAAGTTTATGTTTAGTTTTAGCTGTACACTTTATTATAAAATGAAATGGCAGAGTTGCTGAATTCTAACAGTATGTTTTGAATGTGGGAATAACGAACTACAGTGATGATGAAGAACTAGAAGTTATGTCCACTGGATAAGGATATCCTCTGAGTTTTTGCTAAGTGCACTCAGTATGCAGTGGTTTAACTTGCTGAGTTTTAGTCTGCCAGCTTCACTGGACACTGGGATTAGATAACTGGCGCTGTTGGTTACCTTAAGAACAATTACCTGTCAATCCCTAGGTCACAAGGTAGCAAACAGTAGTGTTCATTGCACACAGCTGTTATCAAACTAGTAAGTAAAATCTAGGAGTCTAGAGAGTTTCTCTAAATTAAAACACACACACACACACACACACACACACACACACACACACACACACACTCACAGTCAGAGGACATTAAGTACCATGGCTTTTTATTTTGAATTGGGGAGGAAGAAAACATTTGCTTACCTAGCAAACCCCTCTGAAAACTTTCCTTTTATGTGTTCCAGAGAGGTAATAGTACACTTACACTTTGCAAAGAAGTGATGTTACTCAAACTTCTAAAACACCTCTATCTGGACTTCTTTCCTTTAAAAAGATAATGGAACAAGGCTTTATTTTGCAATCAATATTCTTGTTAAAAGACATTATGGCTTCATGGAACTCAGTTAAAAGAACCCTTCAGAAAAGTAACTGAACAAAAAGCTGATACCTGACTCTTCATTTTCTCTTTATTTAAGACAGAAACATCAAAGTTGCAGGCCCTCAAGCAGTAGCAAAAGTCAAGTGCTGCCATTAGACTACAAAGCAGTCTTTGTAAATTATTAACTTTACAACTGCAGCATCAAGCTAGCTTCTACGTGGAATCATAACTATTAATCAGCCAAGGAATTATTTAAAATACATAGAAATATTTTTAAATATTATTTTAAGGGACTGCAAATCATGACTTTTAAGATTTTCTAATTTAGAATTATTAACCACTGGAAACATTCGCCACAGGTAACTGTGGCATCCATAGCATCACTGGAGTACGTTTCAGTTTCATTCATTGTTTGAATTTGCAAAAATCAAGGAAGCATTCATACATGGGAGAGGTAAAGATTCCATCCTCAAAGATTTCCAACTATCAGATCATAAGCTTATGTAACTTGGTGGTATCCTGTGGTATGTGTGGTGAAGTGAATTTTTTTTTCAGACATAAAGAATAAAGAGATCTATATTAGTCTCCTACTCCTGTGAATACTTCTGAGTCCTTAAGAATTTTAGTTATCTCATCACGCTGTTTTGTGGCATTAGACTTAATCGGATACCAGACTTCCTCATATATTGCATGAAATGGCCCCATTGGGAAGAATAGAGAGCTCCTCATTAAATGAGGCACTAGATCTTCTTCCTCCCGTGCTTACTCTGCTTTTTACTTGATTAGCATGGATTTGGATGGTGGCAGAGATTTGCCTTCTCTTCAGGGACATTCACTTTTTATTTTGCGGTACACGGGCTTCTCACTGTTGTGGCCTCTCCCGTTGCGGAGCACAGGCTCTGGACGCGCAGGCTCAGCGGCCATGGCTCACGGGCCTAGCCACTCCATAGCATGTGGGATCTTCCCGGACCGGGCCACGAACCCGTGTCCCCTGCATCGGCAGGTGGACTCTCAACCACTGTGCCACCAGGGAAGCCCACATTCACTTTTGTAGGAGCATCTCTCCTTTTGGCTTTCTAGAGCATAAACCCAGGAGTAAGTATCACTGAACAGCATCCCTATACATAGATTTCTTGAATCTTTTTCTTGTTTCATGACAAATATTTGAGGAATCCAAGAGACCCATAAAAGGTCATCTTACATATTATTTTCCTGTTGCATTTTTTGCCCTTTTCTGCATGTGGAAGTGAACATTGACTTCATAAGTTCAGTACTACTTGAAGTTGGTTGACAGGTGAGACTTTGAGAGTTAAGGTTATATATAAGAATTAAATATTCTTTTTCTAAACTTCTACATTCTTTGTACTATATAACTGGGTCCTTTCTAGACTGGGATTATCAACTTGATGCTTCATTACATTAAGTAAAATTTAGATATTTATTTTATGATATTAAATATTTATATTTTAAGAGATTTTTTTTATAACTCTAGCTAGTAAGAAAATTTGAAAATTTTGTCGATCTGGATTTCTTGTATAAATAATATACTGTTAGAGGAATTGGCGTAGGGTTTGGGCAATGTAAATAAAATTCAGAAAAGCCTGGCTTCTATTTCTAGTGACATTTATTTATCAATTGTTTGACCTTTGATAAATCACTTATCCTCTGAGCTTTTATTTTTAATATTGGACGTAGAGTTTCCCATTCTCTCACAGAACCAGTGAGTGGACAAAAATGCAACTGTATTAGTAACATAATGAGGTAAACACTTTCAAAATGTAGGAAAGTACAGATAAAAGTGTTAATATGCCAGGTGATATGATACCTGATATATGTGATATTATTAAATGTATTTTTATATTTATAATTTTTTTGAAGTTTGAAATGAAAGCAGTTGCTAGTTTCTTCATTTTCAACAGTGTATGATGGGATTGGAATAAATGGTTACTATGTAATTTGACAGAAGTGACACTTTGTAAATTAGACCAAATATGATAATGTGAGAGTATACAATGTTTTCCTCTCCTCAGCTAAATCACCTTGAGGAACCACTATTGGAGAATGTATTGGATGAGCACATATTAGGTTACATAACAAGTAAATAGATGTGTTTGGGTATCATTAAATATAAATGTATCAAATCCCAGACAAAAAAAATATTTCTGCTGACTTCATACAGCATGATAAATAGTTACAATAGCTTTCAAAATATGTGGAAGAAAGAAGACATATAGATTTCTAACAAACACATGAAAGAATGCTCAACATACGAATCATTAGAGAAATGCAAATCAAAACCACAATGAGGTATCACCTCCCACTGGTCAGAATGGCCATCAGCAAAAAATCTACAAACAATAAATGCTGGAGAGGGTGTGGAGAAAAGGGAACCCTATTGCACTGTTGGTGGGAATATAAATTGATACAGCAACTATGGAGAAAAGTATGGAGGTTCTTTAAAAAAATAAAAATAGAACTACCATATGACCCAGCAATTCCACTACTGGGCATACACCTTGAAAAAACCATAATTCAAAAACAGTCATCCACCCCAATGTTCATTACAGCACTATTTACAATAACCAGGGCATGGAAGCAACCTAGGTGTCCATTGACAGATGAATGGATAAAGAAGGTGTAGCACATATATACAATGGAATATTACTCAGCCATAAAAAAGAAATGAAATTGAGTTATTTGTAGTGAGGTGGATGGACCTAGAGTCTGTCATACAGAGTGAAGTAAGCAAAAGAAAGAGAAAAACAAATACCATATGCTAACACATATATGGAATCTAAAAAAAAAAAAAATGATTCTGATGAACCTAGGGGCAGGACAGTAATAAAGACACAAATGTAGAGAATGGACTTGAGGACATGGGGAGGAGGAAGGGTAAGCTGGGATGAAGTGAGAGAGTCACACTGACATATATACACTACCAAATGTAAAATAGATAGCTATTGGGAAGCAGCTACATAGCACAGGGAGATCAGCTCCGTGCTTTGTGACTACCTAGAGGGGTGGGATAGGGAGGGTGGCAGGGAGATGCAAGAGGGAGGGGATATGGGGATATACGTATACAAATAGCTGATTCACTTTTTTATACAGCCAAAGCTATCACAACATTCTAAAGCAATTATACTCCAGTAAAGATGTTAAAAATATGTATGTGGAAGATAACATATAATTACGTATGCAGAGATACTAAAAAACTGTGGCATGCTTGGGATCAATTGATTTTACTACCTTAAATATGAAAATAAATATATAACCCAAGGTTTTGTGTACCATATATATGAATATAAAGGGAAACTTTTTCAGAATCTTATTTTTTTTTTGCATTAAGAAAAATTAAAGCCTAGGAGAGAGCTTTAAATCATCTAAATATCTTCTTCAAAGGCAAGGCATAAAAGAATCAGGCAAAGGTATGCGTCGTTTGATAGCATGGTGCATAAAAGAATCAGGCCAAGGTATGCGTCATTTGATAGCATGGTTGCCACCATCATTATTCCTAATTATTCTTGACATTTTGTCCATTATACCATGAGGCTCCTTGGAGGATGGAATAATAAGCTGGAAGTGAGGACTAGCTAATTATCTATATTGTATAAAAAAGTTTTTGTATTGTAGATGAAACATCAATTATGTAAATTGGTGATAAACCCTGACGGTAGAAATATATCTTGTAAATGACTCTTAGGCTCAAGTTTAGAAATCTTGTCATCATCTCTTTCTTCTCCTCTATAAACCAGTAAAGTCTCATTTGCAGCAACAAATATATACAAGAGTAGTTTGAATGAATTGCATCATAAGGAACTACACTGCAAAATATAATCACCTTTTAAGCTTACAAATATAGTGGTTTTTTAAATTGATTTTTTATGTGGGATAATTATATATATTGTTCTTGTCTACCTTGAAAATCAATAATCAGTACTTAGGATTTGTTCATATTAAACAAGAAAATGCTAGTTAACTTTATAAACGATTTCACATACATAGTTGTAAATTCTTGTATATGCTTTTTTTTTTTACATCTTTATTGGAGTATAATTGCTTTACAATGGTGTGTTAGTTTCTGCTTTATAACAAAGTGAATCAGTTATACATATACATATGTTCCCATATCTCTTCCCTCTTGTGTCTCCCTTCCTCCCACCCTCCCTATCCCACCCCACAGAATTTGGGCCATATTATGCTATTGGGGTCTGAATGTGGTTGTTACAAAAGTCATTTGCATTGGAACTTTACAGAGACACCCTTAGGCAAAGGTTAACTTATGAAAAGAATTAGCTTACCTATAATGCTGGAAATGAAGTTGGTGTTTTTACATGATCTTATAAAAATAAACTAGAAAATGAAGATTATCCTTGTTTCACTGGGAATTTTATCATATTTTGCAATTTTTAACAACAACAGTTTGTCGTCCTTGCTTACAATCTACTCTTCAACTCTTTTTTTTTGGGATTTATAGATTATGTTAATGAATGCAGGAAAGTGTCTGGTTTTGTTTGTTTGTTTTTGGTTTGAGTTTTTATTTTTTGGAGAATTCTGTGAATAAAGGAGAAATTTTTATCAACTGGAACAATCCCATCAACTACCTATACCTACAGCTGGGAAAATATAACAAGCCAAGTGTGGTCAGACTGCCAGGCCCCAGTCTGTCCTCTGGACATTTCAGTCAGTGTTAACATCTCAACCAGATGAGGTACTGCTAACCTAGGGAGCATATAGCCATGGGAGGTGTTTTGGTTGCTCAATGAGTAGGTGGGACAACTTCTGGGATTTAGCTGGGGACAGGAGTACTCATTTAAAGAACAGTCTGCAAATGATAATTTGCCCCAAACTGCACACCAGTTCTTGTGGGTTCTCAGGACAGAATTTTGTATACAGAAAAACTTCTGGAATTTCAATTTCTATTAACTTGTATCTAAAAGTGAAAAAAAAAAAAAAAACTTTGCAATATTGATATACAGAATAATATAATGTGAATAATTATGTGAATAATTCTTAAAGTGAGTAAACATGCATATTCTTCCATATATCCTCAGATTTACCAATAGAGGTTTTCAATAAAATAAAATAAATCAATAAAATAATGTTTGAAGCTTTTTGCTTTAGAAAAGCAAATATATATGAAATTATACATATGTAATAATGAGCATACGCCCAGGATAATCAGTAAAGTTTAGTGATGGATTTATCAGGACATTTCTTTGATTAGCTTCAGGATGAAGGTAAAGAGTTCTGTTGTTGCTGTTGTTGTTGCTGTTTTTGGATTTCTTTTCCTTTTCCTGGAGTCAAAACCCCTTTTGCTTGACTTGTTCAGGAGAATTGCATCAGTGAAGATTCAGTCAGAGAAGTAAACTATACATGTGTATGTATAAACACAAACTTGCAAACAGAAACAGGGCTTATTAAGAGATTTGACCTTATGCAGTTGTGTGATCTGTGTGATCTTAGTCTTTCTAAGGTTGTTATCTTCACACCTGATACTGGAGGTTAAAGTTCACAGAGCAGGTTGACACATTACAAAGCCATATCACATAGTCATTGGGACAATGAACTGTGTCTCCCCCTCTGAGGCTTAAATGTTGTATTTAATCTATTCTCATAGAATAGGGATATATTCTGAAGAGGAGTGTGTTGCATGATTTGTAATAGGCCAACAGGAGGCAATGTAAATATGAGTTGTAAATGGTTATACAACTCTGAGGAAATATATTCTCAATTCTCAGATATACAGTTATCTATAGAATATCTATAGATATTCTAGATATAGGTATCTATAGATATCTATAAACTCAATTCCTTAGGGAGTAAATTAATTTAATGCAATATGTTATTTAGATTCATTTAAAATTTTGTGGCTAAAGTAATACATGGAATACTTAAGCAATAGAACATGACAAGGAATGCAGTACTTCTGATTAATGAACTTCTTTGGTGCTTCCAATCTACATCAGAAAAGCATTAGTCAACTTTACTTCATGGCTTGCTAGGCCTTGTTGCAATTATAACATGATTAGTCATTATTAATATTTAAATATATTATATTCAGAAATATTAGTAATAACATTTGCATTCTTATTATTAAAACCATGTCTAACACCTGAAAATGTGTTGTTAAATGCATTATTAGATATATGCATATATTTATCTAGGGTAGAGAGCTCTATTATCAGGTATGCAATTCAAGAATTTTAATTGGTAGAGTGTGTTCCATTCAGGCAAGGCTAAAACCTATACTTGAAATAATAAAAGTGATAAGATTTTGAACTGAAATACAACACATACACACGCACACACATAACTGTTATTGTAGATTTTAGTTACAACTATAAAAGACACACTAGAACTTACTTCTCTTATAGAACTTAAACTGCTATGTAATTGTTTACTTACTTGTATTGGTCCCCACCAAAATGCAGGATATAATAATTGAGGGCAGTTTTTACAAATGATTGGTGTACAAAAACTTTGGTGACAAGGTAGTACTGTATTTGGGGGGAAAGAAAAACAGCTTCTCATACCTTCCCTAAAAGTTACTTCTACAGGTTATCAAATCTTTCATTTTAAAAATAGGGGACCTAAAGGAGGTAACCTAAAATTATCTTCCTCTCTAAATTTTTGTGAACTGTGATTTTACATGAGCTCTAACTTTCCTTCTCCTTTTTATTAACTAAATGTGGAACAGACACATAAAGTAAATTTCATAGTTTTAAAGAGGAGAAGAAAGAAACACAAACAACATGATAGCTCTGCCCACTGGATCATTTTGTGGATCTGCAGTGATCCTACAATAGGCACCTGAATTTTACTAATTCTCTAGAAGTTTCTCTCAAATGATTGTCACTTTTCTCCTACATTTCAGGTAAAAGCTGCTAAGTAAAGCCCTTTTGCATTGTTTGATTAAGTAAAATCTGTAAGGGGAGAGAAAAACCAACTTCCTTCACATGCTTAACTAACCATTAGATTATGTGGAATTGTTGACAGAGAATGGTCCTTGTGCCCTCACCAAGGCATTCAATCATAGAATAAATTAGGTTTTTCCAGATAAAATTGAAGTCAATTGATCCTCTCTTAGAGTTTACTGGTCAGGGCTCCTCTCAGCGTTTCCCTCTAAACTGACTGAGGAAGAGATTAGCAAGTAGGAGAAAGTTTAGCACACAGAGTTTAACACTAGAAGAGTGGGAGGGGAGGAAGCAGGATTGGACAGACAGTGGAGTTAGGCTGTGATGCAGTCTCAGTGACCACCTCGGATGACTCAGAGACCACTCAGATCTCTGAATCTGGGATGGACCTTTAGAGTTGTTCTGAATAAGAGTCAGAGGGCTGGCTATGACTGCACATGATCAGCCATTGGTTTCAGGCCATCCTGGGAAGGCAACATGACTTTGAGGAGGATAATGTGATTCAGGCAAGGCAGTCCTGAAGAGGACTGTCAGCTGAGAGCTGTCTGGAGGCAACATTCCCATCAGCTGCAGGAGTATGCCCTTCAGTCCTAAAGGGGCAAGGTGTTAGAAAGCCTACCTCAAAACTTTGTCACCTCTGCCTCATGCACTTCCGCATCTCCTTTTAATAACTATTTCCATTCCCTTTGTTTGGAATCTGAACAAACTGAGCTAATTGGTAAAGACTACTGAATTTGGGGTTCTGTTTATCAAATTAATAAACAATATTTTTATCCATAAAAATATTAGATTAGGAAAATAAATTTTAATAACAATAAAGAAAACAGAAGAACAAGAAAAGGGTCCAAATCAAATCAGATCAAAACAACTAAAAATAATATAGCGATATTTGACTAAATCATGAGAATATTATCTGATTTTCAAGATAAGGGTTTTCAAGAAGAAATTGTTTTCTCTTTATTGCTGTTCCTTAAAGATTTTAGAAACATGTGATTTGATAGAGTCACATGCAGGAGTGCATCCTGAGCAGTATACTGCTGCTGGGCCAGGATTCATGCCAGAATGGACAGTTCCATTTTAACAGTCTAAAAACACTTGAAAATAATTAGACATAGTATTAGAATGAAACCAGGCATGTCACATTTTGAATTACAAGTTAACATTCCATTTTATCTCAATGTAATTTTAAATAAAGATGTTCCACTCATATGAAACAGGAGTGAATTGATTGTTGAAAAAAAGAGAAAAAAGTTAAAACTGAAGTCTTTTTGTAAAATATTTTTTTTTAATATTTGGAAAATAGCCTGTAAAAAATCAATAAAGGTTAAACTTAGTGGAAATACAGTTTTGGTGGTATCTTTTTACAGTAAATATTGCATTAAAATTAGTCTATGTGTATAAAAGTCATTATAGGCACTTAAGCCTACTATAGAATTTATCAGATCACAGGAAAATTAATTGCTTTTAGACACCTCATCACAAAACTGTATATTCACTGACGGCAGGAATAATGTCTTTATAAATGTAAGACAAAATAATCTTGTAGAAATCTTGCGCTGATGTTTAAATAATTCCTGGTAAGTAAAAATTTTATTTTTGTAGATGAAGTTGTCCTAGGGTTATTCTTTCTCCCACTAGATCTGAAACTTCTGAGGTCAGGGACCTATTGGTATTTGTCTATGTAGCTGCTGAGCCTAGCATAAGACCTATCACACTATGGGTTCCTAGGTAATGTCCATGAATCAATCAATGAGTTAATAAGTATGTTCTGTTATACCTGGACAGAGGAGCAAGATTTACCACAATAGGAAAGAGGAAAGAGTGGTGTTTTACAGCTGTTTTTCAACCAGGAAGATTTCAGAACATTGTCTTTCAAGGATGTACCCGTAATCCTCCCAAGAGCATAAGGACAAGACAATGCTGGTTACTATGAACAATCATATAAATATCATAGCAACTTTGAGTCTTATCTGAGGTAACAAAAATATTTTTCTATCTATGTAAGCTTGATATATGGAAATAATTTTAAAATATTAAGAAAATAATGGATTCTTGCCAGTAGGGAGGCCCTAGCTTATGCCCTCTCTAATAAGGACATATAAATTTTCTTTAGTATTCTTTCAAGATATTTAACTAAGATACATTTAATTTTCACTCTAACATTGTAAGCTATTTCAGACTATGTGATATAAAGTTGGTAAAGACATAATGTTAAAACCATGTTGTACAAGGGAAGTCCAGTTCAAGGAGAATTAAAAATAAAATACAATATGATAAAAGAAGGGAAATAAGTTGAAAATATATATTTTTGGAAGACCAAGAAATCAGTCAAGATATAGAACCTGTTCTTCACCTCACATGTTTCCTCATAATTCAATCAAGTTAATCTCCATACCCCACAGGTGAACACTTTTGTGATTTCTGTGTTGAATTTTATCTCAATTTACCTCTCTCACACATTAATTTAGAGATGCAAAAACCATAACATTGATATAACTGAATTTCATATGTGTTAATATAAACAAAAGAAAATTTTAGGATGTGGTAGTTTTTTTTTCTGTGTAGTTGTATGTGTGTCATATGTGTATGCATATGCAATCAACACAATTTTTATAAATTTTAAATAAAGGAATTAGACAATTAAAGCTTTATCTAAAAATCATTTATTTAAGGGTTAGATTTAATTTTTCAACTACTTTTGTATTCCAAGGTCTTATAGAATAAATGTAAATTTTTTTAGAAGTAAAATGAGATACATTAATTGAAAGAAATCTTTCAAGGATAAGATGGCTGATAAACTAAAACTATTGAGTGTTGAAGTAGGCATAAATAAATAGAATAATACCAGAGTAAATAATGGAATCTTTGTATATCACAACCACAATGTATTAATAAATACAGTGTAAGGTTGGAAAGATGAAAGTAGTAGAAACTTTCTTATGAAGAGTCACTTATTTTTGCAGTTAGTAGGGAATTATTTTCATATGTTTTGTTATTTATGCCACTGGCTAAAGCATTTTATTAGCTCTCATATCAATCATGTAAGGGGTTGCTTTTTGTATTTGCTCAAAATGGCAAGTGCTGGAGTCAGAAGATCTGGGTTTTTATCTTGACCCTAGCATTTGTTAAATGTGTAATCTCTCTTTGTTCAGTTTCCTTATCTTAAAACAGGAATAATAATCATACCGCCCTCAGAGGATTGTTTTGAGCATTAAATGAAATAAATAATATATGTAAAGCTATTAGCACAGTGCCTAGCACTAAACAAGTCTCAGTAAATGTCTGATGTTTCTGTTGCTGTTGTCATTGCTACAAGGCATGCAATAAAGAATAAAATAAATATTTTACATGGATGAATTTATCTTCATGCCTAATCAATGAAAAATTCATTCCTTCCTTCAAAAAGTGTTGTTGAGAGCACACTGTGTATGAAACACTGTGCTAATGGAGTGTCAGAATGGATGCTATATTGTCTCTATTCTGGAGAAGTACCTGGTCTAGTGAGGGAAGCAGGCATGTAAACTGGTATTACAATATGATGAGATAAATGCTATAATAATAATACATATCAAGTTCCATATATTGTGACACAATAGATGTTGGCCTTGACTTGTGAGAAAATAAATGTAGAGAAATTTTATTTGACTAATGTGTTAAAAGATGATCAAGAGACTTCCAAACTTGGGGATGGTAAGGAAGAAGCCAGAAGGAGGATATTGTCACAGGATTCAGTATAGACAAAAGCAATGAGATATAGAAGAGTCTGGTCCACCCAAACAGTGGCAAGTGCCATGTGGAGAAGTAGGCACAGAATGAAAGGGAGCTGGAGAAGCAGCTTGGTAACTTATCATAGAGTCTTGGGTGTGAAATTCATCCTGTTGTCTCCTTTATTGTCACAATAAACTCAGTTATCTCTCCTTATATGGTGACTTCAGAGAATGACATTGTATAATTAATTAATACTTGTTTAATTTATAAGAATTTAGGGCGGGCTCGAAGGGAAGATGGCGGAAGAGTAAGACGCGGAGATCATCTTCCTCTCCACAGATACACCAGAAATACATCTACACGTGGAACAACTCCTGCAGAACACCTACTGAAGGCTGGCAGAAGACCTCAGACCTCCCAAAAGGCAAGAAACTCCCCACGTACCTGGGTAGGGCAAAAGGAAAAAAGAATAAACAGAGACAAAAGAATAGGGACGGCACCTGCACCAGTGGGAGGGAGCTGTGAAGGAGGAAAAGTTTCCACACACTAGGAAGCCCCTTCGCGGGCGGAGACTGCGGGAGGCGGAGGGGGGAGCTTCGAAGCCGCGGAGGAGTGCACAGCAACGGGTGCGGAGGGTAAAGCGGGGAGATTCCCGCACAGAGGATCGGTGCCGACCGGCACTCACCAGCCCGAGAGGCTTGTCTGCTCACCCGCCGGGACGGGCGGGGCTGCGAGCTGAGGCTCTGAGGCTAGGGTTTCGGTTTCGGACGGAGCGCAGGGAGAGGACTGGGGTTGGCGGCTTGAACATAGCCTGAAGGGGTTAGTGCACCACAGCTAGCCGGGAGGGAGTCCGGGGAAAAGCCGGCACCTGCCGAAGAGGCAAGAGACTTTTTCTTCCCTCTTTGTTTCCTGGTGCGTGAGGAGAGGGGTTTAAGAACGCTGCTTAAAGGAACTCCAGAGACGGGCGCGAGCCGCGGCTAAAAGCGCGAACCCCAGTGACGGGCGCGAGCCGCGGCTGAAAGCGCGGACTCCAGAGACGGGCGCGAGCCGCGGCTGAAAGCGCGGACCCCAGAGACGGGCGCGAGCCGCGGCTGAGGGCGCGGACCCCAGAGACGGGCGCGAGCCGCGGCTGAGGGCGCGGACCCCAGAGACGGGCGCGAGCCGCGGCTGAGGGCGCTGACTCCAGACACGGGCGCAAGCCGCGGCTGGAGGCTCGGACCCCAAGGCGGGCGGGAGACGTTGGGGCTGCTGCTGCCGCCACCAAGGGGCCTGTGCGCGAGCGCAGGTCGCTCTCCACTCCCCTCCTCCGCGGAGCCTGTGCAGCCCGCCACTGCCGGGTTCCCGGGATCCGGAGACGACTTCCCCGGGAGAGCGCACGGCGGGCCTCGGGCTGGTGCAGAGTCACGCCGGACTTTGCCGCCGCAGGCCCGCCCCGCATTCCGTGCCCCTCCCTCCCCGCCGCCGGCCTCCGTACGCCAGAACCCCCGAATCAGCGGCTCCTTTAACCCCGTCCTGTCTGAGCAAAAAACAGACGCCCTCCAGCGACCTACACGCAGAGGCAGGGCCAAATCCAAAGCTGAGCCCCTGGGAGCTGTGAGAACAAAGAAGAGAAAGGGAAATCTCTCCCAGCAGCCTCAGAAGCAGCGGATTAAAGCTCCACAATCAACTTGATGTACCCTGCATCTGTGGAATACATGAATAGACAGCCAATCATCCCAAATTAAGGAGGTGGACTTTGGGAGCAAGATCTATGATTTTTCTCCCTATTCCTCTTTTTGTGAATGTGTATGTGTATGCTTCTGTGTGAGATCTTGTCTGTATAGTCTTGCTTCCACCATTTGTCCTAGGTTCTATCCGTCCATGGTTTTTTCTTAAAATTTTTTTTCTTAATAATCAATTTTAATTTTAAGAACGTTATTATACTTTACCTTCGTCCTTTCTTTCTTTCTTTCTTTCTTTCCTTCCTTCCCTCCTTTAGACAATGAATCATCCCAAATTGAGGAGGTGGTCTCTGACAGCAAGATTTATGATTTTTCCCCCTTTACCTCTTTTTGTGAGGGTGTATGTGTACGCTTCTGTGTAAGACGTTGTCTGTATAGCTTTGCTTCCAACATTTGTCCTAAGGTTCTATCCGTCCCTTTTTTTTTTTTCTAATTAAGAATTTTTTAATTCAATAACTTTATTATACTCTATTTTATTTTTACTGTATCTTCTTTCTGTTTTCCCTTCTTTCCCTCCTTCCTTCCTCCCTCCCTCCCTCCTTTCGTTCCTTCTTGCCTTCTTTCCTTCCTTGCTTCTTTCTTTCTTCCTTCCTTCCTTCCTTCCTTCCCTCCTTCCTTCCCTCCTTTAGACAACGAATTATCCCAAATTGAGGAGGTGGTCTCTGACAGCAAGATTTATGATTTTTCCCCCTTTACCTCTTTTTGTGAGGGTGTATGTGTACGCTTCTGTGTAAGACTTTGTCTGTACAGCTTTGCTTCCAACATTTGTCCTAAGGTTCTATCCGTCCTTTTTTTTTTTTTCTCTAATTAAGAATTTTTTAATTCAATAACTTTATTATACTCTATTTTATTTTTACTGTATCTTCTTTCTGTTTTCCCTTCTTTCCCTCCTTCCTTCCTTCCTCCCTCCCTCCTTTTGTTCCTTCTTGCCTTCTTTCTTTCCTTGCTTCTTTCTTTCTTCCTTCCTTCCTTCCTTCCTTCCCTCCTTCCTTCCCTCCTTTAGACAACGAATTATCCCAAATTGAGGAGGTGGTCTCTGACAGCAAGATTTATGATTTTTCCCCCTTTACCTCTTTTTGTGAGGGTATATGTGTACGCTTCTGTGTAAGACTTTGTCTGTACAGCTTTGCTTCCAACATTTGTCCTAAGGTTCTATCCGTCCTTTTTTTTTTGTTCTAATTAAGAATTTTTTAATTCAATAACTTTATTATACTTTATTTTATTTTTACTGTATCTTCTTTCTTTTTGTTTTTACTTCTTTCCCTCCTTCCTTCCTCCCTCCCTCCCTCCCTCCTTTCGTTCCTTCTTGCCTTCTTTCCTTCTTTGCTTCTTTCTTTCTTTCTTCCTTCCTTCCTTCCTTCCTTCCCTCCTTCCTTCCCTCCTTTCCTTCTTTCTTTCCTCATACGTCTACTAATTCCCTCTACTTTTTCTCCCTTTTATTCTGAGCCGTGTGGATGAAAGGCTCTTGGTGCTCCAGCCAGGAGGCAGGGCTCTCCCTCTGAGGTAGGAGAGCCAACTTCAAGACACTGGTTCACAAGAGACCTCCCAGCTCCAGATAATATCAAACGGCGAAAATCTCCCAGAGACCTCCATCTTAACACCAGCACCCAGCTTCACTCAACGACCAGCAAGCCACAGTGCTGGACAACCTGTGCCAAACAACTAGCAAAACAGGAACACAACCCCACCCATTAGCAGAGAGGCTGCCTAAAATCATAATAAGGCCACAGACACCCCAATACACACCACCAGACGTGAACCTGCCCACTAGAGAGACAAGATCCAGCCTCTTCCACCACAACACAGGCACTAGTCCCCTCCACCAGGAAGCCTACACAACCCACTGAACCAACCTTAGCCACTGGAGACAGACATCAAAAACAGGAGGAACTACGAACCTGCAGCCTGCAAAAAGGAGACCCCAAACACAGTAAGATAAGCAAAATGAGAAAACAGAAAAACACACAGCAGATAAAGGAGCAAGATAAAAATGCACCAAACCTAACAAATGAAGAGGAAATAGGCAGTCTACCTGAAAAAGAATTCAGAATAATGATAGTAAGGTTGATCCAAAATCTTGGAGATAGAATGGACAATAGAATGGACAAAATGCAAGAATCAGTTAACAAGGACCTAGAAGAACTAAAGATGAAACAAGCAATGATGAACAACACAATAAATGAAATTAAAAATACTCTAGATGGGATCAATAGCAGAATAACTGAGGCAGAAGAACGGATAAGTGACCTGGAAGATAAAATAGTGGAAATAACTACTGCAGAGCAGAATAAAGAAAAAAGAATGAAAAGAACTGAGGACAGTCTCAGAGACCTCTGGGACAACATTAAATGCACCAACATTCGAATTATAGGGGTTCCAGAAGAAGAAGAGAAAAAGAAAGGGACTGAGAAAATATTTGAAGAGATTATAGTTGAAAACTTCCCTAATATGGGAAAGGAAATAGTTAATCAAGTCCAGGAAGCACAGAGAGTCCCATACAGGATAAATACAAGGAGAAATACGCCAAGACACATATTAATCAAACTGTCAAAAATTAAATACAAAGAAAGCATATTAAAAGCAGCAAGGGAAAAACAACAAATAACACATAAGGGAATCCCCATAAGGTTAACAGCTGATCTTTCAGCAGAAACCCTACAAGCCAGAAGGGAGTGGCAGGACATACTGAAAGTGATGAAGGAGAAAAACCTGCAACCAAGACTACTCTACCCAGCAAGGATCTCATTCAGATTTGATGGAGAAATAAAAACCTTTACAGACAAGCAAAAGCTGAGAGAGTTCAGCACCACCAAACCAGCTTTACAACAAATGCTAAAGGATCTTCTCTAGGCAAGAAACACAAGAGAAGGAAAAGACCTATAATAACGAACCCAAAACAATATAGAAAATGGGAATAGGAACATACATATCGATAATTACCTTAAATGTAAATGGACTAAATGCTCCCACCAAAAGACACAGATTAGCTGAATGGATACAAAAACAAGACCCTTACATATGCTGTCTACAAGAGACCCACTTCAGACCTAGAGACACATACAGACTAAAAGTAAGGGGATGGAAAAAGATATTCCATGCAAATGGAAACCAAAAGAAAGCTGGAGTAGCAATTCTCATATCAGACAAAATAGACTTTAAAATAAGGACTATTAAAAGAGACAAAGAAGGACACTACATAATGATCAAGGGATCGATCGAAGAAGAAGATATAACAATTGTAAATATTTATGCACCCAACATAGGAGCACCTCAATACATAAGGCAAATACTAACAGCCATAAAAGGGGAAATTGACAGTAACACATTCATAGTAGGGGACTTAAACACCCCACTTTCACCCATGGACAGATCATCCAAAATGAAAATAAATAAGGAAACACAAGCTTTAAATGATACATTAAACAAGATGGACTTAATTGATATTTATAGGACACTCCATCCAAAAACAACAGAATACACATTTTTCTCAAGTGCTCACGGAACATTCTCCAAGATAGATCATATCTTGGGTCACAAATCAAGCCTTGGCAAATTTAAGAAAATTGAAATTGTATCAAGTATCTTTTCTGACCACAACGCCATGAGACTAGATATCAATTACAGGAAAAGATCTGTAAAAAATACAAACACATGGAGGCTAAACAATACACTACTTAATAATGAAGTGATCACTGAAGAAATCAAAGAGGAAATCAAAAAATACCTAGAAACAAATGACAATGGAGACACAACGACCCAAAACCTGTGGGATGCAGCAAAAGCAGTTCTAAGGGGGAAGTTTATAGCAATACAAGCCCACCTTAAGAAGCAGGAGACATCTAGAATAAACAACCTAACCTTGCACCTCAAGCAATTAGAGAAAGAAGAACAAAAAAACCCCAAAGCTAGCAGAAGGAAAGAAATCATAAAAATCAGATCAGAAATAAATGAAAAAGAAATGAAGGAAACAATAGCAAAGATCAATGAAACTAAAAGCTGGTTCTTTGAGAAGATAAACAAAATAGATAAACCACTAGCCAGACTTATCAAGAAAAAAAGGGAGAAGACTCAAATCAATAGAATTAGAAATGAAAAAGGAGAGGTAACAACTGACACTGCAGAAATAAAAGAGATCATGAGAGATTACTACAAGCAACTCTATGCCAATAAAATGGACAATCTGGAAGAAATGGACAAATTCTTAGAAATGCACAACCTGCCAAGACTGAATCAGGAAGAAATAGAAAATATGAACAGACCAATCACAAGCACTGAAATTGAAACTGTGATTAAAAATCTTCCAACAAAGAAAAGCCCAGGACCAGATGGCTTCACAGGCGAATTCTATCAAACATTTAGAGAAGAGCTAACACCTATCCTTCTCAAACTCTTCCAAAATATAGCAGAGGGAGGAACACTCCCAAACTCATTCTACGAGGCCACCATCACCTTGATACCAAAACCAGGCAAGGATGTCACAAAGAAAGAAAACTACAGACCAATATCACTGATGAACATAGATGCAAAAATCCTCAACAAAATACTAGCAAACAGAATCCAACAGCACATTAAAAGGATCATACACCATGATCAGGTGGGGTTTGTTCCAGGAATGCAAGGATTCTTCAATATACGCAAATCTATCAATGTGATAAACCATATTAACAAACTGAAGGAGAAAAACCATATGATCATCTCAATAGATGCAGAGAAAGCTTTTGACAAAATTCAACACCCATTTATGATAAAAACCCTGCAGAAAGTAGGCATAGAGGGAACTTTCCTCAACATAATAAAGGCCATATACGACAAGCCCACAGCAAACATCATCCTCAATGGTGAAAAACTGAAAGCATTTCCACTAAGATCAGGAACAAGACAAGGGTGCCCACTCTCACCACTCTTATTCAACATAGTTTTGGAAGTTTTAGCCACAGCAATCAGAGAAGAGAAGGAAATAAAAGGAATACAAATCGGAAAAGAAGAAGTAAAGCTGTCACTGTTTGCAGATGACATGATCCCATACATAGAGAAGCCTAAAGATGCTACCAGAAAACTACTAGAGCTAATCAATGAATTTGGTAAAGTAGCAGGATACAAAATTAATGCACAGAAATCTCTGGCATTCCTATATACTAATGATGAAAAATCTGAAAGTGAAATCAAGAAAACACTCCCATTTACCATTGCAACAAAAAGAATAAAATATCTAGGAATAAACCTACCTAAGGAGACAAAAGACCTGTATGCAGAAAATTATAAGACACTGATGAAAGAAATTAAAGATGATACAAATAGATGGAGACATATACCATGTTCTTGGATTGGAAGAATCAACATTGTGAAAATGACTCTACTACCCAAAGCAATCTATAGATTCAATGCAATCCCTATCAAACTACCACTGGCATTTTTCACAGAACTAGAACAAAAAATTTCGCAATTTGTATGGAAACACAAAAGACCCCGAATAGCCAAAGCAATCTTGAGAACAAAAAAAGGAACTGGAGGAACCAGGCTCCCTGACTTCAGACTATACTACAAAGCTACAGTTATCAAGACAGTATGGTACTGGCACAAAAACAGAAAGATAGATCAATGGAACAGGATAGAAAGCCCAGAGATAAACCCATGCACATATGGACACCTTATCTTTGATAAAGGTGGCAGGAATGTACAGTGGAAAAAGGACAGCCTCTTCAATAAATGGTGCTGGGAAAACTGGACAGGTACATGTAAAAGAATGAAATTAGAACACTCCCTAACACCATACACAAAAATAAGCTCAAAATGGATTAAAGACCTAAATATAAGGCCAGAAACTATCAAACTATTAGAGGAAAACATAGGCAGAACACTCTATGACATAAATCACAGCAAGATTCTTTCTGACCCACCCCCTAGAGTAATGGAAATAAAAACAAAAATAAACAAATGGGACCTAATGAAACTTCAAAGCTTTTGCACAGCAAAGGAAACCATAAACAAGACCAAAAGACAACCCTCAGAATGGGAGAAAATATTTGCAAATGAAGCAACTGACAAAGGATTAATCTCCAAAATTTACAAGCAGCTCATGCAGCTCAACAACAACAAAAAAACAAACAACCCAATCCAAAAATGGGCAGAAGACCTAAATAGACATTTCTCCAAAGAAGATATACAGACTGCCAACAAACACATGAAAGAATGCTCAACATCATTAATCATTAGAGAAATGCAAATCAAAACTACAATGAGATATCATCTCACACCAGTCAGAATGGCCATCATCAATAAATCTAGAAACAATAAATGCTGGAGACGGTGTGGAGAAAAGGGAACCCTCTTGCACTGCTGGTGGGAATGTGAATTGGTTCAGCCACTATGGAGAACAGTATGGAGGTTCCTTAAAAAACTACAAATAGAACTACCATATGACCCAGCAATCCCACTACTGGGCATATACCCTGAGAAAACCGAAATTCAAAAAGAGTCATGTACCAAAATGTTCATCGCAGCTCTATTTACAATAGCCCGGAGATGGAAACAACCTAAGTGCCCATCATCGGATGAATGGATAAAGAAGATGTGGCACATATATACAATGGAATATTACTCAGCCATAAAAAGAAACGAAATTGAGCTATTTGTAATGAGGTGGATAGACCTAGAGTCTGTCATACACAGTGAAGTAAGTCAGAACGAAAAAGACAAATACAGTATGCTAACACATATATATGGAATTTAAGAAAAAAAAAATGTCATGAAGAACCTAGGGGTAAGGCAGGAATAAAGACGCAGACCTCCTAGAGAACGGACTTGAGGTTATGGGGAGGGGGAAGGGTGAGCTGTGACGGGGCGAGAGAGAGTCATGGACATATACACACTAACAAACGTAGTAAGGTAGATAGCTAGAGGGAAGCAGCCGCATGGCACGGGGATATTGGCTCGGTGCTCTGTGACAGCCTGGAGGGGTGGGATAGGGAGGGTGGGAGGGAGGGAGACGCAAGAGGGAAGAGATATGGGAACATATGTATATGTATAACTGATTCACTTTGTTATAAAGCAGAAACTAACACACCATTGTAAAGTAATTATACCCCAATAAAGATGTTAAAAAAATAAAAAATAAAAAAAAAATAAATAAAAAAAAAAAAAAAAAAAAAGAATTTAGGGCTTCTTTTACTCAAACCAGAATGGACATTGAATATAAAGGGATGAGAAAATTATCTACTATTTGACAGCCTTCAACTATGCTTCTCAAACTGATTAGTTTTGACACAATTTTGACAATTTTAATAATCAATTATGTACAACAAATCACATATTAAAAGCAGCTGAAACGTTCACCAGTCTCTTTAAAAATCTATTTTTACTTGCATAATTAAGAAATTATTCACTGTATTTTGAAAAAAAACTCATCCATTGCGAAAATAATTTGTTCAGTGCAGTTTTTTAATGTTTTCAAAAAGTTCTCAATAGAGTTTACTGTCTCAAATGGAAATATATTCCTTTTCTCAGCATCAAAACAAATGTAAACCATTCTCTTATGGCACTTATGATGTTCTATCATATGTTGGAGTCACTTGTTGTATTTGAGAGGGGCCCATGAAACTCTAGGTATATATCACCTCATGCACAAACCCTTTAGGAACTAAGCAGACAGAGATATTTCCTTGGGAACACACTGGCATGCTTTGTCTCATTTGATCCTGGAATACTTGTCACAGTGGATTTGACCAAGGAAGATTGACACTTAGCCCTAATAATTAAGCATATTTGAATAAGGACTTAGATTCTACAATTTTAACAAGCTCTGATGCAATACACCATACTGGTCCAAAGCCATATTTTACGAAGTAAAGACTTAAAGGGGATGTGATTTAGCCAGTTCTAACTGAGGTTTATTTTCAAGTATGGGAGTGGGAATGGAAATATGAGGGTATTAAATTATAAAGCAATTCATTCCCTCCTTTGTTGAGAATTACTTGTATTAGTGGAGAATGTCAAAGACAGGAGTGTGTAAATGTAATTCTTATAAACAGTTTACAGGGAAAAAAATTTGAGAGTCCATAGCAAAGAATAGAAAGCCAAGTTTGTGTGTTGGTTCCACAATGCCCCAGAAGAATAAGACATCAGTGAGCCCAAATAAATAAAACTCTGTGATAACTTACATTAGAACAACCATAAGTGAGATAAACAATTATTTTTAAAAATTAGAATTTCATTTATCTAAGAGTATCTAGTATTTTGCAGAACTTCTGCCTTCTGTTTTTCATCAGGTTTTCTTCTGTAATGACAATTTCGTTAACTACTAAAACCTCTAAAAAATTTGGACACTAAAGATCAAAATGGTTATCTATAGCATTGCTTCTGGAAAAGGGATTCAAATTGAAAAGAACACTTTTAAGTAATATGCAACAATTGTTTAGATGTTTTTTCTCAAAATTATAAATTTTCCAATTCATTTATCTATTCAATTTCAAGTGTGACAGGATTACATTTTTGTTTTCCATGTAACAAGACAATAGCAAGAAATCTATAAAAGGTAGATAAGCAATGCAGTGATTACCTTTCTATAAAATCAGTTGTAATGCAGACTCAAATAGCTATTCGAGATTTGTTAGTAATAAGGTGTTTTATGTGGAATTAGAATATTTGGTTAAAGTTTTCTACAGCTCAGAGTTTAAAAATATCACCTTCATATCCCATTCATGCACACACTTTGGAAAATTCAGTTTCATATATATACACAAAATCAAGATTTTTAAAAAAGATTTACATGTTGGTTTCTCAATCACTTGTAAATTTATTTCAATCTTCTTTTTCCCCTATATGAACAACATGCCTGATACATAGATAGCTTGTGAGGTGTACATCATTAATATGTGGAACCTCTTTTCTCTAATTGCAAGATGAGGCTCACTGAATCTCTTCTTCATACCCTAAAGAGAGAAAAAAATCCCACTGTTTCAATATACTGTACTTCCTTAGTAGATGCTGATATTTAGAAAGAGCACCAGAACTACTTTTATAACTATAAAAACATACTGACTCATCATTTAAGTAGTTCTTCTACTTTAGTTCATTACACACATAAAAGTAAAATCATCTAGTTTAGGAGTTGGAAAAGCTTTATAGGTGTATTAGCAATACATGTGCATTAAATTCATGAAAAGCTCAAGGTGGTTTTGAGACGACATTTAAAGTTTTGACAAAGTTTGATCAATCTTTCTTACATATTCCACATGGTCCAATTAGTTTCATTTTTAGTTTTGTATTGACTTCTAGTGAGAGTTTTGTATCTTTGTAGGTGTTTTTACTAAGATTACACATTAGTTCAAATATTTAAAATATTAGTTAAAACAACCACATATATATCCACTGATATCTATATATACAGCATTTTCAGTATTAAAACACATAGCTATTACATGCCTTGTATTTTTATTACTTTTTTTTATTATGTGTTTCCTATTTAGTTACCTCTCAGTGAAACATAATTTTGGTGGAACAATGTTTTTTAATATCATTATGAAATTCTCTCAGTTTTTCAGGGAAAATATGTGCATAGATGTTAAGTGCACATTCAAAATTTGTGGTACTTAACTATATCCAACAATGGAGATCTGTTTTAGGTGTGCACATCGTAATTATTTAAAGATCTGTACATTTGGCATGTACTAAGTAAGCACATGCCCTTCACAGTGCAAATGTTTCCTGTGAGTGGTGCATGAGTACTTGTTGATAAATCTTTGGTAGTACTTAAGCACCTAAATGGAGGTTTGGGGTACAGAGACTATGAAGTGTTTTAACGAATCATGAGATTTTTAAAAGTAACATTGATGCCAAGCTTTATATCTGTGAAGTGATTTGCATTCTCATTTTCAGGTAAGAGAACTTGAACCCTGGAGTGGTAAAATGAACCATGAAGGACTACTTCAGAGAGTGAATAGAGAGTAAAGTATATTTCCCAGCACACCATTTACATAGACATGTTTCTAAAGTAACAAATTCAATGGAGTAATTAATACCAAAATGCTCCTGTATTCAGCAAAGCTTTATCAAAAATAGATCAAATAATTCTGGATCAAAACAAATGCTGTATTGGCAGGTGGTAGATGTCATTAAGTGGCATTTGTTCTGAGTTGACCAGATCCATTTCTTATCTGTTGAGTTAGCTAACATATTAATACTTAATTAACACACTTAATAATGTGTATTGAGGACCAACATTAGCTAACATATCTGTTGAGTTACCGCATATCCCTCTTTTGGTAATTATGCATTATTTGTCTCATTCAGGTCTACATTGAGTTCCTTGAGGGAAGGAAGGGGCAATGGTTTATTAATCTTCATGTTCACATAAAGTGCCTCTACATAATAGGTAATTAATAATTATTTGTTGAATATATATCTTGATGTAATTTAACAATTCTGAAAGGAATTCACCTATGGTATAAAAAATCAATGGATGTGAAGCTTGGGTAATTAAAATCTCATAGATATGAGATTCTTAAGTAGTCAGAGTATTAATATGCCCTAGATAATGACCCTGAAAACACTGATAACAATATATGTCCCCTATGGGTGGGTATCTTCTTTGTACGCTTTGATAATCAAGGTCATTCATAGGGGTAGAGGAGTAAGTTGAGTTTCCTCCTCACAAACAAAAGCATATTCTTAGCTGATACCCAGTCTAAAAGCCACAAGTGGTAACATGCATTTCTTCTTCCCATTACTTGGCTACATAGATGTGCCTTGTGTATAATTGCAGTTAGACACCACTACAGTTTTTTTGTTAGCAAGCCATAGCAAACTATAGGTAGCTGCCAAATTATTTCCTCTTGATGAGAAATAAAAGAAAATACTGACAAGAACTTTAGGGAGAATAATAATTTATAGCAATTAAATTTTCATTTTTATGTACTTAATAATGTATATTGAGGACCAACATTATTTGTTCAGTTAAATCAAGGTATAACCTGATGTTATTGTGAAGTTGCTTAGATAATGCATTTAGCATTTATTTCTTAACCAGCTCCTAAAGTGTGTGTGTGTGTGTGTGTGTGTGTGTGTGTGTGTGTGCGCAGTATGTTTTAGGCTTGCCCTTAAGTGACAAGTCTACTCTGAATTTTGAAGGGCCAGAACTTTGCGATGCAGTTTCCCCAGGAAAGTCTATGTTTTAGAATTCCTGTTTCAAACAGCACACAGTACAAAGAACTGAGTTCTATAAGACAATTCATTTGTAATGGTAGAAGATACTTTTATTTTTTTATCTTTTTATTATTATTAATTTTTATTGGAGTATGGTTGATATACAATGTTGTGTTAGTTTCTACTATAAAGAAAAGTGAATCAGTTATACATATACGTATATCCACTTGTTTTTAGATTCTTTTCCCATATAGGTCATTACAGAGTATTGAGTAGGGTTCCCTATACTATATACACACACATGTATGCCTCAAGTTTACAATGTGTGGGTGTAAAAAAATGGAAAAAGTATCTCAATACATAAAACAGCTATCTTCTATAGATGGAGAGATTATAGAACTGTCATTCTGGATATGGCACACGACTGCTGCTGCCAAGATCCTAAATATTTAGTGAATCCACATTCAGGAAGAAGAATTATCTTTATATTGTCTCACTGTCCCCATCTGCTCCACTTTGTCTATAGAGAAAAGCAAGAAGACAGATGCATAAGTAGGAACCCACTCTAGAAATATTAAATATTTAACAAAAATTGAATGCCAAGTAATTTATATAGAAATTTGCAGTTTATGTAGCTTTAACCACTCTTTATTTCTCAGATACAATTTTTTTTTATTTATATAGATAGGCCTTTAATTACCACTCATATGAACGTATTTACTTATTATCAAACTTTGTCCTTAAATGACACTAAAATAATTTAAATTTCCCTGGATACCACAGGTTCCTGATCATTACATATTCCACTGCAAAGCATATTTTCCAGATCATGAGATGCTATTTATTAAATAGATATTTTTAAATAGTATGGAAATATAAAATTACATTTGAATATTATTTTTAAATTTATATATCACAATTTTCTTGGTCCAGTTTTCTTCCTCTTTTTTTCTTCCAATTGTATTGAGATAAAATTGACATACAGCACTGTATAAGTTTAAGG
The DNA here is from genome assembly GCF_949987515.2 of Delphinus delphis. Lineage (NCBI taxonomy): Eukaryota > Metazoa > Chordata > Mammalia > Artiodactyla > Delphinidae > Delphinus > Delphinus delphis. Next base: position 39,140,152 of record NC_082700.1, read on the forward strand.
TGTACAGCATATTGATTTGATTTATATATATCATGAAATTATTACTACAACAAGTTTAGTGAACAGCCATTATCTCATATGGATACAATATTAAAGAAATAGAAAAAATACATTTTCCTTGTGATGACAACTTTTAGGATTTACACGTTTCATATATAAAATACAACAGAGTTAATTATATTTATCATGCTGTACATTATAGTCCTTATTCATCTTATAACTGGAAGTTTATACCTTTGTCCAGTACCTTCTTCCCAAACCTCCACTTCTGGTAACCACAAATCTGATCTTTTATTCCTCAGTTGTTTGTTGTTTTTTTTTTTTTTTTTTGAGTTTTTTTTGAAGTATAATGGATCTACAATACTATGTTAGTTCCTGTTACACAACATAGTGACTTGATATTTCTATACATTTCAAAGTGATCACCATCATAACTATAGTTACCATCTGTCACAGTAAAAAGATATTCTCCACTGTACATGTTATACACTGAGCTACTTTCTCATAAATACAAAATCAATTAAATACTTACATGTAGGATCTAAAACCATAAAACTTCTAGAAGAAAACTTAGGCAGTATGCTTTTTGACATTGGTCTTAATAAATTTCTTTAGTTATGTCTCCTCAGGCAAGGGAAACAAAAACAAAAATAAACAAATAGGACTACATCAAACTAAAAAGTTTTCACACAATGAAGGAAACTGTCAACAAAACAAAAAGATAACTTACTGAATGTGAGAAGGTATTTGTAAATGATATATCAGATGAAAGGTTAATATTCAAAATATGAAAGAACTCATACAACTCATCAAAAAAGTGAACAACCCAATTAAAAAAATGGGCAGAGAATATAAATAGACATTTTTCCAAAGAAAACATAGAGATGGCCAACAGGCACATGAAAAGATGTTAACAACACTAATCATCAGGGAAATGCAAATCCAAACCACAATGAGATATCACCTCACACCTGTCAGAATGGCTATTGTCAAAAAGACAACAAGTGTTGGCGAGGATGAGGAGAAAAGAGAACGTTAGTGTACTGTTGGTGCGAATGTAAATTTATGCAGCCATTATGAAAAACAGCATGGAGATTCCTCAAAATATTAAAAACAGAGCTACCATACAATCCAGCAATTCCACTCCTGGGTATGAAGAAAATGAAAACGCTAATTCAAAAATATATATGTACCCCTATATTCATTGCAGCATTATTTACAATTGTCAAGATGTGGAAGCAACCTGTGTGAATGGATAAAGAAGATATAGCATATAAATAAATGGAATTGTGCTCATCCATACAAAGAATGAAATGTTTCAATTTGCAACAACATGGAAGGACCTAGAGGGTATTATGCTAAGTGAAGTAAGTCAGATAGAGAAAGACAAATACTTTATGATTTCACTTATATGTGGAATAGAAAAAAAAAAAAAGAACAAACATAACAAAACAGAAACAGAGTCATAGATACAGAGAGCAAACAGGTGGTTGTCAGAAGGGAAAGGGGGAGGGAAAGGAGAGAAATAGGTGAGGGAGATTAAGAAGTACAAACTTCCAGTTGCAATACAGATTTCTTCATTTTTAAACATACATTTATGTATGTATTTCATATACTATAACCTATTCTACACATATTTACACAGATAATTATTTTACATTATTTAAAATACACTTGTAAGAAAAAAAATTGTAAGGAATAGAAACCAAAAATCAAGGTTAACATGGAACACAAATGTGCAAATTTTTATAGACAAAAATTTTTTCTCTGAAAAAACCCCAAAATTTGGTATTAAGATTTTTGATAACCAAATGGACTGCAATACATGATCCTGTTACATACTTACATTATCCAAAATCAAAGTATATCTAAAAAAGTATTCTTATGAAACAAGTTTTATAGTGGAAATTTATATGTATTGAGGATACTAAATATTATGTTGAATTAACATTTTTATTTTAACAATAAACACAGAAACAGACTACATGTAACGGTCTTTACAATTATTAACAATGAAACCTTATATCACTGTTACTTAAAAACATTTACCAGATACAGGGAAAGCAGCATCAAGACTGAAGCCTGTGGTTTCTAATTCCCCTTGCCCAATAAAAATGAGACTATGCCTGGAAGACAAATCTGTAACCAATAAAGAAGCTATGGAATACTACTATTACTGACTCTTCACTCTCTGTTAACTCAGGAAATACAACATTGTAGATAGAAGCTGAGGTTGGATATTGAAAGATCTGGATTTGGGTTTGTGTTTTGTTATTTATATTTTACCTGGATTTTTTAAGGTCCTGAAAACTTTAATTTCTGTATCTTTAGGATTTCTGTTCATTTACCTACCTACATATATCTATGTCTATATCCATATCTATTCCTTTATCCATATATATATATCTATAATAGTTCATAGTTCATATCTTCAGGATTGAAAAGGGAATACCAATTTATCTGTCATTTTGTATGTTTGATTCCAGAGGCAAATGCTCATTAAAAAAAATAATTTCTAGTACCTGCTTGTCAATCAGACGTTACTCATATTGCACAAATATGTTTTAATATCTCACAACACTTTCACAGTGTTATGTATGTAACTCTAATTGAAAAAAACTACTTTTTAAAAATAAAAAATCCACAAATTAAAAAAGCCATTTTTAACAACTTAAAATTATTGGTTCCTAATTGTTGGTCCCTTAGTTAATTTTGGATTTATTATTCTTATTTATTTAAATAAATATATTATTATTTTGTTTTAAAAGTGTATATATTGTACAAGTCTTGCATTACCTATATATAGAAGGCTTATCCTCAGTCACTAGTTTTTGTTTTGTTTTGTTTTGTTTTTTTGCGGTATGCGGGCCTCTCACTGTTGTGGCCTCTTCTGTCGCGGAGCACAGGCTCCGGATGCGCAGGCTCAGCGGCCATGGCTCATGGGCCCAGCCGCTCTGCAGCATGTGGGATCTTCCCGGACCGGGGCATGAACCCATGTCCCCTGCATCGGCAGGTGAACTCTCAACCACTGCACCACCAGGGAAACCCGTCAGTCACTAGTTTTACTTAAACCATTTCTTAATATGGAACATGAGGTCTCTTCATGCAGCTCACTATGAGCAAGTGAAACAGGACTAAGTGCAAAGGAATAAAAGGACATCAGAGAGTCCAGGAGTCTGTGTGACCTGGTGGGACCCCTTACCCAAGATCTCCCTTGCCTTGCTTATGTCTGACCATGTGGCTGACAGGGTATTGGTTCTCTGGCCAGGTGTCAGGCCTGAGTCTCTGAGGTGGAAGAGCCGAGTTCAGGACACTGGACACCCAGCCTCTTCCCAGCACATCAATTGGCAAGAAGTCACCAGAGATCTCAGTCTCAAGGTTAAGACCCAGTGCCACTCAAGGACCAGGAAAAACCAGTGCTGGACACCTCATGCCAAAAAATTAGCAAGACAAGAACACAACTCCACCCATTAGCAAAAATGCTGCCTAAAATCATAATAAGTTCACAGGCACCCCAAAATACACCACTGAAAACGGTCCTGCCCATGAGAAAAACAAGATGCAGCCTCATCAACCAGAATGCAGGCACCAGTACTCTCCACCAGGAAGCCTACACACCCACTGAACTAACCTTACCCACTGGGGGCAGACAACAAAAACAATGGGAACTGCAAACCTGCAGCCTGCAAAAAGGAGACCCCAAACAGAGTAAGGTAAGCAAAATGAGAAGAAAGCGAAATATGAAGCAGTTGAAGGAGTAAGATAAAAACACACCAGACCAAACAAATGAAAAGGAAATAGGCAATCTACCAGAAAAAGAATTCAGAGTAATGATAGTAAAGAAGATCCAAAATCTTGGAAATAGAATGGAGAAAATACAAGGAATGTTTAACAAGGACATAGAAGAATTAAAGAGCAAACAAACAGTGATGAGGAATACAATAAATGAAATTAAAAATTCTCTACAAGGAATCAATAGCAGAATAACTGAGGCAGAAGAACGGATAAGTGACCTGGAAGATAAAATAGTGGAAATAACTACTGCAGAGCAGAATTAAAAAAAAAAGGAATGAAAAGAATTGAGGACAGCCTCAGAGACTCCTGGGACAACATTAAACACACCAACATTCAAATTATAGGGTTCACAGAAGAAGAAGAGAAAAAGAAAGGGACAGAGAAAATATTTGAAGAGATTATAGTTGAAAACTTCCCTAATATGGGATAGGAAATACTCAATCAAGTCCAGGAAGCGCAGAGTCCCATAAAGGATAAATCCAAGGAGAAACACTCCATGATACATATTAAACAAACTACCAAAAATTAAATACAAAGAAAAAATATTAAAAACAGCAAGGGAAAAGCAACAAATAACATACAATGGAATTCCCATAAGGTTAACAGCTGATCTTTAAGCAGAAACTCTGCAAACCAGAAGGGAGGGGCAGGACATATTTAAAGTGATGAAATGGAAAAACCTACAACCAAGATTACACTACCCAGCAAGGATCTCATTCACATTCAACAGAGAAAATAAAACCTCTACAGACAGGCAAAAGATAAGAAAATTCAGCACCAAAAAAACAGCTTTACAACAAATGCTAAAGGAAATTCTCTACACAAGAAACACAAGAGATGGAAAAGAACTGCAATAACAAACCCAAATGGTAATAGGAACATACAGATCGATAATTACCTTAAATGTAAGTAGATTAAAGGCTCCAACCAAAAGACATAGACTGGCTGAATGGATACAAAAACAAGACCCATATATATGCTGTCTACAAGAGACCCACTTCAGACCTAGGGACACATACAGACTAAAACTGAGGAGATGGAAAAAGGTATTCCATGCTAATAGAAATCGAAAGAAAGCTGGACAGTAATTTTCATATCACAGACAAAATAGACTGTAAAATTAAGACTATTACAAGATACAAAGAAGGACACTACCAAATGATCAAGGGACCAATCCAAGAAGAAGATACAACAATTTTAAATATTTATGCACCCAAAATAGGAGCACCTCAATACATAAGGCAAATGCTAACAGCCGTAAAAGGGGAAATTGACAGTAACACAATCAAAGTAGGAGATTTTAACACCTCACTTTCACCAATGGACTGATCATCCAAAATGAAAATAAATAAGGAAACACAAGCTTTAAATGATACATTAAACAAGAGGGACTTAATTGATATTTATAGGACATTGCATCCAAAAACAGCAAAAGACATATTCTTCTCAAGTGCTCATGGAACATTCTCCAGGATAGATCATATCTTGGGTCACAAAACAAGCATTGGAAAATTTCAGAAAATTGAAATCGTATTAAGTATCTTTTCCAACCACAATGCTATGAGACTAGATATCAACGACAGGAAAAAAATATGTAAAAACTAAAAACACATGGAGGCTAAACAATACACTACTAAATAACCAAGAGATCACAGAAGAAATCAAAGAGGAAATCAAAAAATACCTAGAAATGGGGCTTCCCTGCTGGCGCAGTGGTTGAGAGTCTGCCTGCCAATGCAGGGGACACGGGTTCGTGCCCTGGTCCGGGAAGATCCCACATGCCGCGGAGCGGCTGGGCCCGTGAGCCATGGCCGCTGAGCCTGCACATCTGGAGCCTGTGCTCCGCAATGGAAGAGGCCACAACAGTGAGAGGCCCGCGTACCAAAAAAAAAAAAAAAGAAGAAGAAGAAAAAAGAAAAAAAAATACCTAGAAACAAATGTCAATGAAAACACGATGACCCAAAACCTATGGGTTGCAGCAAAAGCAGTTTTTTAGAGGAAAGTTTATAGCAATACAATCCTATCTCAAGAAGCAAGAGAAATCTCAGATAAACAACCTAACCTTACACCTAAAGCAATTACAGAAAGAAGAACAAAAAGTCCCCAAAGTTGGCAGAAGGAAAGAAATCATAAAGATCAGACCTGAAATAAATTAAAAAGAAGTAAAGAACACAATAGCAAAGATCAATAAAACTGAAAGCTGGCTCTTTGAGAAGATAAATAAAATTGATAAACCACTAGTGAGATTCATCAAGAAAAAAAGGGAGAAGACTCAAATCAACAGAATTAGAAATGAAAAAGGAGAAGTAACAACTGACACTGTAGAAAAACAAAGGATCATGAGAGATTACTACAAGCAACTATATGCCAATAAAATGCACAACCTGGAAGAAATGGACAAATTCTTACAAAAACACAATTTTCCAACAATGAACCAGGAAGAAGTAGAAAATATAAAGAGACCATTCACAAGCACTGAAATTGAAACCGTGATTAAAAATCTTTGAAGAAACAAAAGCCCAGGACCAGATGGCTTCACAGGCAAATTCTATCAAACATTTAGGGAATAGCTAACACCTATCCTTCTCAAACTCTTCCAAAATAGAGCAAAGGTAGAAACACTCCCAAACTCATTCTATGAGGCCACTATCACCCTGATACCAAAACCAAAGATGTTACAAAAAAGGAAAATTACAGGCCATATCATTGATGAACATAGATGCAAAAATCCTCAACAAAATACTAGCAAACAGAATGTAACAGCACCTTAATGGGATCATACACCATGATCAAGTGGATTATATCACAGGAATGCAAGAATTCTTCAATATCCATAAATCAATCAATTTAATAAACATATTAACAAAGTAAAGGTGAAAAACCATATGATCATCTCAATAGATGCAGAAAAACTTTCAACAAATTTCAACACCCATTTATGATAAATACCCTCCAGAAAGTAAGCATAGAGGGAACTTACCTCAACATAATAAAAGCCATATATGAAAAACCCACAGCCAACATCGTCTCCTTGGTGAAAAACTGAAATCATTTCCACTAAGATCAGGAAGAAGACAAGGTTGCCCACTCTCACCACTGCTATTCAACATAGTTTTGGAAGTTTTAGCCACAGCAATCAGATGAGAAAAAGAAATAAAAGTAATCCAAATCGGAAAAGAAGAAGAAAAACAGTCACTGTTTGCAGATGACATGATACTATGCATAGAGAATCCTAAAGATGCTACCAGAAAACTATGAGAGCTAATCAATGAATTTGGTAAATTAGCAGGTAAAAAAATTAATGCACAGAAATCTCTTGCATTCCTACACACTAATAAAAATATGAAAGAGAAATTAAGGAAACATTCCCATTTACCACTGCCACAATAAGAATAAAATATCCAGGAATAAACCTACCTAAGGCAACAAAAGACCTGTATGCAGAAAACTATAAGACACTGATGAAAGAAATTAAAGATGATACAAACAGATGGAGAGATATACCATGTTCTTGTACTGGAAGAATCAATATTGTGAAAATGACTATACTCCCCAAAGCAATCTACAGATTCAACACAATCCCTATCAAACTACCAATGGCATTTTTCACAGAATTAGAACCAAATATTTCACAATTTCTATGGAACCACAAAAGACCCTGAATAGTCAAAGCAATCTTGAGAAAGAAAAATGGAGCTGGAAGAATCAGGCTCCCTTACTTCAGATGATACTACAAACCTACAGTAATCAAGACAGTATAGTACTGGCACAAAAACAGAAACTTAGATCAATGGAACAGGGTAGAAAGCCCAGAGATAAACCCATGCACATATGGTCACCTTATCTTTGATAAAGGAGGCAAGAATATACAATGGAGAAAAGACAGCCTCTTCAATATCTGGTGACAGGAAAATTGGACAGCTACATGTAAAAGAATGAAATAAGAGCACTACCTAATACTATACACAAAAATAAACAAAATGGATTCAAGACCTAAATGTAAGGCCAAACTGCATAAAACTCTTAGAGGAAAACATAGGCAGAAGACTCTATGACATAAATCACAGCAAGATCCTTTTTGACCCACCTCCTAGGGAAATGGAAATAAAAACAAAAATAAACAAATGGGACCTAATGAAACTTAAAAGCTTTTGCACAGCAAAGGAAACAATGAACAAGACAAAAAGACAACCTCAGAATGGGAGAAAATATTTGCCAATGAAGCAACGGACAAAGGATTAATTTCCAAAATATACAAGCAGCTCATGCACCTCAATATGAAAAAAACAAACAACCCAATCTTAAAGTGGGCAGAAGACCTAAACAGACATTTCCACAAAGATATTCAGATTGCCAACAAACACATGAAAGGCTGCTCAACATCACTAATCATTAGAGAAATGCAAATCAAAACTACAGTGAGGTATCACCTAACACCAGTCAGAATGGCCATCTTCAAAAAAATCTACAAACAACAAATGCTGGAGAGGGTACGGAGAAAAGGGAACCCTCTTGCACTGTTGGTGGGAATGTAAATTGATACAGCCACTATGGAAACAGTAGGAAGGTTTCTTAAAAAACTACAAATAGAACTACCATATGACCCAGCAATCCCACTACTGGGCATATACCCTGAGAAAACCATAATTCAAAAAGAGTCATGTACCACAATGTTCATTGCAGCTCTATTTATAATAGCCAGGACATGGAAGCAACCTAAGTGTCCAATGACAGATGAATGGATAAAGATGTGGCACATATATACAATGGAATATTACTCAGCCACAAAAAGAAATGAAATTGAGTTTTATTGTAGTGAGATGGATGGACCTAGACTCTGTCATATAGAGTGAAGTAAGTTAGAAAGGGAAAAACAAATACCATATGGTAACATATATATGGAATCTAAAAAAAAAAAAAAAAAAAGAAGAAAGAAAGGTTCTGAAGAACCTAGGAGCAGGACAGGAATAAGGACATAGACTTAGAGAATGGACTTGGGGACATGGGAAGGGGTAAGTGTAAGCTGAGATGAAGTGAGACAGTGACATGGACATATATACAGTACCAAATGTAAAATAGCTAGTGGGAAGCAGCCTCATAGTACAGGGACATCAGCTCAGTGCTTTGTCACCACCTAGAAGGGTGGGATACAGAGTGTGAGAGGGAGACACAAGAGGGAGGGAACATGGGTATATATGTATATGTATAGCTGATTCACTTTGTTATACAGCAGCAACTAACACAGCAATGTAAAGCAATTATATTCCAATAAAGAAATAAAAAAAAGATGGTACAATACACTATTTAATCTAATAAATGAGTATTTTTCAGTATAACATCACAAGTCAGACCTCATCAACATGTCCTCTCTGAGTAGCTTAATTATTTATATATGCTATACAAGAAGAAATAGATAGCAAGGAGTATAAACACACTCTTTAGGTGGTTTTAGGGAGTTGAGGGTGGAAAGGGAGAAATAGGCTGCTAATTATCAAATTTAAGAAAAAGAAGTGACAGCTTGAATATTCTGACTTTGGCTGGTGCTCTGTTTGAGGTGTTTTGCTGTTTGCTTGTGTTTTGTTTGAGGACTTTTGCGTCTATATTCATTGAAGTAATTTTCTTTTCCTATTGTCTGTTTGCCTGACTTTGTATCATGGTAATATTGGCCTGGTGAAATGAGATTGGAAAGATTACTTCGTCTTCTAATTTTTGGAACAGTTTGAAAAGAATTGATTAATTTTTCTTTAAATGTTTGGAAGAATTTACCAATGAAGCCATTTGGTTCCAAACTTTTCTTCATTAGGATTTTGATTACTGATTCAATTTCCTTACTAGTGATTGGTCTGTTCATATTTTTGATTTCTTCAAGATTTAGTCTTAGCAGTTCATATGTTTCTAAGAATTTATCTATTTTTTTAACATCTTTATTGGAGTATGATTGCTTTACAATGGTGTGTTATTTTCTGCTTTATAACAAAGTGAATCAGCTATACATATAATATATCCCCATATCTCCTCCCTCTTGTGTCTCCCTCCCACCCTCCCTATCCCATCCCTCTAGGTGGTCACAAAGCAGCGAGCTGATCTCCCTGTGCTATGCAGCTGCTTCCCACTAGCTATCTGTTTTACATTTAGTAATACATATGAATCCATGCCACTCTCTCACTTCATCTCAACTTACCTTTCCCCCTCCCCATGTCCTCAAGTCCATTCTCTATATCAGCATCTCTGTTCCTATCCTGCTCCTGGGTTCTTCAGAAACTTTTTTTTTTTTTAAGATTCCATGTATATGTGTTAGCATATGGTATTTGTTTTTCTCCTTCTGACTTACTTCACTCTGTATGACACACTCTAGGTCCAGCCATCTTACTACAAATAATTCAATTTCATTTCTTTTTATGGCTGAGTAATATTCCATTGTATATATTTGCCACATCTTCTTTATCCACTCATTTGTTGATGGACACTTAGGTTGCTTCCATGTCCTGGCTATTGTAAATAGAGCTGCAATGAATATTGTGGTACATGACTCTTTTTGAATTATGGTTTTCTCATTGTATATGTTCAGTAGTGGAATTGCTGGGTCATATGGTAGTTCTATTTTTAGTTTTTAAGGAACCTCCATACTGTTCTCCATAGTGGCTGTTTCAATTTACATTCCCACCAGCAGTGCCAGAGGGTTCCCTTTTCTCTACACCCTCTCCAGCATCTATGTTTTGTAGATTTTTTGAAGATGGCCATTCTGACTGGTGTGAGGTGATTCCTCATTGTAGTTTTGACTTGCATTTCTCTAATGATTAGTGATGTTGAGCATTCTTTCATGTGTTTGTTGGTAATCTGTATTTCTTTTAAGTTGTCAAATTTGTTGACATATAGTTGTGCAAAGTAGTCTCTTATGATCCTTTATATTTCAATGGTATCAATTGGAGTGTCTCCTTTTTCATTAATAATTTTATTTATTTGAGTCTTCTCTCTTTCTTTATTGGCTAGTCTAGCTAGTGGTTTGTCTACTTTGTTTATCTTTTCAAAGGCACAGTGTTTAATTTTATTGATCTTTTCTATTGTCTCTTAGTCTTTTTTTCAATTATTTTCACTTTGATCTTTGTTATTTCTTTCTAACTTTGGACTTTGTTTGTTCTTCTTTTTCTAGTTCCTTAAGATATAAATTAGGTTGTTTACCTAAAATATATCTTCATCTTTAATGTACATATTTATTGCTATGAACTTCAGTCCTTGTACTGCTTTTGCTGCATCACTTAAGTTTTAGTACATTGTATTTTCATTTGACTCAAAATATTTTCTAATTTCTCTTTCAATTTCTTCCTTGAATGATTGGTTGGTTAAATATATCTTATTTATTTCCATATATTTGTGAATTTTCCACTTTTTATTCTGCTCTTTATTTATAGTTTCATTCCATTGCAGTCAGAAAAAATACCTGATATTATTTCAATATTCTTCAGTTTCTTAAGACTTGTTTTGTGTCCTAATATGTGATCTACCCTGGAGAATTTTCCTTCTCTGTTTGAAAAGAATATATCATCTCCTGCTGTTGGAGGTAAAGCTCTGTGTCTGTTAGGTTTATGTGATCTATAATGTTCAAGTCTGCTGTTTGTTGATTTCCCCCCCTCTGTTTATTTTATTCATTATTGAGAATGAGGTACTGTAGTGTTCTACCATTCTTATACTGCCATCTATTTTCCCCTTCAGTTCTGTCAATCCTTGTTTTGCATATTTAGCTGCTCTGATGTGAGTGCTTATACGTTTATACATGTTATATCTTCCTGGCTAACTGACACTTTTATCATTATATAATGTTCTTTTCTGCTGCTTTGTGACAGTGTTTGAATTAAAGTCTGTTTTCTCTAACTACTACCTTTACTCTTCTTTGGTTTTTCCAGGGAATTGGTATTTCCAGGGAATTTATTTTCCATCCCTTTACTTTCAATGTATCTGTGTCTATAAATCTATAGTGAGTTTCTTGTAGACAGTTTATAATTGGATCTTGGTTTTTATGTTTGTTTGTTTCTTTCTTTCCATTCACTCTATGTCATTTGATTGGAAAGTTTAGTTCATTTACATGTAAAGTAATTGTTAATAGAGAAGGTTTTCCTTTTTCCATTTTGTTAATCATTTGTCTTGTTATTCATTATCCCTCTTTTCCTCTGTTGTTATCTACCATTTTATTTTGTTGATGTATTAGTATTGATGTGCTTTGATTTCTTTCTCCTTTTCTTTTGTGTATCTACTATAGGTATTTTCTTTGTGGTTATCATGTGGCTTAGATAAAACATCTTACAGTTGTTTATTTATTTATTTTTTTGTGGTACATGGGCCTCTCACTGTTGTGGCCTCTCCCATTGTGGAGCACAGGCTCTGGACGCGCAGGCTCAGTGGCGATGGCTCATGGGCCTAGCCGCTCTGTGGCATGTGCAATCTTCCCAGACCGGGGCATGAACCCATGTCCCCTGCATTGGCAGGTGGACTCTCAACCACTGCACCACTAGGGAAACCCACATCTTACAGTTTTAACAGTCTATTTTAAGTGGCTAACAACAGTAATCACATACATAAACTACATTTTACATCCCCCTCCTCCACATTTAATGCTATGATGTCACAGTTTGCATGTATTTGTATTGTTTTCATTAACATTTTTAGCTATGGGTATTTTTAATTAACTTTTATATGACAATTAAAAGTACTTTACACAGCACCATTACAATAATACAATATTCTGTATTTTTCTGTATATTTACTTTTACCATTGAGTTTTATACATTCTCATGCTATCATGTTGCTATTTAGTACAATTTCATTTCAACTTGAAGAGCTCCCTTTAGGAATTCTCATAAACTCCTTAAACTTCTAATTGTCTGGGAAAGTCTTTATCTCTCCTTCATTTTTATTTTATTTTTTTGTAACATTTTATTTTATATTGGAGTATAGTTGATTAACAATGATGTGTTAGTTTCAGGTGTATAGCAAAGTGATTCAGTTATACATATATATGTATCTATTCTTTTTCAAATTATTTTCCTATTTAGATTGTTACATAATATTGAGCAGAGTTCAGTGTGCTCTTCAGTAGGCCCTTTTAAAAGTAAAGGTTATCCATTTTAAATATAGCAGTGTGTAAGGGTGGGGGCAAGGGATAGTTAGGGAGTTTGGGATTGACATGTACACTCTCCTTCATTTTTAAAGGACAGTTTATCTGTTATTTTTTTATGTTGACAGGTTTTTCTTTCAGCATTTTGATTATATCATTCTATTACTTTCTACCCTGCAAAGTTTCTGTTGAAAAATCTGCTGAGATTTTATGAGGTTCTCTTTTACATAAAAAGCCTATTTTATATTGTTGCTCTCAAACTTCTCTCTTTGTCTTTGACTTTTAACAATTTGATTGTAATGTCTCAGCGTGTATCTCTTTGGGTTCATTTTTTCTGAGATTGTTTGAGCTTCCTAGATCTAGATGTCCAATTCCTTCCCCAAAATTGGGAAGTTTTTAGCCATTATTTCTTTTAAAGCTTCCCATTCCTTTCTCTCTCTCTTCTCCTTCTGAAACTCCCATAATTGTGTATATTGGTCCCTGCTGCTATCTCATAAGTCCCTTAGGTTTCCTCCAGTCTTTTTCATTTCTTTTTCTTCTGTCTGAATAATTTCCAATGGCATGTCTTTGAGTTTGCTCATCTTTTCTTCTGCTTGGTCTAGCCTGTTGTTGAACTCCTGTAGTGAGTTCATTGATTATAGTTTTCTTCTTCCCTATGATCTCCATTTGGTACTATTTAAATTATCTATCTCTGTTGAAATTCTCACTTTGTCATGCATTATTCTCCTGACCTCAGTGAGCATTTTTGTGGTGATTATTTTGTATTGCCTGTTAAGTAAATTATATATCTTTATTTCATTAGCATTGGTTTCTGGAGATTATTTTGGTTTTTTGGAGCATATTAATCTGTTTGTTCATTTTCCTTTACTCTATTGGTGCTTCTGCATTAGACAAAAGAGACATCTCTTTCAGACTTTACAAACTGACCTTATAGAGGAGAAAGTGACGCTGCAGTCAGTTCCTCAGGTGTTCCCAGATAAGTTGAATAATTGGACACACTGTCCAATTCTTTCCTACCCCAGAGAAAAGCTGTTATCTTGGATTTTCACCTGTTAATTCTGTGCTGAGTGAGAAAGAGGCTGTGGAGAGAAGTTTCACACCAAATCAAACTGCATTTTTTGTTCTCACTGACTCCCAGGTAGCTGGATTATGCTGGGTCCCATAATGATCTGAGACAGACTAAACAGAAGCCAATCCTCAGGGCAGTCCCTAGTGAAGGTGGGGTGTTGAATGCTTGGCCCACCTCTTTCCCTCCTCCTAATCATATGTTGCTGTAGTTTCTCTATTAGCTTCAGTGTGGTTGGTTTTGTGCTCACCCTGGATGTAAGAGCCTCTCAACTAGTTTCTGGATTTCTCCCAATTAGAATTTCCTTGTGAATTGTTGTTGAATCAATATATTTGTGGTGGGGGCAGAAAGGGTACATAGCTTCCTATTCTGCCATCTTGCTCACATCATTCTCCAATCCATAATTTTTTATATACTCACTCATTCCTTCTGCTATCCTTCAGTTTTCTACCTGCCACTCTCTTACATACATACATACATATATATATATGAACATACACAATTTTGTGGGTGTATGAGTGAAATATATTTGGACACTTTAAGGAACAATAACAAAATGTGCATCCAGGTACCACCACTAACACCTTTATCTGTTTCTTACAAATAAAAACTGACTTTGTTAATCATTCTCTAATTTTATTTATAGATTTTACTATGCATCTCTAAATAATATATTATTTAATTTTCCTTCACACTTCATCATCCAGGTCTGAGAATTTCTCCTCTGAGATAGTATTCCTCTTCTGAAAAGGTAACACCTCTTTGGAACACAGTAGTTTTATCAGGCTGTTTGCTGCCTGTAGAATTTTCAATGTCTAATAGCCTTCTTTTATTCCCTCCTTTATCTCTCTTTTCAGTTCAAGATAATAGTATTTCTACTGGTGTAACATGACTTCAACAAACTCTCAACAAATCAAATATAGAGGAAACATACATCAACATAATTAAGGGCCATATATGACAAGTCACAGCTAATATCATACTCAATGGTGAAAAGTTGAAAGTTTTTCCTCTAAGATCAGGAAAAATATCAACACTTACCACTTCTTTTCAAAATAGTATTGAAAGTCCTAGCCACAGCAATTAGACAAGAAAAAGAAATTAAATATATCCAAATTGGGAAGGAAGAAGTAAAACTGTCATTATTTGCAGGTGACATGATATTACATATAGAAAATCCTAAAGGCTTCATCAAAAACCTGTTATAACTAATAAGTTTAGGAAAGTTGCAGGATAAAAATTATTACACAAAATTCTGTTTCATTTCTATGCACCAACAATGAACTATTAGAAAGAGAAATTAAGGAGACAATTCCATTTACATTTGTATCCAAAAAAAATCTAAGAATAAATTTAACCAATTTTTGAAGATGACACAAATAAATGGAAAGATATTTCATGCTCATGGATTGGAAGAATTAATATTGATAAAATGTCCATACTACTCAAAGCAATCTGCAGATTCAATGAAATCCTTAAAAATATTCAATGGAATTTTTCACATAAATACCAGAAACAATCCTGAAATGTGTATAGAATCACAAAAGACCCCAAATAGTCAAAGTAATCTTGAGAAAGAAGAACAAAGATGGAGACATGATGCTCCCCAATTTCAAACTGTAATACAAAGCTATAATAATCAAAACAGACACATAGACCAATGGAACAGAACTGAGAGCCCAGGAGTAAACCTATACATGTATGGTCAATTAATTTACAACAAACAAACCAAGAATATACTATGGGGAAAGGACAGTCTTCAACAAATGATGTTGAGAAAACTAAACAGCCACATGCAAAAGAATGGAATTGGATCATTATCTTGTATCATACACAAATGTTAACTCAAAATAGATTAAAGATTTGCATGTGATACCTAAACCCACAAAACCCCTAGAAGAAATCATAAGCAGCAACCTCCTTGATGTAGGTCTTGGCAATGATTTTTTAGTATCTGACACCAAAAGCAAAAACAACAACAACTAAAACCAATAAAACCAACAAACAAAAACCCCACCAAAAACCAACCAAACAAACAACAAAACTAAAGCAACTACATCAAACTAAAAACCTTCTGCACAGTAATGGAAACCATCAATAAAATGAAAAGGCAACCTACTGAGTGGAAGTAAATATTTGCAAACCATGTATATAATAATTATCTAATATCCAAATTATATAAAAATTCATACAACTCAATAGCAAAAAAATAAACCAATCTGATTTTTAAATGGGCAGATAATTTAAAGAGACATTTTTCCAAAGACATACAAATGCTTAACAGGTACATGAAAAGATGATGTACATTATTAATCATCAGGGAACTGCAAATCAAAAACTACAATGAGATATCACTTCATACCTGTTAGAATGGCTATTATCAAAAAGACTAGAAATAACAAATGTTGGTGAGGATATGGAAAAAAGGCAACTCTTATGTACTGTCATTTGGATTGAAAATTGGTACAGCCACTATGGAAAACTGTATGGAGGTTTCTCAAAAAATTAAAAATAGAACTACCATATGATCCAGCAATTCCAATTCTGGGCATTTATCTGAAGATTATAAAAATACTAATTTGAAAAGATTTATACACCCCCATGTTCATTGTAGCATTATTAACAAGAGCCAAGATATGGAAACAACCTAAAAATGTCCATGGATAGATGAATGGATAAAGAAATTGTGGTATATATATATAGGGAATGAAAATTTATTCAGCTATAAAAAAGAATGAAATATTGCCTTTTGCGGCCACATGGATGGACCTCAAGGGCATCATGCTAAGTGAAATAAGTCAGACAGAGAAAGACAAATACCTTAGGATCTCTCTTATATGTGGAATATATATATATATATATATATATATTCTAAGTTCATAGATGCAGAGAACAGATGGTTGCCAGATGCAAGGGTTGGGGTGTGGAATAAATGGATGCATGGTGTTTGTTTTTAGTTTAAATAAATTGAATAATTTAAAAACTTCCTTCAAACCTCATATGTCTCCCTTGTATATAACATTATTCCAATAGGTAGGAGGTTCCTTTGCATTGTTTGCAACATAATTGTTTCTCTTTTTTTAATTTCTGCTGAGATGACTGAGGGGAACTGAGTCACATGTCTAATTTCTTCAAAGATCCCTCTCTGTGACTGAATGCTGTGAACTTTATTTCTTTCTGAGACAAAAAGTTTATCCAGCCACATCCCTGGCTTTCTCTCTGAAGCATGCAGTTTGACAGCGAATCTCCTCATTTTAGTGTCTTTTGCAATCTGAATAAGCTGAAAATACCCTAAATCACCAAGTCCTGTTTTTTTTTTTTTTTTTTTTACTTCACTTCTTCCTGCAGTTTATCTCTGCTCCCCCTCATTTTACTATAAGCAGCAAGAAGAAATCAGGACACAGCTTCCACACTTTGCTTGGAAAGCTCCTAAACTATGTATCCAAGTTCATTGATTACAGCTTCTGTTTTCCAAATAACTGAGGACACAATTCAGCTAAGTTTTTTGGCCACGATATAATTAGGATTCCCTTTCCACCAGTTTTCAGTAATTTGTTCCTTATTACCTTCTGAATCATCACCATTAGCACTTTTAATATATATATTTCTGATATTATTTAGGATGATTTAGGAATTCTCTAAGATAATAAAGTTTTCTCCATCATGCATCTCACTTTGTTTTCATTCTCATCAGCAGGACTTCAATGCCTATATTTCTAGCAACATTCTGTTTTTGGTGACTTAGCTTTTCTCAGGGGCAATACAGAATTTCTCTACCATATTTCTTATTCCTTCTGAGCCCTCACCTGCAGAGAATTTAATATCCTTATTTCTACTAACAGTCTGTTCAAGATACTTACTTCTCTTAACCTTTACTCAATACGCAACGCAAAGCAAGTTTTGGGCTTTCTTGGAGGCTCAGTGGTTGAGAGTTCGTCTGCCGATGCGGGAGATGCGGGTTTGTGACCCGGTCCAGGAAGATCTCACATGCCGCGGAGCGGCTAGACCCGTGAGCCATGGCCACTGAGCTGAGCCTGCGCGTCTGGAGCCTGTGCTCCGCAACGGAAGAGGCCACAACAGTGAGAAGCCCGCATACTGCAAAAAACAAAAAAAAAATCCAGTTTCACATTTTTATTTTATTATTACTGTAACACCCCAATTCTAGGTACCTAAACCTGTATTCATTCCCTATTGCTGCTATAACAGATTACCACAAAATTAGTGGCTCAAAACACAAATTTACTATCTTCTGGTGGCAGAAGTCTAAAATGGTTTCACAGTGTTGCATTCCTTCTGGAGGCCCTAGGGGAAAATATATTTCCTTGCCTTTTCAAGTTCTATAGTCTGCCTACATTCCTTGACTTGTGGTCCCTTCTTCCATCCTCAAAGCCAGCAGTATAGTATCTTTCTTTTCCCCTTGGCTTCCATTATCACATCACCTTCCCTCTTTTTCTGATTCCTATATCCTTCTTATAAGTACTCTTGTGGTTGGTACATTGAACCCATTCATTTCAAGATCCTTAACTTAAGTACATCAGCAAAAAGTGTTTTTTACCATGTATGACAACATAGTCTTAGGTTTCAGAAATTTGGACATGAGCAAATTTGGGAGTCCTCTATTCATCTTTCCACAAAAGAGGACTTATTGTGATTACTTTATCTCTGTTTTATCACTATACTGACAGTGGGGCTGGACAGCAATAAGGATGGATACTAACTTCTTTTATTTGATAGATTTCTGGGTCACAACCTGCACTTAAAAGAGAAGCAGCTACATTGCCTAGAGATCCTAAACACTTAAATAAATGCACTGACTTGAAGTTTTTTCCCTAAAGAAGGAAGTTGGTGAGTTCAATATATGAAATAAAGGGAAAAAATAGACACCACAATTATTATAGGAGAATCTATAGATAGTCAGGAATTCCTTTAATCTTTCTGGGCATTTAGGATAATTGCAACTGCAAGACTCTCTTGACATGATATATGTTACTTCGAGATTTGTCTTTAAACAATCACAGCAATTGTTGCTCTTCCTATTTGCTCATTGCCTGAAAGAATGTAGATTTAGCAGAAAATCCTGAGGAAGTCCTAGAAGGTGATGATGCATGTTTGAAAATGAGCCATGTTTGCAAGACTACTCATGGAACACCTGATTGAATTATTGTCATTCAATAAATCATTATTGTTTTAAGCCAGTGTGATTTGGGGGGTTGATTGTTACAGAAGCTAACATTACTTACCCTAAATAATATGCTCTACAGTGTTTTATGTTAGTATCCAATTTTTGATGTTTGTACATAAAATATTACTAATTTTTTACTCTAATTCTAATAATTATACGTAAAAATACTTTGGAATTTCTATGTAAACTATCATATTGAGGATAATGACAGTTTTGCTTATTTCTTTCCAAGGCTTCTCCCTTTCACTTTTATTTCTTACCTTGTTTTGCTGGCTAGGCACACCAGAACAATATTGAATAGAAGTTCTGAATAGTGACAGTAGTCTACTTTGGCTTATTTCTGAGGTTAAATAGAATTAACGTCAGTATATAATATCTGATTTAATGTTTCTTGTCCATAGCTTTAATAAGATTTTATTTTTTTCAGGATAGAGACTCCCTTTCTAATTCTAGTTTTATAAAAATACTTTTTAAAATAATGAATACATATGTGTATACATATACATATATATATATAGCGAGAGTGAGAGAATTCTACTGTTTTCTTTAGTATATATTGATATAATTATATGTTTCTTCTTTTATTAGCTGTACTGAATTACATTCAGTGATCTTCTAATGTTTATCTAACCTGCATTCCAGGAACAAATTTAACTAGGTTATGATATACTATATTTTGCAAACATGGCTGGATTTTATTTGCTCATATTTTATTTAGAATTTTTACCTCCAGTAGTGTTTTAAGTTAATAGCATAATTTTTTAATAATATTTTGTTATTAACTTTTAGCACTCTAAGGAGACTGGCTATATTTCTTTTGTTCATTGTATCCTCTTAATAACTTTTTAAAGTCTGAAAAATCTGAGTTATATCTCCTGTTTTACTTCTAGTATTGTTTATGTGTGCCTACTCTTTTTTTTTTCTTTTTCTTGATCTGTCTCACCAGAAACTTGTCAGTTTTATTAGACTTTTCAAGGAAACAACTTTGGCTTTTTTGATAGCAACCATATGTTTGATTTCTGTTTTATTACTTTCTACTCTTAACTGTTTTCCTCTCATTTCTTTAGGTTTGCTATACAGGTCTTTTATCAACTTCTTAGGAAGTACACTCTGCTAAGCTGATTATTCTTCTTTTCTATATAAGCATTTAAGCCAAGTGTCAATAAACATTTTCCTATAAATGATCAGATAGTGAATATTTGAAATTATGTCAGCGACATACAAACTCTGTTAAAAATAAAAATATCTTTGTGTTTTTTCACAAGCCTTTAAAAGTGTACCAAAACAATTCTTATCTCAATAGTTGTATAAAAATAGCAGCAGGCTAAATTTGTTGACACCTGATTTGTCACAAGTTTCCCCCTAAATAATATTATAGATTCAGCTAACAAGTTTTAAAATATATTTTATTAACTTCAATTTGTAAATATTTTCAATTTCCTGTAGTATTGTGACTTTGGTTCACGAGTATTTGAAAATTTTTTTCTTAATTTCTTAACATTTTTTCTGGTTATCATTTTGTTTTTACTTTCTAACTTATTCACTTTCTGTGTAATGTTGACTGTAATGATCTGGAAGAAAAACCTTTGGAAAACCTTTGACATTTGTTGTGCCATGCTTTACAGCAAGTGAATATTTAATGCATGTTTAAAAGGAGAGTGTTTTTTCTAGTTGTTGGATTCAGTGTACTATAGAATATTATATAACTATCATATTATATATCTATAGATCAACATTTAAAATTTTTTCAGTCAAATCTTCTATATATTTTTCTAGATCTTTGACTATTTGTTCTATCAATTCCTTAAAGAGGTGTTTTAAAATATCCCACTATATTCATATATTTATTTCATTCCTCTTGTAATTTCTATAAATTTTGAAGCTGTGCTACCTTTGTATGTAAATTAAATTTTTATTTCATGATGAATTGACATTTTTATCATTATGAACTAATCATACTTATCTCTGATAATTCTATTTTGCTTTAAAACAATGTTTTTTTTAGTTTTTTTCTTTGTTTGTTTGTTGCTGCCTGTTGTTGATATTACCACAACAGCTTTTGTTGCTGTTTTTAACATTATTTTGCATCATTTTACTCTTTATATTTTAACCTTCAGTCGTTTTTGATTTTTTCTCTTGAAAATAGCATATATCTAGGTTCTTTTCCTTTATCCAATCTCAAATTATTTCAGGATTTAGTTAATTTATATTTATTTTAATTACTGAGGTATATTATTTAAGGCATCTTATTCTGTACTTTTCATTTGTTGGGCTTCTTCTTTAAGTTGTTTCTGGGTGTAGATTTATTCTACTTTATTCCTCTTGGAATTAGCTATACTTGAATATGTAGCTCGGTGTCTTTTAACAGTTCTGGAAAATTTTCAGTCATTATCTCTTCAAAGAAATTTTTGGAGGATAATGAGTAAGAGAATAAATAAAACTAAATTGAATATGAGTTAATTGCTAAACTGAATAATAGATAAATGAGTTTAATACATATATATATATATATAATAACTCCTTATTTATGTGTAATCTAAACACAGACAGATACAGAAGTTTTAAATATAGAACTCAATGAATTTTACAAACAACACACCCATACACCCATGTAACCTGGATTAGAATAAGCACACCAGAAATCTCCCCTGCTCCTGTCCCTTATATATATTAGATCAATCCTTTCCAAGGATAACCACTGTCTTGAACTTTAACACTATAGAACTGTTTTGTCTAATTTTAAATTTATTTAAAATAAGTCATGCAGAATATACTCTTTTGTTTCTAGCTTCTTCATTTCAACATGTCTTGATTTGAGTTATTACTTTTAATAATTATATTTTCAATTTCTAGAGTTCTGACTTTTTTAAAACTTTTGTTTGCTCTGTACAAATATTTTAAATCTATCTTTTATTTACTGAAAGATTTTTTTGTGCTAGCCATAATCTCCTACACATTGTTACAATATTGGGAATTTTTGTGGTTCTGCTTTTGTCATCTCTTTTTTCAGTTGATTTCAATTCATGTTACTTTATTTGTGTGTGTGTGTGTGTGTGTGTGTGTGTGTGTGTTTAGTAATATTTATTTATTTACTGTGTATAGATTTCCTAGAAAATTTTAACTATGGAATATACAGGATGTGGGATGAAGTTTGGTCACTACAGGAAGGATTTTCACTTTTTTTCTATAAGACACACAAGGGAAGTACTATTCTGTGACTCTGGATGACATTTTGGGGTTTAGATTTCTCTGGCCACCCAGTCACAGTGAATTTGAGAAATATCCTTTATAAAGTCTATTTCTTTATTACAAATTCTCACATTGCATTTCATTTGTAGGAACTAGTTGGCGGTAGTGACACTGTTTTTAGTTTACCTTTAAACTGAGGGCATGGATATTTGAGATGCTATCTCTTGGTCTCTGTTGGGCTGTATCTCTTCCATAAGTCTTAGGTAGCTAAAAAACATATGCTTATGTTCACTAAGTTTGGAAAATTCCCTCAAGGAAAAATTGGCTTTTATGCTCCACTTACTTGTCTGAGTTCCTGGTTTCATGTACATTTTGTCTGAGGATTCTTTCTATTTTTTTGCTAGCATATGGCTACATAGAGATGTTTTTACATGATATTGAGGGATTTTTTAATATCAAGAGCCTCTGTTCAGCCATCTAGTACACCATGTTTATGAAAATGGAAGTCAACACAAATATTTCTTAGGGTTCTTATTTTTTGATGCTTACAGTAAGTTTTTCTTTGTTTGAAATATCTATTTTTTATTAATTTCTGCTTTTACTTAGAGAATATATGACACTTATTCAAAGAAGAGTCTGTATTTATACTTTTTATAAATTATTGAATTTTTTTGTGATCTAAAGTGCAATCATCATTTTACAAATCATCTATGGCTGTAATCTCCTCAGAAATTTAATACATTTAATACATGTATGGTAGATTCATCTCCCTAATTATGATATCCCAGACTTCTATAGGCTCACACATTTTTTATTTTATTGAAAGCAACACATTATTTATTTCATGGAACCAAAAAAAAACCTGACTGCCTTCAGTTCACAAGAGACTGAATTATTTTACTTTTGAGACACATAAAAATTTATCTTGGTAGAAAAACAAAAATTAATTCCTCTTGCTACAATTTCAGCATCTTCAAGTTCTACTTTCTTCTCTTATCCATTTGCCCTGTGCAGCTCCAAGTTTTTGGCTAACTTCTTGAGAAAGAAAACTATGTGGGGCTATCTGTATATAGAATACTTGAGGTGGGTGAAGAGGGGGTAAGTGGGCATATATGTACGTGTATTTTTTTTTAATTAAGACATTATTTTCTTAGGGCACACATCTTATTTTCACAGCAAAATTGAAGGGGAAGTACAGAGATTTATCATATACCCCTTTTCCCACACACGCATAAGCTTCCCCCATTTTCAACATCCCCCACCAGAGAGGTACATTTGTTATAACTGATGAATTGGCTCACTCATTTTATCGATTTTATCTTCATTTCCTGAGAGGAAATATAACAGTCACATACTATATTTGTATTTTCTGTAGTTTTGCTAGTTTTTTCTTTATGAATTATGTTATATAACACTTGATGCATAAATATTCATGACTGTTCATTAGAGACAGAAAACAGTATCATTATGAGGGATATCAATATCTTTAACTTTTTATATTGGAACCAACCTTGTCTGGTAATAATAACTTGACCCTCTGATTTTCCTTTCTTGCACCAAACATCCAACGTTGATCAAATCACTGTGACTAAGTATGATGTGCTACTCTGACAAGTCAGCTTGAGACTAGTAAAAATAGCTATGATGGTGAAGTAGGAATCTGGAGTGTCTGTAAAAAATAAAATTAAGTTTGATACTAAAAAGATGATGTTTTTCCCAGAAGAATGGTTATGGGATACTTGATAGGTAAAAACAATGCAATGTTTATTAAAGCAACAGATAGATCAAGGCAGCTAAGGCCAGATCCTGCACTGCAACTGGGAAATATTTGCAAGTTTTATTGGAAGGAGTACTAAGGAATGCTTAGGATAGGAATAAGATTTGGTCTCTAGAAAAAATGAATAAATACATTTTTAAAAAATCAATTTCTTAAAAGACAAGTCACTTATACAAAAAATTCAATAAAATCCACTTATTTCTTTAAACTGTTTTATTTTATAATGTTGATTACATCTTCATAACGTAATTTTCAGAAAAGTTAATTGTGTCTTTGCCTAAGATTACTGCTCTGCATTGGATAAATGAAGGCAACATTTTCCCATCTCTTATATATTGAGGGATGGTATATAAGAGATGAAAGACTGAGAGAGGGCTGAGAAAGGGAAATATAGAAAGACAGAGCCCCTTAGTTTTTTCATCTGTTTCTCCCATCAGTATATCAATATATGACTTTTTTTCTCTTAAGTTTATATCTACAGCAGCAGGACGTACTGGTAAAGCTGAACATTTTTCAAAATGTTTTAAAGTTCAAATGAAATCCAGTTGTAGTTATTACTATGTTGGATAAGCTGCAATTATAAAGGTCAAAAAGCAGTAGCTAATAAATGTTAAAGTTTTATTTCTCTTTCAATTAATTGTTCACTCATGAAATGACAGTGGCTCCATGATATTAGTTATCCAGGATCCTTCTACCTTATTAATCTGAGGCCCTCAACATATTGCCTCCATTTCATAGTCAAAGAGAGGCCAAGGTCCCATTTATCAAGTCTATATTTCAACTATAAGAAAGGATAGAACAGACATCAAATGGCATGCTCCTGGCCTTTAAAGGTATAGAAGTTGAACTCATCACTTCCTGCTCAATCCCATTAGCCTGGATATAGTCACATGGCTCAATATTGCTGAAATTGAGGTTGAGAAATATAGTCTTTAGTTGTGTGACCATGTGTACAGATACAATTCAGTATCTTTATTAGTGAAAAATAAAGAAGGATACTGTAGGAAAGCCCGTTTCTGATTCACCAAATAAAACTAAATACTGTGGATATATTAGGTGAATTGGTCTGCTTCTAAAGAGCTACAGAATATTTAGAAATTATGCACACATAAATGTCTACCTAGTGCGTGGAAGGCACACATTTCGAATGAATGAGTTAATGAGTGAGTGGGTTTAAAATGACAATAACAGGGGCTTCCCTGGTGGCGCAGTGTTTGAGTCCACCTGCCAATGCAGGGGACACGGGTTCGTGCCCCAGTCTGGGAAGATCCCACATGCCGTAGAGCGTCTGGGCCCGTGAGCCATGGCCACTGAGCCTGCGTGTCCAGAGCCTGTGCTCTGCAGCGGGAGAGGCCACAACAGTGAGAGGCCCACGTACTGCAAAAATAAAATAAAATAAAATAAAAGACAATAACAGAGCATACCAGACTTACAGAATCAATTCAGTACATATTTGCTGAAGGACTGAAGGCCAACATTTGTGTTAGGCATAAATAAGACATAGAATCTGTTCGTATGTGCAAAAAATTATGGGAAGAAACAAATGTAAAAATAATTATATTAATATATATAATTTTTTATTTTTTGCGTTATGCAGGCCTCTCACTGCTGTGGCCTCTCCCGTTGTGGAGCACAGACTCTGGATGCACAGGCTCAGAGGCCATGGCTCACGGGCTCAGCCGCTCTGTAGCATGTGGGATCCTCCCGGCCCGGGGCACAAACCCATGTCCCCTGCATCGGCAGGCGGACTCTCAACCACTGCGCCACCAGGGAAGCCCTATATAATTTTTTAATATTCTCACATGTCAATATCACAACCCTTCTGTATGGTTTAAATCTTATTGGCTCACCTCCAAGAAGTATCACAGATAAGTTTGCTATGATGTATGTGCCTCTTCTCAGTCTGTGTAGATCCATACATGTATTATTAACCAAATTCATGAGTCTGATGGACAAGTAGAATGTCAATGTATTTCTTTGCAATAAAACATTCTTGCCACACAGACCGCAAGACTCAATAGTGACATGATGAATGTCTTTTTTCTCTAGGAAACCTTTACAGGAAAGCAAGTCACAATAAAAAGTTGCTTGACAAACATGAAATTTCAAAGCTGCATGAGGTAAGTTGAATATTTATTAACTATAATAGCCAAATATATCCATTTTATCATAGAACTTTCCTCACTAATGGGACTGGAATATTTGTAGCATATCGGCAAAAAAGCTTCTCCCACAAGTGCTTTGGAAATGGTTTCTGCCTTCATTTAATTCTTATACTCATATTTTTAAATCAGACAAACATTGACCAATACTTACCATCTCAAACTCAGCTCAGAGTTTCTGATTGATTTTTTTCTTATATCACCTAATTTCTTTTTTTCCTATCAGGTAATTTTGGAAACTTCTTATTTCCTTCATGTAATTTTTAGTATTTTTTACATCTTACTGTGTTAACCTCATCATAAAAATTTATTAAAATTTATTAAGGGGTATATTAGTATACACCTAACTGTTCAAAATGGAAAATTATAATATATCCAATGCTAATTTGTTGCCTTAAGATGTTACATTGCAAAAGCAATCAGTTGTTTAAGATTGGTTTCCAAGCGCTTCTCTGGTGGCACAGTGGTTGAGAGGCCGCCTGCCGATGCAGGGGCCACGGGTTCATGCCCCGGTCCGGGAAGATCCCACGTGCCGTGGAGCGGCTGGGCCCGTGAGCCATGGCCGCTGAGCCTGTGCACCCAGAGCCTGTGCTCTGCAATGGGAGAGGCCACAACAGTGAGAGGTCTGTGTATCACAAAAAAAAAAAAAAAAAAAAATTGTTTTCCAAGCATGGTGGCTCAGAAATATATCATGTGGCAGGCTTGAAAAAATATTGGGCTCAAAAGCCCTTATCATTTAAGTAATGTCCCCATATTTCCTCCTTGCCATGATCCTTGGAGAAAGGTCATAGGTACATGTGATGCCCAGCTCAAGTGGTACATCCTACAGCTGAATCTCTACAGGGACTGACAGCAATTAGTTACCATGTCACTTTCTTCCAGGGTCAAACAAACACAGAAGTAAAAGCCCCAGCCAGTAAAACTTTACAAATAGCTCCATTTTGACTTACTTTCCCAATTGTAAGATGACCCACTCTCAGATACTTCAACAAAATTTGCCTGGCAGGAGCTTAATTCTGGAAGATCTCTATACATAAGGCACAGGTCATTTGTAGTTCGGAAAACTTGAATATAAAAATGGTCTCTAGGCTGGTTTACAGAAGCTTCAGGAATGCCACCCTAAAGTATTCCACTTCCCTGGGAATCTCATTTAGCAAAATACAAACAAAGGAACATTTACTTCAAGTATTAGGGAAAAAAAGCTATTCTACTGAAGAACGGATATTGGTTTCCCAAGTTGCAGTTCTATGTTCATCCACTTGAATACTGAGGATGGAGGAGACCAGGGTCAATACTAAGGAAGGGAGAAATTTCATACATATTCTCATCTTTATATGACCTGCGCCAATGACTACCTTTCAGAACTGACAAAAAGAAAACTCAAGGAGCAGAAAAATATGTAGAAAACAAAAAGTTAAATAGTAAATAAATTTTTAAAAACTTAGTGAGGCTTAAAAAAACAAATGCCATGTAAATGTGTTCCTAGACTACCAAACAAGTCACCTAAAGTAATTCTGTTTCTTGACTTTTCACCTAAATATTCCAACATTTGTATTAACATAAATGAGATTAGAGAGGTTAAACAAGGGTGTTAGCTGCACATGAGTCTGGAAAAGAAATAAGCAAATTTTATAGAGGTCCTTTAGAGATATGGAGTTTTCCATATTAGCTCTAGATAATAAATGTTGCATCAGTTCAGCAAAACAATCCTATCCAATAATGATTGTATGATTATTTTCTTATTTCAATTATAATGACCATAATTTTTCTACTATTAGTTCTTTGGAGACTACACAACAGTTTTCATCACCAATATTTGAACTGCACTTTTAAGTCCTTTCTATTTTTAACAGGTTTACTAATAGCTCTGTAAGAAGTATGTCTAGACAACACCATTGTTTGCTTAGGAGTCAACACCTTTGGTCATACCAACCATAGAGTAAATGAAAATTAAAGGGGTAAATTGCTTCCTTATGTATAGGTTTATGATAGAAAGAATAGCACTGAACCATTACAGATACTTTAATTAATAATGATAATAAGCAAACATTTATTGAGTACCCATGCATGCTAGGCATAATTCTAAGTGCTTTGTTTTAATTTTTTAAACTTTTTAATTAATTTATTTTTTAAAATTGAAATATAGTTGATTTACAATGTCGTGTTAATTTCTGCTGTACAGCAAAGTGATTCCGTTTTTTATATATATATATATATATATATATATATATATATATATATTCTTTTCCATTATTGTTTATCACAGGATATTAAATATAGTTCCCTGTGCTATACAGTAGGACCTTGCTGTTTATGCATTCTATGTACAATAG
Organism: Delphinus delphis; assembly: GCF_949987515.2. Lineage (NCBI taxonomy): Eukaryota > Metazoa > Chordata > Mammalia > Artiodactyla > Delphinidae > Delphinus > Delphinus delphis. Next base: position 39,168,765 of record NC_082700.1, read on the forward strand.
TTTGCAAAAGTGCTTTTTTTTAGTACTCACAAAATTCCAGTTAGAGACAATTATTATCAAAATTTACAGATTATGAATGTGATCATTAGGTGTTTAAATAACTTGCTCATAGTCACACAGCTAAGTGATGAAGCTGAGAAATTAAACCAGAGATTCTGAATCTACAGGCTTTATACCCTACTTCACAGTGAAATTCTCTGACACCCATCACTATTATTTCTGAAGGCAATTTTCTAAATAGAAATACCTTAAGATTTTTCCCATATAATACATGTTTTCATTTAGCATACTAATTTAGTCTCAACATAAAGTAGTCTTAATTAATTAATTTCAAGGCAGTAAGTGCCACTAAATTTTAAATTTTGTATGTATGTCTATTGTATTTTACCATTTCAAACAATAGCTATGAAGCATGCTTTAGGAAAAAAGTATCATTTCTGTATGTGACTATGAATACAGTACAACTCGTCTCCTGACCGTTCCTTGTTTTTAGATGTCCTTTTTTCAATTGATTTTATTTACTTTCAAAGTGACATTTCAACAGAGGTGTTCACTCTCATTTCTACTCTCCTTTGACATTTCTGTGACTTAGAGTGCAAGGAGTTGCTTGCCAAAGACTTACTAGATTGATGTTGGGAGGAAAAGGAAAAAAATTCTGCACATAGCAGATGTTTCTTTTCTTCTTGTTGTGCCTATTTGAAAAACTGACACTGCTTAAAAGCAGATTTCAGATGTTCTGTCTTTTGGCAGCAAGAGTGAATGTGTTGCTCAACTAGGAGAAGTGTGAGTATTGTTTAAAGAGGCAAATTGAAGATGGAGGATGAAGCAATAAATAAATGCTCAGTAATGTTTTGCTTTTTTCTCCCTCAGTAAGCAGTTTAATACAAGAAATCCCTAAGGAGACTGGGCAAGTACCTTAGCTATACATTTCACTTTGACCATGTCTAGGTATGGTTACTATACTTCATAATACTTAAACTGATTTATTTTCATTCTTTTCTTATTTAATAAATGGCACATGGAATTATTTCAAACCGCACATACAACTGCTTAGAGATATTTTCTGTGTGTGTTGTGAGGGCACATTTCCAAAATCATAGATGAATAATTTAGCCAAAAACCATTATGGGATTGTTACTATCATCACAAAAAAACACTAGTCAGGTTTCCGTTAAAACATAAGGGGTCTGGAACAAATTATTAAAAAGATACACCTCTCCCCAGGTAGACTAATTGGAAAAAAGTTTCCCCTATGGGAAAGGACATCTGTGCTTCCAGGCTAAAGGCAAACTTAGGCAGAGCCTTGAACGACTCAGCATGGACTGGCTTGAATTCCCTACTTAAGCCCTAACGCATGCATTTGGGTGGGTAACAAAGCACACAACTGAATTCTTTTTATTTTTATTTTTTTTATTGGAGTATAGTTGATTTATGCTGTTGTGTTAGTTTCTGTTGTATGGCAAAGTGAATCAGTTATACGTATACATATATGCACTCAGTTTTAGATTATTTTCCCATATAGGTCATTGCAGAGTACTGAGTAGAGTTCCCTGTGCTATATAGTAGGTCCTTATTAGTTATCTTTTCTTTTTTCGTGTGTGGGGGGGTGCACTAGCCTCTCACTGCTGTGGCCTCTCCAGTTGTGGAGCACAGGCTCTGGACGCTCAGACTCAGCGGCCATGGCTCACTGGCCCAGCCACTCCATGGCATGTGGGATCTTCCCGGACCGGGGCACGAACCCGTGTTGCCTGCATCAGCAGGCGGACTCTCAACCACTGCACCACCAGGGAAGCCCAGTTATCTATTTTATATATAGTAGTGTGTATATGTCAGTCCCAATCTCCCAATTTATCCCTCCCTCTTTCTTTCCCCCCGGTAACCATAAGTTTTTTTTCTACATCTGTGACTCTATTTCTGTTTTGTAAATAAGTTCATTTGTGTCATTTTTTTAGATTCCACATATAAATGATATCATATGGTATTTATCTTGCTCTGTCTGACTTACTTCACTTTGTTTGATAATCTCTAGGCCTATCCACGTTGCTGCAAATGCCAATATTTTATGTTTTTTTTGAGTCTGAGTAATATTCCAGTGTGTATATATATATATATATATATATATATATATATATATATATATACCACATCTTCTATATCCATTCATCTGTTGATGGACATTTAGGTTGCTTCCATGTCCTGGCTATTGTAAATAGTGCTGCTATGAACATTGGGGTACATGTATCTTTTAGAATTCTGGTTTTCTCCAGATATATGCCCAGGAATGGGATTGCTGGATCATGTGGTAGCCCTATCTTTAGTTTTTTAAGGAACTGCCATACTGTTCTCCACAAAGGTCATGCCAATTTATATTCCCACCAACAGTGTAAGAGGGTTCCCTTTTCTTCACACCCTCTGCAGCACTTATTGTTCATAGACTTTTTGATGATGGTCATTCTAACCAGTGTAAGGTGATACCTCATTGTGGTTTTGATTTACGTTTCTCTGATAATTAGTGATGTTGAAGCATATTTTCATGTGCTTTTTGGCAATCTGTATGCCCTCTTTGGAGAAATGCTTATTTAGATCTTCTTCCGTTGTTTTGATTGGATTGTTTCTTTTTTTGACATACAGTTGCATGAGCTGTTTGTATATTTTGGAGATTAATCCCTTGTCCCCTTGTTGGTCGCTTCATTTGCAAATGTTTTCTACCATTCCGTGGGCTGTCTTTGTTTTGTTTATGGTTTTCTTTACTATGCAGAAAGTTTTAAGTTTAATTAGGTCCCATTTGTTTATTTTTGTTTGTATTTCCATTACTCTGGGAGACGGATCAAAAAAGATATTGCTGCTATTTATGTCAAAGAGTGTTTGGACTATGATTTGATTTACTCTAAAAGTTTTATAGTGTCTGGCCTTACATTTAGATCTTTGATCCATTTTGAGTTTATCTTCCTGTATGGCATTAGAGAGTATTCTAAGTGCATTTTTCTGCAAGTAGCTGCCCGGTTTTCCCAGCAACACTTATTGAAGAGACTGTCTTTTCTGCATTGTATATTCTTGCCTCCTTTGTCATAGATTAGTTGACCATAGGTGTGTGAGTTTATTTCTGGGCTTTCTATCCTGTTCTGTTGATCTATATTTCTGTTTTTGTGCAAGTACCATACAGTTTTGATTACTTTAGCTTTGTAGTATAGTCTAAAATCAGGGAGTCCGATTCCTCCAGCTCCATTTTTCTTTCTCAGGATTGCTTTGGCTACTTAGGGTCTTCTATGTTTCCATATAAATTTTAGAAATTTTTGTACTAGCTCTGTGAAAAATGTCATTGGTAATTTAGTAGGGATTGCATTGAATCTGTAGATTGCCTTGGATATTATAGTAATTTTCACAATATTGATTCTTCCATCCTAAGAAAATGGTATATCCTTCCAGCAGTTTGTGTCATTTCTGATTTCTTTCATCAGTATCTTATAGTTTTTAGAGTAGAGGCCTTTTGTCTCCTTAGGTAGGTTTATTCTTAGGTATTTTATTCATTTTGATGTGATGGTAAATGGGACTGTTTCCTTAATTTCTCTTTCTGATCATTTTTTGTTAGTGTATAGGAATGCAAGAGATTTCTTTGTATTAATTTTTATCCTGCAACTTTACTGAATTCATTGATGAACTCTAGTAGTATTCTGGTAGTCTCTTTAGGATTTTCTATGTATAGTATCACATCATCTGCAAACAGTGACAGTTTTACTTCTTCTTTTCCAATGTGGATTCCTTTTATTTCTTTTTTGTCTCTGATTACTGTGGCTAGGACTTCCAAAACTATGTTGAATAAAAGTGGTGACAATGGACATCCTTGTATTGTTCCTGATCTTAGAGGGAATGTTTTCAGCTTTTCACCTTTGAGAATGATGTGAGCTGTAGGTTTGTCATATATGGCTTTTATTTTGATGAGGTAAGTTCTCTCTATTCCCACTTTCTGAGGAACTTTTATCATAAATGGGTGTTGAACTTTGTCAACCATTTTCTTAATTTTGGGGGGTTTGTTATTGTAGGTCTTTTCCTTCTCTTGTGTTTTCTGCCTAGAGAAGTTCCTTTAACATTTGTTGTAAAGATGCATTTGATGGTGCTGAATTCTCTTAGCTGTTGCTTTTCTGTAAGGGTTGTAATTTCTCCATTGAATCTGAATGAGATCCTTTCTCAGTACAGTAATCTTTGTTGTAGGTTTTTCCCTTTCATCTATTTAAAAATGTCCTGCCACTCCCTTCTGGCTTGCAGAGTTTCTGCTGAATGATCAGCTATTTTCCTTATGGGGATTCCCTTGTATGTTATTTGTTGCTTTCTCCTTGCTGCTTTTAATATTATTTCTTTGTATTTAATTTTTGATAGTTTGATTAATGTGTATCTTGGCCTGTTTCTCATGGATTTATCCTGTATGTGACTCTCTGCACTTCCTGAACTTGATTGAATATTTCCTATCCCATATTAGGGAAGTTTTCAACTATAATCTCTTCAAATATTTTCTCAGTCCCTTTCTTTTTCTCTTCTTCTTTTGGGACCCTTATAATTCAAATGTTGTTGCATTTAATATTGTCCCAGAAGTCTCTGAAATTGTCCTCAATTCTTTTTATTCTTTTTTCTTTATTCTGCTCTGCAGTAGTTATTTCCAATATTTTATCTTCCAGGTCACTTCTCCATTCTTCTGCCTCAGTTTTTCTGCTATTGATTCCTTCTAGATAACTTTTAATTTCATTTATTGTGTTCTTCATCATTGTTTGTTTGCTTTTTTGTTCTAGGTCCTTGTTATACATTTCTTTTATTTTCTGCATTCTATTTCCAAGATTTTGGATCATCTTTAGTATCATTACTCTGAATTCTTTTTCAGGTAGACTGCCTATTTCCTCTTCATATTTTTGGTATGGTGTTTTTTTACCTAGCTACTTCAGCTGCTCTGTGTTTCTCTGTCTTCTCATTTTACTTAACTCACTGTGTTTGGGATCTCCTTTTCGCAGGCTGTAGGTACGTCTTTCCCATTGTTTTTGGTGTCTGCCCCCAGTGGTTAAGGTTGGTTCAATGAGTTGTGTAGGCTTCCTGGTGGAGAGGACTGGTGCCTGTGCTCTGGTGGATGAGGCTGGATCTTTTCTTTCTGGTGGGTAGGACCGCATCCGGTGGTGTGTTTTGGCATGTCTGTGACCTTATTTTGATTTTAAGCAGACTCTCTGCAAATGGATGGGCTTGGGTTCCTGTCTTGCTAGTTGTTTGGCATAAGGTGTCCAGCAATCTAGCATGCTGGTTGGTGAGTGGAGCTTGGTCTTAGTGTTGAGACTGAGATCTCTGGGAGATCTTTCACTGTTTGATATTACAGGGGCTGGGAGGTCTCTGGTGGTCCAATGTCCTGAACTCAGCTCTCCCACCTAAGAGACTCAGGCCTGACACCCATCCAGAGCACCAAGACCCTCTGAGCCACAAGGCTCAGAAGAAAAGGGAGAAAAAAAAAAGAAAAAAGAAAGAAAAAAAAAAGAAAATAAGAGAAAATAAAATAATATTATTAAAATAAAATATATTGTTAAAAATTAAAAATAAAGAATAAAAAAAGAAAAAAAGGAAAGAATGAAAGGAGAGAGCAACCAAACCAATCACAAATCCATCAATGATAACAAATGCTAAAACTGTCCAAAAAAATTAAAAAGTAAAAATAAACAGACAAATGGAAACCTAGGACAAATGGTAAAAGCAAAGCTATACAGATAAATTCACACAAAGAAGAATACAAATACACACTCACAAAAACAGCAAAAAAAAAAAAGTATATATATATATATATATATATATATATATATATATATATATATATGAGCAACCAAATCAATAAACCAATCTACTAGTGAAAATAAGCTCTAAATACTAAAGTAAGATAAACATAAACTGAAAACAAATTAGATGCAGAGAGCAAACCCCAAGTCTACAGTTGCTCCCAAAGTCCACTGCCTCAATTTTGTGATGATTTGTTGTCTATTCAGGTATTCCAGAGATGCAGGGTTCATCAAGTTGATTGTGGAGATTTAATCTGCTGCTGCTGCAGCTGCTGGGAGTAATTTCCCTTTCTCTTCTTTGTTTGCACAGCTCCTCATTTACAGCTTTGGATTTGTCCCTGGCTCCACATGTAGGTTGCCTGAGGGTATCTGTTCCCCGCCCAGACAGGACGGGGTTAAAGTAGCAACTGATTAGGGGGCTCAGGCTCACTCAGGCCTGGGGGAGGATGGGGTACAGAATGCGGGGCAATCCTGTGACGACACAGGCCGACGTGACTTTGCAACAGCCTGAGGCATGGCTTGTGTCCTCCCAGGGAAGTTGTCCCTGGATCATGGGAACCTGGCAGTGGCAGGCTGCACAGGGTCCCATGAGGGGAGGTGTGGATAGTGGTCTGTGCTTGCACACAGGCTTCTTTTTGTCTGCAGCAGCAGCCTTAGCATTTCATGCCTTTCTCTAATGTCCTTGCTGATAGTCGTGGCTCCCACCCATCTCTGGTGCTCGTTTAGGTGGTGCTCTGAATCCCGTCTCCTTGCACACCCCAAAACAATGGTTTCTTGCCTCTTAGGCAGTTCCAGACTTTCCCATACACCTTCCCAGGTAGCTGTGGTGCACTAGCTCCCTTCAGTCTGTGTTCACACAACCAACCCCAGTCCTCTACCTGGGGTCTGACCTCCGAAGCCCTAGCCTCAGTTCCCAGCCCCCACCAGCCCCTGCAGGTGAGCAGACAAACCTTTTAGGCTGGTAAGTGATGGTGCGCACTGATCCTCTGTTCAGGAATCTCTTCACTTTGCCCTCTGCACCCCTGTTGCTGTGCTCTCCTCCATGGATCCAAAGCTTCCCCCCAAGCCCACACCCCATCTGTGCCAGTGAAGGAGCTTCCTAGTGTGTGGAAACTTCTCCTCCTGCACAGCTCCCTCCCTGAAGTGCAAGTCCCATCCTGATCCTTTGTCTCTGTTTTTCCTTTTGTCTTTTGCCTTACCCAGGTATGTAGGGAGTTTCTTGCCTTTTGGGAAGTCTGAGGTCTTCTGTCAGAATTCAGTAGGTGTTCTGTAGGAGTTGTTCCACATGCAGCTGTAATTTTGATGTGTTTGTGGAGAGGAAGGTGATCTCCATGTCTTACCCCTCCACCATCTTGGAGGTCCCCTGTGTTTGTGTTTTTAACAGGTTTTTCTCCTGTAATTGATTTCTAATCCCATAGTGTTGTATTTGGAAAAGATGCTTGATATGATTTCTATTTTAAATTTACTGTGTCTTGATTTGTGGCCCAAGATGTGATCTCTTCTGGAGAATGTTTCATGTGTACTTGAGAAGAAATTGTATTCAGCTGCTTTCAGATGGAATGTTCTATAAATATCAATTAAGGACATCTGGTCTAGTGTGTCATTTAAGGCACGTATTTCCTTATTGACTTTCTGTCTGGATGATCTGTCCATTAATGAGAGTGAGGTATTAAAATCCCCCACTATTATTGTGTTACTGTCAATTTCTCCTTTTATGGCTGTTACCATTTGCCTTATATATTGAGGTGCTCCTATGTTGGGTTCATATATATTTACAATTGTTATACCTTCTTCTTGTATTGATCCTTTGATCATTATGTAGTGTTCTTCTTTGTCTCTTATAACATTCTTTATTTTGAAGTCTATTTTGTCTGATATGAGTACTGTTACTCCAGGTTTCTTTTGATTTCCATTTGCACGGAATGCCTTTATCTATTCCCTCACTTTCAATCTCTATGTGTCCTTAGATCTGAAGTGCGTCTCTTGTAGACAGCATATATATAGGTTTTGTTTTGGCATCCATTCTGCCAGTCTATGCCTTTTGTTTGGAGCATTTTATCCATTTACATTTAAGGTAATTATTGATATGAATGTCCTTATTGCTATTTTGTTAATTGTTTTGTATTCATTTATGAAGGTCCTTTTTCTTCCCTTCCTCTTTTTTACTCTTCTCCTGTGATTTGATATCTATCTTTACTGATAAGTTTGGATTGCTTTTTATTTTTTGTGTCTATCTATTCTAGAATTTTTGTTTGTGATTCTCATGAGATTTTGTTATAGCAGTGTATATATGTACAAGATTGTTTTAACAAGCTGATCTCTTAGCTTCAAGTGCATTTCCAATATCCTACATTTTTACTCTCCTCTTTTCATGATTGCTGGTTTTGATAATCATGTTTGTGTATGGAAGATTTTACTTTATGTTTGTCTTTAGAGTTGAGCTTTCCCATTTGTAATTTTCTTGATTCTAGTTGTGGCCTCTTCTTTTCTGCCCAGAGAATTTCCTTTATGATTTGTTGTAATGCTGGTTTGGTGTTGTTGAATTCTCTTAGCTTTTGCTTGTCTCTAAGGCTTTTGATTTCTCCCTCAAATATGAATGAGAGACTTTCTGTGTAGAGTATTTTTGGATGTAGGTTTTTCCCTCTCAACACTTTAAATATATTATGCTACTCCCTTCTGGCCCGTAGAGTTTCTGCTCAAAAATCAGGTGATAGGGCTTCCCTGGTGGTGCAGTGATTGAGAGTCCGCCTGCCGATGCAGGGGACACAGGTTTGTGCCCCAGTCTGGGAAGATCCCACATGCCGCAGAGCAGCTAGGCCCATGAGCCATGGCCGCTGAGCCTGTGCATCCGGAGCTTGTGCTCCGCAACGGGAGAGGCCACAACAGTGAGAGGCCCATGTACCGCAAAAAAAAAAAAATCAGCTGATAACCTTATGGGGGTTCCCTTGCATGTTATTTGTTGCTTTTCCTTAGTTGCTTTTAATACTTTGTCTTTAAGTTTTGTTAGTTAGATTAATATGTGTCTCAGTGTGTTCCTTCTTGGAATTATGTTGAATGGGACTCTCTGTGCTTCCTGGACTCGAATGAATGTTTCCTGTCTCATGTTAGGGAAAATTTTGGATATAATCTCTTCAAATATTTTCTCAGGCCCTTTCTCTCTCTCTTCCCTTTCTGTAACCCCTATAATGCCAATGTTGGTGCATTTAATTTTGTCTCAGAAGTCTCCGAGACTGTGCTCATTTGTTTTTATTTTTTTGTTCTTTTTCATGGCAGTGATTTCCACCATTCTGTCTTCCAGTTCACTTATTTTTTCTTCTGCCTCAGTTATTTTACTATTGGATCTTTTTAGTGTATTTTTCATTCTGGTTTTGTATTGTTCATCTATTTGTTCTTTAAATCTTTTAGCTCTTTGTTAAACATCTTTTGTAACTTCTCCGTCTGTGCCTTGATCTTTTTCCATGATCTCGGATCATCTTTACTATCATTAATCTAAAATCTTTTCCAGTTAGGCTGCTTATATCCTCTTCATTTACTTGTTCTTGTGGGTTTTTATCTTGTTCCTTCGTCTGAAACATATTTCTCTGCTATCTCATTTTGTCTCACTTTCTGTGTTTGTTGACTCCTTTCTGCTGGCTGGAGGATCATAGCTCCACTTGCTTCTGGTGCCTACCCTTTGGTGGGTGAGTTTGGTCCTGAGACTTGTAGAGGCTTCCTGGTAGGAGGGACTGGTGCCCGCCCACTGTTAGGTGGATCTGTGTCTTTTCCCTCTGGTGGTGAGGGCTGTGTCAAGGGTGTGTTTATAGGTGGCTGTGAGCTTAGTATAGCTTTAGGCACCCTGTCTGCTGATGGATGGGTCTATATTCCTATCCTGCTGGTTCTTTGGCCTGAAGCTTTCCAGCACTGGAAGCTGTAGGCTGTTGGGTAGGGCTAGGTCTTGATGCCAAATGGCAATCTCTGGGAGATCTCACGGTGATCAATATTCTCTGGGGCCTCTGCCCCATGGTCCTTCCCCCCAACCACACAGTGAGCCACAGTCAATGCCCACCTCTCCAGGAGACCCTCCAAGACTCATAGTTAGGTCCAGCCCTGCCTCCTATAGAGTTACTGCTTTGTGCTTGGTCACTGTGTATGTGAAACCTTATGTGCACCCTCCTGGAATGGAGTCTCTGTTTCCCCCAGTCCTGTGGATCTCCTGTACTCAAGCCTGCTGGCCTTCAAACCCCAATGCTTTGGGGATTTCTCCTCCTGATGACAGACCCTCAGGCTGGGGAGCCTGAGGTGGGGCTCTGGACTCTAATTCTTGTGGGAAAACCTCTATAATATAATTATTTTCCAGTTTGTAGATTGCCTACTCTGCAGGTATAGGATTTAATTGTGTCACAAGAGTGCCCCTCCTGCCAACTTGTTGTGGCTTCTTCTTTGTCTTTGAATGTAAAATATCTTTCTTGGTAAGTTCCAGTCTTTTTTATCATGGTTGTTCAGCAGTTAGTTGTGACTTTGGTGTTTTTGTGAGAGGAGGTGAGCTCAGGCCCTTCTACTCCACTTTTCCAGAACCACAGGGTTGCTTTTAGTTTGGATGTTTGCTGCCTCTTTCACGTCTGTTATCCTCTTGATATGTGGGGTGCAGGTAAAATGGACCTTTCACATTCCCAGGACAGTGGGATCAGGGCTTGGTGCCTGCTCTAGGGTCTTCTATGGGCAGCTCCTCTCTGTGCCCTCTGGGAACAGTGGGTGCAGGTTCTGGCCCCTATTCATGGATTTCCTAGGGGTAGGTGTGAGCCACGCCCTCACAGGACACTGGGTACAGGTTCTGCCACCTGCTCTTGGACTTCCTAGTGGCTGGCACTCTTCACACCCTCCCAGAACAGTGAGAGCAGAGACTCTTGTCTTCACATGGCACCCTTCTGGAGCCCACAATGGTGGTGGCAAATTGCACCCACCTCTGGGGTTCCTGTAGGTGGTGTCCTGTTGCCTGAGAGTTCTCAAAGGGAAAGAAGCTCTTATAGTGGTCCTGCCCCCCTCCTGTGTGCTCACAAATAATGATGCCTTGCCTCTTTGGTGGGCCCTGTCTTCTACTGAGTACAACTTCAGCTGCCACAGCCCAGCCTCATCAAGCAGTTTCTGCACAGTCAACCCTGGCCCTCTCTGAAGCCTGAGCTTCAGCACCCAGCCCTCACCCATTCTGACAGATGAGTGTCTAGGCTGGGGAGCACAGGGCAGGAGTGACAACCTTCTATGCAGGTTACTCTCTATTTTGCCTTCCACAAGCCATTTGCTGTGATCTCCTCCTAGGCTCCAAAGCTCCTTCTCCATCCAGTCTGATCTCCCTGACAGTGGGCAGACGTCCCTGGGTGCAGGAACATTTCCTCCTTCACACCTACCTCCCTGGGCTGTAAGCCCCATCTTGATTTCTATGTTTCTCTCCTACTCAGTTACAAGAAGGTTTTCTTGTTTTTTCAGAAGTCTGAGGTCTTCTTTCAGTGTTCAGTTGCTGTTCTGTGTGAATCATTCCACTTGTAGATGTATTTTTAATGTTTTTGTGGGAGAAGGTGAGCTCTATGTCCTACTCCTCCACCATCTTGACCCCCACCCCCACAACTGAATTCTATAACCCTGCAAATAGACTAAAGCATCTATCCAGAGATTTTTCAAAATTTCTTAACATTCTCATGTATATTTCCAACCTCATAGTCTGTTCACCTCAAGATCCAAAAAAACAGGTTTAAAATTGTCTCTGACAGCAAAACCATTGACAGTTCAAGAGTAACTCAAGAAAATGCAAGAATGCTTTAGGAAGAGTCGTGGTGCAATTTTTATGCATCTTCCTGTGGATTCCCCCATCCTCCCAAAGTTGTCACATGAAAGGTATTTTGTCTAATAGATCAAACTGGGTTATGGAAAACATTAAAGACATAATGTCATCTGTTTTTAAGAAAAGTTCGTATATATTCTCCCTTTCCATTTGTCACATAAGTAACAGTAGCTGGTGAACTAAGACAGTTGATAGTGTTGATATTTGTTATATTCTTTTCCTTCTTCCTCTTCCTCTTCCTTTTCCTCTTCTCCTCCTCCTTTGTCTTTTCTTCTTCTTATTATTATTATTATTTATTAGTCTTCTAAGTCTATATAGTAGGATTAGAATGGCTCTTTTATTTATGCAGTTAGAATCCTGGCAGGTAAAAGTGTTATAAGAAATTTTGAGACACTGGTTACTGTCACAAAAGTTGCCAACCCTTTGGAATGCAAATTTGCTTTTGGGAAATGGTGGCTATCTTTCCATATAGAGTCCAAGATCTTATGGGAAATGTGGAATAGAATCACCAAACATCCTCATATTCAAAGTTAGAGAAACTGATGGGATTTTGGCAACATTATGCAAAATCTAATGCCAGGAAAGGCATAGGAGTACAGTGAAATAAAATTTTATTGAAGAACAAATAAGTCTAAGTTGGTGAGTTAGTTTTTAAAAATTTTAAGTAATTTTGGTATAATATTATTTAAATAAAAATGTTTGACTAATTCTACAACTTGAGCAATGCTGAAAACTCCTGCCAGCTTGATGGTATTTGAGTTTTAGGGAAAGGTAATGGTACATGTAAGAAATAAGAGAATTCCAATTTTGCAGACTAAGAATAGTTTCCAATAGTTGTGCCCAAGGAAATTGACTAGCTGTGCCATACCTAATAGACAAAACATCCATGAATGTATGTCACTCAACCTCACTACTATGGGATAGGGAAATGAAACAATGGAAGTGAATTTACCAGGCATCAAATGTCTCTCTTCTTGGTGAATTAAGGCAGAATAGACTCATTTTAGATTAAATAACTCAATCTAGATTTTTTAGACAATTGAGCTGAGACAGCTTTGATGAGGGAAATACTATACTTCCTGCTAATAAGACAGGTAATGGCAAAAGTGATTATTTGGAAAAACAAGAAATGTGACTATATTTTACCCCAGATTAATGGAGCTAGTCATACAAGATATATAAAACATCTATCATCTATATAAATTGCTGTACTCTTCTTCTTATCCTGTTGTAGGATCAGAAGTAATAGCATCTATCTCATACTATTGTATACTGTGTAATTATGAAATAAAATTTAAAAACTAGAAAAATGATATTTTTATCTTTGATAAGGGAACCTCTTATAATGAGATTATACTTTGGTGCAGAGAGGAATTTGACTTGAGCCTTTTGGATATTTCATTAACTGCCATCCCTTCCACACAGCTCTCTACAAAAATAAATAAATCAACAAATAAAAGATTGAATGGATTCTAATTGTCAGTAATTTTTTCCTCCAAGTTTCCATTACAAAGCAACTCAAAGTGAAATGCTAAAACATGTATGGTATTCTTGAATTTGGGGTGCTAATTAATAGAGTGTGATATTCAATTAAAATACCAAATCATTTATTTAATGATATCACTAGACTCTAAATTTAAGCCTGACAGACCATAAAGTACTGGATATGTTTCAAGAAAATATTATATTAACATTACATATATGTTTGTACACATATGTTTATATAGATGTATTACATTTAATAAACATTATTGCCTTGTTATGTTGAATAACAATGGTAAAGTGTAAAACCCATTAGTTTAACACTATTAAACTTTAAACTCAAACAAGTCTGTTGGAGCTCATATATTTTATAAAGTCACAGGTAAAGTTTGCAAGATGGCAATATATTTTTAATGCTATAAAATAAAATAGACTGTCAGAAATATTCCAATTAAAGAGTAAAATATAGCATATGTAAAAATAAATTTAGACTTTTGTGGACCCAATTTCATTTTTGAGAATTAAAATATTATCCAACTCTGACCTAAACTCACATTATTAACTGAAGCTAATTCTCACACTTGACAAAATGTTATGAATATTAATTTTCTCCATGTAAATTGGAAAATAAAATCCACTTAAATAACTGTACTATATGTATTGCTAAGGAGAAAACAAGCCATGCATATATTGCTGAAATTAAATATAAATTATATAAAAATAAAATTCATAGATAAATTAAGGATTTCTTTACTTTAGGCAAACAGAAATTGAAAAATACAAACAAATCTCAAATGAAAGAAGTACGGCACTAGATCAAGATACTATAAGAATATAGATGCCAAAAAAAGAGTAAACTGAAAGTCTGTGTATTTAAAAAGTATAGTAATTAGACAAAATGCATTGCATATCGCATATCACCAGTCGTTAGCTCAGCAATTAACACATGGTTGATGTACAGTAGATGATGATGAGTGAATGAGTAAAGCTATTGTAGCAAAACATAACTGAGGTATTTATATATGGTAGAAATCAGAGATGACCATGGTCAGAACTATAAGAAGGAGAGTTAGATGTTTTGTGGGAGAAAATAGAAATATATAATGACAGAAGTATTAATAAAAAAGATCATTAGGAAATTATAAGTGAAAAAAAAGAAGAGTAAGAAACTAGTGGCATTAAGTGATTAAACAGTTTTTGGGGGGTAATAATATGGAATGTTAGGCATTTTTAAAAAAAAAATAAATAAATTTACTTATTTATTTATGGCTGCGTTGGGTCTTCATTGTTGCATTCAGGCTTTCTCTAGTTGCAGCGAGCAGGGGCTACTCTTCGTTGCGGTGCATGGGCTTCTCATTGCGGTGGCTTCTCTTGTTGCGGAGCACGGGCTCTAGGTGTGCAGGCTTCAGTTGTTGCAGCACGCAGGCTCAGTAGCTGTGGCTCATGAGTGCTCAGTAGTTGTGCAGCACGGGCTTAGTTGCTCCTTGGCATGTGGGATCTTCCCAGACCAGAGCTCGAGCCCATGTTCCCTGCATTGGCAGGTATATTCTTAACCACTTTACCACCAGGGAAGACCTAGGCATTTTTAAACGTCCAAGAAAAAGTTTCCTATGGAGAAGCTGATGTCCAAGGAGAGAATCAAAAATAAAAATTTATTTGAGCTCAAATATCTTCTAAAATTAATATTTCATGAGTAGTGCAAAGAAAGATTTATATTTTATGTCTGTGCATACTGAAAATAACTGTAATATGACTTCCTGATACCTGGAAAATTATTGGCTTGGGTTTTGAGTTTTGGCTTTTAGGATCATGGAATTTGAGAAAAGCATGAAAGAATTCTGAGAGCGAAATATATATAGAGAGAGGAAGAAAATAACAAAGTCAAAGAATGATTTCAAATAATATGGAGTGGAAAGACACAAGCTGATTAGTAAGAAGCCAGGAAAAAATGTTTTTTTTACGGTGGGTACTCCATGAATAAACATTGTAAAAAAATTTAAGTTAAATGTACTGTTATTATACTATCACGCTCAAAACTGCACAAACTCCCACCCCCCCACGCTGTCACACACACTTTTTTTTTTTTTTAATTTGCTGCTGCCTCCCTTGCTTAGAGAGGTAAGAGTGGGTAAGATGCTAAGAGTTGCAGCAACCAACTAGCAACTGTGAGGGTCAACACCCACAAGCTCATTACATCTATTGGAAGGATGGGGGCATATTGGACTATTAGCAGTTTCTTTCAGTTGTAGAATGAACAGCAGGGCCACTAATTTGAAAATTAAGCAAATAAATGTTTTTATGATTTTAGCCAATTTTAATTATGTAGTTCCTGTGTGTAGCCAAATGTTCCAGATAAAATACATAATAATTATATTTGCATTTTATTTGAAATTAAGTGTTTGTGGGATTCTTATGGAAAAGTATCTTAAAAATCATCTAAAATGCAGTGTTGAGAGGAAGACAACATAAAATAATTTAAAATGAAAAGTATGAAATTTATCTTAAGGTAATTAAAAACCATTGACAAATTACACATTTAAGTATACATATCCATGAAATATCTACTTTGAGCCAGGCTCTTCTTTGTTTATTGGACACATTGTACCCAACAAAGAGAGAGACAAAAATCAAGTTAAAAAAATGTATATATTTAGGTAGTGATATACAGTATATAGAAAATATACTTAAATAAGATATACACTAACATACTAAAAGAACAAAACACACCAGTAAAATCAAGTACTGTAAAAATCAAAAGAAAACCAAAAAAAGTCATCTCAAATATCTAGGCATCATATGGTTTTAGTAATTTTAAATATTACAGCTAATATTACAGTAATAACATTGAAGTAATTTTAAATATTATAGTGAGCTTTATTTCATTATTATTGCATCAAACATTTGATAGAGTGTTAATGCCATTCCAGACTTTGTATCATTATGCAATTCAATGTTTGAACACACACAATGTCAACATGATACATATCTGTAAATATGGAATACAACAAAACACTTATGCTATGAATAATGATAGCACTGAATTGTGTTTTCTAAAATCACTTACTCAGATCATTGCAAAATATATGCTCTAGATCATATCCATAAATACATTGTTGATATATTAAAACACCTAAGAATAATAAACAAAGTAATAAAATGACATAAAAACATTAAGCTTAATAGCAAAAGAGATTTAAACCATAGTCATTAATCCTTTCATTTGATATTAAATATGAGAATATTAGCTTATTATTAGTGTTATTTACTTTAGTAATTAATATCAATTTTCTAACTTCATTAACTGCAGTGCTAAAATAAATTGAAGTTTTTACCTTAGAAGTCATCACTCACAATCACATAGTAATAAAAATGAGAATTACAAAAAAGTGATGCAAAATAATATGCATATTTTATTCTCACTTTGAATAGATTATCATGAAAAACCATGAGAAAGTCCAGTTAGCTAATTAACTGTTCTGTAAAAGTAACTGACTTATTTTTTTTTCTTTTGGAATGATAGTAAAAGTTACCCAAACTGCAAGAAAACTATGGTAACTACATTTTCCTTACTGATTATCTCAACTAAATATTGGTCTGTGCCTAGACATGTTTTGGGGGCACTGGAGGGGTGTTGTGGGGAGGTAGAAAACAGCAACCATTGTCAGGGCATCTAAAATAGAGCCACTGACCAGCTGCACACCTTAGGTGAAAGCTTGACAGAATCAGTAAGGTACACAGATGACTCTAGCCACACTGAAATTCTTGAAGGTACTCTCATGCCTGCCTCTCTAAATGATGCTTCCTATGCTAATATTTCTTCCTTCCCTATCTGATAATCTCTTATTTGTCTTTCTAGACTCACCTCATAAATCATTTCTATGAGACTTTCACTAATTTTTAGCTGAGTTAAATGTGTCCCCTACTATGTTTCCACAGCCTTTTTCTCAGACTCTTTTCACTACTGTGTTTATTACCTTACTCTGCTAAACTTACTCTTCTGTGCTATGCAATGTAAACTCCTATTTACCTAATTTAAACCTGTGAATTTCCCTGCTCCCCACCAAACAAATGAATTATCCTTC
Organism: Delphinus delphis; assembly: GCF_949987515.2. Lineage (NCBI taxonomy): Eukaryota > Metazoa > Chordata > Mammalia > Artiodactyla > Delphinidae > Delphinus > Delphinus delphis. Next base: position 39,185,939 of record NC_082700.1, read on the forward strand.
GACTCCACTTCCCCCTGAAGGTGCCTTAACACATATTTCACAGAGAAATAAGTTGTTGTTTAATAAGAGTACTCTAATTTTCCTACAGTCAGATAAAACAACCTGTCTACACACCAATTCAACCTCTTCTCCCTGCCTTTTGTAAAACTGAGATCCTGTCCTTTGTCCTCTATACAAAGGTCAATCTGTACCTGCACCTCAGATCCACCTATTCTCAGGAACCTATACTATCACTTACTTATTTTCCTCCTGTGGGAATTCAACTCTACCTCTCACCTTGATCATTTTTATCATGACTTAAATATGCTGTTTCACAGATACCATTTATGCCAACCACTATGTTCACATACACATATTTTCTCTTTATTAATTGACCTCTGAAGAGTATTCAGTATTTTTCAACATTCCTGTGTCTTGAAGGATGCCCTTTTGCCTTCTATGGCAATACCATCACACTCCCTTTCCCCACTGATAACCACTAGTTTGTTCTCAATATGAGAGAGTTTCATTTTTAGATTCTACATGTAGGTGGTAACATAGAGTATTTTTCTTTCTCTGTCTGACTTATTTCACTAAGCATAATACTCTAGGTCTATCAACATACTTGCAAATGGTAGAATTTCATTCTTTTTTTAATAGTTGAGTGGTATTGCTATATATATATGTATACATATATACATATGTGTGTGTGTGTGTGTGTGTGTGTGTGTGTGTGTGTGTGTGTGTGTGTGTGTATATATATATATATATATATATATATATATATATATCACAACTTCTTTATCCATTTATCTATTGATGGACACTTTGGTTGCTTCCATACCTTGACTACTGTAAATAGTGCTGTTACAAACCTTGGGGTACATATATCTTTTTGATTTAATATTTTCATTTTCTTCAACTATATACCGAGGAGTGGAATTGCTGGATCATGTGATAGTTCTAATTTTAGTTTTTGAGGAATCTTCATACTGTTTTTCATAGTGTATGCACAAATTTACATTCTCACCAACAGTGTACAAGCGTTCCCTTTTCGCCACATCTTATCCAAGATTTGTTATTTGTAGAGTTTTTGATGATAGCCTTTCTGAAATGTGTGAGGTGATATCGCATTGTGGTTTTAATTTGCATTTCCCTGATGATTAATGATGTTGAGCATCTTTTCATGTTAGCCATCTCTATGTCTTCTTTGGAGAAAAGTCTATTCAGGTCTTCAGCCAATTTTTTAACTGGGTTGCTTGTTTTTTATATTAAGTTGTATGCGCTATTCATATACATTTGATATTAACCCTTTGACAGTTCTATCATTTGCGAATACTTTCGTCCATTGAGTAGGTTGTTTTTTCATTTTGCTGATGGTTTCCTTTGTCTTGCAAAAGCTTTCAAGTTTATTAGGTCCCATTTGTTTATTTTTGCTTTTATTTCTTTTGCCTTAGGAGACATATACCAAAAAAAAAAAAAAAAAAAAAGCTATGATTATGTCAAAGATTGTTCTACCTATGTTTTCTTCTAGGAGTTTTATAGTTTCAGTCCTTACATTTAGGTATTTAATCCATTTTGAGTTTATTTTTGTATATAATGTGAGGAAATGTTCTAATCTCATCCTGTTATATGTAGCTGTCCAGTTTTCCCAGCACTACTTATTGAAGAGACTGTCTTTTCTCTATTGTATATTCTTGCTTTCTTGTCATAGGTTAATTGACCACAGGTTCATTGGTTTATTTCTGGGCTCTCTATTCTCTTCCATTGATCCATATGTCTGTTTTCCTGCCAGTTCCATGCTGTTTTGATTACTGTAGCTTTGTAGTGTAGTAAACCTAAAGTCTCCATCAAAATACTATTAGAACTAATAAGTGAATTCAGTAAAAGTTCAGGATACAAGACTAATATACAGAAATCTGTTGCTTTTCTATACCCTAAAAATGAGCTCTCAGAAAGACTAAGAAAACAATCCAATCCCATGGATTGTTGGATGAACAACAATTGTTGGATGAAGGAATTTGAAACTGATACAAAGAAATGAAAAGATATACCATGTTCTTAGATTGGAAGAATGAGTATTTTTAAAAAGTCTGTACCATCGAAAGTAATCTACTGATCTAATTCAATTCCTATCAAAATACCCATGACATTTTTCACAGAGCTAGAACAAATGATGCTATAATTTATATGGAACCACAAAAACCCTAATTTGCCAAAGCAATTTTGAGGAAAAAATAACAAAGCTGAAGATATCATGCTTACTGACTTTCATTTTTATAATTTTATCTCCACACTTCAGACATAATGATATTTTTTAAAGCCTGCTAAACTAGCCATGTTAGTCCATACTTAAAATCTTTCTGCTTTCTGTGACCCAGGAGAAAGTCCAATATTTGTCAACTGGTGTATTCTGCCTTGTTTGAGCTATGTTTTCATTTTTATTTTATTAACCTTGTCTTTTTTTTTTAGCTTTATTGAGGTATATTTAATATACAAAAAACTCTACATATTTAATGTGTACCTTTAATGGAATTTGGACATATGCATACACTCATGATACAGTCACTACAACCAAGGTAATAAACACTTCCATCATGTCCAAAAGATTTCTTGTGTTCCCTTTTGTTTTTCCTGGGTGTGTGTGTGGTAAGAACATAATATGAGGTCTATCCTCTTAACAAGTTTTTAAGTGTACAACACCGTTTTGTTTGAGCTTGTCTTATCCTGATCTCTGCAGCTTCATCTTGGACCACTATTCTCCAATTTGTCAGAGTTCTAGTCACACTGGACTCTCTCTGTTCATTAAATATACCATGTCTCCTCCTACTACATGTCTAGAACATATCTCTACTACCTTTTATTCAGTAAATCCCTACTCATCTCACACATATCAATTCAACTGTTTTGTCTTCATGAAAGTTTTTCCTGACTCAGATTACCAAGTCTCTTTAAAAATTTGTCTCTTCTCTTCATGACTTTTATCAACTTTGACATTTTATATTTTTCTGTGTAATCATTTAATTTCTATCTGTTTCTTTATATATACCCTAAACTCCAGGAAGGCATGGAATATACATACCTTTCTTCTCTTCTTTGCCAAGTACAAGAGCCAAGCATAGTGTTTGAAATATAGTAGGTAATCAATTATATTTGTTTCATGAGTATTATTTTGAAATTTTAAATTTCTACTTCTTTCTTTCTTCCTCCTTTAAGCTCAGAGATGATGAAATTATTCATCTTTGAACAAACAGTTCATCACATCTACTAAGAAAAAAAAAACACTTTTTCATTAAGGTTGGTGGGAAATGTAAGGGGAAGAATATGTTAGGGAAGTGAGATAGTTACTGTAAATCCTTCAGAAGATATTGTTTCTTATAATTACAATGACATCTAATAGAACAACACTGCATTTGAAATACCTCTTTTTTTCCATTTGTTTTTACAAGTGCATTATACTTTGGTTTATTTTCCATTACCATTTTTTATTTCTGAAGTAATTTAAATATCTTACATAGGGCTATTGAGGTGAATAAAAGAAGGAATCACTATACAGAAAGACTCTTTATTTCTGGTACCTGACTCTTGTAAATAACTGATTTTCAAGCTGGCAAATGGTAGAGAAGCAGCATTGCCTTGTGTTCTCCTGAGCCTATTAAGTAACACCAATTTGTAATAAAATTTTTATAAAAAATGAGGAATTAGTGTATCTAACCCTCAAATTTAAATTCTCTCTTTGAACTTAAAAAAAGTGATGATACCTTTGTATGTTTAATAATACAAATTAGAAAATAATTGTGATTTTATTGTAAACTTTTATTTAATCCCTAAATTAGAAAAAAAAAACAATATAAATACCTCACCATTATAAAATGAGACCTATAATATGCCAGGTATATACATATTAATATCATGAGAATTGACATTATAATTAAACTAAAATTATTTAATGTTTGAATTGAGACCTTGAATGTCAATGTTTTCTCAGATATTTGTAAATAACGCTGAGAAAATATTTTGACACTCTGGACTGAAATGTGTTCATTAAAAACCAAATACTACTTACTCATGATATAAAATATTATTCTCACTGCTTTCTGTTGCTATTATTCATTCTCTCAAATATAATCTTTATTACAAGTGGAGAATGAACCAACTGCAACACTGTGGTTTGTGTCAGGAAGATAAAAAAATGTTCCCAATTTGGTGTTCCCCAAGTGTGCATTAGTCAGGCAGAATTAATGGAGCTATCTATCACTTCCAGCTCTCTTCTGTGAGCAGGAAGCAGTAGATGACCCAGCTGACTCAGCTCAGCTAGTTTGTTATTCATATGCTGACTGCAGTGTCATTATGGTAGATGCATCACAGAGGTCTAAGGCTCAGTTGGGCAAAGGTATCTGAACTACCATGTCAATCTATAGGTGATTCTTGCAGCATAGTTCTTAATTTAAATGGTGTAGTTGGAAAAATCATGAATTCAAATTGTGGATAGAAATGAAAATTTCTAGCAACAAACTCCAAAATGGATTTAGTCACTGCTGTTATAAGTGGGAAAAAATGGGGGAAATAGCCAATAGTTCCAATCAATCTGTGATATAAATAACCAATCAAACAAGCCAGATAGACAACTAGATCATAATCAGTGCTTGCTGAAAATATCTTGGAGCAAATTACTAAGATAAAATTATTTAAAAAGGACAATTACTTCAAAATCTTAGACTCAGGTTGTTTAACATTTCCTAATATATTTGTACCACTGGTGGTTTACTAATTACCAAAAACATCATATCAAAAAATATCAGACTATGGAAGCTAAATGCCGAAAGGTTGCCTTATACATCTTTTTTCCATAATTTCCCAAAATTTGAGAAGTTCAATAAATGTGGGAAAATGTTGAGAAAAATATTGAACAGATAAAATGGTGTGTACTGCTATATTCTTTTCCTCCATGCCCAATCCAACCCCATATGAATTATACCAATTTATACCTTTGAAGTATTTAATTCCTTGAATGTAGGAATTTTTGTCATTTCTTTCCCTTTCCCTAGATTCCATCATTTTTGAATAATGTAGAGATCCAAGCATGTGCCATCTTTGACATGTCAGAATGATTATTTCTAGAGAACTGTCAAGTTATATCAACTTTCATCCTATATTAAAGCTTGAACTGGAGTATTTAATTCAAGGACTGCCTTTCTGAATTTGACAGTATGACACTAAGAATCTAGTGATAGATGTGAGATATACACCTGGAATTTGAATGATTTCCTGAATGTTTGGAATCTGAATATAAATGTTAATAAATATATTAGTTCTAATACTAAATTAATATGAACATTATTTTGGTGTATAGGGAGTGAATTTTTGAAACTTTTCAAATTGACATTTTCACATCAAATTGAATATGTGTGAGATTATTCCTTTAGTCTATGTTAAAAGCAACACACAAATGTGTGTTCTATATTTTATTGTACTTATTGTTATTTATTTCAAAATATATTTTAAACAAATCAGGCTGTTTTAGAACTATTTAAAATATTCTTTTAAACTTCATATTATTTTTAAAAATCTATAGGCTCACCATTTAAGGGTTTATCTCTCCCTCTCCTAGGACATAATATATGACAGAAATAAATGTTAAATTCAAAGAACACCCAAACCCAGATCATCTTTGGAGGATGTGGGGCAATAAGAGCAAAAGTAGCAAATTTTTCATTCAATTATTAATTTTTCTTTGGGAAAAAGCTTAACATATTTTTTAAATGATGAATATAGCAACCTAAGCTGACAAACTGGTCAGTGCATTTCAGAATACTAAAATAGAAGATTTGCTAACCAAATTCCAAATACACTATAGAGATAAAATAGCTCAGTCTCACAGCATATATTTATGTTGTAATGATTAGTTTGCATGATAGCTTAAAAAAATGCTCCATAATGCACCCTGTAGAAAACAGTGAAAAATCTAGGGAAAAAAATAAGTAAAATAGTATCCTATAGAACGTTTCCCCAGTACTAAATTTAATGAGAAATATATATAGGTTCCCATATTATATCAGGATTAATTAGGTAAATTTTCATGATGCAAAATTTGGATTTTTAAAACTTTTTGGGGGGGAACTTAGAAAAAATAGATAAACCTAAATGTACAGGTTAGCAAATGAATGCAATGAGAAACCATGAAACTACCATTCAAGTCAAAAAAATAAATATTTCCAGTACTCAGAGGCCCGTATGTGATTCTCTTCTTGATCACAATAATCCCGTATCTTGACTTTTATTGTTATTAATTCTGTGCTCTTCTCTATAGTTTTATTATTTAATTACACCTGCGTGATATATGTATGCATCAGTCAGGGTTCAGTCACAGAACTAGAAGCAGAATGAAATGTATATTAAGAGTTTTATTGCAAGAAATTGACATATGCAATTGTGAGAGATGATTAGACAAGTCTAAAATCCCTAGGGTGAGGAAGGTCAGGCTGGGTGAATTTAAGTTGCTAACAACAAGCATAACTTCTTCCTCATCATGGAAACCTCAGTTCTGCTGCTTTAAAGCCTGTCCAACTGATTGAGTCAGGACACTCAGATTATCTAGGACACTCTCCCTTACAGAAAGTCAACAAATTATGCATGTTAACCACATCTACAAAATGCCTCCACAACAATAGCTGGAATACTGCTTGATTGAATAACTGGGGACTATTGCCTGAGCAAGCTGACATATGAAAATGTTATCACAGCATGTAAGCCTATGTATGCATGAATTAGTTTTACCTACTTTTTAACTTTATTTGAATTTATTTTTGCAGAATATATTATTTTCTGTTTACCTACTTCTGCTCAATATTATTCTTCAAAATTCTTCCATGTTGTTGCTTGTAGTTTTTTTTTTTTTTTTATAAACCATGACACAATTATTTGTTATATGAATGTATATTTGGGTAATTTTCCATTTGGAGTAATCATAAACAATGCTTCTATGAGTGTTCTTCAATATTAGTATCTTGATACACAAAAGAATACATCTCTGCACCATACATAACTAGAAATGAATCATCAGGTCATAGGGTATACAGACCTTTTACCTGACCCAGTTAAAGAAAAATTACTTTGACACTTGTTACAATACAATTTATCCAGGGACTTTTGTAATACGAGTCAAATCTATTACAGTAAGGAAGAGAGATTCAGCTTAACTCCGAAGACAGCAAGGACATGGGGTATTGATAGTCAAAGAGTGGAGTGGAGGAGTGAGTGGATAGAAAATTACTAAGAAGAGACATTAAGCATAAGGGAATTCTAGCTAACCTGACCTAAAAGAATTTGTAGTAAAGGCAGGCCAGGGATTTAGATATCAAGAGTGGAGGATGATGATCAGGTATCAAGGGTGAGGGATTCTCACTATAATGATTTAGCAGGATTTTTGCTTAAGGCAGGCTAATTCAAGGCTTAGTCCAGAAGAGGGCTCAGAGGAGCCTGACTAGAGTTTGGTCAAGGAAAGATTTGTTATCACCAGATAATGCCAAACTCTTTCCCAAAGTAACGTTACCAATTAACACTCCTCTACAGAAGTGCATGAGAATTTACTTTTCTCAACAAACTTGTCAACAATTGGACTTCTCAATGTTAGCCATACTTGTGGGGATCTAAAATCACTGATTCTCTTTTTCTTTTTCTTGATTACTAATGAGGGGTGCAACATTTCCATATGTTTATAGGCCTTTTGGATTTTCATTTTTATAAAGTGTGTATATAAGATTTTACCTATTGGTTTGTGTGTCTTTTATTTAATGATTTTTGAGGGGTTCTGTGTGGATATGAGCCCCTTGTCAGTGGTTGGGAATGTCATCTCAGCCTCTCTGTTGCTAAGTTTACATTCTCTTAATGGCTTTTTTTTAATGAGAAGTTCTTAGTTTAATGCATTCAAATTTATCAATCATTTTCTTTAAAATTTCTGCTTTTTCTGTCCATTTAGGAATCTCTCACTACACAGATGTCATGAAGTTATTTTCATTTATTAGTTAATTTATTTCCTTTTGCTCTGTAAAGACAAGTTTACCGTAAGTCTAGCATCCATATCTCTGTAAGCCTGTTTCTAGTTTCTCTTTATTCTGTTTCATTGGTTTACTATACTATCCCTGTACCAATATTATAGGGTCTTGACTAAATAGTTTTATATCTTAATATCTGATAGAACAAGTATTTTCATCCCTTTATTCTTCTATAATAGGTCTTGACTCTTCTTGATTGCTTGAAATGCCATATAAATCTTACAATTTGTTTAATTCCACAAATAAACTGTTTAGGTTTTGTTTGGATAGCCTTTGATTTATGTCTCAGTTTGAGAATTGACATTGGGTTTGTGGGTGGGTCTCACCATCGACTAAGCAGACTTCCATTATCTAATCGTGCTTTTATTCCCTAAACCTCCTCCCTCTGTTGTGCCTCCCTTGGCAATACATGCAAAAAATAAATTTTAAAAAGAATGTCTTGTAGCTCTCAGAATCTTTGGGAGGAGTAGAGAGTAATGTTTGCAACCCAGAATCTCTCTTGTTCCGTCTACTTAAGAAATTTAAATACTGGATTTTAAAAGTCTATATTTAAGCAGTTAAAGAATTAAATCAGGTGTTTGTCTTAAGTAACTATCCCTTCACACTCAGAAATTATAGTTCTTCTTATGGTCCTTGATTCTTTATTTTATTAATGTCATCAAATACAGACTCCAGTGTTCTCCTATGTGATTCAAGTAAACATGAGCCATCAACCTTCCCTCCACTGTCAAATAATTGAAATGTTTTGTACTCTATTTTCTCTTCAATAATACTGTGACAGACTCGATGGATATTATTAGCTGAAGATGTTTCAAAAGAGGTCAGTAAGGTCGAATGACAGAGAAGGAAATAAAAAGAGCAATATTATCACTCAAGGTACAAAAATAGAAGTAATAAAACATTTTGAGGCTAGTGAAAAACTTACTCATGTGGGTAAAGTGTTAGGGATTACATGCTGTACAATTTTCAAATCAGCAAAAATGAGTAATCCTGGTGTAAATAATTCAAATCTTGAAGCATATGCTTACCCTGAGATTTATTTTGTAAATGGTTTTGCTATTAAGATTTTTAAATATCTGTATAATTATCATTTTCTCTCTGATACATATTTAAATTTTCTACCCTTAATTTTATCATTTAAATTTTCCAGTGGCAGTTTTTACTTTTGATAAAATGGGTCTCACTTTTAATAATGGAAATTGGTATAAAGCAGGATTTGATTAATAGAAATCCACCCTCCATTAAACAATCATGAAAATGTTTCTAATATCTTAATAGAACTTGGAGAAAGCCACTTAGAGATATAACTATGTTTCGTATTTATTATAAATGTCTATTTCCTGACTTTCTAACACATATAAAATAACTATAGCGAAATTTATTTTAAAAATGGGGAATTAATTATTTTGTTTCAAAGAGAATTATTATTGCTTTTATGAACTATTGTAAATTTAAATGACTCAATAAATGAACATGCCCTGTAGTAACCACTTTATTCTCATCAACTTTTTAAGAATATTATATTTATCTGTAATGAGGAAAATGATCATCATAAGTATTATTTATAAGAAATAGCAATATAATACTTCCAAATGAATGAAAAATGTTCACTATGTCTTATAGTGGGAGATTTCACATTTAATTTAACTGACAAATTATCAATTAACTGAAAAATAAATGCATTAAACATACATCTTAAATTGCAGAATTACTTTAAAGGTAATTATATCTATTCAGGGTGCGTTTAACCATAGTTAATTATTACTGTAATGTGGAGTTGCTATTTCACTGCATTTTTAATAAGGGTCCAAAACCACCTTTGGAATTTGCCCCCTTGTGTGTCTTCACCAGATATTTAAATCGTTTTCTAATGATATGCATTATAAAGGATTTAGCAACTAAGGCAAAAATCATTAAACCTTCCATTTTCATTTACAGGGTTTCTCATTGTTAATCCGTGCTTTAGTTCCCAAACTGTTTAAACCATTTGTTTTCCTTCTACTGACTTTCACACATCCTAAAAAAACCTTGGGAAAACACTTATGGCTAACATTTTAGTAACAATTTTATTAAAAAATTTCCTCAAGGCTCTATTGTAATAAAGATATTAAAACAGGTGGAAACTATGCTTCCTCTCTAATCACTTATCAAAAGATATTCTCTATGATCACTTGGGCTATTCCTTTATCTATTGAATAAAATGAATCAATGGGAAAATCTGAGGACAGACCCAGTGTGTGAGTTGCCTCAAGTTTATACAATCTGGGGAGGGCTTTTTAAGGTAACTAACAAACAGAAATTGTATGTGTGTCATAAGGACAAGTAAAAATCAAAAATAAGAGAGGATTAATTCTCCTTGTTGAAACTGAGGAAAGAAACTCCAACCCCCCCCTTTTTTCATAGGGCCTTTATTTTAGAAAACATGTTAGTACTTTCCACAATCTTTAAAATGTCTATATAGGTTGCTACCAGCAGCTTCTGCATAGAAAGAGATCCCAAACACACTGCCACTAGTGCCTAGTCCCCAGGGAGCTCCGCCTCTTTGGGGACTCTCCCAGACCAGCAGCTGTGTGTCTGACAGGGTCTTCATGCTCCAGCCAGGTGTCAGGCCTATGCCTCTGAGGTGGGAGAGCCGAGTTCAGGACATTGGTCCACCAGAGACCTCCCAGCTCCATGTAATATCAAATGGTGAAAGGTCTCCCAGAGATCCCCATCTCAATGCTAAGACCCATCTCCACTCAACGACCAGGAAGCTACAGTGCTGGAAACCCAATGCCAAACAACTAGCAAGAAAGACAGGAACAAAACCCCCCACCCGTTAAGAGACAGACTGCTTAAAATCATAATAAGGTCACAGACACCTCAAAACACACCACTGGGTGTGGTCCTGCCCACCAGAAAGAAAAGATCCAGCCTCAAACACCAGAACACAGGCACCAGTCCCTGCCACAAGGAGCCTACACAACCCACTGAACCACCTTACCACTTGAGGCAGACACCAAAATCAGTGGGAACTACGAACATGCAGACTGCAAAAAGACCACAAACCTAGTAAGTTAACCAAAATGAGAAGACTGAGAAACACACAACAGCTGAAGGAGCAAGGAGAAATCCCACCATACCAAACAAATGAAGAGGAAATAGGCAGTCTACCTGAAAAAAGATTCAGAGTAATGAGAGTAAAGATTATCCAAAATCTTGAAAATAGAATGCAGAAAATGCAAGAAACATTTAACAAGAAACTAGAAGAACTAAAGAGCAAGCAAACAATGATGAAGAACACAATAAATGAAATTAAAAATTTTCTAGAAGGAATCAATAGCAGAATAACTGAGGCAGAAGATCACATAAGTGACCTGGAAGATAAATTAATGGAAATAACTACCACAGAGCAGAATAAAGAAAACAAAATGAAAAGAATTGAGGACAGTCTCAGAGACTTCTGAGACAACATTAAACACACCAACATTCGAATTATAGGGGTTCCAGAAGAAGAAGAGAAAAAGAAAGGGACTGAGAAAATATTTGAAGAGATTATAGTTGAAAACTTCCTTACCATGGGATAGGAAGTAGTCAAGTCCAGGAAGTGCTGAGAGTCCCATAAAGGAAAAATCCATGAGAAACATGCTAAGATACATATTAATCAAACTATCAAAAATTAAGTACAAAGAAAAAATATTAAAAGCAGCAAGGGAAAGCAACAAATAACATACAGGGAAATCCCCATAAGGTAAACAACTGATCATTAAGCAGAAACTATGCAAGCCAGAAGAGAGTGGCAGGACATATTTAAGTGAAAAAAGGGAAAAATATACAACAAAGATTTCTCTACCTCACAAGGATCTCATTCAGATTAGATGGAGAAATTAAAACCTTTACAGACAAACAAAAGCTAAGAGAATTCAGCACCACCAAACCAGCTTTAGAACAAATGCTAAAGAAACATCTCTAGGCAGGAAACACAAGAGAAGGAAAAGACCTACAACAACAAACCCCCCAAAATTAAGAAAATGGTATTAGGAACATACATATAAATAACTACCTTAAATGCAAATGGATTAAATGCTCCAACCAAAAGACATAGACTGGGTGAATGGATACAAAAACAAGACCCATATATATGCTGTCTACAAGTGACTCACTTCAGACCTAGGGACACATACAGACTGAAAGTGAGGTAATGGAAAAAGATATTCCATGCAAATGGAAATCAAAAGAAATCTGGAGTAACAGTTCTCATATCAGACAAAATAGTCTTTAAAATAAAGACTATTACAACAGACAAAGAGGGACACTACATAAAGATCAAGGGATCAATTGAAGAAGAAGATATAAGAATTGTAAATATTTATGCACCAAAAATAGAATCACCTCAATACATAACGCAAATGCTAACAGCCATAAAAGAGGAAATCTACAGTAACACAATCATAGTAGGGGACTTTAACACTCCTCTTTCATTAATGGACAGATCATCCAAAATGAAAATAAATAAGGAAACACAAGCTTTAAATGATACATTAAACAAGATGGACTTAATTGATATTTATAGGACATTCCATCCAAAAACAACAAAATACACATTCTTCTCAAGTGCTCATGGAATGTTCTCCAGGATAGATCATATCTTGGGTCACAAATCAAGCCTCAGTAAATTTAAGAAATTTGAAATTGTATCAAGTAGCTTTTCTGACCACACTGCTATGAGACTTGATATCAATTACAGGGAAAAAAAAATCTCTAAAAAATACAACACATGGGGGCAAAACAGTATGCTACTAAATAACCAAGAGATCACTGAAGAAATCAAAGAGGAAATCAAAAAATACCAAGAAACACATGACAATGAAAACACAATGACCCAAAACCTATGGGATTCAGCAAAAGCAGTTCTAAGAGGGAAGTTTATAGCAATATAATCCTACCTCAAGGAACAAGAAACATCTCAAATAAACAGCCTAAACTTATGCCTAAAGCAATTAGAGAAAGAAGAACAAAAAAAAAAAAAAAAAACAAAGTTAGCAGAAGGAAAGAAATCATAAAGATCATATCAGAAATAAATGAAAAAGAAATGAAGGAAACTAGAGTAAACATCAATAAAACTGAAAACTGGCTCCTTGAGAAGATAAAGAAAATTGATAAACCATTAGCCAGACTCATCAATAGAAAAGGGAGATGACTCAGATCAACAGAATTAGAAATGAAAAAGGAGAAGTAACAACTGACACTGCAGAAATACAAAGGATCATGAACAATTACTACAAAAACTATATGCCAATAAAATGGACAAACTGGAAGAAAATGAACAAATTCTTAGAAAAGCACAACCATCTGAGACTGAACCAGAAAGAAATAGAAAATATAAACAGACCAATCACAAGCACTGAAATTGAGAATGTGATTGAAAACTTGCAACAAACAAAAGCCAAGGAACAAACGGCTTCACACATAAATTCTATCAAACATTTAGAGAAGAGCTAACATCTACCCTTCCCAAACTCTTCCAAAATATAACAGAGGGAGGAACACTCCCAAAGTCATTCTGCAAGGCCACCATCACCCTGATATCAAAACCAGACAAAGATGTCACAAAGAAAGAAAATTATGGCCTATTATCATTGATGAACATAGATGCAAAAATCGTCAACAAAATACTAGCAAACAGAATCCAACAGCACATTAAAAGGATCATATACCATGATCAAGTGGGGTTTATCCCAGGAATGCAAGGATTCTTCAATATATGCAAATCAATGTGATAAACCATATTAACAAACTGAAGGATAAAAAGGATATAATCATCTCAATAGATGCAGAGAAAGCTTTCAACAAAATTCAACACCCATTTATGATAAAAGCCCTCCAGAAAGTAGGCATAGAGGGAACTTACCTCAACATAATAAAGGCCATGTATGACAAACCCACAGGCAACATCATTCTCAATGGTGAAAAACTGAATGCATTTCCTCTAAGATTAGGAAGAAGACAAGGCTGTCCATAATCACCACTATTATTCAACATAGTTTTGGAAGTTTTAGCCACAACGATCAGAGAAGAAAAAGAAATAAAAGGAATACAAAACGGAAAAGAAGAAGTAAAGCTGTCACTGTTTGCAGATGACATGATACTATAAATAGAGAATCCTAAAGATGCTACCAGAAAACTACTAGAGCTAATCAATGAATTTGGTAAAGTGGCATGATACAAAATCAGTGCACAGGAATCTCTTGCATTCCTATACACTAATGATGAAATATCTGAAAGAGGAATGAAGGAAACACTCCCATTTACCATTGCAACAAGAATAAAATATCTAGGAAAAAAGCTCCCTAAGGAGACAAAAGACCTGTATGCAGAAAACTATAAGATACTGAGGAAAGAAATTAAAGATGATACAAACAGGTGGAGAGATATACCATGTTCTTGGGTTAGAAGAATCAACATTGTGAAAATGATTATACTACCCAAAGCAATCTAGAGATTCACTGCAATCTCTATCAAACTACCAATGGCATTTTTTACAGAACTAAAAAAAAATAATTTGTACGGAATTCACAATTTGTACGGAAACACAAAAGACCCCGAATAGCCAAAGCAATCTTGAGGAAGAAAAGCGAGCTGGAGGAATCAGGCTCCTGGATCTCAGATTATACTACAAAGTTACAGTAATCAGGAAAGTATGGTACTGACACAAAAACAGAAGTATAGATCAATGGAACAGGGTAGAAAGCCCATAGATAAACCCACACACATATGGTCACCTTATTTTTGATAAAAGTGGCAAGAATATACAATGGAGAAAAGACAGCCACTTCACTATGTGGTTCTGGGAAAACTGGACAACTACATGTAAAAGAATGAAATTAGAGCACTCTTTAACACCATACACAAAAATAAACCCAAAATGGATTCAATACCTAAATGTAAGCCTAAACACTATAAAACTCTTAGAGGAAAACATAAGCAGAACATTCTATGACATAAATCACAGCAAGATCTTTTTTGACCCAATTCCTAGAGTAATGGTAATAAAAACAAAAATAAACAAATGGGACCGAATGAAACTTAAAAGCTTTTGCGTAGCAAAGGAAAACATAACCCAGATGAAAAGACAGACCTCAGAATGGGAGAAAATATTTGCAAATGAAGCAACTGACAAAAGATTAATCTCCAAAATTTATAAGCAGCCCATATAGCTCAATATCAAAAAAACAAGCAACCCAATCAAAAAATGGGCAGAAGACCTAAACAGACGTTTCTCCAAAGAAGATTGCCAACAAACATATGAAAGAATGCTCAACATCATTAATCATTAGAGAAATGCAAATCAAAACTACAATGAGATATCATCTCACACTGGTCAGAATGGCCATCATTAAAAATCTAGAAATAATAAATGCTGGAGAGGGTGTGGAGAAAAGGGAACCTTCTTCCACTGTTAGTGGGAATGTAAATTGACACAGCCACTATGGAGAACAGTATGGAGGTTCCTTAACAAACTAAAAATAGGATTACTATACAACCCAGCATCCCACTACTGGACATATACCCTGAGAAAACCATAATTCAGAAAGAGTCACATACCACAATGTTCATTGCAGCTCTATTTACAATAGCCAGGACATGGAAGCAACCTAAGTGTCTGTCAAAAGATGAATGGGTAAAGAAGATGTGGCCATATATACAATGGACTATTACTCAGCCATAAAAAGAAATGAAATTGAGTTATTTGTAGTGAGGTGGATGTACCTAGATTCTGTCATACAGAGTGAAGTAATTCAGAAAGAGAAAAACAAATACCATATGCTAGCACGTATTTATGGAATCTTAAAAAAAAAAAAAAGGTTCTGAAGAACCTAGGGGTAGGACAGCAATAAAGACACAGACAAAGAGAATGGACTTTTAGGGCATGGGGAAGGGGAAGGGTAAACTGGGACGAAGTGAGAGCGTGGATGGACATATGTACACTACCAAATGTAAAATAGATAGCTAGTGGGAAGCAGCTGCATAGCACTGGGAGATCAGCTTGGTGCTTGGTGACCACCTAGAGGGGTGGGATAGGCAGGTGGGAGGGAGACGCAAGAGGGAGGATATATGGGAATATATGTATATATATAGCTGATTCACTTTGTTATAAAGCAGAAACTAGCACACCATTGTAACACAATTATACTCCAATAAAGATGTTAAAAAAAATGTCTATATAACCTTTTGAGTACTAGATAGGCCTTTTGTCAGCTTTATGACCCAGGAATGTCTTTCTCCAGGACCTGAGAGCCATCTCTTTCAAGTGTAAAGAAGACAACAACCCTATCTCTCAGTATCTGTGTAAGATTATGAGCCTAACTTCCTGAGTCCCTTGTTCCAAGTCTCAATACTACATCCTGTCATGAAGATGAGAAGTTTATTTGTTCTCTGAATAAATTCTATTAGTTAACATAGATGATCACCCCAATTACTGGGTAAATTTAGGGTGAACTATGTGTTGCATAGAGTGCTGTCAAGATTTCTTACTTGAGGACTACTTATTGTTTATCTTGAAAATTTGTTTGTAATGGGTTGTGTCTCCTTGACTACATAAAAGGGTGAAATTTCTGTGTTTACAATCTCTTTAGTGAATTTCCTGTAATGTGCATCACATTCTGGTTTAAAGCTTATTCAGCAATAAAAGTGGAGACAATTTCTGTGTTGGGATAAGATTTTGTTTTTTTATTTATATTTTCCTAAAAGTGTCTAGAGCAATCTTTTCCCAAACTGGACACACACACATCATCAGCAACAGGATGGAGAAATATAAGACAACATCTTCAAAGACCCTGCATGCTTCCTTCCGTTTACCATAACCCTGTTCAAGGAGGAATCATGCAAAACTGACTCTTTAGATATGGGAATTCAGGAAACATTGATTCTAAAAATATATCCAAGCAACAATCCTGCACAATAATAAGTCCATACTTTAAAAAGCTGTTTAAAGATAGTTGGGGAAAGGGGGAGGGGGAGTTTTCCATTTTGTATAAATTATAACTATGATGTGGCTAATAGTAGGATTTGTTGAAGGCATTTTTTTAAAAATCAACAATAAAAAATAATTAGACACTTCTACAAAAGCAAACAACTGAAGAAAAACATTCAACATTTAGTAAATTGGAGTATGGCAAATTTTTGAGCAATTCATGGAGAATAGGAAAATATATTACATTTGACCGTGATGCTTGAAATATTATTCAAGTACACAGTATTTATGACATGAAATTTGAAGCTATTAAATTATATTAGCCTGAAAGCTCCCTGAGGACAGGGGCATTTTTATTTCTTTGTTTACCAGTTTTTTCTCTGCTGAACCCTCTTTGACTAAACAGTGCTTGGCATATAGTAGCTACTCAATACATATTTATTGACTAAGAAAATGACAGGCAATCTTATCCTTCTATAGAGATCTTTAAATAAAGATTTATATAAACTTTATGGAATGAGAAACCAAATTTTAATAGTATTGTGTATTGTTACAAGAGTAATCAATAAAACAAGTAAAAATCATACCATAGTATAATGTTAAAACACTTTAAATGTGAGATGAATGAGGACTATTGTTTGGGTAGATTAGAGGTTAAACATTTTTTCCTTATAGAGCACCAATAGTTAAATCCGGAATCATTGCCGTAGTAATGTTTTTAGAGCTAGGACCTTATCTACCTCTAAATGTGTGGAAAAAGCATGTTAGGGCACTAGACAGGGTGTAGGGCACTATATAAAACGAGTTGTTTTTCATTACAAACTTTTATTATTTGATTTTTTCCTCCATGTGTGTCTAATATTTTGGTATAAATTAGTAAAACAAGAAAAGAAATTAGGTAAATGGAGGTAATAAAAGCAGACAATCATTGCTAAAAATTCTAAACTGGACTTTTTCCTTGTATAAATGTATATATTTAAGCATTATTTGGTCTTTACCATAATGGTTGTCTTTATGGCTTGAATTATTTTTTAACTCAACATTTAAAAATTACTTTAAACCTTTTTCATTTTCCTATTTAGACTTGTAGCTTTAAGAAGTTAGGCTATTAGTCCCTTTGGAATATTACTTGTTCTACCCTACAAATTCTCACTTTTCCTTTTCAGAGTCCCCTAAAGAGACATCAGTGCAAAAAAGAAAAATAGGGAAAGAAATTACTCATTTGTTAATGAAGACCCAATAACATTCATTGAACCTAGAATTTCTCTAACTTTTGATGTTGAGTTTCAGCTTAGGCTAGAAACCTACATGAGTTTTTTATTGCTCCTTCACATTCTACCTTGCTCCCTTGAAAGCAGACTTCAGTTCACCTAAGCAAGAATGAACATAGGTGAGGAACTGAAACTGACAGATCAGGTCAATGGGACAAGGCACAGTCCACGGATTGCTCACATCATGGAAGACAAAGGCCTCTGCCTCTGTGACCAGGAAAAGAAAAGGTTGTGTATGGCCTATGTTTGTCCAGTGAAGGTACAATATTTCATACCCTTTGCCACAGAAAATGGAAATGAGCCCACTCAAAGAACAGTATCATTCTTAAATGCAGAATTTCTTCTTACTGAAAGTGAGACCTAACAGTTGGCATGCTGAGATTTAGAATTGCAACTCTCTGTGATAGCACTGAAATGGAGGTAAAGAAAGATAAAAAATTTGAATGGATGAATGTCAGCCCTGCTAGCTGTGTTGGAAATAAGAATACGGGAGTAGAAATATACACCATCTTCTTAAAACTTAGGACTTATTATGTGCCTAGGTCTCTGAGTTAGCCAAAGTTTCCCAACCCCCCACCACAACCCTGTAAGATAATATCTATTCCTAAAGAAAAAAATAAAAAAACATTGTGTCTAGTTGGTGAAACAAATACTTAAGAAACAATGTAGGCAAGATTGACAAAGTATAGTGGAAGTGGCACCTCAACTAGATCTTTAAAAATAACCAAGATATGGAAACAACCCAAGTGTTTCTTAATGAATGAATGGATAAATGGAATATTATTCAACCATGAGAAATAAGGAAATCATGTTATCTGCAACAGTATGGATGGAACTTGAAGGCATTATGCTTAGTGAAATAAGTCTGACAAAGAAAGAAAAATACTGTGTGGTATAACTTATATGTAGAATCTGAGGAAATAAAAGTAAAACTCTTAGATACAGAGAGTAGAAAAGTAGTCGCCAGAGGCTGGGGTGGGAGTGGATCTAATGTAAAACACAATGAGTGTAGTTGATAACACATATATTTCATAATTGAAATTTGCTAAGAGAGTAGAACTTAAATGTTCTCACCAAAAAAAAATAATAATAATAAATATTTGAGGTGATGGATGTATTAATTAACTCATTGAGGGGAGTCCTTTCACAATGTATATGTATATGCAATCACCACGACACATACTTAAAAGTAGTTTAAAATTTTATTTGTCAATTATACCTCAATAAAGCTGAAATTTAAAAAAAAAACAATAGTTAAGATATGAAAAGGGAGAGGGAAGGAAAATGTAGTCCATAAATTTAGGGCAATAACACAAAAAAAGAGCTTAGAGTTGAAAATGAGCATAATATATTCAGAAGGTGCAAGAGGCTCTATCTCAGCTCATGCTGGGAAGCAGTGAGACCTAAAATTGCACATGTAGAGCAGAGACAAGATTTTGAAGAGACGAGTCGTGGCAGTGAATACCCTATGGGTTCTTGTCTGCTCTGAGAGCCACTCATCTGTTATGATGAAAATGTTCTGCATGTGTGTTTTCATATAATCCTGCTTGTTATGTTTTGTAGATTGATGTTAGGTTTAAAAACAGGCTCTTTGTGAGAAGGAAGAGCATTATGAATCCAAGTTTTAAACTGCCGGTACTTTTCAGTAAAATTAAAATGCTAATCCACACTCTGAATTTTGTAACTCTTAGTAAACCCTAAAGTGGGTGAGTTAGGAAGGAAATTTGAAAATAATTAAGGAGAACATACCAAAAGTGTGATCATCCATTCTCATAGTAGCTGCATAGTCTCCACATTTCAGGAAATAGCAGTTTAAACAAGTGTGGAAAGGTGTGATTAGGAGTCAGTAGCTGGTTAAAGGAAGAAAGGGCATTATTGTAAGTTCTGCAGCCAAACTATAATGTAGGAACCAAGGGCTGTGAGTACCAGCCCTCTTCCCTGAGCAATCAAAAGGCCTTCAGGGAATGAAGTGGTCAGTCCACACAGTGCAGGTCTAGACCAGAGGTCACAGGATCAATTATAAGTAAAGGACTTTTCACAGTACTGAAAGGGAATTCTTATAACTCCAAGTAAACCTGGAAAAGCAAGAATAGTTTGCTTGAGTTTAACAATAACTGAAAAATGCTTTAGCAGGAAGCAGATTATTCTCAGAAGTATTTTAATTCTTATGTTTTTTCTTTTTTCAAGAGGCAATCTATCCAGCCAGAAGAAATATAAAAAAATTTGGCCAGTTTTTCATTACAAGGTACCACTGGGATGTCGTAGGATTCAGCAATATTATAGTCACCACCATGACAATGACAATTGTTTTGAAAATAGATGATGAAACCATTTGAATTATGTTTAATTTCAATAAATATTAAGAACCTGCATATTTTCTCACATAAACCATGAGTTATTTTAAATTTCAAAGAAACTAGAAAACATTTTTATAAATACATCAGAGCCACTTACTATTCTGAAATAAAAACCTTTTCAAAGAATTTCATAAGTAACTTTTAAACTTGATAGTTATATAAGCATAAAACAGTTTATATTAAGATAAAATTTATATTAACAAAGTTTATAATAACATGTAATTAATCATTTTTTAAATCATAAAGTAGAACACATAGCATTCTTCAGTAATAAAGAGACAGACATGCTATAACTATACAGTACATGACTACAAACTAATTAGCTACAAATAAAAACTTAATTAAGCAAAATCTTAGGACATGTTACCCTCCAAAGAGTAGGTAAGAATTTACTTGTCAAAAATGCTCAACAGAATTAGAAACATATACTTTATTCAAATGTGAAAATATTTAGATATATTTTAGTAACTTCTGAGTGTCTTCACATGGTGATAGTATGTATATGTATATTATTACTGGAGCATAATTCCTAATAGGATCTTAGAAATGAGAGCAATAATGAGACAATAACAACATGTATTTATTTACACATCCAATTCTGTACATTCATTTATTTCATCGTGATAAAAATCTTAAAAACAAGACATAAGTATTTTAGCATTTAACTCACTCTCTGGCACAGAGAAATACCACAATAAGTATATACTAAATGACTAACCATTTTACTATTGATAAAGCCAAGACTCAGATGATGCCACAGAACTAGTATTCAATAAATGGTAGAGTTGGAATAAGAATGCAGGTCTATCAGATTCCAAATCCCATGAACTTTCCATTATGAAATATTTCCTTTCTCTTTTCTTTTTATCCACTTTGAAGAGTTATTCAATTATTTTCTACTAAGGGCCATTTTCTGGGCTGTCACTTCTGTCAGATGGGCTGTAATACCTCTCTTGGTTATCCATTTTATTTGGAGCACTTCTCACACTGAGAAACAATCTTAATTCTTTTTGGATGACTTCAAGATTCAGTCCCCTAGCCTTTCAGTTTTGTGATTTTGTTTCACCTTTAATGTCTTTTTTATCAACATTCTCCTACACTGGATCTTATCATCACTAGGAAACTTTTAACCAATTAAAATGAGTTGAAACATTCCTTTTCCAAATCAAAAAAACAGCTTATATTCATCTCAGTTAATATCAAGACACATTTTCTTCAGCTTCATACAGTCCTCCTGTTCCTTGAACACTATTTTCTCTCTTTATTCCCCTTCTCATGCTCTTTTTCTTCCTCATCTCTAAGATTCTTGATCTACTGTTTCAAACATTCTCTGACTCTTCTTTTTACTAATTCCTTTTTTTATTGTTCTTTAACCACACTACCTGAAAAATATTTTCCCATCTTCTCTACAGACACACTTGGCTACTATGCACTGTTGGAGATGCCTGAAAATGATGTGGATTTGTGACACTTTGGATTTATGACACCTAGCCTCACCTGGAAACTTAGTCATGACTTGTCTTCTTTTCACCATTCCTTCTTCAGTTTTTGCTCCTGTTCTTTAAAACAGCTATTTAAATATTTTGCATAAGTCTCCATAAATCTCCCTAAACTCTCCTTAAATTCCCCTCTTCCCTTTTCTCCCACATTCAGTAATATCTTCAATAGTGTAGATAACATATTCACTGAATTAATAAATCTTCGAATTAAAACAGAAATTATTTAATAGATCAGGCTCTACTTCTGCCACCTGACCAATATTCTAATCTACATCTAGACTGTTCTTTAGCCCTCCTTTACCAACTTCTCAGTTTTATGTCTTTTTTCCCCTCTATCCTTTGTATTTTCATTCTTGCCCTCCCTGCTGACCTCTTTCTTTTAGTGTATAAACATCAAGTTACCAAGTTGTCCCATTAAACCCCCTCAATCTGTTGGCTCTCTAGCCTCTATCATAGCTTTCTTCTCTTCAAAACATCTCAAAAGTTTTCAACACCATGGCTTTCTCCATTTCCTCACAGCCTTCACTCAGATGACAGCAGCTTGATAGTTGCCTCACCATTGCAGTAAAACTTCTTCCAGTAAAGTTCCCCCACACTGTCTTACTACTACTAGAGACAAATTAATATTCTTTTTACCTGACCTACTAGCAGCATTTGAAATTGCTGGATACTTTTTATACGATGAATTATTTGCCTTCCTTCTACATTTCTTTCTGATTATTTCCCAATTTCCTCTGTCAGCTCTTCATTCTGTGCATTCTGTAAATGATTCTAAGGACCTCTTTTTGGAATTTTCATTGATGTTTTTAATTTGCAACATATAATATTTACTGCTACATTCACAACAAATAGCACAGTGCCTGGCATATGGGAAGTGCATGGTAAATATTTGTTGAATAAATGAATGAAAGATATTTTTGTCTGGTAGGAGTTGCTGTGTGCAATGTTAATCTAGTTCAGAAAATTTCTAATGCTTAAAGTTATACTTTGGAGATGAGTTTTTTTCATTGGAGTATATGAGAAACTGTGTTTCTCAGACTACTTTGATATTCTCTGCTTTATTTTCTCCTTTTGTCCAGTAGGAAAAAAAGGAATATATCACAAAAAATTATTTCTTTTACATAAAAAGTTATACAAAAATATTAAATGAGTATTAGAACTTGGCTTTGTTAACATGTCAACAAATGAGTGCATGGAATTTTATATTTTGACCTAATCACATTTATCCAAACTCAATTGAATCTATTTTCTTTAATATTGTTATAGGGAGACATCCGTTAGTGAACATTTATAAGGACCACATCCATGAAACCAATGTAGAATTCATTATCCATCTTTTTTTTTTTTTTTTTGCTGTACGCGGACCTCTCACTGTTGTGGCCTCTCCCGTTGCAGAGCAACAGGCTCCGGACGCGCAGGCTCAGCGGCCATGGCTCACGGGCACAGCCGCTCCGTCACACGTGGGATCCTCCCGGACTGGGGCACGAACCCACGTCCCCTGCATCGGCAGGCGGACTCTCAACCACTGCGCCACCAGGGAAGCCCATTATCCATCTTTTGATGAGATTAAAAAAATATATGTATGGGACTTCCCTGGTAACTCAGTGGTTAAGAATCCTCCTGCCAATGCAGGGGACACAGGTTCGAACTCTGGTCCGGGAAGATCCCAGATGCCACAAAGCAACTAAGCCTGTGTGCCACAACTACTGAGCCTGAGCACCTAGAGCCCAGGCTCTGCAACAGATGAAATCATCGCAGTGAGAAGTCTGTGCAGCACAACGAAGAGTAGCCCCCACTTGCTGCAACTAGAGAAAGTCCGCACACAGCAATGAAGACCCAACAGAGCCAGAAATAAATAAATGAATGAATGAATAAATAAATAAATAAATAATTTTTTAAAAAAATGTAAGTATATTTAATTTTACCACAAAACTAGAAACAAAGGTAAATTCGATCCCTGAGGTACAGGGGGATTTTCTGAAATGCTGATATTCTGTCACATAATAAGTATTATCAATATGTTTCTCAAATATCTTATGAATTAAATTACCATGAGATAGAAAACAAAATAAGAACAAAAGAAATGGCTCCAGCATATAAATGTCTTCTTCAAATGAGTCTTTGTTCTTCTACAAGGCCATGGATTAATTACCATCCTTATTCTAAGCATCTGGTTCACTGCTTTGCTTTAATGAAGAGTTAGTTTGACCCCACACTCAAACCATCTTTATGAAGTGGTAGAAGTAACTATTATTACCTGGAGATTATTTATCAAAAGCAGAATTTTCAAGGATGAAGTGATCACTACTTATCAAAAAACTGACGTTGACAAGCTAGATAAAGTTGACCTGAACTTTAGCTAGTATAGATATGTTAAGGATAATAAATTTTTCCCTTCAAAATGAATGCTAAATTGCCCAATAGAAACATAAATCATTCCTTTAAAGTGCTTACATATTAATTTGATAAAGTGAAAGCATGAAGTTCCTGAATATAGACTCTAATAGTTCCTTATTTCCCCAGATTAATATTTATATAGTAAATGCCATGTTATTACTTCTTTAATGTCATGTTAATGCCTTAGGCATGTCTAAGAAAGAGAAGTTGTGGATTAGAGATGCCTAAAGAGAAAACCGAGGAAACTTTATCATTAACTGTTCAAGATTTGTCTGTATGTGTATATATCTATGTATTGCTACATATATATATATATACACACAAGTGTGTGTGTGTGTGTGTGTGTGTGTGTGTGTTAGAAATAGATCTGAAAAGATTAGTGGGAAAGCATCACATTAGAAGAGGAAAGGAACCAAAATAACATTGATTGAAATTACCTCCTGTAATGTAATGTTGGGGTGGGTAATGGCTTACTACCATTACCCACCCCAACAAAAGGGAGAGAAACAAACAGGTTCAAAATCTCATGAAAAAGCTCTTTCTCATACTATTGATGTTATAATCTGATCGTGATTACTCAGAAAATATCATAAAGCTGGATCAGGCTTACATAGACTATAAAGTAAGCATACCTTGCATCTTTTCTACAACCCCTCCCCACCCCATCCCTCCCCAACCCCAGCACACATCACTTTTGCTTAGTCTGGAAGGAGAAGGATTGAGGGATCAAAACTTGGCAGGGAGAAGCCATGAGTAAGGTACTGTCTCTTGTATCATGCCAGTGTAAGCAGAAGGTATTCTCAGATAAGAGTGTTAGCTAAGGTGTGAGGATAATCAGCTAATTAACAATTTTGTGTGTAGTGGAAGGACGCAGAGTCTTACCAATTCCTCAAGTGCGGGAATAGTGAAGCTTCCAAGTCCTGAAACACCAGAGGTTATCTATCAACAAAACTGCCAGCAGCTAAGGAGACTGTTTGCAACTTTAAGTCCCAGAGTAAATATTGCAGTTATGGAATGGTGGGAGCTAGTGTTCTTATTCTAAATGAGAAGAGAATGGTTAAAAATATAAATGGACTAAAAATGCCCCAGAGGTTGAAAACATCTATTTATTTCCTTATGTTTTAGGTAAATGTTTCAAAATCTGTTTCAGAATATGTTGCTCTAAAGGGAAAGCTCTATTTCTAGTAACAATTAAGAACTGTTTTTCTAACTTGTCCTTTTATATTTTCCCACTAGCAGTATGATTTCTAAAGGCAGTGGCAGTCCTACATTCTCCAGACATCACTCATAAGCAAAGCATGTTGTGAAGCTACCAAATTATTTGTCTATCAAAACACAGGCAGCAGGGCTAGGTAGTAACAGAGTCCACAGAATCCTCTTTAGGCAGGCACGATTCTGAGAGTCAAGCATTCCTTCTTCAATCAGCAAATGTGCATTGAAGGCCTACTAAATGCTAGTCACTGCTATCACTCACAGAGATACCTCCTAAGCTGTTACCTCAGCCTGATTTCATTATGTGAGTTTAACAGCTTCTCCTCCATTGTGGCTGTTAATCCTGGCACTGGGTCCTGTATGAAGGACACTGGAAGTGGAGAAGGATTCTCAAAATACAAATATGATTTAAGCAATAAACATACAATATGAACATCTATAAAAAGTTTTATATTTTATATCTCCATTTCATACATTGTGATAGCTAAACCATTGTCTATGCAAATGTGTATATTTCAGAAATGTTATTAATACTCTTGTTTACATTCCTAATGAAATATCAAGGGTATAAAATGCAAAAATCAAAGTTTTTTGTTGAATAATATTTGTATAGACTTTTTTTTTTTTTTTTTTTTGCGGTACACGGGCCTCTCACTGTTGTGGCCTCTCCTGTTGCGGAGCACAGGCTCCGGACACGCAGGCTCAGTGGCCATGGCTCACGGGCCCAGCTGCTCTGCAGCATGTGGGATCTTCCTGGACCGGGGCACGAACCCGTGTCCCCTGCATTGGCAGGCCAATGTGCCACCAGGGAAGCCCTTTGTGTAGACTTTTAAGCAGAATCAGTTGCAAACATTTATTTTTATAGATCTAAATTTGTGGCTATGATAACACTATATGCCTTGTAGGACTTGGATGGAACAATAAAATCTTTCTGGAAATTGTTTCAAGAGACTATTGTGATTATCAGATTTCTTCTCTTTTGTGACTCTAGCACATAGCATAAATCCTGTCTTTAGTAACTTAGTATTTCTTGAATAACTGAATGAACCATGTCTCTCTATATGAAATATATATTTTGGTGGAATTATTAGCTCAGGAGAGAGTTAGAAAATTATCAACAGGTTTTTTTTTGAATGCATACTACATGCCACACATTGATATAACTTAAATATATTTTCTAATCAACCCCCAAATAGAGTAAACTGATTCACTATTATTGATTTTTTTTTTAATTTAGTAGTTTTTTAAGTGCAAAGGAACAAATATGTTTTAGTATGGGGTTACTCAATTTGA
This sequence comes from Delphinus delphis, assembly GCF_949987515.2. Lineage (NCBI taxonomy): Eukaryota > Metazoa > Chordata > Mammalia > Artiodactyla > Delphinidae > Delphinus > Delphinus delphis. Next base: position 39,212,954 of record NC_082700.1, read on the forward strand.
ATGAATGAGACAGGCTGCATAATAATCCAGCAGGCATCCCTTTTTTTTTTTTTTTTTTTCCGGTACGCGGGCCTCTCACTGCTGTGGCCTCTCCCATTGCAGAGCACAGGCTCTGGATGCGCAGGCTCAGCGGCCATGGCTCACGGGCCTAGTTGCTCAGTGGAATGTGGGATCCTCCCAGACCGGGGCACGAACCCGTGTCCCCTGCATCAGCTGGTGGACTCTCAACCACTGCGCCATCAGGGAAGCCCAGGCATCCTTTTTTGGTAACTCATACTTACAGTTGGGAAGTAAATGCAAGTAATTAAATGATGTATAAGAGATCAGATCTCAGTGGTTCTCAATCAGGAGGCATTTTGACCCCCAGAGGGCATTTGGCATTATCTCCCGTCTGAAGACATTTTTGGTCCTCACAAATGGCAGGATGTTATGGGCATTTATGGAGTAGAGACCAGGAATGCTGCTAAACATCCTGCAATATGTAAGACAATCTCCTACAACAAAGAATTATCTGACCCAAAATGTCAATGATACTGAATCTTAGAAACTGTGAGTTAGAAGAGATATTCACACAATTTGGGGTCTCAAAGTAGGGAATGTAAGAATTGGCATCTAAAAGTAGAGCCTTAATAATTCTCTTTCATAGTTACTGATGCAGTTACTAAACAAGAGTATTTCCATATATGTATATCTATGTGAGAAAAATTCCAGAATGGCTCATACAACTGCAGATGCTAGTACATGGAAGGATTTCAGTCCATATTCGATAAGTACTCACTGACTTTCCCCTATTGAAAGATCACATTATCTTAGAAAATTAACTTACATATTCTGTATTTTGGGAGTGATCTTTGCCTTTGTAGTGGTTATGTTAGCTGTTTTAACAAATAAACTCCAAAATCTCAATGGTCTAATCCAATAAATTGTTTCCTGCTCAGCCAAGAGACAAATGTGGCAGTTCTACTTAGAAGTAAATTTTCTCCATGTGGTGATCCAGTGACCTAGGTCTGCTCCATTGTATGACTGCACCATCTCTATGATCTCAGAATATCTACTTCAGATATTCAGGAGAGAGCACAATCCTCTTGCTTTCAAAACCCCTGGCCCAGGAATTTACGCATCATTTCTGTTCATGTTCCATTGATGAGAAGTGGTGACCTAACCACACCTGGATTTAAGAATTACTGAGCAGCCATGTTGCATTTCATATATCATTAGTTTTATTTTATGCAAAGGAGAGAATAATTTTTTATACAGCTGACTTTCACTACCAGAATCCAATTCTTTTATTCCATTCTCAAATTTTAAAAGCCTATTAATTGCTGAGCACTCTACCAGATTCTAGAGACACACACACAAAAATGAATTTTCTTGTCTACTAGGGATGTACAATCTAGAAAGGGCCTTTAATCATCTCAGAGGTAATTCCTCTGAACTGAAACCCTGTATTTGAAGAAACTCAGCAGAATACCCTGATACATTTCTATACCTTGCTTAGTGTAAATGTTTTCTCAGTGCCTGTTATGGACTGCATGTTTATGGTCCCTGAAAAATTCTTAAGTTGAAATCTTTCCCTTAGATATGATAGCATTAGGAAGTGGGGCATTTGGAAGGTAAATAGGATCAAATGAGGTCATGTGGGTGGATCCCTCATGGATGGGATTTGTGTCCTCTTAAGAGACAGAGAGAGCTTGCTTCCTCTCTCTGCTCTTTGCCATGTGAAGTTACCAAGAGAAATCAGCAATCTGAAAACTGGAAAAGATTTCTTACCAGAGCTATTTCTTACCAGACCATGCTAGCATGGACTTTCAGCTTCCAGCACTGTGAGAAATAAATTTCTGTTGTTTATATGCCACCCAGTCTGTACTTTTTTTTATAGCAGTCCAAGCTAACTAAGACAGTACCATTTACAGTTATCCTCAAGCACATTTAACTTTAGGGAAATCCTATATGGCAAAATTGCCCTAATCAGTATCTCTAATGGAAAGATGTGGCAAGAATTTCTAAAAACAAAGACTCTTATAATAAATACTGGTTCCCTCCTTAAAGGGGAAACTTTGGATTCTAAGGTATTTCAAAGCGTGTATAAAAGTGGCATTCAAATGTTCAGATATGCAACTATCAAATAAAATATGTTTCGATCTAGTTATTTCTCCTTTTCTTTGTACATAAAATAAAATAAAAATTGAAATAAGATTTGAAAATATGGCCACTTAAACATGTGTTCCACAAAGACACATACTACATTTTACTGTCTTCTGTGGTTACAGATACATTTATTCTTTAATCCAAAATCAGTTCTACTCTTCCAAACTGGTGTCTCACAAAGGTAGATCCTTAGTGATAACCAGTTTGTTTTCCACTGTGGCAGAGAAATTTAACTGCCTAAAACAAACTTTTTTTAATCCTGTTTCAATTAATAACAGACTCTCATTTTTAACTCAGTATGTTACCTATCAGAGGGAAAGATTTCATTTTCCAGCTTCATCACAGGATAAGTGAGACCACATGACTAATGATATATAAATGGGACTGTCCCTCCTGTTAGACAATGGGTTGAAGGGAGCTGATTAAACCTAAACATCCTTTTTTTTATTTTCTTGCCTTTTGTTTTGTTTCTTTCTTCCAGTCAATAACTTGGCTCTGATAGCTGCATCTCCAGTAGTCATAATGGACCATGATGAACCTGAAAACATAGCCATACACCAACATGATGCAACAAAAAGATGGGAGCCTGGGTGTCTGGTGAATACTTTGGATCTACCATAACTTACCTGGACATATCTCTAAACTTCTTTTATAGTGAGAGAGAAATACATTTCTATCTTGCTTAATCTATCCTGATTTATTTGTTCATTTTTTTTCTTGTCTGTTATTTTTAGCTAAACTTCATTCTAACATTCTACCAAAGTGAGTTATGAGGAATTACTCTTATACTTTGTTCAAGACTCCATTTAATCTTCATGTTTTCCACAAGCCCAGGCTCAACCACTCTGGGATTGAGTGAACCCTTCTGTGAACTCATGCAGAAGTTGCCATTTTTAATACTCCACTTTATGACTCTTTTTCAGGTTTGGGTAAACTATTTATTGAAAGATAACATAAGACCCCAAAAATGCACATATCATCATTGGCCAGCTCAATGAACTATCAGAAAGTAAATATACCCATGTAACCATTATCAGTACTCTAGAAGAGAACTGTAGTACTCTGCAATTTCTACATGTCACTGAAGGATAACCATTATCCTAGCTTTTAACAAAATAGATTGGTTTTGTCTGGACCTTATATAAATAGAGCTATACTGTACACAATTTTTTTTAGATCTGAGTTTTTTCCCTCAATATTATGTAAGTGAAGCTCATTTATGTTTTTGCATGTTGTATTTATTTTTTCATTGTCATTATTTATAGTATTTTCTAGCATAGTGTGTCCCAATTTATTTTTTAAATTTTACTCTGATTAAACCATTGTGGTTGTTTCCAATTGGGAGCTATTATAAATCTACTACTGCAAAATGCCACCACTTTGGCATAATTGTTTATTTCTTTTTTGCTGTATAGCTAGAAGAGAAATTGCTGGATCCTGGGATATAAAAAAGTCTATCTTTGGTAGTAATGCCAAATAGTGTTTCAAAGTGGTTATGCCAATTTAGCTTCTTACCAGCAGTCTCTAAGTTCTTTGTTTGACTGTTTATCCTGAAATGCCTATAGAAAGTTAATTAACTCAAATATTATCTGTGTTGACTTCCTATTACTTAAAACTTAATGAGAAAAATGTCTATAATTTCTATCTGGTGTGTTTCTAACCTGCCATTTTTGGGGTATTTATCTGTGATGATAGTCACTGTGTTTCACTGAAAAAAAAAGTATTAAACTCTTAATCACAAAGACATTTCTAAATTTCATAAGTAAAAATGAATTAGATAATTTTCTTGACACTCCAAGATTATTTAATACAGTCTGTTATTGACTATACAGATATATTTTAGTTTATTAATTGTAATATATTTTTACAAATAGATATATTAAATTACTAGAAGAAACAGTATTATTTCAGATAATGGATGTTTTGATATAGTATACATGCTAACTAAAAATACATTGCGAACACTTAAGAGGTTGGTTTGGTGATGAAAACTTTTCCATGACTAAAACCAAAGGAGAATCTCCTACAATATAAACCATTCTTCAATGAACTTAGGTCATAACTGACTTCAACTGACATAACTTGTCACTGGCAACTTTCTAGGCTTTACTTCAGCCCCTGAGACACATGATAGGCTTATATTACCCAGCCGCCTTTGCCCTTAACACTTCTAGCTTTATATGTACTATAAACTCATGGCTTTGTGTTGATAGCACGACCTGAGGTATGTGTACATGGTGTGTGCTGGGGACAGGTGTGGCTCTCTGGAACAGGAAGAGTTATCTTGGCACTAGCAAGAAGGAATATGGATTGACAATAGAAGTGATCAGTCATGAGTAATCAAGTTTAATAGGCCCAAAGTAGAGTGATCCATACCAGTTCTATGCTGGAAATTTAGAATCAAGGGCAATATGATCTTTGAGGAACATTTCAAGGGCAATGAAGATTGGAGAGATGTGAGCTATAGATATGAAGCTGAGTTATATCAGAAACTCTATACAAAAGCCAAACCAATGAGAACAGATACAATATCACCTGCATGAAATAGAACCTGCAAGAATAAAGTGGGGTGGACTTCTCAGGCCATAGGGGAAAAAAACACAAATATTGTTCTTCCTTAGGTAGCAATATTCTGTGGAGGCAGGGAAATTTGAGTAGCCAGGAGACACAGACTGAATCATTTCAGGTAGATTGCATGACTCTTGCACATGGGTATTTGACCTGGGAAGAGTTGAAGGAGAGGGAGGAAGAACATGTACACTGACAAGCACTCAGTTTAGCCAAATGAATTTAATATGGTTACTACCTTCACAAAATTTATAACTAGCAGAGGACACAGATCTTTATATAATAAACAATAATACAGTGAGATATGTTTCATATTAACATTATGAGACATAGCCTGATAAAAAGAAAAGAACACAAGTATCAGATGTAAACAAACCTGGAAATCAGTGCTGGCACTACAACTTCTTCAGTTCATTTTCCTTATTGGTAAAATGAGAAGAATAAAGGGAACTTGATATGGATTTTTGTTATGATTAAAGATAGTAAGCAATTTAAGGGGCCTTAATAGAGCCTAATATTATTTTATTATTGTTATTGTTATTATCCTGTGTCAGGAACTAGTACATACATGAATTCATTTAACCTTCATTGTATTCCATAAGGTAGGTATACTTATTAGCTAATTTATATAAGGGGGCTGAATCACAGAGATTTAGACACTTGACCAAGATACTCTACCAAGGAAATGGTTGAGTTCATTATCAAATGCAAATTCTAGGCATCTTGGGCAATTAATATCAATACATAGTAGCTTAACAAAATAAAAAAAAAATAGTGGAGAGGGTGTGGAGAAAAGGGAACACTCTTGCACTGTTGGTGGGAATGTAAATTGATACAGCCACTATGGAGAACAGTATGGAGATTCCTTAAAAAACTAAAAATAGAACTACCATACCACCCAGAGATCACACTACTGGGCATATACCCTGAGAAAAATCATAATTCAAAAGGAGTCATGTACCACAATGTTCATCGCAGCTCTATTTACAATAGCCAGGACATGGAAGCAACCTAAGTGTCCATCGACAGATGAATGGATAAAGAAGATGTGGCACATATATATAATGGAATATTAGTCATAAAAAGAAATGAAACTGAGTTATTTGTATTGAGGTGGATGGACCTAGAGACTGTCTTATGGAGTGAAGTAAGTCAGAAAGAGAAAAAAAAATACTGTATGCTAACACATATATATAGAATCTAAAAAAAAAAAAGGTTCTGAAGAATCTAGGGGCAGGACAGGAATAAAGACGCAGATGTAGAGAATGGACATGAGGACATGGGGAGGGGGAAGGGTAAGCTGGGATGAAGTGAGAGAGTAGCATGGACATATATACACTACTAAATATAAAACATAGCTAGTGGGAAGCAGCTGCATAGCACAGGGAGATCAGCTTGGTGCTTTGTGTCCACCTGGTGGGGTGGGATAGGGAGGGTGGGAGGGAGAAGCAAGAGGGAGGAGATATGGTGATATATGTATATGTATAGCTGATTCACTTTGTTATACAGCAGAAACTAACACACCGTTGTAAAGCAATTATACTCCAATAAAGATGTTAAAAAAAAAAAAGAATAGTGGGTCATGGACAAATTTACAAAAATTAGTGGGAACACAGATACATTTACCACATTTCCTTTGTTTATGAGTATAAATACCTAAAGTATCATAGACTAAAAGGAGTTGATAATTAGTGCATCTAACTGAACTCTGGAAAGCCTTGGGGATAACTTGAAACTTGAATACCATCAGATTCCCATCTCTTGCTCTTACCTCTGCTTCCCTCTTTGTGTTCATTTCTCAGGGATACTTGAAACTCAGCCAGTGTCAGCTGGGTGCTTGCAGTATTATTGTCTTGTGGCCAGACAGGAAAAAAGACACTTATTTCCCCCAAGTTCTATGTGAACAATACCTAGGAAGGTCTGTCCAAGATTGGGTTAATGTGCAATGGAAATTATGCTTAGAAAAGAGCAGGTGGGAGGAGAAACCCAAACAAGGTTTCTGGGTTTCTGGGTGTTGAGGTACGTAGCTATTAAAATTTGTCTCTTACAAAGGATAACCAAGTACATTTGTGTGGGAAGAGAGAAAAGGGCTGATGATGTCTAGGATAGCTTTCATATCCTGAAAACCATGTAAACTTCATTTTATCCTATCATGTAACTTTAAATGAATTCATTATATCACTAATTATAGTTTTATTTGATACATTTTGGAAGACTTCAATATATTATATATGACATCTGGTGGAAGGAATTTGACTAAAATGAATATTTCTGTATAGAAGATAGATGGGCAGAACGATGTAAAATACCATGAAAGGAAGTCTTAATTCTTCACAAACGTTATCTGAATGATTTTCCTGATGATTTCTATCTTTTAAAAAGGTACATATTATGTGGTAATTGTTCTTTTAACTACTGACACAATTAATGCTTAAGGCATGAGAAATATAATTTATGGTTTTATTTGGCATGTACTTAAGCACCTGCATAGCAATTACTGGTGTGACATTTTTGTCTACACTATAAAGCACTGCACATCCTCCCTTTCATCAGTTTAAAATTGAAACAAAGAGGCTGGTTCCTTGGGTAGTAGCTGCCCTGATCTTATCCAGTACAATGAAATTATGATTGCCTTCCTGACACTATAAATTACGCTTTCCCAACTCTAGCACCCTTCTGCAACAGAAATCTACACCACTAGTGTGACTCTTTCATGCTATAGGAAGTTGTTTTACCTTTACAATATTAACATAGAAAATCTTCGTCTCTTTTTTTCATCTCAAATTATATGGCCATTGAACATCAGAAAGGAGTTTTTTTTGTTGTTGTTGTTGTTTTGTTTGTTTATTTTTGCGGTACGCGGGCCTCTCACTGCTGTGGCCTCTCCCGTTGCGGAGCACAGGCTCCGGACGTGCAGGTTCAGCGGCCATGGCTCACGGGCCCAGCCGCTCCGCGGCATGTGGGATCTTCCCAGACTGGGGCATGAACCCGTGTCCCCTGCATCGGCAGGCAGATTCTCAACCACTTCGCCACCAGGGAAGCCCAGGGAGTATTTTTTATGAAACACACGATGTAACATTTCTCTCTACTGTAATGATGAATATAAGGATCTGATCCAAATGGTAAGTGAATATCAAAACTCCAAAGTTGAATGAAATTATATCAATTAAGTAGTTATATGGCTCTCATGGACGAACTTTTTCCATTTACAATGAATTGGAAACACAAACAGTCAATAACTGTCACGGCCTTGAAAGTCAAGGTGAAATCCTTGTTTGTGTGGTCTCTGTAGACATCTTCATGCCAAAGGTTGTGATTTCTTCAAGGTTCTTGTTATACCCAATAACCTCAAATGCTTTTTGGATGACACTCTGCTCTGGTATCTGTTTTTTCTCTTTAACTGATACCATTTAACTTCTTTTATTGTATATATTTTCCCTTTTCCTGCCTTTCTGTAATGTCACTTGCTTTTGCTTCTATTCATTAATTTTTTTTGGAACTAAAAGAAAAAAAAAAAAGACGCTTTAAAATTCTCCTCAAAATACTTTCCCATCAAACTGCTCTTGAAAAAAAACCTATTTTTCATGACGCAATTGCAGAATAAACCTATAGTTAATACCTTATTTACACAAACTGAAGACTGTTGTATCTGTGTTTGGCGACCTTGAAACAGTATTGTGCTCAGTGCCCTTTTTATAACCTTAATTACTGGGGAATACAGAGCTTTAAAGAAAGACTAACATTTCAGTTTAATATCCACAATAATCTATTATAAAGCCAGCTAAGCCAGTCCCCAAATACAGAGAAATGTTATTACATGCTCAGCTAGCTGTCAAGGGGCCATGAGTCAGTGGCTTACAGTTATCCAAAGTAACAAGGTTGTTCAGAATTTCCTCCAACAAAGCCAGCTAGCTTATGGAAGGATTAAGCTCCCTTTGATTAGAACAACTGGAACATGTCCTACCCTTTTAATTAGCATTCCCTTTTGCTTGGTGGAGGTTGGTAATTTGACACTCACATTAGGCATCTCAAGAAATGATTAGGTATTTTGTCCCACTCATGAGAATTAAAGCCATGGTATATACTTCTGCATCAAATAAAATTTGAGCTGCTGAAGGATTTATGTTCAAAACCCTGTAAAATCCCAAGGGCACTATGCCTCTAATAGACAAAATGTAATAACACTCCAATATAATGTGTGGCAGGAGGCTTGGTTAGCCTTCAGGCATAGTATATTACCCTAAGGCCATGCTCTTTTTGCTTTCTATCTTTGGGAACAAAAACTTTTATGTCAGCTTTATTGATATTTTACAGGTTTGCATTTTAATTCATACCTTAAGGCAATTCAGAGAGAGAAGACCTTTATGTATGCTGCTGGATTACTTAGTTGGTGAGTAAATATAATTTTTCAGTGACCACACTAAACAGAGCAGAGCTGAGACTATGTGGAGTAGAAAAAGGAGATGGCCTGCTGCCATTTGTCAAGAAGCACACCTTCTATCTGAAGACAAATAGAGAGATATATATCTTCTTTCCCCAATTTACAGGCTGCCTTTACTTACACCCTGCTGGTATTTTTATGTATCCCTATTTTCTGTTCTTAATTTGAATTTCCTTTTCCATTTTCCTTATCATATATCTTTTCTTCTCTCTTTCTCTCATCCTCCAGTCTCCCTTTGAATGAATAAGTATCAAAGAAGTCATTTCCCATTGTGAAAATTGCCTTGCGTCTCTCCTCATTTATATGTAGCAAAAATGGTGAAACTTAAAAGCAACTTATGGAAAAGAAGACTCTGTTAAATACTTCATTTAGCTCTCAATACGACTTGGGAAAAATAAGAATATTAAAAAAGTAACAACTCGATTAGAAAAAGACAATGTAATTCGATTTTTTCATCTTTAGAATCTTCTCTTCCAAAATTGAGTAGCTATTGCATCTACTTTATTTCCAAGCTACCAAACTTAGATTCAAATTTCAGAATTTTTTTCAAATTATTTTCAGAGAATCTGAAAGATCGTTGTTTATTTTAGTCTTTCAAAATGTATCTAAGTATTTCTGGTGCTTATACCTGTACAGTAATCTATTCACTCAAACCACTATGAGCTGTGACTATTGTAAGAGACACAGAAGATATTAGAGAAGTAAAATGAAATTTCTGTCTAGCTCAAGGAACAGATAGGATAATGGTAACTTCTATCTAAGCAGCAGCTACTAAATTTGCAACTGAAAAATAAGTTTTCTTATGACCAGTTTATTCAGAAGTCATAGCCTTTCTTTCTTTTTTTTTTTTTTTTTTTTTGTGGTACGTGGGCCTCTCACTGTTGTGGTCCCTCCCGTCGTGGAGCACGGGCTCCGGACGCGCAGGCTCAGCAGCCACAGCTCACGGGCCCAGCCGCTCCGCGGCATGTGGGATCATCCCGGACCGGGGCACGAGCCCGCGTTCCTTGCACTGGCAGGCGGATTCTCAACCACTGCGCCACCAGGGAAGCCCCATAGCCTTTATTTATCTTCAGTTGTTTTTGTGTGTTTCCTTATGTTTTAAGGTGGGTTAGAGGACTGTGTTGTGTGAGAAACAGGGGGCTTGATTCATTTGCCTTATGAAAGTGAATGGAGTTGACTATTCTTGTCTGAGAGCTTCTTCTGTATTTGAGAAGTAGAAGGTGAAATCTTTAGCTCAGAGTAGAGAGATGGGTTTAGAGATCTGATGAAAGAAGGTTTGAAAAGGTTGTTGTAGATAATGGGAAAGAAACTGACTTTGGAAGTAGAGAAGGTTGGATGGGCCACACTGAGGGCCTAGTTTTCTAGTTGTGAAATTTTCTACCAACAGCTCTCAGAAAACCAGAGGTACACAACAAAAGATGTTTGAGTAAGGATTAAAAATTTGCCAGGCTTATCTAATGGAAGGAGAAATTGCCTATGAGTTGACTATATTAGATGTAGATGAGTTTAAACAAACACTAAGAGCAAACTCATTTTCCTGTAATAAAGGCAACATCAAAAATTGTTTTCTAATACATGTACACTTTTGATATTTGAGTAATACATGGACAGTACATGTTCTCATCACGTTAGGGCAAGCATATATTTTTGCTGCTTTCCATGCTTTTTCTTTAGTCTTAAATTAAGATTGGCCTCAGAGGAACATACAAATAATTCTTTGAAGTGACAAGTATATATATTTGTATGTTTGTTTGTTTGTTAACTCCTACTACAAAAAAAAAAATGGTATAAATCACCTAGTAAAAAAAGTTCTTCCAAAAGTTATTATATGGATTTAGAATCATTAGATGTGTGATTTCTGAAATTATTTTTCAAACTCCAGGGCCACACATCTTTGAAGAATATACAATCTAAATACTAACACATGGAAACATTTTCTCTGGGCCAAAAAAACATGCTACAGAGAACAAAGATATTTGTTTCACACCCTTACTCCCTTAACATGCAACATGTTAAGCCACTTATTATGAGACCAAATGGGCCAAATTAATCCAATGAGTTCTATTTGTTTGGTCAAAATAGTATTTAAAATTTTTTCAATATGAAAAGATTCCTAGTGGGCACACACTTTCCAGTTTACAAATTCTCCATCCCTTTTATATTATTTTGTACTTCAGATTCACCTATTTATATTGCATGCCTCTGTAGGCATCTAGAATTGGAACTGCTGCTTTAAGACCACATTCTTCTTCATTACACAGTAAGAGAATAGTAGAATTACATTGTTATTCTTAGCAATAGTAAGGATAAAAGAGAGTGAAGAAAGCTGCTTTGTTTTAATTGAATAATAATAGTGGTCACAATTTAATGTATAGATGATCTACAGATTAAAAAAAAATTCCTCACTATAACTATATAAGAAAAATGCTTTTATCTCCATTTTACAGGTGAGAAAACTGAAGCTTATTGACATTCAGGACGGCAAAAGTAATCATTGGGAAATACACCTAGTCCTCTCTATAACAAAGGCCTACTCTGAGTTGCCTTAATAGACATGGAGACTAAATGTAATGCTGTATTCTTGATGGGATCCTAGAAATAAAAAAGGAAGTTAGGTTAAAACTAAGAAAATATGAATTAAGCACAGGCTTTAGTTAATATAGTCAATACTGGTTCATTAATTGTGAGAAATGTATCATACTAATATAAATGTTGATAACAGGGAAATTGATTGAGGGGTATATGAAACTTTGTACCCTATTTGCAATTTTCTGTAATCCAACAACTATTCCAAAATGAAAATTATATTTAAAAAATTGAAGAAACACCAGGAACAGAAGTCAAATATAAGTGTTCCAGAGACAATGATAATATTGTTTTCCAGAATGAACTGTTTCATTTATACATAGATTTAAGTCCTTAACTCTTTAATAGTGGAAAGTTCATTTTCTCTTTTTTCTAAGAAAATTCCAGTAGCAAGAGAGTAAGGGAGAATAAAGAGTAGTTTCCTTTTCTTCCTTCCTTTCTTTTTCTTTCTTTCAATTTCTTTCTTTCTTTCTTTCTTTCTTTCTTTCTTTCTTTCTTTCTTTCATCTTCTTTCCTTTTTTTGTATGAAAAATAAATTTCATGTTTTTGAGAGGCTGAAAGATCCCAAGTGACCATATCTGTCTCTTTCACTGTTGTACTTTCAAGGCCTAGAAGAATGCCTTCTGCATGGCAAGTACCCAAGCCTTCCTCATATATTTGTTTCATGAAAAATTAAGTGATTAATAAAGAATATTAAGGGTGACTACCTACAATAAGTGCAATGAATCTATAAAAATTAATATTCTCTCCAGATAATTTTATTTGTCTTTAGATATTTGGTTTTTTTCCTACCCTTTCTCAACAGTCCTACCATTTCTAAAAAATTAATCAGTATATATGTTTAAAAATAATTGTTTTAAACAAATGAGGGCAAAGAAACCAAAAGAGGGTTACTGGATTCCCTCAAAGTTTCATAACTACTTACTGAAAGAATACAAACTAGTATATTGGCATTCAGAGATTTTTTTTTCCTATTATGTAACAGTCCTTTTTCTTTAGAATTAGTTATATAATAAGAACCTGGTGATATCTAATGAAATATTTTGATATAAATTATTGTTAGATAAAGCAATACAGGTATAGCTCTTAGAAATAGACCTCAATTAACACTAGAGGAAGTTGTTAATGGATATAAGAAACTGTGCTAAAACTAAAACATAATGAGTATCCAGGAAGGCTATAGGAGTATTTTTTTTTCACTAAAATCTTTAAAGAAAGGACATTTTTAGTCCATTTCTGAGTCATGGTTTAGGTAAAAATCATGCACAATGATACATTGTTTCTACTTTTTCTTGTTAAAGAGAAATAAATATTATATACTTATATGAAACAATAATTTTAGCCATTCATAAAAGCAATAATACATTTTTAAAAAATCTTTAGGATTGTTTCATTCCTCTATGTATAATGTGGTGTGTTCTGACCTTGACTTAATACTCATGATTTTAGAAAAATAAAAAATCATGTTTCAAAAATAATTAGATTGTTATAAGTGAATACTGGAATCTAAATAGTTTATGACATTAAACACTTAATCCAAAATATTGGTTGAATTACCCAAACTTGAGGTCTGATGATTTGTGTTACCTGAGAATTTTTTCTTATTGTTAAAAATTACAAATAGGGTATAAATCAGGTATGTGTGTTTTGATGATGTTTTGATATTGTGGTGTTCCACCTCTCACAGTTAATGTTTTCTTATCATTGTATTTAGTCATTCAACAAATATTAATTATGCCCCTACTATGTGCCAGGTACTGGGGATACAAAAGTGAAAATAACTGGCAGATATCACTGATCTTATGGCTCTTAAATTCTATGAGGAAGACAAACAATACACAATATTAAAAAAGTAAAATATATAGAGTATGAGATACTGATATGTGCTAAGGAGGAAAAATAATGTAGGAAGGAAAATTGAAATTTTAGACAAGGAGCCCAGAGAAGTTATGTATGAGAAATTGCCTTTTGTAAAGATCTAATCTGGAGAGGAACAATTTAGGAAGAGAAAAGATTAAAAAAATAAAAGAAGAAAAATAAAAAGAAAGGCCTAGTGATTGGAGTATTCCTTGATTTTGGGATAAACTGTAAGATAGTCATAATTATGGTTATAAAGGGAGTAAATGAGGGGGACAGTAAGAGATGAGGTCCCAGATGCAATGAGAGCGGTAAATCATGTAGGTACTTCAAGGTCATTGTAAGAAATCTGGTTTTTCCTTTGACTGATGTGGAAAGATATTGGATGGTTTTGAGCAGTGAGCAAAATATAAGCTGCCTTATATTTTAATAGGATCACAGTGACTGCTATGTTGAGAGGAAACTAAAAACAGCTGAAGACGAAAGTCTATCTAGAAGGCTATTTCAATAGTCCACGTAAGAGAACTTGTTGGTTTGGCTTGGCTCAGATTATTGGCAGTTGTGGTGTGAAAAGTGGTCTAATCTTGAAGTGATTTTGAAGAGGAACCCAATGGATATCCTAATGGGTTTGAGGAGCAAGTCAAATGTGAGTCAAAAATACTCAAATATCTTTGCTTACATAACTATAAAAAGAAGGTTGCCATTGACTAAGATATAAATATCAAGGGAGAAGAAGGAGTTAGGAAGGAATGTTAAGGCTATACGTTACACTTGTCAAAATTATTACACATTTAAGCACAGGTAGTAAGTAGATAGTTGAATATTTGGATTTGAAATGCACAGTAGGTACTAGAATAGAAATAGAAATTATTAATTTATCAGTATATAGATATTATTTAAAACTGCAATATTGGATGCATTACCCTAGTTAATATAAATATTTAAGATGAAATTCAAAGAGCAAGTCTTAGAGAAATCCAAATTATAGAAGTTGGAGAGATAGAAAGTAAGCAGTAAAAATAGGGTTGATGGAAAATTGGTGAGTGAGATTCCCTGGAAGCTAAGTGGAGAAATTATTTAAGGGAGGAGAGAGTGATCCCCTGTGTCAAAGGCTGTCCATAGGTCAAGTGAGATAAGGGCTGAGAAATGAAAATTGGATTTAAAATCTATTTTTTCAGGTCTTTGGTAACTTCAGTTAGAACAGTTTCTTGTAGTGATGTGGGAAAAAGAAAAACCTGATTGGAATGTATTCATGAGAAAAGGAGAAGAAAAAAAATTGGAAGCAGCAGGGAAAGATAATTATTTCAAGGACATTCATAGTAAAAGGAAAGAGAAAAAGGGACAGTAACTGGGGTAAGATAAAATTTGTTGATTTTGTATTTTTTTTATTATGGGAGAGTAATATCGTGTTTGGATACTTTATTAGTTTCCTATGGCTGCTGCAACAAATCACCACAAACTGGTTGTCTTAAAACTATAGAAATGTATCCCCTCATGGTTCTGGAGAGCAGAAGTCTAAAATCAAGGTCTCAGCAGGACTACACCACCTCTGGAGGTTCTGGGGACCATTCTACTTTGCCTCTTCCAGCTTCTGGTGAGTCCAGGAATTCCTTGGTTTCCCTGGATTTATCACTCCAATTTCTGTTTCCTTGGTCACATTTCCACTTCCTATTCCTTTGTCTCCATCTTCTCATCAGTCTCTTTTAAGGATACTTGTCATTGGAATTAGGGCATACCTGGGTAATCCATGATGATCTCATCTCAAGGTCCTTAATTATGTCTGCACAGACTCTTTTTCAAAGTAAAATAGCATTCACAGGGTCTGGGTTCCAGGGTACAGACATATCTGGGGGGCATCATTCAAGCCACTACAGATACTGATAAAATGATACATTGGAGAGGAAAAAAACTGATCATATGGGAGAGAAGCAGATATTTGCTAAATCAATATTTGTGAGAAAGTAATGAGATGGGAATTAGTGAATGAGTTGAGTACATGATAGTCCTCCTACTGTAACAGGAAAAATCCTAAGATATATGGGTAGAAAGATGAGTAGATGAAATGATAGTTTATAGAACTCTTCTGATTCCTTCAATTTTCTCAGGCAAGACACAAGTACATTACTTTAGGTAATTTTTTTTTTTTTTTTCTTTCCAGAAGAGGACCTGAGCTGAGGATTTTTCTGCAAGCAATTTATTAAGAAAGTACTCTCAGAAGAGACCATTAAGAGAAAGGACGGGAGAAGGATAAAGAAGGAGAGGAAGTCAAGAAGGAAGGCATTTTCAGTCACAGTAAATATTTAGCCTGATCTTGGAGGGGAATTCTGGAATGTAAATTGTACCTAAGAATTGTACTGACCAAAGATAAGTGAGCTAGACTTTCATACAACAATATGCATCAGTCATTGTTTAAATGTTTCCCAGGGGTGGCAAATTCCCAGAATTATTCTTACAGACAGAATCCATTACCCTGAGATAGTCCTCTGACAAAAAAAAAAAAAAAAAAAACAAACAAAAAAAACAACCAGGTGCTAGCTATTTGAGGTAAAAACACTCTTGAAGCCAAGGACTAAACAACAACAAAAACAAATAAAAACTAAAAATAGATCAGAATGTTTCTCAGAGGATAATGACATTGTTAAATATAATCATTGATTGAAAGTGAAAATGAGAGAGAAGATATTGGAAATTGAGGAGAGAGAAGAAAGAATGAAATAGTTATCTAAGAGGGTAGATGTGAAATTGGACTTAGGTAATAGAGTATGACTATTGGAAGAAACTAAGAATATGCTACATTTACAGTGAGACCAGTCACCAAAGCGTGACTTTTCCTCAACCACTTTCCACAGTAGGGAGAAAGATGGATTTAGCCAAGGTTGTGGTTTGACCAAAAGAGTTTGGCAAAAACAGAGGAGATGGAGTGGATGGTATAGGCAAAAAAAGATTTACCATGGAACTTAAGTTGGGTAAGGTCGGAAGAGAGGATGTGGAGAATGAGGGATCATGAATAAGTTAGTCATAAAAACTTGGATCATGAATAAGTTAGATAAACTGAAAGTGGGTTGAAAAAATTGTTGGTGTTGAAGTGTTAGCAGAAGTAAGTTAGAAAGACAGGAAATGGCAATAGAAGAGCTGAATATTTTAAATTGTAATTAGAAAGGTGATGGAATTATGTACAGTATGATGGAGTTAGATGTAGGATCACAGAAAGGAATGACTAAGATAGAATGGAAGACAGAATAACTGAAAGAGAGGTCAGTAAATCAAGATACCAAGATTTCAAAAAGGAACATGTATGTGGACATTGAAATCACCAAAAATTACAATAAGAATAGTGTTGGAGAACATGACACTAAGCCTATAGCTAAAATCTTCAAGGAATAAGAGGGAGTAACTAGTCCCTCTTATATGACTGAAATTCAAGGAACTGTAATGAGAGGTATCATTTGATTATGTGGTGTTCAAAGCTGGATATTATAAGGAGGAGAGAGGAAAAATATTATAGGTACTTTAATGAGATATGAGAACAGCAGTTACCCCACCTCCAAACCCAGCAGTATGAGGACTTTGGGGAAAGCACTAAGTTCTTCCTTGAAATGGCTTCAGGAGAAGCAGTATGATCAGAGAAAGCCAGGCTTCAGCTAATTAAGAAACAATGGGGAGAAAAGAATTTGATGATGATTTATCTTGAATTTCAGAGGATACAGTGAGATATCTAGGAGTTGGGAGGGGGTTTGTTCAGAAATAGTAGGATAGTTAGGATTTGGGGAATGAAGGTTGATCTGAGGGGCTTGGGCTACTTGTACGATTGTCATGGACAAGTAAGAGCAGCATGATAGATTTACTCCAGGAAAAAAAAAAAAAAACAAGCACTAGACAGATAGTGATGAAGGGAGTAAGAAGATAATGTTGAGTTGGGGAAGGGTCTTACCAGTATAAGGAAGAGATCCAGGTTTCCACTTTACTTCTGCTAATGGAGATGTAGACAGATGTGCAAAGGGGCTATTGTGCTAGGCAGGGGTGTGGCTCCAGTACTGGTATGAGGGCTCCTCTGGATGTCTGATGACAATTGTGAGGATCTTACTCTAAACACTGACTCTCTCTTGGACTTGGCCATCTATCTATAACTTGGAAAAAATTGAAACATGTTAAATTTATAAAACTTTTTTTACTGAGAAAACAACATGTTTTAATATGTTGTAACAAAAAGGTACTTAAGTTTTATTCTTGCTAACAAATCTATTTTAAATAATACATTTATATGTTATAAATGGTATGGTAAATTTATATATATTTGTAAATACATATTTACTATATATGGTAAACATATATATTTAAATAAATATAGCTTATATATTTATATGTAAACTGTGTATTTATACTTCACATGTATGTCCTATATTTTTTATTTTTTTTCTTATTTTAATGAACTAGGAGGTCATTTAAATTTACCATAAAATGATTGTATATTCTGACTTTTCCAAATCCTGATTTGGCTTTTTATTCTATAGCTAGAACATTACCCAATGTCATTAATTCCTCTAAGTATGTAATTAGAGGAAATCATCATCTTTTCTGCTTGCTCTATTAATTTTGATTCCTCAAGTGTTAGTTCTTGTGTTGGCTGAGTTGTCTCTCAGTGCTGGCTATCAAGTGTACTTATTTTCCTAGCTGAGATTTATGTTAGACTGCTTATAGCATCCTTTGCACAGCCTGCTTGTGGGTAAAGACCTGGCAGCAGGTGTTGCAGCTTTTGTTTGATCTATTTTCCAGGAGAGTGGCAGAGGGGTGGGAGAGGAAGCAAGCATAGTACTTTAGAAGCAAATTTGGGTGTAAGTACCCCATTTCTTCCAGTGTGTAGCAAGCTGCCTTGCGCATTTCCCTGTCACTCCAACTCAGTTCCTAAACCCTGTGCTCTTGCCTGTATATACCTGCCTCCTTGGATATTGCCTGACACAAGTTAGCAATGTACAGGGGAAAATTTTCCTGGTTGCTTCTGTGGGGGTAATCAAACTAATAGCACCTTTCTTTGGCTGTCACTTCATTGCCTCCTGTCTTTTCTGTCTGTTTCTCTCCATGAACCCTTACTAAGAAAAGTATACAATGGCACACATTTTAAGCTATGGACTCCTTCTTTAAATAGATTTTGTCTGCTGTCTGTGTTTGAAGGATTATGAATAGTTTATGAGATACTAGCTTTCCCTTTCTGGTTTTCAGTGCATTTTTTATTTTTTTTTATTGTTTCTAGAAATTTAGTGTTGGTTAAGCAGGCTTAATATGTCATTTTTAGTCTTTGAATAGAAACGGAGATTTTTTTCTCAAGAAAAGTGTAGGAACATTTGTGAAGTTAAGGAAAGGGGAAGGTTTTGTATACAGGGAAAAATCCTACAACAAGTGTGCACAATTTCAGCTATTCTTCATATGGATTTGAGGGAATTTCTATAACAAATAGACATAAACAGAGTTTTGTAAACATATATCCACTACTATTAACCTCTATCAATGTTCTTTATAGTATAACAGCAGTATTTTACCTTTCACAAAAATATTATTAAACGAACATGAGAGAGAGAGAGAAAAGAAGGCATTTGTGATTATTTCCAGCCACTACTGTGTAAATTGTTCAGGCCACACTTGGGTAAAAGGCAATTGAGGTCTTTATTTGAAGGAGATATTTTAAAAATATATGTAATAGAGAAAAAAACCTTAAATTATTAACCCTTTGCTTCTTGACCAGTACAGAGGAGTGATGGAAAGCAATTAGGCTGCTCACCTGTCTGAAGCATTGCCTATCATATTAACCTGAGGAAATGTTTTCACTACGTAAATAGCCACCTTGCGAATATATTTCTGGTGCCTGCTACTACTCTAGGAACAATAACAACAATAAGATAAGTCATAGAAACAAATGTATTTAAGAAGTTATATGGAATAGATTTTGAAAAATCAGTCACCTTTCATGAAAATAGAGCAGATTTGGAAAAAGTATATTTTCAGCGCTTACTCACTTATTTGCAGTGTTCTTAGAACTCCAGATTCCATACATCAAGACCTCATATCTGAGAAAAAGTAATAAATGTGAGACTGAAGAAGCTGTTGACTTAAAAAAAGTGCACAACATTGAGAGTTGTGAGTTAAGTTTTATTTGGTGCAATATGAGGAGTGCAGCCCAGGAGACAGCATGCCAGATAGCTCTGAGAAACTGCTCCAAAGAGGCAGGGGGGAAGTAAACACGTGATTTTGGTGAAGGCAGAATACATGCACTCAAGCACATGCTTTTTACAGAACGTTTCTGCTAGGCTCGGGCAGATTACTGCTAGTCATGAGGAGCAGATGTCACCATGAAGGATTTTAGTGCTTTTCTAGATATGAGAAGATACAAGGCTCATAAAATTGGCTCCTGAAAATATCTAAGTATCTGAAGAACTGTTCTGCGAGTTTTTCCCAGAGCACAGAGTGCCTCATTTCAGCTCTCCACCCTGAACTCCTTTCAGGGGGCGTTTAAAGTCAGCAGCTGCAGCAGCTCATGATTTAATCCTTGTAGAGGATTAATCCTTGTAGATGGCAAGTGCCAAAGGAAAATGCCAATTAGTAGTTGACAAAGCCAACCAAAGAAGTGCTTGTTGGGGAACCAAGAGGAAAGGCTGCAAGAGAGAAGAGAGGAAGGGAAGAAAGAAGAGGAAAAAACAAACAAAAAAAAAAACTACTGAGCACATACATGTTTGTGACAGAGCACTTATATATACCATCAAACATAATTCAGAGTGTCTCTGAATAGAACACACACTGTGATGAGTTTGACTTTCTAGCAATAGTATCTCTCATTTGGCAGCCCATCTTTAAATATTGATGGCAACTTTTGCTTTATGAAGAGAAAGTATAGGGATTTTGAAAGATTCTATGAGAGCAAAAAAATTTGTTTATTTTAAAAGCTATTTACAGTTTGAGCTGGTTGACTTAGAAGAATAGAAAAAAAAATCTTCTTTTGCCTCAGAAAAATATTAATGAGTCTATTTATCTAACAATGCCATGGTTGTGACAACAGAATATAGATGGGAAAAGTTTAACTAAAAATAAGTGTTAAAACAATATGCAAAAAAACACGGTTATGTGAATACTGGAAGCAGCTGTGGTGTTGTATGGAATGAGAAGAAGCAAAAAAGAAAAAGGTCCCAGAAGTATGATGGGGAACAAGGGCTCATGAAACTTGATATTGAATTGAGAGCCTTATTATATAGAATACTGTTATCTAACATTCAATTTTCCATTTTTTCTTCTATTTTCTCTTTTTTTTTAATTGGGGTATAGTTGTTTTACAATGTTGTGTTAGTTTCTACTGTACAGTGAAGTGAAACAGAGTTCCCTGTGCTATACAGCAGGTTCTCATTAGTTATCTATGTTAAAAATATTAGTGTATATATGTTAGTCCCAATCTCCCAATTCAATTCATCACCCCTTTCCCCCCTTGGGGTGCATATGTTTGTTCTCTACATCTGTGTCTCTATTTCTGCCTTGCAAACTGGTTCATCTGTACCATTTTTCTAGATTCTACAAATATGCATTAATATACAATATTTGTTTTTCTCTTTCTGACTTACTTCAATCTGTATGATAGTCTCTAGGTCCATCCACATCTCTACAAATGACCCAATTTTGTTCTTTTGTATGGCTGAATAATATTCCATTGTATATATGTACCATCTTCTTTATCCATTCCTCTGTCGATGGACATTTAGGTTGCTTCCATAACCTGGCTATTGTAAATAGTGCTTCAATGAACATTGGGGTGCATGACTCTTTTTGAATTATGGTTTTCTTTAGGTATATGCCCAGTAGTGTGATTGCTGGGTCATATGGTAATTCTATTTTTAGTTTTTTAAGGAACTTCCATACTGTTCTCCATAATGGCTGTATAAATTTACATTCCCACCAACAGTGCAAGAGGGTTCCCTTTTCTCCACACCCTCTGCAGCATTTATTGTTTGTAGATTTTCTGATGATGCCCATCCTAACCAGTGTGAGATGATACCTCATTGTAGTTTTGATTTGCATTTCTCTAATAATTAGTGACATTGAGCAGCTTTTCACATACCTCTTGGCCATCTGTATGTCTTCTTTGGAGAAATGTCAGTTTAGGTCTTCTGCCCATTTTTTGATTGGGTTGTCTGTTTTTTGGTATTGAGCTGCATGAGCTTCCTGTATATTTTGGAGATTAATCTTTTGTTCATCGATTTGTTTGCAAATATTTTCTCCAATTCTGAGGGTTGTCTTTTCATCGTGTTTGTAGTTTCCTTTGCTGTGCAAAAGCTTTTAAGTTTCATTAGGTCCCATTTGTTTATTTTTTGTTATTTCCATTACTCTAGGCAGTGGATCAAAAAAGATCTTGCAGTGATTTATGTCAAAGAGTGTTCTTCCTATGTTTTCCTTTAAGAATTTTATAGTGTCCAGTCTTACACTTAGGTCTCTAATCTATTTTGAGTTTATTTTTGTTTATGATGTTAGGGAGTGTTCTGATTTCATTCTTTTACATGTGGCTGTCCAGTTATCCCACCACCACTTATTGAAGAGACTGTCTTTTCTCCTTTGTATATCCTTGCCTCCTTTATCATAAATTAGTTGACCATAGGTGCATGGGTTTATCTCCAGGCTTTCTATCCTGTTCCATTGATCTATATTTCTGTTTCTGTGCCAGTACCATATTCTCTTGATTACTGTAGCTTTGTAGTATAGTCTGAAGTCAGGGCACCTGATTATTCCAGCTCAGTTTTTTTTTTTTTTTCTCAAGATTGCTTTGGCTATTTAGGGTCTTTTGTGCCTCCATATAAATTTTAAGATTTCTTGTTCTAGTTCTGTGAAAACACCATTGGTAATTTAATAGGGATTGCATTGAGTCTGTAGGTGCTTTGGGTATTATAGTCATTTTCACAATATTAACCCTTCCAGTCCAAGAACATGGTATATCTCTCCATCTGTTTGTGTCATCTTTGATTTCTTTCATCGGTGTCTTATACTTTTCTGAGTACAGGTCTTTTGTCTCCTTAGGTAGGTTTATTCCTAGGTATTTTATTTTTGTTTTTGCAATGGTGAATGTGATTGTTTCCTTAACTCATCTTTCTGAGCTTTCATTGTTAATGTAAAGAAATGCAAGAGACTTCTGTGCATTAATTTTGTATCCTGCAAATTTACCAAATACATTGATTAGCTCTAGTAGTTTTCTGGTGGCATTTTTAAGATTTACTATGTATAGTATCAAGTCATCTGCAAACAGTGACTGTTTTACTTCTTCTTTTCCAATTTGGATATCTTTTATTTCTTTTTCTTCTCTGATTGCCATGACTAGGTCTTCCAAAACTATGTTGAATAATAGTGGTGAAAGTGGATATCCTTGTCTTGTTCCTGATCTTAGAGGAAATGCATTAGTTTTTCACCATTGATAACGATGCTGGCTTTATGTTTGCCTATATGGCCTTTTTTATGTTGATGAAGTTCCCTCTATGCCTACTTTCTGGAGAGTTTTTTTCATAAATAGGTGTTGAATTTTGTCAAAAGCTGTTTCTGCATCTATTAAGATGATCATATGGTTTTTATTCTTCAGTTTGTTAATGTGGTGTATCACACTAATTGATTTGTGGATATTGAAGAATCCTTGCATTCCTGGGATAAATTCCACTTGATCATGGTGTATGATCCTTTTAATGTGTTGTTGGATTCTGTTTGCTAGTATTTTGTTGAGAATTTTTGCATCTATATTCATCAGTGATTATGGTCTGTAATTCTCTTTTTTTTTTGTAATATCTTTGTCTGGTTTTGTATCAGCGTGATTCTGGCCTCATAGAATGCATTTGGGAGTGTTCCTTCCTCTGCAATTATTTTGGAAGAATTTGAGGAGGATGGGTATTAGCTCTTCACTAAATGTTTGATAGAATTAATCTGTGAAACCATCTGGTCCTGCACATTTTTTTTGTTGGAAGATTTTTAGTCATAGTTTTAATTTCATTACTTGTGATTTGTCTGTTCATATTTTCTATTTGTTCCTTGTTCAGTCATGGAAGTTTATACCATTCTAAGAATGTGTCCATTTCTTTGAGACTGTCCATTTTATTGGCATATATTTGCTTGTAGTATTCTATTATGATGCTTTGTATTTCTGTGGTGCCTGTTGTAACTTCTCCTGTTTCATTTATAATTTTATTGAGTCCTCTCACTCTTTTTCTTGATGAGTCTAACTAAAGGTTTATCAATTTTGTTTATCTTCTCAAAGAGCCAGCTTTTAGTTTTATCGATATTTGCTATTGTTTTCTTTGTCTCTATGTCATTTATTTCTGGTCTGATCTTTATTATTTCTTTCCTTCTATTAACTTTGGGTTTTCTTTGTTCTTCTTTCTCTAGCTCCTTTAGGTGTAAGCTTAGATTGTTTATTTGAGATTTTTTTTGTTACTTGAAGGATGACTGTATTGCTATAAACTTCCCTCTTAGAACTGCTTTTGCTGCATCCCATAGGTTTTGATTTGTTAGTGATCTCTTGGTTATTTAGTAGCATATTGTTTAGGCTCCATGTGTTTGTATTTTTTACAGTTTTTTTTTTCCTGTAATTGAATTCTAATCTCATAGCATTGTGGTCAGAAAAGATGCTTGACATGATTTCAATTTTCTTAAACTTACTGAGACTTGTTTGTGACCTGAAATGTGATCCATCCTGGAGAATGTTCCATGAGCACTTGAAAAGAAAGTGTAATCTGCTGTGTTTGGATGGAATGTCCTAGAAATATCAATTAAATCTCTCTGGTCTATTGTGTCATTTAAAGCTTGTGTTTCCTTAGTAATTTTCTGTTTTGGATTATTTGTCCATTGGTATAAGTGAGGTATCAAAGTCCCCCACTATTATTGTATTACTGTTGACTTCCCCTTTTATAGCTGTTAGTCTTTACCTTATGTATTGAGGTGCTCCTATGGTGGGTGTATATATATTTATAATTGTTATATCTTGTTCTTGAATTGATCCCTTGATCACTATGTAGTGTCCTTCCTTGTCTCTTGTAACATCCTTTATTTTAAAGTCTATTTTATTTGATATGATTATTGTTACTTCAGTTTTCTTTTGATTTCCGTTTGCATGGAGTATCTTTTTCCATCCCCTCACTTTCAGCCTGTATGTTTCCCTAGGTCTGAAGTGGATCTCTTATAGACAACTTATATACGGGTCTTGTTTTTGGATCCATTCAGCCAGTCTGTGTCTTTTGTTTGGAGTACTTAATCCATTCACATTTAAGGTAATTATTGATATGTATGTTAGTGTTACCATTTTCTTAATTGCTTTGGGTTTGTTTTTGTAGCTCATTTTCTTCTCTCGTGTTTCCCACTTAGAGAAGTTCCTTTAGCATTTGTTGTAGAGTTGGTTTGATGGTGTTAAATTCTCTTAGGTTTTGCTTGTCTGTAAAGCTTTTGATTTCTCCATTGAATCTAAATGAGATCATTGCTGGGTAGGATAATATTGGCTGTAGGTTTTTCCCTTTCATCACTTTAAATATATCCTGCCACTCTTTTCTGGTCTTCAGAGTTTCTGCTGAGAAATCAGCTGATAACCTTATGGGGATTCCCTTGTATGTTATTTGCTGCTTTCCCCTTGCTGCTTTTAATATTTTTTCTTTGCATTTAATTTTTAATAGTTAGATTAATATGTGTCTCAGTATGTTTCTCCTTGGGTTCATACTGTGTTGGAATCTCTGCACTTCCTGAACTTGATTGACTATTTCCTTTCCCATGTTAGGCAAGTTCTTAACTAAAATCTCCTCAAATATTTTCTCATACCCTTTCTCTTTCTCTTCTTTTTCTAGGACCCCTATAATTCGAACATTGGTTCATTTAATATTGTCCCAGAGGTCTCTGAGACTGTCCTCAATTCTTTTCATTCTTTTTTCTTTATTCTGTTCCACAGCAGTTGTTTCCACCATTTTATCTTGCATCTCACTTATCTGTTCTTCTGCCTCAGGTATTCTGCTATTGATTTCTTCTAGAGTATTTTAAATTTCAGTTATTGTGTTGTTCATTACTGTTTGTTTGCTCTTTAGTTCTTCTAGGTGCTTGTTAAACATTTCTTGTATTTTCACCATTCTATTTCCAAGATTTTTGATCATCTTTAATCTCATTACTCTGAATTCTTTTTCAGTTAGACTGTCTATTTCCTCTTCATTTTTTTGGTCTTGTGAGTTTTTACCTTACTCCTTCATCTGCTGCATATTTCTCTGTCTTCTCATTTTAACTTATGTCTTTGGTATCTCCTTTCCACAGGCTGCAGTGTTGTAATTCCTCTTACTTCTGATGTCTACCTCCAGTGAGTGATGTTGGTCCAGTGGCTTGTGTAGTCTTCCTGGTGGGGAAATTGATGTCTGTTTTCTGGTGCGTGCAGCTGGATTTTGTCCCTCTGATGGGGAGTGCCATGTCCGGTGGTGTGTTTTGGGGTATCTGTCATCTTAGTATGACTTTAAGCAGTCTGTCTGCTAATGGTGGGGTTGTGCTCCTGTCTTGATATTTGCTTGGCATGAGGTATCCAGAACAGGAGTTTGCTGGCCATTGGGTGGAGCCAGGTCTTAGTGTTGAGATGGAGACTTCTGGGGGAGCTCTTACCAATTAATATTCCATGGGGTCAAGATTTCTCTCATGGTCCAACATCCTGGACTTGGCTCTCCCACCTCCTATGCACAGGCCCAACCACTGGCCGGAGCTCCAAAACTCTGCAAGCCACATGGTGTGGAAGAAAGGTGAAAAACAAAAAAAGAAAAAAAGAAGTGACAAATGAAACCTGAGACAAATGGTAAATGCAAAACTGAACAGACAAAAACGCAAAGAAACACACTCTCACAAAAAGAAAAAAAAAAGAAAAGAGAAAACAAAAAAAGAAGAGAGCAACCAAACCAATAAACAAACCCTAAAATGTAAACAAACACAAAAAACTAAACTCACCAAAAGTAAAACAACAACAAAAAAAATGAAACACAGAGAGCAAAGTAAAAAAATGCAAAGAAAGCATAAAACAAACACACAAATAAGATAAAAAATAATAATAAAAACAAAAGAAACATGGAAGCAAAAGGGAAAGTACAAAACAACAAAGAAGCAAAGTAAAAGTAGAAAAATATAAAATACAGTTAAAAATAAGACAAAAAACAAAGAAAAACAAAGAAAAAACAAAAATATAGTATAACAAAAAATACAGTAGAAATAGGACAAAAGGATTTAAAATGTATTAAGAATAAAAGCATAAAAAAGGAAAAAGGTAAATAAAAATAAAAATTAAAAGAATAGTAAAAAGAGAACAATAGAGAAAAATGAAAAATATATATAGTAATACTGCTGGTATTTTCCCATGGCCTCAGCTGTCAGTGTCCTTGCCTCAAAGTGAGCCACTGTTATTTCCTGCCTAACCAGGAAGTCCTCCAATACTTCTAGGTAGGTCTCTGTACCCACTGTCAGGACTGTGGGGGCAGCTCAGACTCTGATCTGCCCTTACTCCCACGTGTACTTGCCTCCAAAATCCATAGTTGCCACCAACGTCCACAGCCTTGATTGTGGGAACACTCATTGTCTATTCATATATTTCACAGATGCAGGGTTTACCAAGCTGATTGTGGGGATTTAATCTGCTGTTCCTGTGGCTGCACAGAGAGATTTCCCTTTGGTCTCACTTCCCCAGGAGTTCAGATTTGGTTTTGGTCCTGCCTCTGTCTGTTGGCCACCTCAGGTGTCTGTTCCCCACCCAGGCAAGAGGGGACGAAAGCAACAGCTGATTAGGGCTCACTTGCTCTCTCAGGCAGAGGAGAGTTGGGGGGAATACAGAAATCACAATTGTGATGTGCAGGGAGTGCCTGCGGAGGCAACATCAGCAGGAAGTTGCTACAGACTGAGGCATGCAGTGCATTCTTCCAGAGAAGTTGGCCCCAGACAGTGGGACCCTCAGCAGTGGTGGGTTGGACAGACTCCTGGGAATGTGCAGACAGTGACCTGTGCTTGCACACAACCCTTGGTGGCAGCATCACCCACCCCTGAGGTCTGAGATAACAGCTGGGGCTTGTACCCACCTCTGGAGCTCGTGTAGATGATGCCCTGCTGTCTGTGAGTGCTTGGAGTGGGAAGCTCTTCTCCTCATTCAGCCCACAACAATGGTCTCTTGCCTCTCTGGTGGCCCAGGCTTTTTCCCAGACTCTTTCCTGGCTAGCTATGTCATACTAGCCCTCTCAGGCTGTCTTCACATTGCCACCCCCAGTCCTCTCCCTAGAGGGAGGAAGCCCAAGCATCAGCAACCAGCTGCCACCCGCCCCAATGATTGAGCTGACAAGCATCTCAAGGCTGGGGAGTGCTGGTTGGCACCAATCCTCTGTGCAGGATTCTCTCCACTTTCCCTCCACATCCTTGTTGCTGCCCTCTCCTCTGAGGCTCTGAAGCTCCCTCCCATCCCCACCAATGAGGGGACTTCCTAGGGCACAGAAACATTTCCTCCCAGAGGCACAGGTCCTGTCTCTATTCTTTTGTCTCTCTCTCTCTCTCTCTCTCTGTTTTTTTCTTTTTTCTTTTTTTTTTTGCTCTACCCAGTTATGTGGAGAATTTCTTGCCTTTTTGGAAGTCTGAGGTCTTCTGCCAGCATTCAGTAGGTGTTCTGTAGGAGTTGTTCTACATGTAGATGTATTTGTGGAGAGAAAGGTGATCTCCACATCTTACCCCTCTGCCATCTTGAAGCTCCTCCTCATGTATTTTCCATGATTACTCTCAGAAGCACATACTAGCTAGATCTTATCAATCTCTTTTTCTTCTTGGAAACACATGATAACTACATTTCCACCCTTCCTTGAACTTAAGATGGGAACTGTCACTGTTCAGCAATGTGGGTGGAAGTGAAGTATACCCTTCTTATCCTGGTTATAAAGTGTTTTATGTCTTCCTCCATGTTTGCCTTGTTTTGCTTTTTGGGCAGCTGGATGCAGATGATATATATATATATAAGAAAGTGTATATATATATATATATATATATATATATATATATATATATATACATCTCCTGTATATAAAATTTGTCATAAGGAGATAGTAAGATTCTTCTGGGGAACATTTAAAAGAGACAGACACTGAGCCCCACACTCAGAAAATCTGGTTTAATTGGTCACGACAGCAGGGTATTTTAAACCTCTATAGGTAAATTCTAATGTGTAGCAAGGTAAGATTTTGGGCTTGGAGACAATGTGGTATAATGTGGTATAAGTGGGACTTGAGGAAAATTTATATCCCTTTAAGAGACAACTATCCTCAAGAGTAGTCATTACAGAATTTTTAGGAAGAAAATCATTCAATATTACAAGAAGGACTGTTTCTACTGAGAAGGGAAGCTCAGTAAATTTGTCCATTTCATGTATTCAGAGGCAACTGAATGTCTCCAGTGCATTTCTTAATTCCTCACTATTCCTGAACAATGATGTCCCAATTTTCATATAAAAACTCTAGTCATGCTGTGAATATATCTTATTGTATATTTTAGTACCACTCAAGTTCAGATTCTACATCTGATATTAAACTACATAAACTTTGTTACCACGAGAAGAAACCCAGTAGTTCTCTAACCCACGCTTTTATCTAAAAATTTAATTAAGTGAATAGTTTTCTTTAAGCTCTCCATTAAATTTAGAAGCAGCCAACTCATATCAGTCTTTCAAAAGTGCCCACTGCAACAGCCACTCAGCATTTTGCTTTCAATAAGCATTTCATTCCAAGTACCCACGCTAAATAGTTTCAATAATGTTTCACCATTGTGTGCTAGAGATTACCAGTGTTTCTTCAAATTATGTTAAGCAGATCTCCATTGCCTTCAAGCTCCAGGTCAGAAAAACAATGTAGATTCTCATTTCTTTTAGCTTACTTTTTCCTGAAACCATTTCTTTAACCAATTACTATACTGGTCACTGCTGTTAGTTGCAGACAACAGAATTCCCTCAAGCTAGGTTTTTAAAGAAAATAATAGGTGGGGAATAGAATTTATAGGAGTGCCTTAGAATTTTAATAATACATAGGATAATACACCTAGGATGAATGTCCAAACACATAGGATTTTCTTGTTAGTCAAGAAAAGAATTTTGCATCCATCTGAAAGCTATCTTCCTATCTATACTGACATCTATGTCCACATAGATGCCTACACCTAGGGACATCCCTAGGAAGTTGACAGTGACTCCTGTTTCATTGATATTCTATAATTTCTTGAACTTGAGTAGAAATGTTTCCCTGTCCTCTAATTGAAATTTAACTTTTTATTAAGTTTTGAATGTAAACTACAAACTGCAATAGTATTAGCACTACTTAAGCCTACCAAAGAAGTCAATGGCATAAAAATAGTTAAGAACCCCTGCTTTAGAAGAATTAAATGTTTCTGCCTCAAACCCTGATTTCCCTGAGTGAAAGCTCAAAACTTGCTCCTTTTTGCCTTTTACATCTTGAGTAGGTGACTGTTGGTGGAACCTAGATCACATGAGAAAAAAAAAAAAAAACTGTAAGTGGATATAGGAAATATAGAGCATTCTAGTATTTATAAGAAGGCATTTAGGAATTGAGGTAGGTATGGAGTAAGCAAGTTGCTATGTACTAAAAGGGCATAAATTATCATTTTCATCTCACAAATATTAAAAAACAATGCCAACAGGCTATTTAAATAATTTATGCACACTTCCTAGCTGTATAAATTAAAACTTTTTAATGGCAAGCAACAGAAACTAAGAGAATCTTTAACAAAAGTGGATTTACTGGCAAGATAATTAGAAAACTCACTGAATTAAAAGAAATGATAAAAAAAAACCTGAAGAAGAGAAGAAGTACCCTATTACACTTGACATTTCCCTTAGCTAATACTTTTGCACTTTAAAAAAAAAATATTTGCTGTAAGAGTATGAAATACAAAGGCATTTTGAACTCTGAGTCCTCAGGCTCTGAGGGGTAAGAGGGCCTTGTTACTGCTCCCCATATGATCACCACAGACACCAGGGGAGGGATGTAGCCTGGTTACTTTTGGGTGATGCTGAAAGTTCTCTCTCCTCTGACACCACATCTGCTGGCATGAGAAGGGTTGCTTCATTACTGGTGGGCAGAGATGGAAGTCCAACCTTCCCATGTGGTCTCTACCCATATGTTAGGTGGTGAGAAGGGGGCTTGTTACCATTTGGAGAGGATGAAATTTTCATGACTCTCTACTCAGCCTTTTTTGACATGCCCTGGCAGATGTGTTGGGATACCTCCTTACAGCCTCTCCAGTGTGGATCTAAGCTTCCCACTAAGAATTTTTCTGGTTTGGATGAGGGTAAGGCCACATTTTTTTCTGTGATGTTGATTACTGCAGAATAGTTACTGTCTGAGTTTTCCATCTTCTGAGGCTATTCCTTTCCTGTCTCTTGGTTAGATAGAATAGTTGTTTTTCTACTTCCATAGGCATTTCTAAATTATCATTTTCTCCATTGTTTAGTCCATAGTATCTGAGGTAAATAGAAAACCTTGGAGACTCACCATTGTGATATTTCTTAGATGTCAAGGTCCCTAGCTGGTCTGCCTTCTTCTCTCTACCTTTCAGAATCTTCTTTTGTTCATTTTATATATAATATCTAAGGGTTTTAATTGTATTTAGCAGGAGAAATAAGAAAAAATATTGTTTTCTCCATCTTCCCAGAAACAGAAGTAATTTATATTTTTGTCTTTATATAATTTTAAATGTCACTCTGACTTCAAGGAGATAAGTAAGAAATTTTGTTTTGTTTATTAATATTTATTGAACCCTTATTTAAAGGAATACTATTCCATACCTATTGTTTACTAGCTCACTTAAACTTCCCAGTTGTAGAAACTGAGCCACAGGGAAGTTCACTTACTTGAACTAAGTCACACAGCTAATAAGGATCATAAGCAGGATGTGAAACTGGAAACTTTGGCTCCAGAGCCCTTTTAAATGCTTCTCTATACTGTCCCTCCTACCATGAAATGGATTACCATTGGTCTAGCAAGGGCCAGGTGCCACCTTGGACTGTTTACTGTTGCTTGAAAAGTTGTGTCTGTTACAGAATGAAGAAAGGAAGAGTTGCTTGGAGACCAAACACCAGAAAAGACACCAAGGTTTCATGTTTAATTGGTGCCATGATTGGATCATAAACTTCCATATTCTTGATCAATAACTCAGCTATAGACTAATGTCTCCTGCATTCCATAAAGCACATTCTTCTCATATAATTTACTGTCCTTTATTTAATTTCCTTTGCAATTTATCATTGCATCAACTTCTAACACAAAGTTTAAAAATCTTATCTATGTACATCTGATATCACTAAACTGTTTTAGATTAAAAGTGGCTATATTCTACTCTACTATTTTCTTTAAAGAATTTCAGGTCAATTTTCAAAACTGAATAGAAGTAGAGAGAACATTTGAACATTTGGAAAACCACCCTGAGTTTCACCAATGATGACATCTACCTGTTACAGCTATTTGTTTGTGGAAGTAGCTGTCACTATTCCAATGTTATGTCTTAGGTATTATACTGTATTATTTGTAACAAAACCTGAATTTTAATACATTTTAGGGGTAATTGATATTACTTTTCTTCATAGTTTATTTTCTGAATTTAATTGTATAAGTTTATTTTTTATCCAAATTCTTTGTTACCTTTTCTTAATAATTGTGCCTAAATTGACTTTAACATTTCCTTAAAGATCCAACAATATAACTCACATATGCCCTTAGTTGAGTACTAACTATATCAAGTACTATATTGTGTTCTAAGATAAAGGGAAAGAAGGCATATTTCCTTCAGGTAAGCTAACACTACTTTGATTATATATTTTATTAACATAAGACACATACATACATATGTGAAATAAAATAAAATAAATAATTAGTAGAGTGTTAGCTTGCCATAAAAGACATCTTTTTGTATATATATATGTGTGTGTGTGTGTGTATGTATATCTATATCTGTGTATACATATGTAATATTTTGGAGATTTTATATATATGTGTATATAAATATATCCAAACATAAATGTATGTGTGTGTGTATATATATATAAATATATATATATACACATACATATGTAATGTTCTTAAATATACATATACATATGATAAATGAAATATATATTAATTGATATATATATTTATATAGATACATATGTGAGATAAACAAAATATATATTTTATATATCTATATCTACAACTTTATTTATACCTATCTACCTCCAAGAAACAGAATGGAGAGGTTACATCTTCTGTTCATTGGAGATTTCTCCATCAGGTTTCTCCATCATCCATCAGATTTCTCCATCATCCATGATATATACATATCACAAGTGGGTATGAAAAAATAAGAGCAATAGTTTTAGCATGCCAGGAGAACACACAATACATACATATACATATATATATGTATATATATATATGTATATATATATACATATATATATGTATATATATACACACAAAGAACAAAATTTTTTTTTGTTTTCTTCAAAACTGGTTTTAGAAAAAATAACTAGATGCTTCTAAAAACATGTATGGTAACCAATTTATGGCACATCTTGAAAAACATTTTTGCATTTTTCCTTTCACATAACCTACTTTTTGTTTAAAGCTCAGAACACTATTAGACATAACTGTGTTTCCCCTGATGGAGAAATTTTTTGTGAAGGGTGATGGCAAGCCTTTGAATCAGTTTGATGTGTTAGAGCACAAACAAAGAACATCTAATTGTGTCTTAGATCATAAGGGTACGTGTTGTTTACATCACAAAAATTCAAGTGTAAACACTTCCAGGTTTCATTCAATGGCGCAAAAATGTTGCTAAGAACACAGAAAAAAATTTTCCAACCTGCAAAAACTTTTCTCCAACTTGTTGGCTTTTCAACATAATAGAAGCAGCATGGCTCTCACAGCTCCCAGAGTCATGTCTTTATACTAACATCCCAAGCTGAAAGGAAG
Organism: Delphinus delphis; assembly: GCF_949987515.2. Taxonomy (NCBI): domain Eukaryota; kingdom Metazoa; phylum Chordata; class Mammalia; order Artiodactyla; family Delphinidae; genus Delphinus; species Delphinus delphis. The sequence goes on from NC_082700.1 coordinate 39,246,545, forward strand.
CAAGCATACCGAAAATATGAGGTCTGATATCATCAGTTAAAATTAATTCCCCTAAATGGCCATAGAGGGAACCTACCTCAACATAATAAAGGTCATATATGACAAACCCACAGCAAACATCATTCTCAATGCCAAAAAAACTGAAAACATTTCCTCTAAGATTAGGAACAGCACAAGGATGTCCACTCTTGCCACTCTTATTCAACATAGCTTTGGAAGTCCTAGACACAGCAATCAGAGAAGAAAGAGAAATAAAAAGGAATACAAATTGGAAAAGGAGGGGTAAAACTGTCACTGTGTGCAGATGACATGATACTATACAAAGAGAATCCTAAAGATGCCACCAGAAAACTACTAGAGCTAATCAATGAATTTAGTAAATTTGCAGGATACAAAATTAATGCACAGAAATCTCTTGCATTTCTATACACTAACAATGAAAGTTCAGAAAGAGAAATTAAGGAAACAATCCCATTCACCATTGCAATAAAAAGAACAAAATACCTAGGAATAGACTGATGTAAGAAGGTAAAACACTTGTACTCAGAAAACTATACAACACTGATGAAAGAAATCAAAGATGACACAAACATATAGAGAGCTATAACATGTTCTTGGATTGGAAGAATCAATATTGTGAAAATTACTATACTACCCAAAGCAATCTACAGATTCAATGTGATCCCTATCAAATTACCAGTGACATATTTTACAGAACTAGAATGAAAAATCTTAAAATTTGTATGGAGACACAAGAGACCCCAAATAACCAAAGCAGCCTTGAGGGCAAAAAAAACTGAGCTGGAGGAATCAGACTCCCTGACTTCAGACTATACTACAAAGCTACAGTAATCAAGACAATATCATACTGGCACAAAAACAGAAGTATTGATCAATGGAACAGGATAGAAATCCCAGAGATAAACCCACACACCTATGGTCAACTAATCTATGACAAAGGAGGCAAGGATATACAATGGAGAAAAGACAGACTCTTCAATAAGTGGTGGTGGGAAAACTGGACAGCCACATATAAAATAATGAAATCAGAACACTCCCTAACAACATACACAAAAATAAACTCAAAATGGATTAAAGACCTAAATGTAAGGCCAGACACTATAAAACTCTTAGAGGAAAACATAGGTAGAACACTCTTTGACATAAATCACAGCAAGATCTTTTTTGACCCACTTCCTAGAGTAATGGAAATAAAAACAAAACTAAACAAATGGGACCTAATGAAACGAAAGTTTTTGCACAGCAAAGGAAACCATAAACAAGATGAAAAGACGACCCTCAGAATGGGAGAAAATATTTGCAAATGAATCAATGGCCAAAGGATTAATCTCCAAATTATATAAACAACTCATGCAGCTCAATACTAAAAAAACAAACAAAAAAAAAAACAGTGAAAAAATGGGCAGAAGACCTAAATAGACATTTCTCCAAAGAAGACATACAGATGGTGAAGAAAATGTATAAAAGTATATTCATACAAGAGATGCCTGATTTGTGCATAAGGTCCAAAGATTAAAATAGGAATAAATATAGCTTACAGCCTTATTTTAAGAATGAATATAAGACAATGTACATAAAATACCTAATACAGCACCTGCCTCATTTTATGGACTAAATGAACTAGTAGTTATTCTTATCTTTATTAATAATGTTGTTGGCATTAATGAATTTCAGTGTCATGAGAAGACATTGAAAGCCTGTATTTTCAAATACAGGTTTACTCTGGAATGAGAATCTTAAAGCTTACTAAATGTCTTTTAAAGCACATTTATTAGTCATTTAGAAAAATTCACTTTAGCATTCATTTCAAGTATGCTACCCTGGTACATTTAACATACTATTAATTTGCAAAGCTGATGAGCAAGAGCAAGTAATTTGAGTAGTAAAATTGTGAAAGAAGTGTGTGGACATTTAGTAATTGTACTGAGAAATTAAGGAAATTATAGAAAAAATTCAGACTAAAAGTGCCATTGAAGAGGATTTTTTTAAGCATTTATTATTCAGATGACTCATCTAAAATGGATAACTACTCTGATTATTGCTCAAGACTATTTAATTTCTTTAAATGACTTAATCACTGAAAACTTCATGTAGAAGTTTGGATTTCAGGTAATTATTGAAGGAGAAAGAAAAGTTGCTTGGCAGTAGACTTCAGTCTGAAATTAGAAATAAAATGAGAACAATAAAACATGCACCATGAAATCTCTCTCAAGGTTAATGCTAATTCACTTTTAGGAACTATATATTCAGATATTGCTGGCTCTTTGCAAGACTAAAGTAAGTGAAGTTTATCTTTGGTGCATCCAGTCATTACTCATTACTCTTTGTTTTACTATGGAAACCCTCATACCCTTACTCTCAGCCCCCTCCACTTTATGCTACCAGTGGCCGCCTTCCACTAAATCCTGCTATGAACATGTGCATGCTAATAAGTGTGTTATCCAAGAATATTTGCATTTTTAAGTCTAAACTCCAATAGTGGTATGAATGTCTGTATTTATATCAAATGTATTTTAAACAAAGAAAGGCAGGTTTCTTTTGTTTTTGTTTGGCTTTATTTTTCAGGAGGAAGAAGAGAGGAAAGGAAGATGGAGGTACCTTCCAGCGCTTTCAAAAACTTCTTGGGAGGGTGATCATATTTCCTAGTTTTCCCAGAAGAGTTCTAGTTTACATTAGTTGTTCTGGAATAATTATTAATTGTGTTCCATTTAACCTTTAAAAAAATGGCATGATTTGGAGGATAATTACAGAAATATATCTATTGATATTTATTTTAGGTCTAAAGTTAACAGATCATTCAGACAAAAAAATTTTAAATGCTGCACATAAAAATTTTAAAATATTTTATAAGTAAGTAATAGATACATTTGTAAAGCTAATGTCCTAATTAATATGTAATGCATATTCCTTCCAGGCTTGTTTGTGGGAAAACTTCCTTCCCTCTGACATCTTTTTCCCATATAGCAAGACTTCTATAAGAATACCTATCCTGATTTCTCAACTCTGCAAGGAAAAGTGAATCACTCAATTTGTACATGTTTTCCACTGGTCTATATTTTTATATGTATAGGCTTAACTTTATTTTAATCATGGCATTTTGTATATGACATATAGATATACCAGATAGCATAAAAGTTAGAGCTCAATAACAAAAATTAAATCATGGGGGGGACCTTCAAGCTGGTGGAGGAGTAAGACGTGGAGATCACCTTACTCTTCACAAATACATCAAAAATACATCTACATGTGGAACAGCTCCTACAGAACACCTACTGAATGCTGGCAGAAGAACTCAGACTTCCCAAAAGGCAAGAAAATCCCCACGTACCTGGGAAGGGCAAAAGAAAAAAAAAAAAGAGAGAGAAACAAAAGAATAGGGACAGGACCTGCATCTCTGGGAGGGAACTGTGAAGGAGAAAAAGTTTCCATACACTAGGAAACCCCTTCACTGGTGGAAGTAGGGGATGGGGGGTGGGGAAGCTTTGGAGCCATGGAGGAGAGCGCAGCAACAGGGTTGCAGAGGGCAAAGTGGAGAGACTCCCACACAGAGGATCGGTGCCAACCAGCACTCACCAGCCTGAGAGGCTTGTCTGCCCACCTGTTGGGACAGCTTGGGGCTGGGAGCTGAGGCTTAGGTTTCAGAGGTCAGATCCCAGGGAAAGGACTGGGGTTGGCTGCATGAACACAGCCTGAAGGGGGTTAGTGCACCACAGCTAGCTGGGAGGGAGTCCGGGAAAATCTCTGGACCTGCCTAAGAGACAAGAGACCATTGTTTCAGGGTGCACGAGGAGAGGGGATTCCTTCTCTGTCTGCCCACAGCAGACAGAGCACCACCTAAACGAGCTCCAGAGATTGGCACAAGTCATGGCTATCAGCTTGGACAACAGAGACAGGCATGAAACATTAATGCTGCTGCTGCAGGCACCAAGAATTCTGTATGCAAGCACAGGTCACTATCCACATCTGCTTGGGAGCTGGTGCAGCCTGCCACTGCCAGGGTCCCGTGAAACAGGGACAATTTCCCTGGGAGAACACACAGCATGCCTCAGGCTGTTGCAACAACATGCCAGCCTCTGCTGCTGCAGGTTCACCCTGAATTCCAATTATAACTATGGTACCCCTCCCTCACCCTGGCCTGAGTGAGCCAGAGCCCCCAAATCAGCCGCTCCTTTAACCCCATCCTGTCTGGGCAGGAGCAGAAGACTGAGGGCAACCTACGTGCAGAGGTGGGGTGAAAACCAAAGCTGAACACATGCAGCCTCAGTGGATTAAATCCCCACAATCAACTTGATGTACCCTGCATCTGTGGAATACATGAATAGACAATGAATCAACCAAAAAATAAGGTGGAGGACTTTGGGAGCAACTGTAGAATTGGGGTTTGCTGTCTGCAACTGACTTGTTTCTGATTTTTATGTTTACCTTTGTATATTTTTTTAGCACTTGTTATCATTGGTGGATTAGTTTATGGTTTGGTTCCTCTCTTCTTTTTTTTTTTTTTTTTTTTTTTTTTGTGGTATGCAGGCCTCTCACTGTTGTAGCCTCTCCCATTGAGGAGCACAGGCTCCAGACGTGCAGACTCTGGACACGCAGGCTCAGTGGCCATGGCTCATGGGCTTAGCCGCTCCATGACATGTGGGGTCTTCCCAGACCAGGTCATAACCCGTGTCCCCTGCATCAGCAGGCGGATTCTCAACCACTGCACCACCAGGGAAGCCCTTTTGTTTTTTTTTAATTATTTTTATTTTAATAATTCTTTTACTTTTTATTTTAATTATTATATTTTATTTATTTATCTATTTTTCTTTCTCTTTTCTCCCTTTTATTCTGAGCCGTGTGGCTAACAGGATCTTGGTGCTTTGCCCAGGTTTCAGGCATGAGTCTCTGAGGCGGGACAGTCAAGTTCAGGATATTAGACCACCAGAAATGTCCCAGCTCCACATAATATCAATCAGTGAGAGCTCTCCCAGAGATCTCCATGTCAAAACTAAGACCAGCTCCAACCAATGGCCAGCAAGCTCCAGTGCTGGAAACCCCATGCCAAACAATGAGCAAGACAGGAGCACAACCACAACCATTAGCAGAGAGACTGCCTAAAATCATATTAATTTTACAGACACCCCAAAACACACAACCAGACGCAGCCCTGCCCACCAGACAGACAAGATCCAGCTCACCAGAACACAGGCACCAGTCCCCTCCACCAGGAAGCCTACACAAACCACTGAACCAACCTTAGACACTGGGGGCAGACACCCAAAACAACGGGGATTATGAACTTGCAGCCTGTGAAAAGGAGAACTCAAGCACAGTAAGTTAAGCAAAATGGGAAGACAGATAAATATGCAGCAGCTGTAGGAGCAAGGTAAAAATTCACCTGATGAAACAAATGAAGAGGAAATAGGCAGTCTACCTGAAAAGGAATTCAGAGTAATGATAGTAAAAATCATCTAAAATCTTGGAAATAGAATGGAGAAAATAAAAGAAACATTTAAAAGGAACTAGAAGAACTAAAGAGCAAAAAAACAATGATGAAGAACACAATAAGTGAAATTAAAAATTCCCTAGAAAAAATCAATAGCAGAAAAACTGAGGCAGAAGAACGGATAAGTGACCTGGAAGATAAAATAGTGGAAATAACTACCACAGAGGAGAAGAAAGAAAAAAGAATGAAAAGAATTGAGGACAGTCTCAGAGACCCCTGACAACATTAAATGAACCAAAATGTGAATTATATGGATCCCAGAAGAAGAGAAAAAGAAAGGGACTGAGAAAATATTTGAAGAGATTATAGTTGAAAACTTCCCTAATATGGGAAAGGAAACAGTCAATCAAGTCCAAGAAGCACAGAGAGTCCATACAGGATAAATCCAAGGAGAAGCACAACAAGGCACATATTAATCAAACTATAAAAAATTAAATACAAAGAAAAAATTATTAAAAGCAGCAAAGGAAAAGAAACAAATAGCATACAAGGGAATCACCATAAGGTTAAAAGCTGTTCATTCAGCAGAAACTCTGCAAGCCAGAAGGGAATGGCAGGACATATTTAAAGTGATAAAAGGGAAAAACCTACAACCAAGATTACACTACCTAGCAAGGATCTCATTCAGATTCAAAGAGAAATAAAAAGCTTTACACACAAGCCAAAGTTAAGAGAATTCAGCACCACCAAACCAGCTTTACAACAAATGCTAAAGGAACTTCTCTAGGCAGGAAACACAAGAGAAGGAAAAGACCTACAATAAAAAACCCTAAACAGTTAAGAAATTGGTAATAGGAACATACATATCAATAATTACCTTAAATGTAAATGGATTAAATGCTTCAAACAAAAACAGACTGGCTGAATGGATATGAAAACAAGACCCGTATGTATATGGTCTACAAGAAACCCACTTCAGACCTAGGAAGACACGTACAGACTGAAAGTGAGGGGTTGGAAAAATATATTCTACACAAATGGAAATCAAAAGAAAGCTGGAGTAGCAATTCTCATATCAGATAAAATAGACTTTAAAATAAAGAATGTTACAAGAGAAAAGGAAGGACACTACATAATGATCAAGGGTTCAATCCAAGAAGAAGATATAACAATTATAAATATTTATGCACCCAACTTAGGAGCACCTCAGTACATAAGGCAAATGCTAACAGCCATAAAACAGAAAACTGACAATAACACAATCATAGTAGGGGACTTTAACACCCCACTTTCACCAATGGACATATCATTCCAAATGAAAATAAATAAGGAAAAACAAGCTTTAAATGACACATTAGACAATATGGACTTAATTGATATTTACAAGGCATTCCATCTCCAAACAACAGAAAACAATTTCTTCTCAAGTGTTCAGGGAACATTCTCCAGGATAGATCATATCTTTGGTCACAAATCAAGCCTTGGTAAATATAAGACAATTGAAATCATATCAAGTATTTTTTCCAACCACAACACTATGAGACTAGATATCAATTGCACAGAAAAATCTGTAAAAAATACAAACACATGGGGGCTAAACAATATGTTACAAAATAACCAAGAGATCACTGAAGAAGTCAAAGAGGAAATCAAAAAATACCTAGAAACAAATGACAATGAAAACATGATGACTCAAAACCTATGGGATGCAGGAAAAGCAGATCTAAAAGGGAAGTTTAGAGCAATACAATCCTACCTTGAGAAACAAGTGAGATCTAATAAATAACTTAACCTAACACTTAAAGCAATTAGAGAAAGAAGAACAAAGAATCCCCAAAGTTGGCAGAAGGAAAGAAATCATAAAAATCAGATCAGAAATAAATGAAAAAGAAATGAAGAAAACAATAGCAAAGATCAATAAAACTAAAAGCTGGTTCTTTGAGAAGATAAATAAAATTGTTAAACCACTAGCCAGACACATCAAGAAAAAAAGGTAGAAGACTCAAATCAACAGAATTAGAAATGAAAAGGAAGTAACCATTGACACTGCAGAAATACAAAGGATCATGAGAGATTACTATAAGCAACTTTATGCCAAAAAAATGGAAAACGTGGAAGAAATGGAGAAATTCTAAAAAAGTCAGAACCTTCTGATTCTGAATCAGAAAGAAATACAAAATATAAACAGACCAATTACAAGCACTGAAATTGAAATTGTGATTAAAAATTTTCCAAAAAACAAAAGCCCAGGACCAGATGGCTTCACAGGAGAATTCTATCAAACATTTAGAGAAGAGCTAACACTCATCCTTCTCAAACTCTTCCAAAATAGAGCAGAAGGAGGAACACTCCCAAACTCACTCTAGGAGGCCACCATCACCCTGATACCAAAACCACATAAAGATGTCACAAAAAACAAAACTACAGACCAATATCACTGATGAACATAGATGCAAAAATCCTCAGCAAATCACTAGCAAATAGAATCCAACTGCACATTAAAAAGGTCATACACCATGATCAAGTGGGGTTTATCCCAGGAATGCAAGGATTTTTTAATATACGCAAATCAATCCATGTGATAAACCATGTTAACAGATTGAAGGAGAAAATTCATATCATCATCTCAATAGATGCAGAAAAAATTTTCAACAAAATGCAACACCCATTTATGATAAAAAACCTCGAGAAAGTAGGCATAGAGGGAACTTACCTCCACATAATAAAGGCCATGTATGCAAATACAAAGTCAACATCGTTCTCAATGGTGAAAAACTGAAACCATTTCCACTAAAATCAGGAACAAGAAAAGGTTGCCCACTCTCACCACTATCATTCAACATAGTTTTGGAAGTTTTAGCCACGGCAATCAGAGAAGGAAAAGAAATAAAAGAATCCAAATTGGAAAAGAAGAAGTAAAGCTGTCACTGTTTGCAGATGACATGATGCTATACTTAGAGAATCGTACAGATGCTACCAGAAAACTACCAAAGCTAATCAATGAATGTGGTATAGTAGCAGGATACAAAATTAATGCACAGAAATCGCTTGCATTACTGTACATTAATGATGAAAAATCTCAAAGAGAAATTAGGAAGCACACTCATTTACCATTGCAACAAAAAGAATAAACCTACCTAAGGAGACAAAAGACCTGAATGCAAAAAACTATAAGGCACTGATGAAAGAAATTAAAGATGATACAAACAGATGGAGAGATATACCATGTTCTTGGATTGGAAGAATCAACATTGTGAAAATGACTCTACTATCCAAAGCAATCTACAGATTCAATGCAATCTCTATCAAACTACCACTGGCATTTTTCACAGAACTAGAACAAAAATTTCACAACTTGTATGGAGACATAAAAGACCCAGAATTGCCAAAGCAATCTTGAGAAAGAAAAACGGAGCTGAAGGAAGTCAGACTCCCTGACTTCAGACAATACTTTAGAGAATACTAAAAATCTACAGTAATCAAGACAGTATGGTACTGGCACAAAAACAGGAATATAGATCAATGGAACAGGATAGAGAGCCCAGAGATAAAACCATGCGCATATGGTCACCTTATCTTTGTTATAGGAAGCAAGAATATACAATGGAGAAAAGATAGTCTCTTCAATAAATGGTGCTAGGAAAACTGGACAGTTACATGTAAAAGAACACTTCCTAACACCATACACAAAAATAAACTCAAAATGAATTAAAAACCTAAATGTAAGGCCAGACACTATAAAGCTCTTCAAGGAGAACAGGAAGAACACTCTTTGACATAAATCACAGCAAGATCCTTTTTGACCCAACTACCAAAGAAATGGAAATAAAAACAAAAATAAACAAATGGAATCTAATGAAATTTAAAAGCTTTTGCACAGCAAAGGAAACCAAAAACAAGATGAAAAGACAACTCTCAGAATGGGAAAAAAAAATATTTGCAAACAAAGCAACTGACAAAGGATTAATCTCCAAGATATACAAGCAGCTCATGCACCTCAATATGAAAAAAACAAACAACCCAATCTTAAGGTGGGCAGAAGACCTAAACAGACATTTCTCCAAAGATATTCAGATTGCCAACAAACACATGAAAGGATGCTCAATGTCACTACTTATTAGAGAAATGCAAATCAAAACTACAATGAGGTGTCACCTCACACCAGTTAGAATGGGCATCATCAGAAAATCTACCAACAACAAATGCTGGAGAGGGTGTGGAGAAAAGGGAACCCTCTTGTACTGTTGGTGGGAATGTAAATTGACACAGCCACTATGGAGGATAGTATGGAGGTTCCTTAAAACAACAAAAATAGAACTACCATATGACCCATCCATCCTACTACTGGGCATATACCCTGAAAAAATCATAATTGGAAAATATACATGCACCCCAATGTTCATTACAACACTATTTACAATAGCCAGGATGTGGAAGCAACCTAAGTGTCCATCAACAGATGAATGGATAAAGATGTGGCAATATATATACAATGGCATATTACTCATCCATTAAAGAAAACTGAAATTGAGTTTTTTGTAGTGAGGTGTATGGACCTAGAGTCTGTCATAGAGAGTGGGAGTAGGTCAGAAAGAGTAAAATAAATACCATACGCTAACGCATATATATAGAATTAAAAAAAATGGTTCTGATGAACCTAAGGGCAGGACAGTAATAAAGACACAGAGTTAGAGAATGAACTTGAGGACACGGACGGGGATGGGTAAGCTGGGATGAAGTGAGAGAGTAGCATTGACATATATACACTACCAAATGTAAAATAGATAGCTAGTAGGAAGCAGCTACATAGCACAGGGAGATCAGCTCGGTGCTTTGTGACCACCTAGAGGGGTAGGTTGGGAGGGTGGGAGGGAGACGCAAGAGGGAGGGGATATGGGGATATATGTATACGTATAGCTGATTCACTTTGTTTGCAGCAGAAACTAACACATTATAAAGCAATTATACTCCAATAAAGATGTCAAAAAATTGTTTAATCACAAAATTTCAGGATTTTAACTTCATAGAGGTTTGTTTTCCATTCAAAGACATTCTGAAATAGTTTGGGAAACTCTCTAGGACACCTTCTTGTAAGTCATTATTTAAGAATCTTGTCTATCTCTATTTTGTGCCTTCATAATCTCAACATGAGTGTTTTAAGGTTACTTCAAGAGAGAGAATAAGAGAACATGGAACATTATGCAGGGTGTTTTTATTACTTCAGCCCAGAAATAATACTTGTCACTTTCACCCATGACCCATTTGCTAGAAGTTGCCACAATTTTGATCATAAAAATCTCCTTTCTTTCTCATTACCATGAAAGAAAACACTTATCCCATCCGCATGAAAGTTCCAACACATCACTGCATCCAGCTCGAAAGTCCAGAATCTCTGGTGACACACAGCAGTCTCTACATTAAGTCAGATGTAACTCCATCAAGTAATCAGCCTCTGTTCACCAAGTATTCAGTGGGAAAAAAGGGTGGAATAATTGCAATGAACACTTCTATTCAGAAAGAAGTGAAAATTCTTCACGGTCATTGATCCATAGAATTTTTTTTTTTTTTTTTTTTTTTTTTTTTTTTTGCGGTACGCGGGCCTCTCACTGCTGTGGCCTCTCCCGTTGCGGAGCACAGGCTCTGGACGTGCAGGATCAGCGGCCATGGCTCACGGGCCCAGCCGCTCCGCGGCATGTGGGATCTTCCCGGATCGGGGCACGAACCTGTGTCCCCAGCATCGGCAGGAGGACTCTCAACCACTGCACCACCAGGGAAGCCCTGATACATAGAAATTTTAAAATCCCACTGGGGAAGCATTACACGGGTCTTTGATTTGTAGATACACTAGGTACTTTTATTAATCCTTAATTCTGTTCTCAGGAAAGTACCTGCTTGCCCACTGTTTTCTGTTACCTCTGACCTCAGGCTTTGGGAGTTTCTTTTCCTTATATTATCTCTCTTGATAACAACTGAGATGAGATTTTGGAAATATGGCTTTCCTTGACTATACAGCTTTGTAAGACTGCTTCATATTGGTCTAGATTTTTTGACTTAATGGAGTTAAACTATTAAAAAATAATTAGCAGGTGGAGTAGAAAAATGGATGAGTGTTTTCTGTAAAATTCATTTTCGTTATCAAGCCATTATCAACTTTTGATCAACAGATCTAAAGCCACACTTCCAAATCTATGTATCAGTTAAAATCTGACATTTGATCCCTGTTTTTGGATCTCCTATATGTCTTAATTTTAACTTACTTCTAAACTGAGAATGAAAGAAATATTAATTATTAATTTCTTAAAATCTCACCAGCATTAACTATTTATATTGTATTCTAAAGGTATTAAATTTTACTTGTGTGTCCAATAAGAATGGTTTTGTAAATCATGTCTCCTCAGGCTGGTTAAACTACTCTGAAGTAAGCATGTCTATCTTAGTGGAAATCTTTTGACAAGACATTTTTGAATGTACAGTAGATTAGGCTCATTATTTTTATTATTCACAGAGAACTTTACAAAAGTAAAAATATGTTATGCATTTTAAAGTAATTTTTTGTGCATAATTCAGACTAAAAATGTATATGTATGTAGATATTAAGATTTGGAGGAAATAACATTGAAAACAAAATTTAAAGACATTAAAATATAAGCAGCATATAGTATATTTTTATTATGAGTTTTACTGGTCTTGATCTAGTATTTCAGTTAATTTTTAATACACAATTTCTTGGAGTTGCTTTCTGGAGACCATATAGGATAAATATCTTGCTTAGCTAATAGTATCACTTTTGCCTTGTAGAGCCTTTATTGGTGATGTAAACTAGTTTTTGGCGAAATCTTTCTGCCCATTTCATGACTCAATTATTATGATCACTGGCCTCTTTCCTGGTTTATATCATTAGTGAATATTACTGTTAGTTTTTAATATTTCTCTCCCATAAAGGAAATGCCTGATCTTTTACTTAATTTGGTATAGCTACCTGTCTCATTCAATTAATTCTTTTTTAAACATAATTTTCCATAAATGTTTCAATAGCATCCAAATTCCATCTACACCAATGTATTTCTTGTATAAATATACAAGAATATATTTATAAATCACCTCAATTTCAGTTCACATTTGTAATCTATTTTAATCTTTACTAAGGATATTTTGAGATATACTTCTCTAGATTTTTCCTTTTAAATGTGTTAAAAACTTCTCAGTTAGGAAGAAAAGTAACACCTATATAACTGTGTCTTCACAGCTGATACTAAGAGATTTTTGATAGTACAATAATAGTAATGACTTGCATTCATTCAGTGCTTTTTCTAGAGTGATAACTGGGCTACTGCACTGAGAACTTAAAACAGATTATAAAATTTAATCATCATAACCACTCAAGGAATTAGGCAATACACCTCCATTTTATACTAAAAACTCTAACTCTTAAGGAGATGATGTAGTTCAACAAAAAGAATGCAGCCAAAAGGCAAAGACAGGATTCTATTGAAATGCTTATATTGTGCAGACCCATTGGACCAAGCATAGTGCTCAGTGCATGCTGAGTAATCAGTGGAGTTTTGTTTACCAGAACTGAGCAGGTCATATATACCAGTTAGTATGATTTTCAACCTACAGCTTAGCAATATGTTGACTGTATTGTCTTTTAAATAATATTAGAAACAAATGACGATTTTGCCAAAGTCTTTGGAATGAAAAGAACTGTATAAATGAGAACTAATATTTTTTCTGTATTCTTTAGTGTTCTTCCTGTAACAGTCAAGGGAATAATTGCTTCTACAGAGCTACTGTTCTAAGGCTTTCCTCTGCCTATAGACAGGCATCAATAGATGACTGTCTGCAGGTATTTGCCTGGGGGAAGTTATTGCATGTCAGTGCAAATCAGGGCAGTTTCCTCAACTGCAGAAAGTTACTGGCAGGAACCTTGCAGGCATAGGTATATTTTAAGACAGTGGAACTGTACATTGTGTCAATAACTTTATATCTCCAAATAACTAATTTTTTACCTTGATCAGCTGTTTTATAATTTCTTTATAATACATTTTATTTTAAAGCAAATTACCAGGAAACTATCAATGTCAATGATTGTGGTTATGGTTTAAGACATACCTATGTGATTGTTAACTTTCTTGACCAATATGAACACAAAAAATTTGAAATAATACTCAATAATAATTACAGCCTAACATTGTGCTAAATGTTTGAATGGTAAATTTAGACAATCTTCTTGTAAGATTACATTTTATAAGTGCATTTTGATTGTTTAAAAATTTTAAAAACAGAATTCTAAACTGACATTATCATTTACATATTTTATCTGTTACTTTTTGTTCTTCAAAAGAAATGGTATAAATTTCCAATGACTTTGGACCCTACCACCTGCCATTCTAAAGAATGTTTTCTTCTTCACAAGTAACATGATTTGCTAATTAAGTGTTAAAATTTGGGGTAAGGCGTTGAGGAATCAAAATGATAGTGTGTTATGGTGAAAAAAAACAATTTTTCTGTTTAGATGCATTCATTTTACTATTTCTAGTGGGACAAAAATTGGTGAAATTGCTACACTGAGAAGAAACAATGTCACCTTTTAAATTACAATCTGGATGATGATGTATAAAGCACAGGCAGTCACACTAAAATAGACTTTACTATTCTTGAAGAAAACTAATATTGGAGCCAAATGAACAGCATCAGAAATATATCTATGTATTCTGTGAACTATGGTAGAGTTATTTCAATTTAAACTTAAACTTTTATATCATGAGTCTTTCCTCCTTATTTTGTAAAAGAAAAATAATAATAAACTTAAACTATTAGTTTAAAATAGTGTCTAATTAGCTCTTTGACTTTGTCTCTTTATGCTAAATAGTTATCAAGACATAGAAACAGAAAAACTCACAACTTTGGAAACTAACACTGGCTGACAACTCATTGCCAGAGCATGAAATATATATTAGCATTGCACAAGTTTGAAAGCAGTCATGAAACATAGACCAAGAGAAGAATTAGACATACAGTAATTCTCCCTTATCCATGCAGGATATATTCCAAGACCCCCAGTGAATTCCTGAATCCTCGAATAGTACCAAACCCTATAAACATTGTGCTTTGTCCTATACAGACATACCTATGATAAAGTTTAACTTAAAATTGGGCACAGTAAGAGATTAACAATAATAACTAATAATAAAATAGAATGATTATAACAATATACTGTAATAAAATTTACATGAATATGGTCTCTCTCAAAATATCTCATTGAACAAATTTAGTGGCTTTATCATCTTAACTAAAAACTTAGCACCAAAAGTTACTGTGGCAGTAACTTTTGCAGTTCAAGGTGTGACAGTAAAACTAGTATGACTTTCTTTTTCCTTCTGCACAATTTCTTGAATAGAAGTTTCATTCTTATCATAGATCTTAGCCATCTCAGCACACAGCTTTTTTCTTTCCTTATTAAGTCAAAAACTTTCACATTATCATTTAAAGGAGCACTTTAGGGCGCCTCATTGGCAGATCCAAATTGCCAGCATCACTATTCTTGCGCTTTGGAATCATTATTAAGTAAATAAGGGTGACTTGAACACAGCACTGCGATACCACAACAGTTGATCTGATAACAAAGATGGCTACTAAGCAGCTAATGGGCAGAATAAACTGGACAGAGGGATGATTCACATCCTAGGTGGCAAGGAGCAGGTCGGCCAGAGATTTCATCAGGCTACTCAGAAGGGCCTGCAATTGAAAACTTATGAATTATTTCTGGAAATTAACAGCAACTCTATGGGCAATAAGTAACATAAGGGCAGCCTCTATATCCTTTTAGTTGGCAAAGATCATGCCTGGATATAACTCTTCTCATCAAAGAATGATTAACAATAAAAATCAATATGTGGCATATAAAACATTATTCCAAGTAAAAGAAAAAGACAATGTCATACTAAAAACTCAAAGGAAGAATATAACTCTGAAAACAGTATAATAAGTACATGGGAATTTTAAAACACTTATTTGGACTTCTTAAAAGATCTATTTCCTATGAACAGGATACCAGAAAGTATAGGATTGACAGTAAATGTGAGTTTATTGAGAGATATATTTCAAGGAATCTAAAAACATAAATTAACAATAAAAATCTCTAATGGAGGCAGCAAAAAATAAAATTAATCTATTGGATCACCATATCATTGTAAAAGACAAGTTTGAGAAATAACTCAAAAATTGGGAAACTGCTTTACAAAATACAAGCACTGAGTGCTGATACTAGGAAGCCACTGTAAATTATAAAAAATAAAATTTTAAATATGGTTATAAAATAACACAATCTTAATAAAACTATTGAAATATATAATTTAGAAATAAAATAATATAAAATTAAGATATGTAAGAATATTTATACCCTTTCACCAGCCTCTCCATATTTCCTCTAGCCCTCCCCGCCAAGTCCCTGGCAACCACATTCTACTCTCTGTTTCTATGAATTTAACATTTTTTTTAGATTCCCTGTATAAGTGATACCATGCAGTATTTGTCTTTCTCTGTCTGGTTTATTTTATTTAGCATAATGCCCTCAGGGCATTTACATATATACTTATAAACATATATAACAATATATTTACATATCTTTTCATATATCATATATTTTAATGTTTATATATACATACATATTTTACAATGCAAAGAAGATTTATTTGCATGCACAACGAGGATTAGGATACTAGAAAAAAAGAAAGTAGTCTTCTGGCAAATGGAGAAGACAAAGACGTTTAAGTAGCTAACTTTAAGACTTACTACAAAGGAACACTTGCAGTGTTGCCTTCAGAAGTTAAGTTTTCACCTGATGCTTCAGCAGGCTTCTCAAACAGGACTTTTTTGCTGGGCCACCTCTTCTAGTTCCTTCTGATAGTCAAGATGATATTCCAGATAGTCTGCATTCTTCATCTCTTTATCCAGAAAATCTCCCATGAAGCCTAGGAGGTCAGTTTTACTATTCTCAGAAGATAAGATTTTTGGGTCTTACAAGACCCTGCTTAATATGTTCTCCACCTGCAGAGCTGACTTGAGAGTTTTATGCCACTTTCCCAACTTTCACCTATAAGATGAATAAGGTCTGAGGATCTAAAATATAACTTGGTGACTAGAATTGATAACACTGTACTGTATAATTGAAATTTGCCAAGATAGTAGAACTTAAATGTTCTCACTAAAAAAAAAAAAAAAAAGATAAATGGGAGTTGATGGATATGCTAATTAACATGACTGGGGGTTGGGGTGGGGAGTCCTTTCACAATGCATATGTATATCAAACCACCAGGACATATACTTTAAACAACTTAAAATTTTATTTGTCAATTATAACCCAATAAAAGCTGAAAAAATAAATTAAACCTGAATTTAAAAATACATAAGAATAATTTTCAAATGAACAAAAAGAAAAATAAAGTCCGATCTTGGACAGTGCAGGGTCATAGAATCATGTTAAATTACTTAGCTTGGAATTGGGGTCATGTTTGTGGGAGAATTAGATTATAATAACATTGTAAATAATCATATGTATTAATATATGTAAATAAATTTTAAAATCTTAGTGAGGCAGATGGTACCCTGGATTGGGGGTAAATACTGATTCAAAAAGCAGGACATAACTTGATTAGGCAAGCAATCTTTGAATAACTGGGAAAAAAGGTCAAAGAATAACCTACTAAAATAGTTCAGGGCTAAACAAGTTTCAAACATTTCAGTAAAACGTAATCAGTAAGCAATATTTTTCCTGGCATAGAACAAAAGAGAAAACTACAACATTCATTTCTGTGAAGCACAATCATCATATCATAACTTGATAAAGATTGCAAACACAAAGAAAAGTATAGCTTAAACTGTACTTTCTCTGGCAGGCAGTGTCTAAGATGGTCTTCAATGATTGTCATCTCCTGGAATTTATGTCCTTGTTTAAGCCCTCCCCTTGAGGGTGGGCTGGATTAGTGGGTTAGTGACTCACTTCTAATGGAAAGGATAGAGCAGAAGTGATAGGTTGTCACTTCTGAGATTAGGTTATATAAACACTATGGCTTCTCTCTTAGATTCTCAGCCTATCTCTCTCTCTCTCTTTCTCTCTCTCTCTCTTTCTCATTCCTCACTCTGGGGAAAGCACACGAGCCTAGGGAGAGGCCCAAGTAGTGAGAAACTGATATCTTGATATCATCAGCCTACAGCCAACAAGATCCTGAGTCCTGCTAACAACCACATGAGAGAGCTCAGAGTGAATATTCCTCCAGTTAAGCCTGGAGGCAATGGAAGCTGCTGCTGACACCTTGCTTGCAGCCTCCTGAGAAACTCAGAACCAGATGCATCTAGCTAAGCTGCTCCTGGAATTCTGACCCACAAAAACGAGATAATAAATATATATATTTTGTCATTGTGTTTTGAGTACTTTGTTACATGGTAATAGAAAACTATTAGACTTAGCAAATACTAATGAAAATATAAATAGCACTAAATAGAAAGTATATGTTAAAAAAATCCATGTTATATACAGAGGTCTGAATGAAAAGAGAAAAAAAAAGGCAAAAAATAATTAGACAAAAACTTGAAAATATGTATATAATTACTATCCTTAGAGGGTAAGAGAGTAAAGCCATAAAAAGCAAACAGAATGATATAAAAACCAATTATTCATTTAAAACAATGACATTGAATATTAATATATAATATAAACTGAATAAGTATATTATATATACTGTACACATGCTTACATATATATAGTATGTATGTATGTTTATATAAGGAATGGAGAATTGGAAAATAAAATTGAACCAATATCCTAGGGACAACAAAAAGATAAAGGAATGAATAATAGGAGATAATTTATAAAATAGGAGATAGGAAAAGATTAGCCCAGAAGACCCAATTTCTGCAAGAAAAGAATTGCAGCAAGGGATAACAGGAAACAAGGGAAAAAATTACCGAAGGAATATTTCAGTGAAGCTTCTCAGAATTGAAGGACATAAATTACCAGATTGGAAAACAAAACAACAACAACTAAAAACTGAGATCTTGGGCTTCCCTGGTGGCGCAGTGGTTGAGAGTCTGCCTGCCGATGCAGGGGACACAGGTTTGTGCCCTGATCCAGGAAGATCACACATGCCACGGAGTGGCTAGGCCCGAGAGCCATGGCCGCTGAGCCTGCGCGTCCGGAGCCTGTGCTCTGCAACGGGAGAGGCCACACAGTGAGAGGCCCGTGTACCGAAAAAAAAACAAAAAACAAAACTGAGATCTCTGTAAATTAAGAAGTTCCACAGCAAGACACATCATTTTGAAATTTCAGATCTCTTGAGAAAATATAATAACTTAACTTACAGAGAAGAAAACAACCAGGAGAGAGAGTTAAAATGTTACTAGACCTTTCAACAACAGCTCTGGGCACTAGAAGACAGTGGATAATACTTTCATTACCCACCTGAGTAAAAATTTGAGGAAATGTGATTTCCAACCTAAAAATACATAATTAGCTAAACTGTAAGTTAGGTTTAAGAGTAGAATAAAGACATCTTCAGTCACAAACCTTTCAAAATGATTCCATCTCATGCCCCACCAATAGGCTGTTGCAGTGGTCAACAACCTTTTTCCTGTAAAGACTCAGATAATAAATATTTTACACTCTGTGGACCATAATGTCTTTGTTGCAACCACTCAGATCTGCCCTGACAGTGTAAAAACAGTGGTAGACAATATGTAGATGAGTGGGACTGTGTTCCAATTAGCTTTACTTATGAATATTGAAATGTGAATTTCATAAAATATCATATATGTGCCTTGAAATAGTATTCTTTTTCTCTCAACCATTTAAAAATATGAAAATCATTTTTTTTGAGGCTAAGCGTTTAAAAACAGCTATTAGAAAACTGGTCTTACATATGAGTCATATATATTTTTATTATTATGTATTTTTAAAGCATCAAACAGCCTTCTAGCTCCTATAGCGCAAAGGAAGTCCCCACTAGCCTCCCACCCAAGGCCCTGAAACGGGGCTCATATTTCAATTGATTTTCTCCAGCCTTCTGCAGCAGAGAATTTCAAAGTGAAAATTTCGGGACCACCTGAATCAGAACCGCCTGGGGAGGATTGCAGGTGTCCATGCCCCACTTTATCCAAAGCCCCTGTGATAGAGCCCAGGGATATGCACAACCTCCTGAGTGATCTGAAACACACCAAAGTCTGTCACCCCTCCTTTAAAGGCAAGTTTTTCATCTCCCAGGACAAAGGAAACACAAACTAGGAGTGGAAATACGACACCGGTAGGGCGCAATTCCAAATCGTGAAGAGATACCAGCATGTCTACACTGGAGCAGTTGAACAGAGGCAGAAACTGAGTCCGGGAGAAGGGAACAGGGACGGAAGCTAAAACAGATGCAGAGACAAAAACCAGCTTCAGACTCCTACTGCCTCATCTCCTGGCATTGAGGCAAGGTTACTGGAAACATTTGGAGTGGGAAAGGTAGCAAGGCAGCCATTGGGCTGAGAGGCTAGGTCTGCGGACCGTACTGAGAATCCCAGAGCCCACCTGTACGTCGGCTTCAGAGACAATAGGGGGATGTGTGGGGACCCGCAGCAGTGCTGTGAAGGTGCCGAGGCCGCTGGTTGGGAGCAGGTCTGGGCAGTGGCCTGAGCCCCCAGTGGCAACCAGTTCCCTGCATGCTGGGAAAATCATTCTTAAATTCTGAGTTGTCCAATGATAGTGGACCAGATCTGGCCGGCAGGCCCATAGTGTGCTGTCACTCGGATTATTGGAAGGTAAACTTCCCCCACACAGAGTTAAGCAAGAAAGACGAAATTATGGAATCAAGGGCATAAAGGATCCAACACAGGAAACGGGCAAAGTGAAACCTCAGGATGAAGGTGAAGGGAGATCCTGGACCAGAGATCTAGCTGCCACGAGATCTCAAGATCCATCAGTCCAGGTTGAAGCAGGACAGTAGAGAGCTCTAGAGAGATTTCACCTAGGAAAACAAAATGAAACAAAGCCAAATAAAACTGATAGATTTTCCCAGTGTGTTCATTGTATTGAGAAAAACTTTAAAGGTGTGTTGGAGTCTTGGAGAGAAGGAATCATGATGATTACAGAAAAAAAGGGACAGACAAATGAATTGATTATTCATAGGTTAAGAAAAACAAAAATGTCATTCAAGAGAGAAAATTTAAGCATCATAACTATGTTGTACAGATCTGAATAGTTAGTTATAACCTAATCACAGAATATTGATTTAATAAAAAAAATATAACTATATAGGATACACTGTTTGTATGTATGAAGGTGGTGATTAGAGAAGGTGGGTAAGTAGTTAAAGCTAAAAGTTCAATTAATAGCACTAAAAACATATTATTTCAAAACATGGATGCAGCTACCAAAAGAAATAAGTTCCTACTTCTGGAGTACCTGATTAGTGGATAAGGAGGGCCAAGCACGACCACTGTTTTCACTGACATGCCATGCAAATTTATTGGAAATTATGTTTCAATATCAGTAAATTTTAATTTACCAAAAATTAAATAGAAAGTAGGAAAAAAGCTATTTCTGTTCTATAAATGGCAGTAACTCACATGGTATAATAATAATGATACTAATTATACAATAATTACTTTTTAAGCAATATAAAATATAAAATGCATTAAAGCAACTCTGCAAGAAAGGAGTGGAGACAATCTACAGAAGACAAACTTGAAGAAATCTTATGGTTTTTTAAATTGTTTTGAAATAGCTGTTCCCTCTGCCTAGAATGTCCTTCCTCCAGATATTTGACTGACTTGTGACTTTCCCAGCATCAGGCCCCTGCTAAAACATCACTTTCTCACTGAGGTCTTTCTTGATTACCCAGTGCACACCCCCCACACACACACACTTCCTGCCCTCCTACCTTGCTTTCTTCTCTTCCATAGGTTTGATAAATGTATGACATTATTTTAAAATTTTTGTTCTTATGGTTTGTTTGTTTTTTCATTGTCTCTCTGTTCTCTTTAGAATGTAAACCACGTGATGCCAGGGATTTTAATCTGTTTTTCCACTTCTGTACTCCTAAAATTTAGAGCAGTATCAGACGCATAGTAGGTACTCAATAAATATATGTTCTAAAAAAATGAAAACTGCATTTTAATCAATTAGACACAATAAGCAAAATTGAATAGTGTAAGAATTTCAAATTTTCCCAAATTAATTCATAAACATCACAAAATATGTATCATTTCTCTACAAGGATTTTTACTGGAACTTGACAAAATAATTCCAACTTCAGCATAACCAGGAAGCATTGTAGGAGAAGTAGCAGGAAACTATCGCTATTAGCATTGTCAGTGAGAATAAAAATTTTTGAAAAATAGAATAATGTAAAAAGTAAGTTTGCATAAAAATCAACAGGTAAATGGAACAGAATATTCCACCTTGAAAGTGACTGCCATTTGACCATTCCTGATGGGTGAGTCTTAAAAAGGTGTGGGAAATAGTGGATATTTGGGAAATTTTTAGGTTGGAATATTTGCTTACAACACATACCCAAAAATGTCCCAGAGGTTTAAAAGAAGTTAAAAAACAATTTTATATAAACAAAATAATACAAGTACTATAAAAATATAGGTGAATATCCCATGCACACAGAAATAATTTGAATAATGTTTTACCTGGTTTTTAAAGCTGATAACTCAAAAGTCATTACAAATAAAACCAATAGACAAATGATTAATAAAAATATTTTTGAATCTGTATTTTTCTCAAAAGTTTAAAGAATTCTTCCAAATGTAAAGTATAGCAGCATTTCAATTTTTAAAAGGACTAAAACAGAAAAAAAAGTTCAGCTTTACCAATAATTTTTAAATGTAGATTAAAAAGAACAATAGTATAACATACCCCTCTTTCTAATTATCTAAGCCTAAAATGAGTAATTAATACAATTAGTATTCTCATATGTCTGTGGTGGAAATGAAAATTGGTTCAAACTTTTAGAGGAAAATTTGGCTCTCTGATCAGTATTTTTACTTCAAAGAATAAATCCTAAGGAAAGAATCAAACCATTGTATGTCCTAGAAAGGTCTTTAAAGCATAAATTGAGAGTGAAAAATAATAAAAACAACATAACATTCAGCAATAGAGGAATAGCTTAATAAGTAAAATAATTTAGTACATTTCAGGTAAGTAAATGATAGTATACTGGTATGGTAACATTTTCTGCCACCACTAAAAGTCATGTGTTCAGAGCACGTTGACAGACAAGGAAAAGTCCTCATGATATAATGTTAATGAAAACCATTCATTTACTATGATATGAGCATTTTTTTTTTCTTAGCATGATTTCAATTGCTTTTTTCCCCATTTGTATTACATATATAATGCATTCTATCCCTATCTATCTATCTATCTATTGTATTGCATTGTGCATAAAGTGTGAAAATCAATTCTCTCTCTCACACACACATTTTTTAAAGTAGCTGCATCTGGTTATTGGATCGCAGATGACTTTTAATTCTTCTATATACTCTTCTGCATTTTATATTTTGTACAATAAAGATAAAACATTTTTTATACAATAAAAGAGTTGAAGTACCCATAAACTTTTCCTGAGACCTATTGAAATACCATCATCAATGCCCACAATTTAAATCATGACATTTTCATTACTGTCTCAAATAAAGGATTCAGAAAATAGAACGTGGCAACTAAGGGTTGGATGTCACTGCTTCCGTTTGCTGAAAAGCTCTTACTTCATAGTTATTCGCTGTTTATAAATGACAGCGCAAAAGAATAATTGGGAAGAGTTCCCTTGTACAAAAAACGGTAAAAGTCCCTGAAAGTCTTCTGCCAGAGAGTTATTTTTGGAGATTTTTAGTGGACAGAACAGTCCTTCAGCAAGGCTTGAGCCAACAAAATGCATTTGTCTCCATCAGTTTTCTCAGAAAGGCTACAACAACTATCACCCAACAAACAAACCAAAACACACATAAGATATAACATTTTATACTTTTACTGTGCAACAATTTTAGTTTAAAATATCATAATTTACCATTGTCCTTGAAAGGATGGAGAATTGTGAGCAATGTTTTGGGGAAAAATGCTTTTCATGACCCAGAGGTGCCAGATTTAGGCACAGATTGTCTTGGGAATAGTGGCAAGACTTTATCTACTTTTTTTTCTTCTGCATACCTGTCTACTCTCTTCTTTCCCTTTTCATCCCTTGTGGTACAATATACTTATGGTAGGTACTATTACAAGGTGTCCCTATGTATAGTTGAATATGACAGACTTGTGAAACAAACCTATGCCCAGTTAAAAATTATTTATAGAGCATTTATTATATGCAGGCACTATTTTTCACATCTTTAATACGTTATTATTTTTTTTCTATCATCACAGCAGCCCTGTGCTACACTGCTAAAAAAAAAAAAAAAAAAAAAAAAAACAACTTTTTTTTCCTCTCAGATTAAGATACTAAGGCACAGAGAAGGCAAATGTCTTGCCCAAGGTCACACAGCTAATAAATTATGAGCTGAGATACAGACCAAAGAATCTGGCTCTTAACCACTATAATAAATCTACTGACATTTTTGCAATGATCTATTGAGTCCCTGTGTGAAAAACTATCCCTAATGTGTGAGGTAGAGTTTTTTTTTTTTTTCTTTAAAATGAATGTAAACTCCTACTGGGAATCAATCTGGGTGATAGTTTATACTGAGGCAAAAAAAAAAAAAGACGACGAGACAAAGAGAAAGACTCTTTCTTCCCTCTAGAAGTCCTCGTTCTGAAAGATGAGGAATTTTAGGGTAGGTTTGGTGGTGAGGGTAGCTTCAGTTCATACAGAGTCAGCAAAACCATTGAGTCCCTATAACACTTTCCTTCCTTTTCTGGCAATAGTGTTTGCATATGAAGTAATGGCTATGATTTTCTTCAGTTGTCTGGAAAAGCAGGGATTCTTGGCAAGGTTAACATCCCGCTCCAGTTCAAAACATGCATCTGAGTTCTAGACCCACTGGCAAGAAGTGAGATAAATTCTTTCTGACATTTTGGACGTGAGGAAATTATTATACCTTAATCTATTGTCCGGGAGGACAATAGATTCTGGGCATGCTGTCCAAGTTTTCTTATTATTCCAATTATTCCTGCTGCCCCTGCTCACAGTTGCTCTGCCTTTGGGAAAATGTCTGTGTGTAAATTCTAAGAGTTATTCCCTGCGACTTGGTCTCTTTATGGTCCTGAACCTTTTGCTCTGTTTTTTCACAGACTGGGCTCAACACTGAAGGTTTATGCACTCCTTGGTGAAGTAAAAGTCACCCAGGTGTGGGTCAATCAAAAAGAAACTTGCATTTACTGTTTGTGAAAGCAGCATACCAGGGTACTGCCCCAGTTGTTGCCAGCAGCAGTTTTTTTATTCAGGTCCAACGGTCAAAGCTGACCTCCATGTTACTGATGGCACCATGGTTGCTGTGGATGTTGCCCAGCCAGCGGGCTATTCAGAGGGCAGCATTTACACTGTTGGGCACAAGTGATTACATCTGAGTTTCTGTTTTCTTGGCACAGCAAGGTAAACTGTTTAATGGGCCAATGTAAACATCCTCAGGGGTTCTTCAGAACATTTGAGGAGATCTAGCAATAAACTGGATTTCTTGCTCATCAGTCATCATGATTTGAATATCTTTGTGTTGTGTGATCTTATTGTAAGATGTCTAGTAACGTCTTTGAATTGACAATGACTGCCAGTCTGAAATTGTTTGTACAAAGTGTGTCCTTATTGCAAAGTCATTGTCTTTATGTAAAACTCCTAATGCCCGCAGGGGTCTGACTTCCCAATTTTTCCAGCCTATGATTTTGATCTCTCTCTTTAAGAGCTACCGATTAATGAGTTTTGCTTGTTGATTTCCACTGTTGAAATTACTTTCTTAATTTCCACTGGCGAAGACCATTTCTAAGGTTGGAAATGCCAGTGAAGAGGTCTCTAACAGAGACAGAACAAGAGGGAAGAGTCCCCACAGTCTGGCAGTACCCCGACCTACTCAGATCTACCCAAGAGTCAGACAAATCTTGAATGAAGTCAAGTAGGCTTGAGATCCACAGGTACTTATCATTTTTAGGATCTATGTAAAATTATATATTCTACTTATCTATATTCTCCCTTTGCTATCTTTACACAATGGAATTCCACAAATAACACTAGAGAGTGGGTGGTAAATGAAGTTATAGCTTTAGCACTGTACTAATTATCTTTTCTTAAAATCTGCTTTTTTGGAATGATACTACCACAAGGGCTGTAAGCAAAAATATTTGAGATAAGGAATTATTCTCCTTTCTCCCTCTCTTCTTACTTTGTGTTTAAAGAAATGAGCATTTCTGGAGTATTGCCTTGTTATTTGCAAAGCCATGGACAAGGCACTTCCTACATATGTTACCCCTGGACAAAAACTTTAAAGCAAGAATTACAATAAATATTTCAGTAGGAGCAGCACCTTTTCTAAAATTTCACAGCTGGTATCTATAAGAGACAGAGCTAAAATATGAAATCTGAAATTCTGACACTAAACCTAGAAACTTTTGTTTGTTTTCATATAAAAATGTTCTTAAATATAAATAATAGTTGTAAATAATTCAAATAGTACAGTATTTAAAGTAAAAGAATGTTTTTTATTAAATTTTTACTTTGTACTAAACCCATGACACACAGGTAACCATACATAACAGTAAGATATTCACACCTCTAGGAATCTTTGATTAATATATATAAAATGTAAAAAAATACTCACATGCATAAGAATATCCACATGCAGTTTTTTTTCTTCAAAATTTGTTAAATATATTCATTTGTAATAATGCTTTTCTCATTATCTTAAGGCTTTCAAGTTGTAGGCATATTTTGATAATTGTACAATGTTAAGTAAAGTAATACATATATATGCACACACACACTTCAATATTACTTATAATACAGATATATGTATACATATTTCTGTATATTTTAATTTAGTTTTAAATATTATTTTTCCAGTTTTATTGAAATATAATTGGCCTATAGCACTGTATAAGTGTAAGATGTACAGTGAAATGATTTGACTTACATACATCATGAAATGATTATCACAATTTAGTGATATTAGTGAATATTCATTTAATGAAATTTAGTGATATTTGGTGAAATTTATTGAATATTCATCTCATAAAGGTATAAAAATTAAAGAAATGGAAAAAAAAATTCTTGTACTGAGAACACTTAAGACTTAATCTCTTAACAATTTTCATATATAACACACAGCAGTGTTAATTATATTTATCATGTGATACATTACATCCCTACTACTTATTTATATTATAACTGGAAGTTTGTACCTTTTGATCACCTTTATCCAATTCCCCCCACCCCCCATTTCTGGTAACCACAAATCTGATCTCTTGTTCTATGAATTTGTTTGTTTGTGTGTTTGTTTGTTTTTGAAGTATAATTGACCTACAACACTATGTCAGTTCCTTTTACACAAGATAGTGATTTGATATTTCAATACATTTCGAATGATCACCAAGATAAGTCTAGTTACAATATATTATCATAAAAGTTAGTACATTGTTATTGATTATATTCCCCACATTGCATATTTCATACTCTTGGCTCATTTCTTTTATAACTGGGATTTTGTACCTCTTAATCCTCCTCACCTTTTTCTTTCCTCTTCCCATCAACCTTCCCTCTGGCCACCACCAGTTTGTTCTCTGTGTCTATAAATCTGTTTCTGTTTGTTATATTTGATGCCTTGTTTTGTTTTTTAGAACCCACTTATATGTGTTCTATTTAATATTTTTTGAGGAATTCCCATACTTTTTTCCACAGTGGCTGCACCAGTTTGCCTTCCCAATAACAGTACCTGAGGGTTCCAAATCCTTACCACCAACACTTGCTATTTGTTGTCTTTTTGATAAGTGCCATTCTGATAGGTATGTGGTAGTATCTCACTGTGGTTTTGATTGGCATTTTCCTGATGATTAGTGACATTGAGCATCTTTTCATGTGTCTGTTGCCACTTGTATGTCTTCTTTGGAAAAATGTCTATTCAGGCCTCTGCCCAATTTTTTTTTTTTTTTTTTTTTTTTTTTTTTTTTTTTTGCTGTATGCGGGCCTCTCACTGTTGTGGCCTCTCCCATTGTGGAACACAGGCTCCGGACGCACAGGCTCAGCGGCCATGGCTCACGGGCCTAGCTGCTCCGTGGCATGTGGGATCTTCCCGGACCAGGGCACGAACCCGTATCCCCTGCATTGGCAGGCGGACTCTCAACCACTGCGCCACCAGGGAAGCCCCTCTGCCCAATTTTTAATCAGTTTTTTTTTTTTTTTGATGTTGAGCTTATGTATACTTTGTATACTTTGGATGTTAACCCCTTAACAGATATATCATTTACAAATAGATTCTCCAGTTCAGTAGGCAGCCTTTTCACTTTGTTAATAGTTTCCTTTGTTGTACAAAGCTTTTTTATTTGATGTAGTCTTATCTGTTTATTTTTGCTTCATTTCCCTTGCCTAGGGATACATAGCCAAAAAACATTACTAAGACTAATGTCACAGAGTATACTCCCTCTGTCTTCTTCTAGGAGTTTTATGGTTTCAGGCCTTACATTTAAGTCTTTAATCCAAATTGAGGTGTTTTCTTTTTTAATATGGTATAAAAAAGTGGTCCAGTGTGATTCTTTTGTATGTAACACTACAGTTTTCCCAAAACCATTTATTGAAGAAGCTGTCTTTTCCCCATTGTATACTCTTGTCTCCTTTGTTGTAGATTAATTGATCATATAAACATTGGTTTTTTTGTGGGTTCTCCATTCTGTTCCATTGGTCTATGGGTCTGTGTTTACATCAGCACCATATTGTATCGATTACTGCAGCTTTGTAGTATATTTTGAAATCAGGAAGCATTTGAAATCCAGCTTTGTTCTTCATTCTCAAGATGGTTTTTGCTATGCAGTGTCTTTTGTCTTCCCATACAAAGTTTAGAATTATTTTTTTTTCTAGTTCTATGAAAAATGCCATTCGTATTTTGATGGGAATTGCATTGAATCTGTAGATTGCCTTGGGTAGTATGGTAATTTTAATAATGTTAATTCTTCCAAAACATGAACACAATATATCTTTCCATTTGATTGTGTCATCTTCAATTTCTTTCATCAATGTCTTATAGTTTTCCTAATCTTTTACCTTTTGGCTAGAATTATTCCTAAGTATATTTTTATGCAATTGTAAATGGAATTGTTTTCATAATACCTCTTCTGATAGTTTGTTATTAGTATATAGAAATGCAACAGATTTCTGCATATAAACTTTGTATCCTGAAACTTTACAAAATTCATTTATAAGTTCTAATAGTTTTTTGTGGTATCCTTACAATTTTCTATGTATAGTATCATGTCATCTGTAAACAATGAAAATTTTACTTCTTCCTTTCCAATTTGGATTTCTTTTGTTTCTTATTTTTGTCTGAATGCTGTGGGTGGAACTTGTAATACTATGTTGAATAAAAGTGGTAAGAGTGGGCATCCTTGTCTTATAAGTGATATTAGAAGAAAGGCTTTCAGCTTTTCACAATTGAGAATAATGTTGGTCGTAAGTTTGTCATAAATAGCATTTATTACATTGAGGTATGTTCCCTTTATGCACACTTTTTTGAGAGTTTTTATCATAAAGGATGTTGAATTTTGTCAAAAGTTTTTTCTGCATTTATTGAGATGATCATGATTTTTATTCTTCAATTTGTTAATGTGGTGTTTTGTTAACATTGGCTGATTTGCAGATATTGAATCATGCTCATATACCTGGGACAAATCACACTTGATGGTGGTATATCATACTTTTAATGTTTTTTTGAATTTGGTTTGCTAATATCTGGCTGAGGATTTTTTTTTCTTTTTTTTTTTTTTTTTGCGGCGCGCAGGCCTCTCACTGCTGTGACCTCTCCCGTTGCGGAGCACAGGCTCCGGACATGCAGGCTCAGTGGCCATGCCTCACTGGTCTAGCCGCTCTGTGGCATGTGGGATCTTCCTGGACCGGGGCATGAACCCATGTCCGTTGCATCAGCAGGCGGACTCTCAACCATTGCACCACCAGGGAAGCCCTGGCTGAGGATTTTTACATCTATATTCATCAGTGATATTGCTCTATATGTAGTTGTATGGTTTTGGTATCAGGGTGATGCTGGCATTTTAGAATGAATTTGGAAGAGTTATTTCCTTTGCAATTTTTCGGAATACTTTGAGAAGTATCAGTGTTAACTCTTTTTTTAATGTTTGGTAGATTTCCTCTCTGAAGACTTCTGTTTTTTGTTTGTTTAGTTGGTTGGTTGGTTGGTTTTATTTCTTGGCCATGCTGCATGTCATGCGGGATCTTA
The DNA here is from genome assembly GCF_949987515.2 of Delphinus delphis. Taxonomy (NCBI): domain Eukaryota; kingdom Metazoa; phylum Chordata; class Mammalia; order Artiodactyla; family Delphinidae; genus Delphinus; species Delphinus delphis. Next base: position 39,276,384 of record NC_082700.1, read on the forward strand.
GTTCCCCAACCAGGGATCGAACATGTGCTCCCTGCTGTGGAAATGTGGAGTCTTAACCACTGGACTGCCAGGGAAGTCCCTAAAGTTAGATTCTTTAGTTTCTTGTGTCCTGAAGTAGGCTTCTATTTCTATAAACTTCCCTCTTTAAATTCCTTTCACTTTTTCCCAGAGATTTTTTCTATTGTTATGTTTTCATTTAATTTGTCTTCAGGTATTTTCATATTTCCTCTAGATTGTTACATGACTTATTGTTTGTTTAGTAGCATGTCATTTACATACCACGTGTTTATGTTTTTTTGCAGTTTTTTTATTTTTATTTTTTCTGGGATTTGATTTCTTGTCTTATAATGTTGTGGTTGGAAAAGATGTTTGATATGATTTCAATATACTTAAATTTATTGAGACTTGTTTTGTAGATTAGCATAAGATCTATCCTGGAGAATGTTCCACGTGCACTTGAAAAGAATGAATATTCTGCAGGTTTTGGATGAAATATTCTGTATATATCTATTAAGTCCATCTGGTACAAAGTGTCAGTTAAGTCCAGTGCTCCCTCATTCCTTTTATGCTAGGATGATTTACACATTGGTGTAAGTGGGGTGTTAAAGTCCCCTACTGTTATTGTGTTATTGTAAATTTCTCCCTTTATGTCTGTTAATATTTGCTTTATGTATTTAAGTGCTTTTATGTTGGGTGCATATATTTTCACAATTGTTATACCTTCCTGTTTGATCCTTTGATCATTATATTTTTTTATTTTTTTGATCATTATATCCTTTTTTACTGCCTTGACACCAACCAGGCCAAGGAAAAGACCAATATCATGTAATTTCATTTATATGTGGAATATGAAAAACAAATCAAATGAACAAAAGGACAGAAACAGTCATAGATACAGAAAACAAACAGGTGGTTGTCCTAGATGTTTGGGGTGGGCAGATGAGTGAATAAGTTGAGGAAGATTAAGAGTTACAAACTTCTAGGTACAAAAAAATGAGTCAAGGGTATGAAATGTACAGTGTGGGCAGTATAGTCAGTAATATTTGTATTATTGCATCTTTGCATGTTGACAGATGATAACTAGATTTATCATGAAGATCACTTTGTAATATATAGAAATAGTGAATCACTTTTTTGTGCACCAAAAACTAACATAGTGTTGAAGGTCAATTATACTGCAAAAACACACAAACAAACCCATAGAAAAAGAGATCAGAAGCAGGGTTTGGGGAGAGGGGGAATTGGATGAAGGTGGTCAAAAGTTACAAACTTCCAGTCATAAGATAAGTACTAGGGTTGTAATGTACAACATAATTGATATAATTAGCACTGCCATATGTGATATATGAAAGTTAAGAGAGTAAATCCTAAGAGTTCTCATCATAAAGAAAAATATTTTTTCTTTTATTTTGTATCTGTATGAAATGATGATCATTAAACTTATTTTGACAATCATTTTATGATGTATACAAGTCAAATCATTATTCTGTATACCTTATGCAGTGCTGTATGTTGATTATATCTCAATATAACTAAGAAAAATTGGTGGCACTAGCCAGAGTTTGTGTTATTTTGGTTGAGTGGTTGAATGAACTCCCAACTGTGGCTGCCACCAGCAATTCCATCCCCGGATAGAGTCTCAGTTGCCTCCTGACTCTCCAGGAGGCTCTCCAAGATCAGCAAGTACATCAGACCTAGCTCCTTTCAAACTGCTGCCTCTGTGCTGGGACTGTGAGATTGTGAGACTTTTGTGCATGCTGTTTAAGAGGGAGTCTGTTTCCTATAGCTCTCTAAATATAAACCCCTCTGATTTTCAAAACCAGATGATATGGTGCCCTATCTTTCAGGTGCAGGACTCCCAAGCTGGGGAGCCCAATGTTGGGCTCAAACCTCTTGCTGGTAGGGAGGACCTCTACAACTGTGAAATTTCCTCCTTTTGTGGGTCACTGACCCACTATGGATCCTGACTACATCATCACTCAGCCCCTCCTACCCATCTCATTTTAGTTACTTCTTTATGTCTTTAGTTGTGAAAATAGTTTTCTGCTGGTATTTGGTTTGTTCTCATAGGTAGTTGCTGTGTAAGTAGTTGTAATTTTGGTGTCTCCATGGGAGGAGGTGAGTTCAGGGTTTTCTTACTTCACCATCTTGGCTACATTTCCCTAAATGTAATGCTTTCATGAAAGGCATTTGAGGTAAAAGAAACATACTTGTATAACATGTTTAATTTTAAATCTCTGGCTTTATTTATACTTTGTCTTAGTCATATATAGCTTCCATAACAAAATATCACAACAGTGTGGTTTAAACATCAGAATTTATTTTCTGGAGGCTAGAAGTCTAAGATTTGTATGCCAGCATGTTTGGGTTCTAGTGAGAAGTCTCTTGCAGGCTTGCAGATGGCTGTCTTCTTGCTGTGTCCTCACTTGGTGGAGAGATAGACAGTCTCTGGGGTCTCTTCTTATAAGGAAACTAATCCTATCAAATCAGACAGCTACCCTTAGGAATTCATTTAACTGTAATTCCATAAAGGTGCTAGCTCTAAATACAGTCGTATTGGGAGTTAGGGTTTCAACATATGAATTTTGGGTGGACACAATTCAGACCACATCATAATTTTATATATATTTTTTTATCCTTTACTCTTCTTCTTCAATATAGGAATCCAGTGTCTTCCTTCTGTATCAAGGCTACTGATTTCATTCTCAGTCCCTCACCCTTGCTTTGCTTTAAAATTTTCCCCTTTCAACATACAACCTCTTGGAAATTTTCCTAATGTTGATCTCTCCATCTTCTAACTTTCACGAACAAATAGCTACCCTCTTTTCCAGTACCCTTGGCTAGGGAAAGTAAATTAGTCTCAAGTCTTGCTCATTTAGGCAATAATGACTAAATCTAATTGAAATGCAAATGCAGACTAAAAACATCATAGATTTTTACCAACACATATGTGTCAAATTAGTGCTATATGACAAGTACTATTCAAGAGCTAGGAATATATAAATAAGAAAATTAAGATTCCAGCTCATAGTAAGTTTATACTAATGAGGAGAATTTGAAGCTCTTTGGTTGTAAGACCTGGGGTTGAACACTCATTAAACCACATCACATAGTCAGAGGCTCCTTGGTTTTTGATAAGCAGACCATGTATTTTCCAATTACAATAAAGACTCTGAGCTTAGACCCTGTGTTGTTGAGCGTGGATTTGATCCCAATATCTGGGGCAGATAATAAGGATATCAAATAGTTTCACTTACAAGCAATCTGTCTAATAAATATGCTAATATCATTAATAGTAGGCAAGCATTATTGAGTAATTATCTTATATTCATAAGGGAAATGAACCATAAAAACAAAAGCAAAATGACCTGTTAACTTTTGAACAAATTTGATATGATTAAAAATATTTCTGTTTATTCTTCATCTTTTTTTTCATTGAGTTTAGCATGCAAACTAAGAGAATAGCTGACTTTTTGTTCATTTCCATTTGATTCAAAGATATTATTTTTTTTTGATATTTTGGAGCTTATATATTTTCATTAAATTGCACTCTAATGTTACTGCTAAAAATAAGCATTATTGTAAAGGTGTGGAAAATGAATGTTAATTTTAAGTAAAAAGAGATAAGTAGCTTCTTTGTTGCTCAGTTTCTATTAACAAGAGGATCCATGTCTACATGGGTCACCTACATATCTCCTGCATTTCATTCAATACTAGGCACAGAGTTGATATGAACAATTATTTGATTAATAAATAAGTAGGTTAGTGACAGTCATAGAATATAAGCATCCTTCCCAAGAAAACTAATTGCATTTATAAATCTTTTCTCAAAATATGTTATGAAATTTATTCTCTCAGGGGTGCTTCCATTAACTATTTTTTCCTATTACATAAAATATAAATTTATTATAGACAACTGTATTTATGAATATTTTTATTCAAATATAAAATTATACTAATTGGCAACCTGCTCCTTTTTACTATCAATTTATTCTATATATCTTTTGTGATCATTTAATATTCTTCCACAATCTCATTTTCTATTGGCTTTATACTATTCTGCTGTATGACTTAAATAATTTACTTAACAGTTATTTATAAAGCTGAACAATACCATGAGGATGATTTTTAGTTTGAGTTGCTTAAAAATATTGTTTGCTTAGATTGACTTAAAACTTGAAGTAACACAATATTTTGGATTTAGTGGGAAAATGTATACTATGAAAAAGATAAGAAAATTTTAGTTTACTACATATAAAAGTGTCCCAAAATTATTATCTGAAATGTCTGTTTTTGAGAAATCAGGATCACCAGAGGGTTTAATGAAGTTTGATAGAGTAAGTCTTGGAAAATCAGCTGGAGACTGACTGTAGGGGGTCTTGGACACCAAGAGTGTACTTTGACTTACAGGAAACTATCAAATGTTTTTGAGTAAGGGATTAACATAAGTAAAATTTTTTGTTTGTTTGCTTTTTAGAATAATTTGCTGACAAGGTTGATTTAGTAATGATAATTTGTAGGTATTAAGGTCATATATGAATTCAGATAGGAGTCTGTTACAGAAGGTCTAGAGCAGTAAGAAACTGAGAGGTTAAGTAAGAAAAAAATTCTCAAATATGACAAATTCTCTGCAAAATGTCACAAAACATTATAGAGTGTTGGTAGCCAATTTAGATAAGTGTGCATTAATTTTGTTAAGCATTTTCTGGAAACAGAATTATGTGTTTCTGGACATAAATGGAATCATCAGCCTTTTTCTATCTTATAGACACATTAAGGAAGAATTAACTGCATAGACTAATGGATTTCAATGGAAAGGAATCAACAAATTTCTATTGACCAATACCATATTCTCATTCTTTCTGTGAATGAAGAATGTTGCCTGTCATATCAGTAAACAAAAGATGTTGTGGCCATCAAGCCATCAGCCACTACAAGCACATCTGACTGTGCACCCTGAGAAGATTCAGGATGGGAAAACAAAACAAAACAAAACATGATAATGGCCCTAGATAGTTAAGGAGCATATCAAAGGAATGATTCTAATGATCCCAGACTCTTGAGTCTTCACATGTATAGAAAATTGCTAAATTCATGAATTTGAAATCTCTGGTTTTTCTTTAATTAACAGTAATCTTTTGATTTTCCAATGGCCTGATTTTTTTTTGCAAAAACTGCTATATATCCTGGCTTTTCTCCTACTTCTTTGGGAAAGTCCCTCAGAGTTATCTGAGAGGCTGTCTTCTGGGTTTAAGTTAACAGTATGTCTACTGAATAAAACATAATTCTCAAGGTTGTGATTTTTTTTTTCTTTTTCAGTCAACATTTTCCTACCAAACCCTAGAAGACTGAATAATTTAAAGAACTAAGTAAGACAAGGACTTAGCCTGCCTTCTTCTTCTTCAGAAGTTTTACATTACCTATTTAAAAAGATATAGTTTTACTTATAGAAAATATTAATGTAACAATACTGATGATTTTAAAACAAGTAAAAAATGCCACTGCACACTGTCAAATGTTGTTTCTATGACAAGGGCAACAAGGAAAATTAGGCTGTATTTATGTAAATATATAGAGAATAGAAGGAGCTGACTAGATTGTCATGATTGTCATGAGAGTCAGAACTGACTTCACAATCACTCCACTTACATTTCCATTTCGGTTATGTGTTTACATAGTTAGGAAAAGGTTGCTTTTGATAAATATTACACTCTAACATATTGATAAAGTATCAAAAGTGTTAGCAAGCCATTTGTATTCCAATACCATGAAAATATATTTTGTCAATTAAAAAAAAATGTTCTGCATGGTATTAAAGAATAGTTTTGGGAATTCTGCTGAAGTTCATAAGCAGAATCTTTGCATACATAAATTTGATTCAGGGAGAGGAAAGAGGAGAATGGGTGAAAGAGAAAGAGAGAGAGAGAGAGAGACCTGGTTTCCTTAAAAAAAAAAAGAAATTTCTTATCAAAAGATAGGTGTAACATATGTGAAATTAAATTGCAAATTTCAAAGAAAATGAAATGTGATTTACTACTATACTTTGTTAATGAGGACTTCATACTTATTCCTTTGAATGCTGTAAGGGTATTTATATCCCAAGAAACTGATTATATTGAATAGAATGAATGACAACTTGCAGCAGTAAAATGTATTGGAAGTTTTTTGTACTTAGGGGAATCTGGATGATCTTTTCTAAATGATCTTGTGCATAAGGCTTTTCTGAAAATTTTAAATAAAATTAGCAAAATAAAAGTCATGTTTTTTCTGTACCCACATTTTTTTCTAAAACCAAAATACATTAGAAATCCTCTGTTAGCAGCAGAGACATTATCTACCTCTAAACAAAAGTTGAAGAATACATACTCCTCAGAAGTAGCGACTGTTGAAATAAAACTATTATGATGAGTACTTGTTTATTCTTTGTACACCAGTCTTAAGAAGATTAAGTTTAAAAGTATAGAACAATATTAATACAGGAGACAAAATGGCAGAATAGAAGGACTTGAGCTCACCTCCTCTCATAAAAACACCCAAATCATAACTAACTGCTGAACAACCGTCAACAAAAAAGACAGGAACATATCAAAAAATATATTTTACATCCAAAGACAAAAAAGAAGCCACAGTAAGATGGTAGGAGAGGCACGTTTGAGATGCAATCAAATCTCATTCCCACCAGGTAGATGACACACTGGGAAATAATGATATTGCATAGGTTCTCCCACAGGAGTGAGAGTTCTAAGCCCCACATCTAGCTTCCCAATATTGGGGTCTGATTGGGGGGAGGAGCCCTGAGAACATTTGGCTTTGGAGGTCAGTGGGATTTCATCACAAGAACTCCACAGGACTGGAGGAAAGAGAAACTCCACTCTTGGAGGGTGAACACAAGATTTCGTGTGCACCAGGACACAGGGAAAAAAAACAGTGACTTCACAGGAGCCTGGGGAAGACGTACCTTTTGGTCTTAGAGAGTCTCCTGGGGAGGTAAGGGGGGTAGCTGTGACTCACTGTGGGAACAAGGACACTGGAGACAGAGACACCAGGGAGTACTCATTGACATGAACTCTCCTGGAAGCTACAATTTCGAAACCAAACATGGCCCCACCCAACAAGCTGCAGGTTCCAGTGCTGGGACGCCTGAGGCCAAACAACCAACAAGGTGGGAAAACAGCTTCACCATTAGCATACAGACTGCCTAAAGTCTGACTGAGCCCTCAGCTGCCTTGAAACACAACCCCTGATACAGCACTGCCCACCAGAGAGACAAGACCCAACTCCACCCACCAGTGGACGGGCATCAGTTCCTCCCACCAAGAAGTCAACACAAGTCTCTTAAACCACCCTCACCCACCAGGGGGCAGACACCAGAAGCAAGAGGAGCTACAATCCTGCAGCGTGAGCAAAGGAGCCACAAACAAAGAAAGTTAGACAAAATGAGATGGCAGAGGAATATGTTCCAGACAAAGGAATAAGGTAAAACCCCAGAAGAACAACTAAGTGAAGTGGAGATAGGCAATCTACCAGAGAAATAATTCAGAGTAATGAGAGTAAAGATGTTGCAAAACCTTGGAAAAAGAATTGAAGCACAGACTGAGAAGATACAAGAAATGTTTAACAAAGAGATAGAAGATATAAAGAACAAACAGACAGAGTTGAACAATACAAAAACTGAAATGAAAAATACACTTTCTCAGAAAAATAAATTAAGGAAACAATCCCATTTACCATTGCATCAGAAGGAATAAAATACCTAGTAATAAATCTATATGAGGAGGTAAAAAACCTGTACTCCAAAAATTGTAAGATGCTGATGAAAGAAATCAGGGATAACACAAACAGATAGAAAGATATGTCATGTTCTTGGATTGGAAGACTCAAAATTGTCATAATGAATGTACTACCCAAGGCAATCTACAGTCAATGCAATCCCTATCAAATTACCAATGGCATTTTTTTCAGATCTAGAACAAAAAAATCTTAAAATTTGTATGGAAACACACAAGACCCTGAATAGTCAAAGCAATATTGAGAAAGAAAAATGGAGCTAGAGGAATCAGGCTCCCTGACTTCAGACTGTACTATAAAGCAACAGTAATCAAAACAGTATGGTACTGGCACAAAAGCAGATATATAGATCAGTGGCACAGAATGGAAAGCCCAGAAATAAACCCACACACTTATGGTTAGTAAATCTAGAACAAAGGAGGCAAGAATATACAAGAGAGAAAGTGGTGCTGGGAAAACTGGACAGCCACATGTAAAGGAATTAAATTAGAACACTTTCTAACACAATACACAAAAATAAACTCAAAATGGATTAGATACCTAAACTTAAGACTGGACAATATAAAACTCTTAGAGGAAATCATAGGCAGAACACTCTTTGACAGAAATGGCTGCAATATTTTTTTGGATACTCCTCCTAGAGTAATAAAAATAAAAATAAATAAACAGGACCTAATTAAACTTAAAAGCTTGTGCACAGCAAAGGAAACCATAAACAAAACAAAAAGACAACCCAGAGAATAGGAGAAGATATTTGCAAATGATGTGACCAATGAGGGATTAATCTCCAAAATATACAGACAGCTCATGAAGCTCAGTATCAAATAAAACAAACAACCTAATCAAAAAATGTGCAGATGATCTAAATAGACATTATTCCAAAGAAGATATACAGATGACCAAAAAGCACATGAAAAGATGCTTAACATCTCTAATTATTAGAGAAATGCAAATCAAAACTACAATGAGGTATCACGTCACACCAGTAAGAATGGGCATCAAAAGGTCTACAAAAAAGAAATGATAGAGAGGACAAAAGGAGACCCTCCTATACTGTTGGTGGGAATGTAAATTGGTACAGCCACTATGGAAAACAGTATGGAGGTTCCTTAAAAAACTAAAAATAGAGTTACAGTATGATCCAGCAATCCCATTCTTGGGTGTATATCCTGAGAAAACCATTATTGGAAAAGATACATACACCCCAATGTTCACTGCAGCACTATTTACAATAGCCAAGACACAGAAGCAATCTAAATATTCATTGATAGATGAATGGATAAAGAGTATGTGGTACATATATAAAATGGAATATTAGCCATAAAAAGGAATGAAATAATGCTCTTTGCAGCAACATGGATGGGCCTAGAGATTATCATGCTAAGTAAGGTAAGTCAAACAGAGAAAGACAAATATCATATGATATCACTTATGTGTTGGATCTTTAAAAATGAAACAAATGAACTTATTTACAAAACAGAAACAGACTCACAGACTTAGAAAACAAACTTATGGTTACCAAAGGGGAAAGGTGGGGGAAGGGATAAATTAAGAGGTTGGGATTAACATATACACACACTGTATACAAAATAAATAATCAACAAGACCTTCTGTGTAACACAGGGAACTCTACTTAGTACTCTGTAATAACCTATATGGGAAAATAATCTGAAAGAAATAGATTATGTATATGTATAACTGAATCACTGTGTTGTGCACCTGACACTAACACAATATTGTAAATCAACTATAATATAAAATAAAAATTCAAAAAATGTATAGCATCGTATTAAAACATGTTCCTTCTTTTTATTCCATATTTGAAGACATTACTAATCTTTGTGATAAATTTATAGTTTCCTAATCTTAATATATAATTCCTTGGCACAAAATCATGTTCTTTAATTTAAAAAAAGGTGTATGTGTTTACATTCAGGAACTAAAATCACAATAGAAACGTGGACCCATGCTTGTATATCAATAATATCTATCAGCAAAACTACATGAAGTGTGATAATGAGCTTTAAAGAAAAATATTTTTTAAAAAGACTCCTTAGGACTAGTGATAATAAAATAATTAAATAAAATTGAGGAGATTTAGGGCAATTGAATTGTTTAAAAGTATTATATTTTCATCATTAACATCACAACTGCTAGAATAAGCCCTCAGTGTTCCATGCTTTGTTTTACGATAGATTATTTCCCTACAGTGTACGAAGTAGATTAGCGTTGTGTCTTAATTTAACATTTTAATTACTAAAATGTTACATTCTGAGCATAAATGTAAGGGAGTTATTCAAGCAGTATATGCAGTGCAGTTCAGATTTTTGCAAATATTAGGTAAAATATCACCTAAATTTATTTTTTGCCTACATGATGATAATATAGCTGTAATTAATAAATATAATCACAAGTAATCAAAATTTGAGCAACAAAAATAATTTAAGAAAGCAATAATTCTAATATTTTATTTGCAGACTACTTTTCTAAGCATTATCAGTGACATATAACACATTTCATAAGGTTTAAAATAGATCTAAATATATTTGCCTTTATCATAACAATTCACTTTTCAACAAATGAGATGGACTATATAAAGAATTTTAACGTACATCATCTTTTACATGTTTCTTTAACATAGTTGCCAGAAAGGCAGCTATTTAAAAAAAATGAATTCAGTCAGTGTTGTTGCTTTTTCTTGTCTTAACAATATGTGAAAATAAGGGGCTACACCCACACATCCACACATTGTACTATTTACTATATATTTATTATATATATTTATCTTTTTTTTTTTACCAAAAGCAGCTATAATGTTGATAAATGTCTCTTCCAGGCTTCCCTAGAAGCAGGGTCTTGGAGGGAATTTATGGGCTAACAAATTAGGTGGTAGATGTAGGAAGTCACAGGAAGCACACATGAAGAAAGAGGTAAGTGATGCAAAGGAAAGAGGAAGAGCAAATATAGAGTTTATTACTGAGCTGGCCTCTGTTTCATAAGCACATATGATTTTTCAGTCTGTCTTAACATCTTCCAAGGGGGTTTGTGACACCTATGCATCTGCAAACAGTTCATCTAAGGGGGTATCTGAGAAAGAATTCATTTGCAGATCCTTCCCATCTCCTGTCTCCATTTGGTCAAAGTTTCCTTCAAAGGGAGTTAATATTCCTGTACTTTTAGACTCCCTCACCTAAATTCTTCAAGTGCTCTGGGGAACTGGGTGCTCCCCTCTATGAGTTTGTGCTTCACCTTAGTGTGTACATTGTGAAAGTGGTCAGGGATTTCTTCTCGAGAGCTCAGCCCTTTTCTGTCTGGATATTCATGGAATTTTTATGTCTTGAAATTCATATTCCATACTGATATCAAAATGTATTACAAGTCTCCCAGGTAATATGAAGACAGATATGTCCGCTTTTCCAAGAATTTGGCTTACATAAATATTCAGGTACAAAGCTGAGAAGCAATTCTCCAGAAATTTGGTTGTATCATTCCTATTAAAACAAAAATCTGATAAGTGCAGCAATGAAAAATTGATGTGTGTAAAAATAAAATCACATTTATTTATTTAAATCAATTTTAATTTGTTTCTGACTCCCAACCAAACTGTGGGCAATTGCATTTCTGTCATAATTAGCATTTGTTTTCTACCAATCCTATAGAGCATCAGAACTTTTTTACTTCAGGGAATCCCCCTAATCCTGAGTCATGGTTACACACTGGTTACTACTGGAATACATAAGGGGTCAGACAGCATGATCATTTCAGGCCCTATGGGTTGTCTTTCTTGTTCTTTGCTTAGGGAATGGGAATCTTTCACAAGGCTTTGTGCTGAATTGTTAGATCCCACAGATGTCAGCTATTTTGTGTAAGGTCATGAGCTTTCCTGAGGTGAGGTCATAGAACAAGAGGCATATCACTCCATCTCTCTGTGCTTCCCAAGGAACATTGCTATTTCTCAGCATACAGGAATTCTCTATTCTTTTTAACCCTAGTCTCAAATCACTTCTCTATTTCTCTTCTCTATGTGGGATACTTGCATTTTATCTTCAGAGAATTTATGAAAGGTAGAAAGAGACTTCAACACACACATTTGTTAAATTTTTTCTACAAATTAAAAAAAAATCAACTTCATGTATGAATTCTAGGAAACTTAAAATTTCATTCCAATCTCAAAAAATTCATCCAGAGATTTGGAGAAAAAAAAAGGAATATTATTTGCTGACATCAGTATAAGCTTGTCTGAAACTAGACAAGGACAGTTTGAGAAATGAAAATTATTGATGAGTTTTATTTATGAATATTGATAAGTGCTGACACATTGTATCCTTCAGGATAGGCCAGGTAATGTTGTGGTACAAGAAGCTCTTAAATCTCAAATGTTTAAAAGAAAATAAAGTTTATTTCCTTTATATCCATTGTTTGCTGTCAAAAGAAATCTGCTTAAGGAATCACTAAGTGAACCAGGAGCTCACAAGCTCCATGCCAACATGAACTTAGAAGGAGGAAAATAATTCTGAACAATCCAAACTTTTAATTATATATTGTAGCCCAGAAGTAGCATATATGTCTTTCATTCATAATGCACTGGGCAAATCTAGAGCTGGGCAAAAAGGAGAGAAAAAATAACTATCAATAATTAGCACTAATGACTAGACAGCTAGCTAGAAATGTCTACAAAGATAATGACCAAGCTGAATTTATTTCAGGAACAAAGATAGTTAAAAATTAAAAAAAAAAATCTATAAAAGAGACTAATAATATTAAAATATAAATAAGACATTAAAAGATAAATGGAATAAAAGATTATCCCAATAGATGAAAATAAGAAGTAGGTAAAATTCAACATCCATTCATAATTTTTAAATATGGAAACAAATAAAAAAACAAAAGGAAACAAAATAAAAATTAAAGAAAATCACAATAAATTAAAAGTTATCTAAAAATATATACATCAATTATAATATCACCAAAAACTATAGAGCATATGATATTAAATTATAAAAAAATACATTAATAATTATTAAAAGCTATCTAGAGGATCAAAATAAATGAAGAAAGATACCATAGTCTTACATTGAAACTATCAGTAAGTCAAAGTTCTTGATTATTCTAATGTAGTTATGTAGTTTAAATGCAATTCCAATCAAAATCACATTTTAAAAAATAAAAATATGAATTTAACATTAATATGAAAATGTAAAGTTCAGTGGAATGGAGGAAGGAAACTTTCCTTAACAGTCATCAAAAGTTACTACATAGCTAAGTGAATAAGATAGTAGGTATTGGTATAGTGACAGAAAAATTGGCACATTGATCAGATTTCACAATACAAAACCAGACATACCTGTGTATGAGCACTTGGTAGATGATGGAAGTGGTATTGCAGATCAATTGGGATCAAATGATGAAGCATTGCAGATCAAATGATGAGGTTTTCAGTGCATTGACAATTGTCTATCCATAGGGGGAAAATGAATAAGTATCCACATAATTAAAAAATTAACCCTTGATAGATAAGACAGCCAAATTCTATAAGCAAAATTAAACTGTAGAGGACAGTGTAGAAGAATATATTAAGACCATAGAGGCTTCCCTAGTGGCGCAGTGGTTGAGAGTCTGCCTGCCGATGCAGGGGATGTGGGATCATGCCCCGGTCCAGGAGGATCCCACGTGCCGCGGAGAGGCTGGGCCCGTGAGCCATGGCCGCTGAGCCTGTGCTCCACGATGGGAGAGGCCCACGTACTGCAGCAAAAGAAAAAAAAAAAAAAGACCATAATGTAGGAAGAGATTTTTTTAAAAATAAGCATAGAGTGCTAACTTAGAAGATTGATCAATTTGGCTACATTAAAATTTAAAAGTTCTGCTCATCCAAAAAATAACAAGAGAAAAGTCAAACCACAAACTGGGAGTCAATATTTAAAACACACATAACCAAAAAATAAAGCACTTCTATAAATTAATGTAAAAAGATAAATAACAATCCAATTGAAAAACAGCCATTACTCAAAAGAAAAAGCACATTTGAGGAATATGTATCTTAAAAGATGCTCAAAATTGTTATTCATTAAGAAAAAGCAATACAATTATGTTACATTCACTATAGACTGTCAAAAATTAAAATGCTGGAGAATACCAAGTGTTAGAGAAGATGTGTATCTAGTGGATGCTTATACATTGCTGTTTGAAATGTAAATTGGTATAATCACTTTAGAAAACAAGTCAGTGTTATTATGTAAAGTTGACTTATCACATATAGTACATTCCAGAAATTTCACTCCAACATATTTACCTGAGAGAAAATCTTGCTCATGTGCCACAGAGCAGATACACAAGAATATCTATACCATCATGGTTTGTAATAGCAAAAATGTTTTTTTTTAAAAAAGGAAATAACCAAATTTAAAAAGTATGGGTAAGTGAACAAATTGTACTATAGTCAATTTTACAAGACTGCATTAGGAGAGTGACATCATCAATATGGTGACATAGATCACTCCTGACTTCAGTCCTTCTCACAAAAGACAATCTAGCAACTACCCATAAACTAGTCATTGCTGAGAAAATCCCGGAACCTGAAAGTGAGGCTGAATCATCTCTCTGGACAAGAAATATCAAGAAGGATGCATTACGAAGATAAGAGGACCAGCTACACTTTGACTGTATTGTCCCTCCTCCCAGGCCAGCACAGTGCCCCAACGGGAAAGCTCCCTAAGCCCACAATTTCTCCAATGGGAAACAGAGAACCCAAGATGGTTATGCAGCTTCCCCAGCATTGGAGGACCCTTCAGAGGCCACTTGGGTCTTATCTTATGAAGATCACTGGGAAATCTGCAGAGCTTAAGTGCTGGGGATCATATAGAAACAATAAGCTGGCATGACTTACAGCAACTGTTACACAGATCTTGGCAGACCATATTCCTGCTTGCAGTGAGGACTGAGCAGAGATCTTGGACAGTGGCTTTGCGTATCTGCAGAGCCCAGCCAGTGGCCCTGCCTGGTCAGGGAGCTTAGTTGGCAGCTCTGCCTGGTTTGGAACTTTAGCCAATGTGTTGTACCATCCATGGAACCCTTTCTTCAGTTCATCCTGACTGCTGAGCCAATCTCATCATCATAGGATGTATGGCCACAGATGCCCTGTGCTATGGCACATGTGGAAATTTTTCTAAGATAGATCTTATGACAGACCACAAAACAAATCTCAACAAATTTAAAAAGAGAGAAATTATGCCAAGTATCTTTTCTGAACACAATGGTAAGAAACTAGAAATCAATAACAGGATGAAAGCTGCAAAATTCATAAATATATAGAAATTAAAAATTAAAAAAATCCTGAATATGTTAAAGAAGAAAACCAAAAGAAAGTAATAAAATGCCTTGAGACAAATAAAAGTAACATACCAAATCTTCTGAGAAGCAGCAAAAACTTTCCTAAGAGGGATGTTTATAATGATAAATGCCTACATTAACAAGGAAGAAAGATCACAAATAAACAATAACTTTACATCTCAGGAACTAGAAAAGAAGAACATATTAAGCTCAAAGTTATCAGAGGGAAGAAGATAATAAAGATCAAAGCAGAAATACATGAAATAGAGAAGAGAAAAAGCAATAAAGAAATCAACAAAACAAAACTGTTTTTGGAAAATATACACACAATTGACAAACCCTTAGCTAGACTAGCTAGGAAACAAAAAGAAGCCTCAAATAAATAAAATCAGAAATGAAAGAGGAGCCATTAAAAACACTACAGAAATAAAAATGATCATAAGAGATTACCAGAAACAACTGTAGACCAACAAATTGGATAAACTTATAGAAATGGATAAATTTCTAGAAATATACAACCTACCAAGACTGAATCAGGAAGAATTAGAAAATTTGAACATATTAATAAATGAATAGGTTGTATCCATAACTGAAAATCTGCCAACAAAGCAAAGCCCAGGAACAGATGGTTTCACTGGTCAATTCTACCAAACACTTAAAGATGAATTAACATCAATCCTTCTAAAACTACCCTAAAATATGCAAGAGCACAGAACACTCTCAAACTCATTTTATGAAACCAGCATTACCCCAATACTAAAGCCAGGAAAATATACTATGAGAAGAGAAAACTGTAGACCAGTATAACTTATGAATAAATATATGCAAAATTCTCAATAAAATATTAGGAAACTGAGTTCAGTAGCACAGTTAAACTATCCCACCATGATCAAGTGGGATTTACCTCTGGGATGCAAAAATGGTTTAACATAGGCAAATCAGTAATTGTGATACACCACATTAACAAAATGAAAGATAAGAATTGTATGATCATCTCAGGAGACACAGAGAATGCACTTGATGAAATACAATATCCTTTTATGATAAAACTGTACAATAAATTGGGGATAGAAGGAACATACCTCAACAGAACCAAGGCCACATATGACAAACCCACAGCTAACATCATAATCTGTGATGAAAGGTTGAAAACTTTTCCTCTAAGGTCAGGAAGGAGACAAAGGTGCCCAGTCTTATCACTCCTTTTTAAGATAGTATTGGAAGTCTTAGCCAGAGCAATCAGGCAAGAAAAAGAAATAAAAAGCATCAAAGTCATAAAGGAAAACTAGATGTTCTGTTTGCAGATGACATGATTTTATATATTAAGAAATCCTAAAGGTACCACCAAAGAGGAGTTAGAACTAATAAATTCAGTAAAGTTCCAGGATATCAAATCAACATACAAAACTCAGTTACATTTCTATACACTAATAATAGAAAATCTGAAAAAAATAAGAAAACAATCCCATTCATGATAGTATCAGAAATAATAAAATACTTCATAATAAATTTAAGCAGGGCTGCAATAAACCATACATTGAAAACTATAAGATATTTATGGAATAAACTGAAGAGAAAAGAAATAAATAAAAAGATTTCTTTTGTTCACGGACTGGAAAAAATATTGTTGAGGTGTCCATACTACTCAAAGCCATCCATATATTCAATACAATCCCTATCAAAATTCCAATTTATTTACAGAAATAGAAAAAGCAATTTTAAAATTTATATGGAGTCACTAAAGTTCCCAAATATCCAAAGCAATCATGAGAAAGAAGAAGAAAGCTGGAGACATCACCCTTCCTGATTTTAAACTATATTACAAAGTTACAGTAATAAACAAAAGTGTGACACTGGCATAAAAACAGATTCATATACCAATGGAACAGAATCAAAAGCCCAGAAATAAACTTAAGCATATATGGTCAAATAACATTTGATAAGGGAGCCAAAATATTCAACCAGAAAAATAAAGTCTCTTCAATAAATGGGGTTGGGAAAACTGAATATTTATATGCAAGAAATTAAAACTCTATATCACACTGATCACAAAAATAAAATTTAAATAGATTAAATATCTAAATGTATTACCTGAAACTGTAAAAATTCTACAGGAAAAACAGGGAAAAATCTTCTTAATTGATCTTGACAATGACTTTTAGAAATGACACCAAAAACCCAAGCAAAAGCAAAAAAAAGAAGGGGGGGGGTTACTACATACTTGGTTAAAACTAAATGTTACTCCATAGCAAAAGAAACCATTAACAAAATGAAAACTATGGAATGGAAGAAAATATTTGTTAATCATATATTTCTTAAAGGGTTAATATCTCAAGTATTATGATTTGTGATTTATATTTATGATTCTCATAAATCTCAATAGTAAAAAAAAGTCTGGTTAGAAAATGGGCAAATATCTGAATAGACATTTTGCTAAAGGTGATATGCAAACTGCCAATAGGTACATGAAAAGATATTCAGCATCATTTATCATCAGGAAATTGCAAATCAAAACCACAATGAGTTATTACCTCACACTTGTTAGAATGGACTCCTGTTATTACTTTGGGGCCACACAGATAATCCAGGCTATCTCCAGATTTTAATACCAGTTATTTAACAGCCTAATTCCATCTGCTACCATCATTCCACTTTACCATGTAACATAATATTCATAGACTTCAGGGGTTAGTAAATGACATCTTTGGAGGGGCATTATTTTGCTTACCATAATATCATTTTTATAAAACTCCAAATCAGATTGAGCTATGATGTATAGTTCAGGCATAAATAGTCAGATGATACAACTACAGCACAAGAAGGAAAGGATGTTAGACACAAAGTTTAAAATGAGGGTTGGGCTTCCCTGGTGGCACAGTGGTTGAGAGTCTGCCTGCCGATGCAGAGAACATGGGTTTGCGCCCTGGTCCAGGAGGATCCCACATGCTGCGGAGTGGCTGGGCCCGTGAGCCATGGCCACTGGGCCTGCGCGTCCAGAACCTGTGCTCCGCAGCAAGAGGGGCCACAACAGTGAGAGGCCTGTGTACCGGAAAAAAAAAAACAAAAAAAACAAAACAAAAAAAAAACCAGGAACTGCCTTTTGGTAAGACAGGTGATGAGCTATGGAAGAAATTCCTAAGTAGATGAAAATTATTGTCCATATTTTGGGGTTGGATGGTTGCTTAAGAATGTTTATTAGTGATGCATGAACAATAATCTCTATAAGTATTACTTATATTTTAGAATGTGACAAATATTTTAAAAACACAAAATGGAAAAAAGTAACCAAAATTTTAGAGCAAATCACATGAATATCTGAGTAAGAAATGAGTGATCCATGATAAGGGAACAATAAGTGCAAACGTCCTAAGAGGGAATTGGAATGTTCAAGAAACTCACTTAATACAGCATAAATTATTCAGTCTTATATAGTTATATTCATATATTACATACAATATATGCAGTATTAATAAAGAATATATGTAAAATATGCATACATTAAAAGAATTTTAAAATAACTCAACAGTACTATGTTTTCATCCTTGTTTTGCCTCCAACATAAGTTATGGATAATAATTTTGTGTTCCATTGGTCTAACTTCCCACCTCAATAGTATGAGGTAATAGTGTAGAATAGTATCTAAGCTTTGTCTCATATAATTTTTTACTCAGCTATAAAAAGGAATAAAATTGGGTCATTTGTAGAGACGTGGATGGACTTAGAGTCCGTCATACAGAGTGAAGTAAGTCAAAAAGAGAAAAACAAATATTGTATATTAATACATATATGTGGAATCTAGAAAAATGGTACAGATGAACCTATTTACATGACAGGAGTAGAAACTCAGATGTAAAGAATGGACTCGTGGACATGGGATGGGGTGAGAAATTGGGAGATTGGGATTGACATATATACACTACTATGTGTAAAACAGATAGTTAGTGAGCACCCTCTGTATAGCAGGGAGTTCAGCTCAGTGCTCTGTGGTGACCTAGATGGGTGAGATGAGGGGGTGGGTGGGATGGGGGGTTGAGTGGGAATGAGGTCCAAGAGGGAGGGGATATGTGTATACATATAGCTGATTCACCTTGTTGTGCAACAGAAACTAACACAACATTGTAAAGCAACTATACCCCAATTAAACACATTTTTTTTCTTTAAATTTAATACTAATATCTAGTTAGACCCATGATAGGCACTATCAAGAATCCAACAGATATCCTTTTTTTTTTTTTTTTTTTTTTTTTTGTCGTATGCGGGCTTCTCACTGTTGTGGCCTCTCCCGTTGCGGAGCACAGGCTCTGGACACACAGGCTCAGCGGCCATGGCTCACGGGCCCAGCTGCTCCGTGGCATGTGGGATCTTCCCGGTCCGGGGCACGAACCCGTGTCCCCTGCATCAGCAGGTGGACACTCAACCACTTCACCACCAGGGAAGCCCTTTCTTTTTTTATAGAAAAAAATTTCTTCACATTAAATTACTTTTTGGTATGGAGTGGGTAAAAATCAATATAGGCTGATTTATTATTTAATATATTAACTGCTATATGGTAGATAAGAATCTATAATCTAGTTTCACATAATTCACTCTCCAACAGACAAAATAACTGATATTTAACTTTCATAAAATAGTCAATCTATTCATTTTCTACTGTTTTATCCCCCCAGATATTATGATCATTTTATTATTTATTTCAGGCTGTTCTACTCCAAAGACTTTGCCATGGTTTTGCTAATGCAAATATTACAAGTTTGTTAGGGTTCTTGTTGCAATAATGGAATCTGCAGGTCTTTTATTGAAATAACTAATTGTAATATTTAATTGGGTCCTACAGTGATTTCTTACCTGTATATACACTTGAGAAAAAGTGTTTCCAAGTCAGGATTTAATTTTCTTTTGACTGTATTATGTTTATATTTCTTTTGACTGTAATATGTTATATTTAAAAACAAGTACAAACATGATTAAAATCATAAAATTATTTATGTAATTCAAAATTTGTTGCAATAGCTTAATATACTTGTTAACAAGTTAGCAAGATTTCTAGTAGTGAGAACAAAAGTAAATACTTTTGTCATATTGTAGAATCTAAAATAAGAAAAAGGAGAAGAGGAGAAAAGGAACTAGCAGAAGAATAAGGAAAAAGAGTAGAGGAAAGAAAGATTAAAAATAACAAGTTATATGAGCAGGAATGTGAAGTAATCCACAACATATTTCTGTAGTAGCAAATTATTAATGGATTCACACCACAAATTTTCTTCTACCCTCATATCTCAATTCAAACCACTTTGTTAAGGAATTTTTAGAATGGGAAATAAGAATATTTACTTCTCTGGATTTTTCAAAAAGTGCCTAGAAAATTCCATGTGAAGAATTTTTCTTGATGTAATTAATTCATAACTCAATTTTAGCATATAAAATTACATTTAAATTGTCTACTTACTTATTGGTTGCTTCTTCTAATTTGTGAACTTTTTAGGAAGAAGAAATATATTTTAATTTTTCTGCCTAGTTCGTTGCAGTACATAGTAGGTGTTAATAAATGATAATTTACTGAATGCTTTACATTGCCAACTGCAACATATAACACAAGTAAAATGATTAAAATGCAGTCAGGTTTTTTTTTTTTTTAATTTTGGACATGGATCATTACTTAAGAGTTCATATCATCCAATAACCTCAATTTTAGCAGCAAGTAAACAGTTACAGAGGGAAAAAAATATCATGTCCATATTTGTACAACCAGGTGAAATACAAAGCAAGAAATACCATGATCCCTTTAATGAAAATTTGAGGAATTGAAAGCATTTTAATAGAAATCTTTTGCCATAATATTATCAATTAATTAGATAAACATAACACTTAAGGAAATTATATATTATTGGAGAGATAATAATAATTTCATTGTAATTATTGTTAACCTGTGCATGAATCACGGTTAGAGTTCTATAGTGAAAACACAAAATAGATGTAAAATTTGAGAACTACTAATTTATATAACATGATGTATTATCTAAAATATTTATGCTACATGGTAGGTGATTCCCTATATTCTAGGTCTGCATAGAAAGTAGTGGTATTATCTAGTGAGTAGTAGTTTGAAGTTCCATTTTGCAAAAGGGATGACAGCTTCATCCTATGTGGCAATATCATATCATTAGTTTTCCTATTTCTGTATTTACCTTAAATAATCACATCTATTTCACACACTCAGAATTTATTTTTGTTGTTGTTGTTGTCTTTTTAAGACTTCCATTGGTGAACACCTAAGGCATTTGGTTGAAATCCTAGAAAGTTCTTTTATACCCTAGGACTAAGTACAAAACCAAAATAATTCCCCTTTGCTCAAGCGTCAATATTATAAAAGTAACTCGCAATACATAACTACCTACCAAAATAAAGCAATATACTCTATAAAGATATATAACACAAACTAAACTCTCTAAAGTATACTTTATTAAAAATGTCCAGAAAATTTAGAAAACAAAACTAAATATAAAAAGAAGCAAGAAGAAAAAATGTCTTGTAATCAAGGGAAAGGATAGTCAATGTAAGGAGATCCCATAGATCATCTATACAGTGATATTAGTAGACAAGAACATTAAAATATCTATTAAAATATATTCAAAATTTTTCAGAAAAAGTGATTGAAGATGAATTGTTTTGGTAAGAAACATTGAAAAATTGAAGTAGAGCCAACTTTTATATGAATGAAGAAGAACCAAAATTTTACAGCTGAAAAATGAGATATCTTATTTAAAAATTACCGAAATTTAAAACAAAGGCATAGAGGAAAAAAAAAAAAGAAAACTAACAGAGTCTAAGGCCAGTGGGATGATATCAGACAGTTTACCATATATACCAGTAGAATTCTAGAAGGAAATGGGAGAGAGAAAGATACAGAAATTAACTGTAGAGATCATAGTTAATTTTTCTCATGACTTTTGAAAGACCAATCTTTATGTTCGAGAGACTCAGCAAACCCTAGAAACTCACACATAGGCACATCATAGTCAAACTGATGAAACTAAAGATAAGGAAAACAATCATAAAAAACATGAGTATAATATAAATAAATAATAGATATAGTATAATAAAAAAAATAAAGATGATGCCTCTAGTCAGAACAATATAATACAGAGCAAAATGGGATTACATTTTTTAAACATTTTTTAAAGGAATAAAAAGACCTGTCAATCTATAATTCTATACCCAGTGAAAATATACTCTTAAAAATAAAGGCAAATTAATACATTTTCAACAACAACAAAAAGCTGAGATGTGTGCCACCAGTAGATATTCACAACAAGAAATACTAAAGAGAATTTCTTCTGGCTAAAGATAAATAGTCTCAGATAAAAGCTAACATCTGACTAAAGAAAAGAACGTCACTCAAAATGGTAAATATGTGAGTAAATATAAAAGGAACATGTCAAGAATTATTAGAAGGCTATAGATTATTTAAATAAAATATAATATGTATGTGGGTTTTATAACATATGCAGTAATAAAATATATACAACAGTAGTATAAAGTATGGGATAATTTGAACTATACTGTTAACAATTTATTTTATTGTACATAAAATAGTATATAAATTTGAGGTAGATTGTGATAAGTTAAGGGTTTATATTTTAATCTTTAGAGAATCCAGTAAAAATAATAATCATACAAAGAGGTGGAGCTAAACCCAATAGTGGAGAAAACATATTTTTCAATCTAAAAATATAGTGAATTAACAACAAAGTAAATGGAAAAAAAAATACTAAAACAGTATACTCATACACAACTATATCACAAATTACATTAAGTAAATGGATCTAACAATTTACTTAAAAGACAGGGATTGTCTGAATGAATAAAAACAAACAGAAAAGCTGTTTGATAAGAGACTGAATTTAAAAATAAGGACACAGACAGGCTAGAAATAAAATGTTGGAAAAAATATGCTAGGCAAATACTAGTCATAAGTGTGTTTATATTAATATCATAAAAAATAGAATTTAAAGCAAAATGGATTGCTAGAGACAAAGAGGGAGATCATAATTACAAAATTATTAATCCCTCAAAATGACATAACAAAAATAAATTAAAAGGTGAATAAATTAAAAGATGAATTTATCAAATAACATTACTTCAAAATATATGTAGCAAATATTAACAAAACTGAAAAAGAATAGTTGTCACATTAACTTCCTTCAATCTCTTCTCACAGGGTATAAATGCCTACATATTTCATTTTGATAAAATATTGAGTCTTTGGGGAAAATTTTTAACATTTTTACTGTCAATTTCCAGCAATATTTCAATGGTAAGTAATGATTTTAGCTGCTTGGTGTCTACTATAGAAGCATAGGTATTCTTTGAACTAATCAATATTAATAAGTCTATAAAACCAAGCTCAAATTTGCAAAACTTAGAAATTTATTTTGTGAAGAAAAAGATAAAAATTAAGATGTTCTGTATTATTTATGTGCCTTTGATGGAACAGGGAAATGACCATAAGCTGCATGAGGGTAAGGGACATTTTCTATTAATTTCTTAGTATATTCCCAGTGCTGGTGGAGTACTTAGCACATAGTAGAAAAATCAATAAATAATTCTTGAATAAATGAATAGACCTTTTAATCAATGCGCTAGTTTCACAAGCTTCTTAAGTTCTTCAACAATCTGATTTTTGTAGTGTGTATGTGTGGCTATAAATACATAATATGCAGATATACTAAATCACAAGAATATAAATTATCTCCTAAAGGCAAGACACAAATGTATACTTCTAGCCTGAAGTTATGCTGAAAGAGAAGCTTAAATGACCAGAAACAAGAAAAACAGAAGAGTTAATGGGAATACATGTAAAACTGATGCATAATTAAGTTGTATTCCATAGAGAGTTATACAATTCAAACTTCACTCTTGAAAAGATGAAGTACTTACTATGTAATTATTATGCTGTTATTTACACCATGATTATTTTATCATATTACACCATGATTATTTGTGGCAGCACTAACATATAGAATGTATGCATATATATATATATATATATGTGTGTGTGTGTGTGTGTTTATATATATATATATATACACATATATATATATATAACATATATGATAGTCAATCTCATGTGACCTTAGATGAGATTGAACCGTTGAATCATTTCAAACTTCACAAGGTTATTTGTGTCAAGAATCTGCTTCAAGGAGGAGAATTGGATCATTTCAAAATTTGGACTAAAATGTGACTCAAAAAAAAAAAAAAAGAAAAGCCAAAAATTATGACAAATATGTGATATTTTTTTACTCTATTGGGTTAAGAGGGAAAGATTTTCCCATATCCTATTCTTACTTATTTTTTCCCCATAGTTGATTAAGGTGTTTTGGAAAAAAATAAACAAAATAAACTAACCAATAATATCTTGCCCTTCTTTGTCTTACATACTTACTGTTCTCAGAATGGAATAACAGAATAATATAAGGACTCTATCAGAATATTTCTTCTATGATGTCCAGTAAGGCTTAAAGAAATGGAATACTTGGACAAAATGGAGATTCAAATCACACAGTTTAGGGGCAGATTGAGAACTTTAGTAGCCAAGGAAAGAGACACTAAATAATATTCACTGATCATAGTGTTATCATAGATGGATACTGACACCTTTATATAGGGGTTGGGTAGTTTGAGGTGATAATAACATTTCAGAAGGGGAAGAATGGACTCTGAACCTAGATTGTTGTTTTTCAAATCCTGACCCCTTTATTAATTAGCTCTGTGACCTTGGGCAACTCACACTATATACATATAGTGTGAGTATATATATCAGTAATTGTACCTACTTCATGGGTTTGTTTTGAGAGTTAAATGAGTAAATCCACATCCATAATCTCTTACTTGAAACCCTCAAGCCCAGAGGTGTTTTAGAATTTTTCTAATTTTAGAAAGGTGAAATGGTATTTACACTGAAATATTCCCAGTGTGTTATAAAGCACTTTGACATTTTTGTAGTGAATTTTTCCTATATCTACATCAAGTGGGATTAATAAAAATTATGAACTACCTCTTGATGGATCAAATCAGGTTTTGCAGTAAACAAATTTGCACCAAACATGAAATAACTTTCAGTTTTCAGAGCTTTGTGGATCAGAACTGCAGGAAATGAATCTGTATATGGAAAGCATACAGAACTGTGCCTAGAGAATGAATGTATTTGTTAATAAAAAGGAATATGTTAACTCTACTGCACTATGTATGGATCAGGTCATATCTGGAGTATTGCATCTAGTTCTAGATGCTTCATTTTCTGTGTAGCATGACACACTAGCAAATGCCACATAAGATATTTTTATAACTGTATATGTTAGCTGAACGGGAGAAAGCACAGTTGTATTCATTCTACATCTGTCTCCTTAAACTAGGCTAACCCACATTCATATTTCAACCTGGCTCTCCAATAAAATGAGTCAAAAACTGTGTTGAGTTCCATGGGAAACTGCTTTCCATCTTTGATCCAGACTTTGTTGGGCTTGCTCCCTGTATAACTGCCACCTCTGGCTCCATTCACTACCTCCATCTGGCACTCCTTGAAGTAGTATTGGCCTGATCCTTTCCTGCCTAGATTTTAGCTTTGTCTTCTACTACTGCCTCAGTTTCCATACTGATGGAGAGGAAGAGTCCTTTCAAAACTACCCTCCACCACTTTGTCCTGTGTCTTTAAGTAAGAGTTTTTGGTTAGAATATGGAGTTAGCTCAAACTGTGTGCTCATGAGACTAGAACCAGCACCTGAGTTGACATAATGGTAATGAACAGGTAGACTTCCACTAATATAAGTAAGGATGTAAAGCTGTTAACAACACTACAGACTGTTTCACCAAATGATGCGCCTCTTTCAATGCTGAATGACAATCAAAGATTTTGATTATTGGCAAAGTGCTTGGTTAATGGAAAGAAGTTTAGCTGTCAGATTCCCTACACTGTGAATATTCTATAGCTCTAGTAATAAACTACTGCATTATATAATTCAGTTTTTGATTAAAAATCTCTGAAATATTTCATTGAAACACTTTGTAAATATGTATATTTAAAACGTGTACATATTTCATATTTGCATAAAGACAGAAAATTTCAAGCCAAGTAAATTTATAAAATCTAGGCTGAACCTAGTTTTTACATTTGTTTGGGGTGGGGGGTGGGCAGAGAACAAGAGAAAAGTGTAGATTAATAGTTTTTCTAAAATACGAGGTGATGCTGTTTTGGCATAACTTCTCTGTATGTTCAGCTATTTTTGGACAGTATTGATTTATTAGAGAAATAAATACCTAAAAAAATTATTTTGACCCTGCTGAGAATATTAAGATTCCTGAGAAAGGTACATGCTGAACCTCCAGTGAGATCTCTGTGGGAGAAATGAAATGAATTTCCTTCAAGGAAGTAAGGCACTGCTGTGAATTTCTTTTCTGTCAACTTAGCTAAACATGTTAAGTAAAATTTAGTGAATAAGATACAAAAAAGAAAAAAAGTAGCAGGTGGTTGAAAATTGATTCAAATAATGAATTGCTTTTAATACTTGAAGCATGTTAAGGTAATTAGAATAAATTTTGTTAATATCTGCGACCATTCAAATATGAGATTCTTGTCAAATATAGTTTGCCTTTTCTACTGTTGAAACAATTCAGAAAATAAAATAGAAAATCCTTAAAAGGAGACTAGATTAATACTAATTTTGTATAACAAAGGACTATGAAAGAAATTCTATAAATTGATACTCGTTAGGCCCATCATATAATGTACTTAATTATTTGAAACATATTTGAGTGAGGAGGTAAAATGTCTTTTGTTGTTTTTGTTGTTATGTTCCAGAAGAACAATGATGAATGCCTTTCTTTACTCACCATATAACATGACAACAGGAGACACACATTATTAGAAAGGCAACTATGTCCTGCCTTCTAAATTCTTCAGGAAGAACAGGTGTGTTGATTGCTAAACCTACTAAGAGAGTAAAATATTTAGCTATACTTTTAAAATCAGCCATTAAATTCACGTTCTCCTCTTTCCTCATGAGATAAGGGATGCATAGTGAGCTGCCAGAAATCTGACTATAAAACAATGTGTTGTTTTTGTTAGACTCATGCTATAAACCTTGTTTCGAATAGTGCACAACAGCTCTAGACCCTCATTTATAATAGCCACATATTTCCAGTTAAATGAAACTCATCTAAAATGCAATGTTAAAATCAAATTGTATAACATTTACTTGTTTTCATTTTATCTCTCCTCATATAATAAAATTAGTTGGAGTGTTTTAGATGGTTTGGATAAGTCAGTAAGAAATTATTTCATGCTTGTTTTGGGACTAAGGCAAAGCCAGTCCCTTTTACAGTTTAGAACCTGTGGGAAATGTGAGAAGAGAGAAAGCTGAGGAGAAAGCAGAAGGTTTAGAACTGCCTAATCTAACCACAGATCAAGAGGAAAGAATGGGGTATAATCCATTTCCACAGCAGAGGGGAACCTTACTTTTGTTGGACAGCATCGTTATTAGTTCTCTCAAAAAGCTGGAATGACGAAAACTATATAATGACATCACTGTGTAATTGATGATGTTTTAAAAAGAAAAACAGAAATGCAACTTAGAGGAAGAAGATGGTCAGCTCAAGGAGCTTCATGTAGTTTGTTTTTGAGTCCTGCAACCATTATGATAAGAAATTAAACTCCATGTATACACATATATTTAATGTTTTTTAAGTGTGAAAATATCAATACTTCATTGGGTTTTCAGAATTAAACAAGAAAATCTATTAAATTACATATTATGGACAGAATTTGCTTAAAGCTAATTGTATGTCTGTTAACAAAACCAATATTGACAAAGGCAATATCCACCATTTTTCATTTGTTCAATAAACAGATGTATTGTAAATTCCACAAGGACAGGAATAATTTCTGATTTCAATTTCTGCGCTAAACCTAGTATAATACTATATAGAGGATGACTACCATTAACTTAAGCTACCTTATCATTGTGACTTTGTCCCCTTCATTTTGATTTATTGGCAAATTAATAATATTTTTATTAAAATGTTTATTAAAGAGTGGTTACTCTCTTTATTTGATGCATACGTCTTGTTTAAGGAGGGAAACTGGTGGTCTTCTTCCACTCTATGCTTGTAATGTTTCATTGCCATTTCTCTGCAAGGCTAAGTAAGCTTCACTTTAAGTGTCTAGCAACTAGTAAGTAGAGGGACAGATAAAAGAAAATATCACTTTGTTTCACTTATGCTGATCAACTCTGTATTAGCAAATAATTAGTGCTTAAAATTTTATTGCCAAGAGATTTGACCTTGATATTATGAGTCAGTTATAGGAATCCCGATGCTTGTGTACATTATGGTAATAACAGACTTTGGGGCCAAAGTTAGCCTTTAAACAAGTCAATAAGACATGAGATTTAATGACTTATCAAGATGTCCAACAAGGCTAAATATTAACTAGAATGAAGGATGATAATTATCAGTAAAGTACTTTCATTTTTTATTTATATTCTTTTTTCCATGCTCTTTTTCTCCTTTTCTCTCTTTGTAATTATTATTTCAGACAAAAAAAGGATTTGTGGACAGATATATAGATGATAAATAGAAAGAAACACTGACATTTGGGGTATGATTCTGCTTTTCTTTTCTCCTTGTTACCAGATTACCAGAGTAGAGTAGCTGAACTCACCTGGTTTTACAATACTGCTGTTTCCATTTCCCTTAAACTTTCTGTTACACATTTTCATGGCTTCGTTCATGTGGCATCAGGCATACTTTCACATCTTTATTTATCTGGAAAATTCTTATTCATTCTTTATCACTAATCTCAGTCATGTCTCCTCTAGGAAGTATTTCCTGAAAGCCACGTTGTGTTGAATGATTTGCTTGCACACCACACTATACATACATCAGTCCTATTACAACATTTCCAAATGGCATTATCTCTTTGGAAGTGCCTTAAGGGAAAGGACTGTATCTCTTTCATCTTTGAGACACATGTACTCAGCAACACTTGAGCATAGCAGGTAGTTAACATATACACTGAATTCACTGCTTTTGAAAGCACTCTCTTGCAACTTACAAATATTTATTTAAAATTTATTCATAGATTTTGAAGTTTCTTGTGTTCGCTCATGTTTTTTATTAATTGTTTTGTTAATGGCAATTTAGTGTTCAATTATAGGATTTCAATCATGTATTTGCAAAAGTTTTGATGCTTTATTTTGATGTTAATAATTTTTTTTTTTTTTTTTTTTTGCGGTACGCGGGCCTCTCACTGTTGTGGTCTCTCCCGTTGCGGAGGACAGGCTCCAGACGCGCAGGCTCAGCGGCCATGGCTCACAGGCCCAGCCACTCTGCGGCCTGTGGGGTCTTCCCAGACCGGGGCACGAACCCGTGTCCCCTGCATCAGCAGGCGGACTCTCAACCACTGCACCACCAGGGAAGCCCCAATAAATTTATAAATCATTAAAAATGACTCAAGAAAAATGATAAAGTATGTAAGGTCTAATAAATGCAGCAAATAAAAAATAGAGACAAAAGGAAAAATTAATATAAATGGCATTTAGATGATTATGACACTTTTGGGGAAAAAATCAAGCACTGATTAATTCTCTGCACAAAACTTAATGCTAAATAAATACTTTTTAGTTAAATAACAAATGTATTAAAAACTGAAGAAATATAGGTGAATATTTATGTTTTGTCTATAAAAAGATATTTCTAAATATAAAATTTATATAATGTTATAATGACAAACAAGATGGAAAGATTTGTCAACATAAACTATTACATACATATTCCAAATCATCATAGACAATATTAACAGTCAAATTACCTGGAATAAAATATTTGTATCATACATAACTGAGAATTGATATCCTCATCTTATTAAATTCTTACAAACAAACCAAAAATATATAAACATCCTAAAAAAGGAACGAACATATAAAAGGCCAGGTCACCAAAGATATACATTGTATTATCAATAAAAAGATTTGCTGAATCATACATGTTATATCCAGTTGATGAAAGTTTATGGAAACATTCCAAGAAAGGTTACTTATCTTTTAAAATGTTAATAATAAAATAAAAGAGCAGGCAGTAAAAAAAAAGTGCATGGGGTAATTCTAATTTATGTCTGTATTTAAGCATTTGCATAATTAAGTTGATAATAATTAATAAGGATAAGGGAGTTAGAGAGGATAAGGGAGTTAGAGATTTTACTATTCAAATTTTTTCATATCTTTATATTTAACCTTCCCACAATAAACAGTGATAATAAGAAAAAATACAGAATTGAGCACATTTCAAAATATAAATTTCTTATTCTATATAAAACCTTATACCAATCTAAATATCATTAGATACCTAACTGATTAGTAAATTAACATTTACTTTCTGGAGACAATAACCATTATTTTTGTATGCTTTATAAGCAATTGAAACACTTGTAAAAATTATTGTCTTTCTGTGTCTACTTAACTCATTATTTTCACTATTTTATTATAACCTTCTGTCAATGAAGTACACAAAAACTAGAAACTTCTCAAAGCAAAGAAGATATCTCCAGAACAAGAAAGATCACATCTAGAACTTGTCATTTCACTTCAGCATTGAGCATCATAGAGAGTCAAAGATAAAATGCCCAAAGCAAGGATGTGAAATGTAGTTTGGTAAACAACATATCCTTCAGGTTATTATAAATTCAACATTAATTACATTACTTTCTTGCTAGTGTGACATTTTTAATGTTCTCTTTCATAAACCGGTTTTCAAAAACCTTGTTTCAACAATGTTCAGCTAGATAATAGGTCCCTTAGCAAGTAAAAATGAAGTGATACAAATATCGAAAGCATTCTGTGCCCTTTGAAAATATTATGAAAGTAACTGCACAGATGGGCTGAAAGTTTAATTACCTCAAAAGAAGAGTGTCAGAGTCATCATTGCTGCTGCAACTGGAAATTTAGCAACCAAAATATACATCAGGAAATTACTCTGTGAATATATTTCAAATATACTGAAGAAACAGCTGCCATTCCATTTATGTCTCCCAGACACGAGAGTTGCAGGGATGGAGTAACATGGAGATGCCGCATTGGCTTTTTCTTAAGTTGACATTTTCTAGGCATTTCTCAAATATGCCAAACTGGGAGAAATGTATGAAATACAGTAACATGCAGCAATTAAAATAACACTAGTTTGATTTCATGTATTTCTGGTGTGCATTTTTGTGTAAAAGTTTATAGTTTTATTACAGGATGTAATGTTATTTGGGGCTCATTTTTATTACAGAGCTAAGACAACTAACATTATTCATATAGAATGACTAAATTTCCTTTCACTGAAAATACTATGCTATTTAGACCTTTGTAAATAATCTTTAATAATTGTGTGTATTTTAATATATCGTCTTCTAAATGGTGATATGAAATCCTACTTCAGAATCGTAGCTGTGTGACAAGATGTCAGAAACTGTGAGAAGAAAAAAACTACTCAATAGAGATTAGGTTTTCAGAGTAAATATTCATTCTTTTGCATCAAAAAAAGAGTAAGTGCATAAGAAAATAGTAAGAATATATGAAACTGCTCTTAAAACAATTTACTATAGGTCATAAGGCCCACTGTGGCATCTTGCCATTCTCTTCATCTTTGTTTCTGGCAAGGTTTTGGCTGGAATTCTTTGAGCCTGACTTATTACCGATAATGGTAACTACGTACTTAACAAAAGACAATATAGTTTAAAGATATAAAATAAATGTGTGTTCATTTATATTTACCAAAGCAAGTTTTACAAGTACAAGAAGCAGTGTGACATAGTCTGGAAAATATTGAGAAACTATGACATTATAAAATGTTGTGTGTCAGTAATAACATCAATTTCTGAGAAGCAATACAATTTGTAATTATGCAAACCCCAGTATACAGAATCCCAACTGAATTAATGATAACTCATTTTTACCTCCCAAACATGCATTTCATATAAGCCAAGTCTTACTTTAGGTCTTGGGAAACAAGAATACAAATGGGACCATAGTTACCTATAGAGTATTAGTTAACAAATAATTGGTATCTTCTGTAATTTAGGCATGTATGTGAGCCCCTATGACTAAAAAGTTCCAAAACTTTATATACAAGAGAATATGCAAAAAATCATAAAGTATTTAAAGGCAATTAAAGATCTTGAAGGTGTTATATTTATAAATTTCTTGAAATAATTGTTTTATCTTAAAATTTTAGCATGACCCATTGGAATTTCATCTCAATGGGTCAACAAACTTAGATTTTAGAAAGTCATACTTTAACAAATAAACTTAGATCAGAGATTTATAAGATATTATGTTAGATATGTGGATCCAAGAGTGGCAAGTGAATAGATGTAGGATGCATAAAGACTTTTTAAACTTCAGTTAAATAAAGAATACATATATAATCAATGGCATCTTATGTGCATGGCACCCCGTTATTTGTCTGACCTCATGATCTATCACCTGACTCCACTCCTGGCCCACTGTACTGTTGTTCCTCCAACACACTGGAGGTGCTCCTGTCTCAGAGCCTTGGACATGCTGACCTTTGTCTAGAATTATCTCCTGTTAGAGGCACAATTCATCTCCTCATTCCTTCAATTCTTGATTCGATAACTATTTCTTTAGGAAGCTATTCCTGGTCAATGTATCCAAATTTCACCTCCCCATTCTAACTCCCGTCAACTTACTCTCTACTTTTCTTGCTTTATTTTGTGTTCTTCTTATCACTTATTATCTAACATACTGTAGTACATACAGATGTTACTTTATTTTAAATTTTTGACTGTTTTCCTCACTAGAATATAAATTTCTTGAGAGCAGGGATTCTTGTTTGTCTTATTTGCTGTAATTCAGGCTCACAATAATATTTGTTGCATGAATAAATGAATGAACTAACTGCAATACAAAGCAAAGTGAATGAAGTGCTGAAAAAATTGATCCAAAGAATATTCTATTTTTTTCAAAAAAGAGGGCAGATAAGCTAATATTCCTTTTCAGACTTAGAATTCTATGATTCTGTAAGGCACATATTTAATAAAGCTATTTTATGCACATACACACAATTTTTTTTTATCATTTCACTATAAGGGAATTAAGATTCTCAATAATAGAAAGGAGGGAGGCAAACATATACATCTGGGAAAGAAAGAATTAAAAGGTCTGGCTTTTGATCTATTTCTCTCCCAATTACTGGTGACGTATTCCTGGGCAAAAAAGAAAAGTCATCTTGTCTAATATCCGTGTAGGCATGCTGGTGGTAACTGGATGATTTTGCATTGATAAATAGACTAATTCTATTTGCTAGGGGAAGAGCTCTTACACATGAAATACACTTAGCATGATGTCCCTGACATTTATTTATGGTAAACCAACCTATGGGTTTATGAGTTATTAAGTCCCAGGAAATGTCTCATAAGCTATACAATTATCTGGATTATAACTTGGAGATATTGGTCATGTAGACACTCCCTGCTGCTGTATATTGAGGTGAAAACACACCTCACTTAGAGATAACATCTACTACTTGGACCAGAGAAAGAATGTCAGATGTAGAAAGGAAGAACCTGAGTAACCCTGAAGAATGTCCCTGATTCTGTATAGTAATCCTGTTTTATAGGAGGGAAAATTGAGGTTCAAACAGGTTGCATAATGGAAGTAGAAGATTGATTTACATTGTGCATTTGTCTTTGCCCTTAATTCTTAACAGAGAGACTTGAACTTACTAATTAAATTTAATACATTATATAAGCAAACCTTAACAACTGATTTATGATAAGACAGAAAGGAATTTTATATATATACACACACATATACATATATGTGCATACATATATATATATATATTGATATATATGAAGCAGGAGACTGAAGGAAGAGAGCAAAAGTGGTAAAACATTGTAAAAGGCTAAATTCCTAAAGGGTGTGATTGATGCTAAGTTGAGATTTGTGGAAAATTTCAAAGTAAAGCAAAAAGCACAAATAACAAGCCTAGCAAATATCAGTTAAACTTGCACAGAAAATTTCAGAATTTCTCAATTTACAAAAGGAAGAGGACCAGTCATGACATTTTCCTGTGAATATAAAGACTTTCACAAGTTTGGAGTCTAAACCCTGATGTTATATATATTGCATAATTACATAACTTAGAGCATATACGATGCATACCTGGAAATTCAAACAATAAAATAAAAACAAATAATAGTTTTCACCATTGTATTCCTGATTTCATTATTTGGGAAAATTTCACAATTCTGCTATATTCTGTTTGATGTCATCTTATTTCTTTGAAGAGCCCAGAAGGTAAAATTATTTAAAAATTATTTTTATTTCCAAATGATACAGAGTAATGACAAGTTACACTTGTCATTGGGTCTCTATTGTTTTTTTCTGGTGCTATTAACAATTTCATTTTTCTTATTTAAATGTTTGCATTCAATGCAATATAGTTTTAAGGAAAAATTCTTCTAAATGAGCCTCTCTAGAGTTCACCTTCTCGAAAAAATCTATTCTGAAGTCATGCGGCAACTTAGACAGCAACTTTCTGCCTTAAATATCGTCAGTGAGAGGACAAAAAAAAAAATGTCTTGAGCAAATGTCTCTCCTCAAACGGGAGAAAGTGACATTGCCAGTGAATAGAGGTGCTGCTTCTTATCTGTGCTTAATAACCTCTCTCACTGGCACCCATTCAGCTGCCACGTAGCACAAAGACACTTCTGCATGTCATTTAACAGGGCTGCATTAATACACCTAACCAATCAATGGCGTCTACCCATTCCACAAGGACACCAGTCTGTTACTATTACTAGACACTGTCAACAGAAAATGACACCAGAGTTGCAAAAGGCAAAATGTTGTCAGTTTAATCAGAGAGCAGACAAAAAGGCAAACAATGCTACCCAGGATATAAGCGTAACAAGGAGACTCAGAGGTTGGCATAAGCCACTCTTGGCAGGTCCCAGTGAAATCAGCTTGAAATTCAATGATATAAAATCCAATAGAATGACATAGACCATCAGAACTGTTTTTTTCCCCCATTCAATTAAAATTGGGGACTGCTGCTGGAAGAAGGAAGATCAGTAACAAAATATTGGAAGACGGTGCAACTTGAATAGACTTTATAAGAAATCAAACTATTTTTCCTTCTAAGAAAAGGACCAGCAACCTAAATTGTAATAAGATTTGTTTAATTAATTACTTAAGTTTCCTTTCCATGGAAAATTAAACAGATGTTTTTAAAAGTCTTATTATATTAGGCCAGCAGTTTTGAATTTGTGTATGTGTACACTGACAAGATAGCTGTTCACATTAAGTAGTGATAATAATGATGGATTTGTACAATTATGCATGTGGAATAGGCCTCAGAGATGATCTGGCCCAACCTGCTCATTTTACAGATGAGAGAGCTGAATCTGAGAAGAGGATGATGAAGTGCCTGGGAGCACAAGGGCAGTGCTGGGCTCCTGGTTCTCAATCCAGCTCTTCTTCCATAGCACTGTTTAAGGTTCATGTTTTACAATAATAATTCAATTTTTATCTAGAAAAAAAGGATTTCATTAATTTTCGATATACATGTAATGTGTGTTATTTGTGAAATAGTGAAAGGGAATTATTTTAATTATGTTACTTCAAATAGAAGAGTCGTAAACAATGAAGTATGCTTCTACTGACCCTGTAAACCTTGTAAGATTCCTCTTCCACTCTCCTTTAAAGACTTGGGGATGTGCGGTGCCTTTAAAATACACTAGAGACAAGGGCCACAACTAGGCCAGTAAGAGCTGACTGAGAGCAGAAAATACACTGGCAAAATGTCAGAGATGCCATATCCAATCCCTCACTGCATTAATCTGAGTTATTTGGCTGGCTCATGACCCAGTTTTCACAGGGTTCAGTATTTTGGACTCGTCTTTGACATTGTCTGCAGTGTCTCTTTATGTAGAAGTCCAGTGCTGACTATGCTGCTCACTTGAAATGTCTCTTTTGGCCAAGTCTGACCCATCCTTTCCTCCAACTCAATTTCCCCCAGTTCAGTTTCTGCTAAGTCCTGTAGCTCTGGGATGGGTTATACATATGGAGAGCCAGGTGGATAAGCCTTTTCCCCCAGAAACATTCCAGACAGTTCCCTGCCTTGGGCTGACAGCTTTTCCAGGTAGGTAAAATTGAAATTTGGTTTCAAAGCTTACCCTTCATTTATTATCTAAAGAGGTCTATCTCAACCTTTCAAAATCCATGTACCTTTTGAATAAGTAAGAAATATCTCAAGGATTCTCTGCCTCCAATACTGATATAAGCATTTAATGGTTATATGTGACAATAAGAGTTAGTGTTTGCACTACCTGTGAAGAATGTGTCGGGCATGGATATATGGAGTTGGAGTTCTGTTATAAAAAACTATTTCTTTATATTTTCAAAATTTAAAATTATAAAATATTTAATATGTTTATTTGAGTTTCACATACCTTCCCCTAAGCTTCTAATGCCCTTATTTCCTTTTCCCCGTACCTCAACATGGACCTTTCTAGTTTAGAGTGTGAATGCACACACAGTACTATAATATATTTCTCCTTCTCCTTGTCTCTCTGCCTTTCACCTCTCCCAACTCAGGTAATTTCACCACATTTTCTCATATTTTATCCCTCTCAGCTTCCTCTGCCAACACCCATACTCTGCACCATTATCTCAGAAAAGTTTTCCTTTTGTTTATCCACTTAATTTCATGATTAAATGTGCACACACACACACACACACACACACACACACGAGGGAGAAAGAGAGATAATTATAATTATCATGGTTAATTAGTGTAAGGATAGTCCCAGTTTAAAAAAAAGAAAGATAGTATCCTTTCCTTGATATTAGGAAGAATAATCACTAACTGGTATCAACTTCTTGATTCCTTTAACATTTCTAGAAATTGTAGCAAAATGCCTCCCTATTTCTGCTTTGATTCTATAGTCAGTCAGATTTAAAGATATTATTTCCCATGTAAATTTTCATTCTGCTGTGTGTAATTATAATACTGAAATGTTGGTAATCTTTTTCACTAAAGTTATGCAACTACACATTTTGGATTAAACATAAACCTTGTACGTAAAGTAAATGCATCCTAAGTAATCAACATACAATAGTTTCTGGAACCCACCATTTTGTAGACTGAGAATAGTCTGTATAGGGCAATTTTTTTAAATTTCAAAAACTGTTTTAAAAAACGGCATTTCAAGATGCTGGCTATGGAAGCAACTCAAATGTCCAGTGACAGACAAATGGATAAAGTAAGTGAGGTAAGCCAGTCACAGAAGGACAAATATCACATTATTCCACTTGTATGAGATACTAAATATAGTCAAACCTAGAGAAGTAGAAATAGAATGGTGGCTGACAGAGTATGGGAGGAGGGAGAAATGGGAGTTGTTGTTCAATGGGTATAAAGTTAAAGTTATACAAGATGAATGAGTTCTAGACATCTGCTGTAAAACATAGTGCCTACAGTTAATAATATGGTATTTTGCACTGAAAAATTTGCTGAGGATAGATTTTATGTTGTGTTCCTATCACCAGAAAATAAATAAATAAATAAAAAAGCAAAGGGACATAGGAAACTCTTGGAGGTGATGAACATATTTATTACCTTGATTGTGGTGATGGTATCAGAGATGTATATGTTTGTTCAAACTCATTGAATTGCATACATTAAATATATGAAGTTATTTGTTTATCAGTTATGCCTCAATAAAGCTGTAGAAAACAATACACTTTGTTAAAGAGTGAGGCTATGGAGAGTAAGGATGAGTCAGATATTAATTAGTAAATAAATAAGACTTAAAATAGTGATTTTTTCCCCTGTGTATCAGCATAGGATAAAAGTTAAGAGTGTGGGGTCTAAAGTCAAGACTGACAAGTTCAAAACTTTCTTCCACTGTTAACTATGATGAACAAATTGCTCAATTTTCTCTTCCTTCTTCCTTAATCTACAAAATAAAGACAATATTAATACCTTTCCTAGAGCTGTTAGAAAGGACAAATGAGAGAATACACATTAAGCATTTGGAGCCATGCCTGGCATTCACTAAGGGTTAGTAACTATGATTATAATAATAAATAGTGATACTCTCTAGCTCTGAAGGACTGTTCTGATTTCAGTGATGCCTCCCCTCTCCTGCACTCCTGCTGCTGTTCTACACAGGGAATGGAGGTAATCATTCAATTCCAGATACATGAAAAGACATGTACTGGTTACCTGATTCCTTTACTGGCTTACTTTGCAACTCTTGCAAATAATTATGGTCTTTCATATCAGTTACTATTTTGAATTCAAAAGGATAAATATTTATCATATAATGTATTGTAAATTATTTCTATTAAGACCTCATTAATAATTTAAATCTTTCAGGCCTTAGTTTTGTCTGCTTATCTCTGGATCATTCTGTAATCTCTACTAATCCATCCATTATAGGTATATTATATTCATGTTTCAAAATCATGTAATTCCTAAGGGCCACAGGGTAATAGTAGTGTTCTTCTACAAATACAATAATATTTAATTTTATAAGTAAGCATATTGGATTTAGTTTACAGCAGTGCATTTCAAAATTTGATTTGCCTGTGAAAGATCTGGCTATCTTATTGATATGCAGTGTATCTTGGGTGAGGTCCAAGAGTCTCCATTTCCAATAAGCTCCCAAAAGATGCTAATTTTGCAGGTCAATGTCAGCACACTTTGTTCCACACATGATTTATAGAAAATTATTATGATCTTTAATGCTTAAACTAAAATAACAGATCTAATTTTAACTTTCAGGGTTTAGATTTTGGGTTAGGGAGTCAATATAACAAATTCTAGTTTGCAATTATTTGATGCCACAGGAATTTGAGTTGATATTGTTTTTGTCTGCATGTATATTGAATTTAAATAACTATATTTTCAGTATCATAATTCTAATACTTTGATTGAATTCATCAACATAGAGGATAGTTTCCAAAAGAGAATAAGAGAATTGATGTGACAATAAAATCCAAACATGGATTTTAAACCAATGTTACCAAGTCTTGTCATTCTGTGACAAGCTTTAAGATTTAGAGTACAGCAAAGTTTAAAAAATACCTTTGGTTCTTCTAGTAGTAGTATACACTACAGTTCAGGAGCAGTCAAACTGATACTTCACTGCAAATCTTTTACTTTAAATAGCACTGGTATAAAGGCTGGGGGAAAAAAACATGCAATATTAACAATATGACAAGAAGAGAAAAGTAGAGAGGGAAGAGAAATGTCAAATTGTGAAAATACATTCGAGTGGAAAAGAAGCATGTTCTTGGTAAGGGTACATCATGTTGGGCTTATATACTGCAATATAGATGAATAAGGTATGAGAAAGAAAGATCCTACTCATAATTAATTGAGCTTATGAAGTCCTTTTTTTTTCTGATTCAACACATTGATACATTTTTAAAATATAAAAGTTTTGAAAGAGAAAAAAGATACCCGTAGCAATCATCATTCTTTCTATCTGTAATGCTAAGAAAGATAAAAGAGAAAGAGAAATGCAAGCGAATTTTTATAAAATTCCATTAGATATGACAGTAGGGGGATTAAATGATTACTGCTCTTCTTTTGAATTTTTCATTTTGAAGTAATTTTAGATTTTCAGAGAATTGCAAGGATAATACAGAGAGTTTTTACGCATCTACTCAGCTTCCTCTAAAGTTAACGTTTTACCAAACCATGGTGCATTTATCAAAACTAAGAAATTAACATTGGTATAATACGGTGCACTACACCATTTAGTGTTCATCAGTTTTTACAGTAATATCCTTTTTCTGTCCCAGAATCCAATCTAATTTACCACATTGTATTTATTCATGTGTTTCCTTAAGTTTCCTCTAACCTGTGATAGTTTCTTAAGTCTTCCTCTGTTTGAATGTCATTGACAATTTTGAAAAGTACTGGAGAGGTATTTTATAGATTGGCCCTCAATTTGGGTTTTCTCATTATTAGATTGCAGTTATGGTTTTTTTTTAAAAGAATACCACAGAAGTGTAGTTACCTTCTCATTGTATCAGATCAGAGGGTACATGATATCAACATGACTTATTACTGTTGATGTTAAGTTTGATCACTTGGTTAAGATGGTTTCTGCATGATTTCTCCACTGTGAAGTAACTTTTTTTTTTCCATTTCCACACTATAGACATAAATGAGTCACTGAATCTAGTCCATTCTTAAACACGGGGAATCAATTAAGATCAATCTCCTACAGGAAGGAGTATTGTGATCAGTAAAGTAATATCCTCTCAATATCCTTTTCCTAATCCCCAGAACCTGAGAATACGTTTTTCACTGGCTATCTTCAAGATTTTCTCTGTCTTTGTTTTCAACAGTTTGAAGATGATATACCTAGATGTGCATTTTGTATTTATCCTTTTTGGTCTTATCTGAGCTTCTGATATCTGTGGTTCAATGATATCACCAATTTTGGAAATTATCAACCATTATTTCTTCACATAATTCTGTTTTGTTCTTTCTTTTTTCTTCTTCCAGAATTCCACTTATGTGTATTTTAGATCATTTGGATGTGTTCCACAACTACTGGATCTCTGCTGTGTTTTCTTTCTTTCCCACTAGTTTTTCTCTTGTTTTCACCTGGGTGATACCTACTGAACTATCTTCATTTTCACGGATTCTTTCCTTGGTTGTGTTCGGTCTGCAGATGAATCCTTCAAAGGTATTCATTTGTTCTGTTACGTTGTTTCTGATTTCTAGCATTTCCAATTAAAATTTTCTTATAGTTTCCATCTCTGCAGAAATTATCTACTCTATCTTGTATGTGTTCATGTTTTTCATTAAAACCTTTAAATATTAATTGTGCCTTTTTAACTCCCCTAACTGCAAGTTCCAGGATTTGTGTCCTATATGAATCTTTATCTGATGGTTGCTTTGTTTCTTCAAACTGTGTTTTTTCTTACCTTTTTGGATGCACTGTAACATTTTTTGGAAGTGTGATGTGTTGTATAGGACTATAAATCCTGACGTATTTTATTTTCATGTCTGGAAATGAGCAGGCTTTTCTTTCTGGTAGGCCTTTATTTGGGGGCAGGGAGCAGCGGTTCTGCTAATCTGACCAGGAGTTGGCCTGGGTTTGAAATGTATTGTAGCAATGCTTAACCTCAGTGCACCAGAGGCTTTAAACTCTTCTAGTGATGCCTTTTGTTTACGGTATTGGCTTATTTGCTAGATGTTTTTTTCTCTGTTTGTGCCCTACAAGGTTTTAAATCTTCCTTTGCTCCTTAGAGAGATTACAGTACTGTAGCTTTTTAGCTTTGCTCTACTGTCATTATTACCTGACAGTTGTTAGTGTGCTGAAGGTGGGGTGGATAATGCATTCTCTTGTATAGATTAAGCCTTAATATTAAGCAATTTATTGAGGCAGTTAACCTTGATCTTCAACCTGAATGTCCAGGTATAGCTTACACAACTGTTCTAGCTTCTCTTCCACCCTAGACCTGGACCCAGCATGAATTACTGCCGCCCCAACACCCCCTCTGGTCCCCACATAAAGGTGTTTTTGTTTGCTTTTTTTTTTTTTTTTTTTGGTTCATATTCCCTTCTTCAGCTGCTGTGAGTATCTACCAGGGTCTTCAGCTTTATTTCCTTCCCTTTTACTGATTAAGGCTTTTATTTCCTGGGTGATATGAGGGAGATAAGTCTGGGAAGGATTTCTCTCCCCTCTTCCAGCTACAGAAGATTTCTACCACAGCCCTCAGGCTAAAGATTTTGTTTTCCTTCTTAGGGTTTTTAAAATTGTTTCATTGAGGCGATATTGATCTAGGCAGGGCTTCTGCAGTGGCTGCTTTTCCCCTGCCCAGCCAGCACCATCAGGAAAGCTTCCTTAGAGTTTTCCTTGATTTTCTCACTGAGAAGCTGGTGGAATTCCTGGGAGGGAGAACTTGAAAGTGGATGGGAATCCTATGTATGTCTGTGGCCCTTGGGTGTCTTACATTCTCATGAGAGCCCATACTTGGGGGCTTAGCACTTTATTAAAAATTTCTCACTGAATCTTATTCCCAGTTCTTTGACAATTTTCCAAAAATTATTAAGTTTGTCCAGCATTTTCACTTGTAAGGGTGGGAGTGACACTCTTCTCAATTCTTTATATTTCTGAACTAAAATTGGAAAAGGATTATCCAAAAGTCAAGCATAAGTCAGGAACAATCTTTTCTAAATTTCTTCAGCTCCTACTCCATGGGGGAGGAAACAATAGGGTGCTCATAAGTAGTGTTTAAAAAATGTAAAAAAGATGCATTTGTCAAATGCATTTGGAAAAAAATAACTGCTTTAACCCATTACACAACATTTCCTACTGTGACTTTCTCAAAGTCTTTGATATGTAAATATGTCTGGTCATTCAACAACAGAATGATGGTATGCTGGTTTTCAAACTTATTTCAATGAGAAATACATTTCTCCCCTCTGAAAATATCAGGGAAGCTATCTGTAGTCAGAATACACTTTGTAACACCTGCTTATTTTAATTAAATAGTGTATAAAGTATACTTGGTTCTCATGTTTCCACATTGTGAAACTTCTTATCCACTCCTGCTGTGATGGGCCTTCCTCCTCTGAATAGACACCTGACATTCCAGGTAGCCCAGAGAGACACAGGACACCTTTATACAACACCTCTTTGGGTTGGCCTAAGAGTTGGGGGCTTTCCTAGAAACCAGTGGTTAGACAACATAATCACTAATTACTCTGGCTATACCTAAATTTGACTATCAAGAGAATGGTCAAGTTATTATATGTTATGTAAGAAAGGGGTAGAAAATATGGCACTGAAAATTGGAAGAGAGTAATATTTTCTTCTCACATTAAGCTGTTTCATTGTCCCGGCCACAGCATCTGGGACTGTGTATAAAAACCTATGACTCCCTTTTGAAAAAAACTCAGTAATGTACAGTTTTATGTTGACCATTTTCCTTAACATTTCTTAGCCACTTAGTTGCAGTGAATTCTTCCTAAGTTTTGATATTTAGAATATAAGAAAAAAAACAATTTTTTTTGGTTAAGTATATAGGTTAGATGCTTCCTCAACTTCACTTTCATAAGAAATTGACAAATAAAACTGGATTTAAAAATTGGTCAACCAGTATTAAAGAATCCATTAATGTCATGATAGCTTAAAAAAAGTCATTACAAAAGGCAACATTTTTTTTTTTCCTGTAAGTTGAGAAGGTTTGCAATCAAGAATTCCTATCTCAGGGACCCTAGAACATGAGGAGATGCTTAACTAACGGTTAAGTTCTGGTCGTTCAAGGTTAAAAGCTATTTTTTATAGTCATTGATTCATTTCAAATTGGTTTCCTGCAAATCTCAATTAAGTCAGAAGGCCAGGACAAATTAAAAATCCAAAATCCAAATGATCACACACTCTGTTTTTTTGTTTGTTTGTTTTGTTTTTAATTAAATCAGCTGTTTTCTGTTAAAAAAAAAGTAGACGTTTTATTTTATAGTCACTTCTGAAGCATTTTGGAGATATCACGTAGACATGATCTCAGGAGCATTTC
The DNA here is from genome assembly GCF_949987515.2 of Delphinus delphis. Lineage (NCBI taxonomy): Eukaryota > Metazoa > Chordata > Mammalia > Artiodactyla > Delphinidae > Delphinus > Delphinus delphis. The sequence goes on from NC_082700.1 coordinate 39,320,108, forward strand.
TTTCCTGGTGCAGGCAACCTCTGTAGTTGGCTGTGTAGTCTTACATTACTTTGAGTGTGTAACTTTTGAGTCAGGGTTTCCTATGGCATGAAAAGCCTGGGTTGCCCTCAGGGATTTGTCAACTTTATTTAGCTCAAGGAGGGACTCAGAAACCTGGAAAATATACTCTACTTAGCAGCCCAGCTCTTCTTGCAAGTAGTGAAGTTCAAGCTATCAAAGAACTTTTCAAGGTGACAATTATATGACACAGTATGTGACCTTTACATGAGATTTAAGCTGGGAAATTTAAGCTGAGGGGTTTTCCTCCTGCTGGCATGAACCCTGTCTCCTCTATTAAACATACAGTTTGGACAAAAAACAGTTTGGCTATATGTAAACCATTTTTTTCTATGCCATACTAACTAAGGGAAGGAGTTTAACATTACAAAGATAGTAACACACATGTTACCTTCCTGCTACTTTACCTGATAATTTGAAATAATTACAACATCCTTAGACCTCCCTTCTGGTTTGTAAGAGATGATAGTGGTCCCAGATTTACTCACAAAGAAGGGGTTCTTTAAAGGAATTACACTGACAACTATGATAATTGGACTGTTACAGAGGCATTAAGCTGGCTTAATTGTTAAGAATCTAAGATGAAATAGAAGAAATGGAGTCTCTACTTAGTAGGGGAGGTGATCTGGGAGAATGAATCCAGTTTTGATTAAGAAAAGTTGAATTAATATTTTGTAGTCCCTGCCATAGTGGGATTTCATAATTATAAATTAAGTGCATCAAATAATATGGAATTATGTCTTATATATAAAAATATTATGTTTTTTGTTGATTTTTTATTTAGTTTTTAACATCTTTTTTGTTATGAAAAGAACATTAGGGCATTTGATGTTAAAACAATATCAGACTTAGAGTGACAATCATTTGTCATCTATTTTTTAGTGATTAGAATGTAGAAGAACGATGGACATGTATCTTTTCCCTTAATTTATATTTATTGAGTACCTCATATATGCAAGAAATGTTTCTGAACCACAGTACAGCAGTGGGGGAAAAAAGATTAAAAAACCCTTTACCTTTTATTTTATTTTTTCCAGGTAATATTATATAACAATTTGTTTCTGCTCTTTTAGTGAAACCCATAGAAGCTCCACTCTCTTGCCGTGAAACCACAGCAGAGTCTGCAAACTACAACCAAGAGTGGCAAGAGAAAAAGCAGAGGTCACATGAGTTAGCAGCAGAGTAAGGGAAGTTCCACAGAGAGCTTGTAGAGCTCTTTCTTCAGTGCAGTCAAAGGCAACCCCCAAGAAGTGGGAAGGGAAGAGGTAAAGAGAGTGCTTTCTGTTAAATAAGCCCAGGGGACTGTGGTTCATTCCTACAGTTTGAGGTCCATTTGTATTACATGCAGTAGTATTTCACAGGATCGGGGTTAGAACAGAGTTGTTTCTTAACAGAAAACACTCTATTTTTGAAGAAAGCCCTACTTTTTTCTCTTTTTTTACTTTTTTCCCTATCAGCCTGCATAGTGTCTTTGCCTGCAATGACACTTTTATTCTTTTATACCATGAAACAAAACCAGCAAACAAACAAAAATTTTCTGAAATAGAGCAAAACTACTCCTAGGAACTTGAGTCATAAATTTAATACAGTTTGTGTTCTAATTTTTGAGGTTACTTCACTTTTGAAAATTGTTTCTTGGGCTTCCCTAGTGGCGCAGTGGTTGAGAGTCCGCCTGCCAATGCAGGGGACACTGGTTCGTGCCCCGGTCCGGGAAGATCCCACAGGCCCGCGGAGCTGCTGGGCCTGTGAGCCATGGCCACTGAGCCTGCACGTCCGGAGCCTGTGCTCCGCAACGGGAGAGGCCACAACAGTGAGAGGCTCACATGCCGCAAAAAAAAAAAAAAAAATTGTTAATTGTTTCTTCAGGCATGTTGACGGTTTTAAAATGACAGCATATTTTATTGAAATATACTGATATGTTTTCATTCTAGTACTTAACAAGATAGAGGCATCCATCCCTGCTTCAATTAACATGTATTGACTGTACATAATTTAAGTTTCTCACTGTGAATCAATATTTGGTAAAAAAATATTTTGTTTCTAGTATAAGTGTTTTCCTTTTCTCAACATTACATTTTGGGGCAGTCCTTAATGATATATGCAGAGAGCTCTTGTATTTGAAGTTCATAATGAAAACAATAAGATTTTTCTTGAGAGAACAAAAATCTGACATACAATAGGTCCAAAAAAAACTCCTACATGAATACATACAATAAAAGTAAAATTAAAGGAACTTATTTTAGTATTAATATTTCTAAAAAATGAAGGAAACACTCTTCATCATCAGGTCCTGATGAAGCACAAAATACATATATTCTAGAGTAGTTTTGACATCCAAACCTCCTGTCAAGCTACACTGGCTTCATTTTCTTGGAAATTCATTGATGTTCTAAAGACTTTTCAAGGTCTAGTATGTTGAAAAAAAATAAGATCTATTCAATAGTGTAGCTCTTCTCAGTCCTGGAAATCTGGGATATAATAGGGAGTGAGTGTGTCTTTGAGATCTGAGATGATGGCATTTAAGTGCATAAGCCTCAGAATCATGAATCTCCAATTTGCCCTGAGCCCATGCAAAAACTCACTCAAAATAGTTACCTCAAAATGATGTTAGTTTTGTGGGTTTTTTTAATACCTGCCTTTGCCAATTCTAATTGACTCTGCATGTTACTATAGTGATGTCTCAGCTGTATGAGTAGGGTAACCTGGCTAGGAGAAAATAGCACATGCCTCCCAAATTGCAGATTCTGGATAAGTATGGTTGAAAATCATGAGAACATGTGTGGGAGTGAATTGTAGGTTACAGTATAAGGAAAATTTAAAGATATAGAGGTCATTCTTTACCCCGGATTCACTGTTCTAATAATAAAGTGCTTGAAGCTGGTTCTAATAATTTGTCTGTATTCTTTAATTAGGGCATATAAATAATGATGACTTTATATCAATATGATGAAGTTGCTGAAACTGCTTTGACATTTTATTAGGAAGAGGCAGAAGGCTAAGGGAGGTGGTTGTATCAAAATAGATCAATATATATGACCTGAGACTCCATCATTTGCCTATATTCTACTGAAGGGCCCACAAGACATTTCTATCTCTAAGACAATAAGAAACATGCTGATGAGGAGAACACCACTCTTTTATTTGATTAAATCAACACAGTCTATGTCAATTGTCATGAAACTGTTGATTTGGTATATATGCTCTTTTGAATTTCACTAATACGCAGGATGAAAATCTGTTTTGTTCTCATATGGCAAAGACAGAAACATACATGCGTTGTTTTGCCTATGGGTCAAGTTAACTCTCCTGATCTCCTGCAGATGCTTTAATTGTATTTGTATTCAGTAAAGCATCAACTGACCCAGAATATTTTTTTAAAATATATTTATTTATTTTTGGCTGCATTGGGTCTTTGTTGATGCTCACGAGCTTTCTCTAGTTGTGGTGAGCGTGGGTTACTCTTCATTGCGGTGCATGGGTTTCTCATTGCAGTGGCTTCTCTTGTTGCAGAGCATGGGCTCTAGGCACTTGGGCTTCAGTAGTTGTGGCATGCACGCTAAGTAGTTGTGGCTTGCGGGCTCTAGAGCATAGGCTCAGTAGTTGTGGTGAACGGGCTTAGTTGCTCAGCAGCATGTGGGATCTTCCCAGACCAGGGCTTGAACCTGTGTCCCCTGCATTGGCAGGTGGATTCTTAACCACTGTGCTATCAGGGAAGCCCGACACAGAATAATTTTGACGTAATGCTAATTGGACCTGCCAAGCAGGAAGTAGTAAATAATCTAGGTGCCTTAGTAACAAACACACATGTCAGAAACTGTGAAATAAACTTTTCAATGATTCAGGAATCTGCTAAATAAGTAAAATCCAATAGTATAGATGTTGCTGAGACAAGATCTAGAGTAAAGGAAACTTATCCACTAGAGTAAAGGAAAGTTATTTGAATCAAACCTGTACCACTAAAAGAATCCTCTTTGGTTTTGGTCCTTTTTGTGGACCTCTTTAGATTGCAGTGTCAGCATTTATCTTTTGGAAGTCCTGCTCCAAATCACTAATGGTTTGATACAGACTTGTCCTGGGGATGACAGCCAGTCTTCCTCCTCAATCACACCTGTGCTAGTGCAATAGGTACATGCACAGCAGATGGATTACATGGGTTCCTTTGCTCATTGGAAGGTCCATGATTTTGTCTTTACTGAAACTGACAAGTACTATGAATATAGGTTTGCATTCCCTACTTGCAGTATCTCAGACTACAGTACCACTCAAGAGCCTATAAAACACTGAATAACACAGTAAATATATATCCTAGTGAAGGTCCACTTGTGGAAAAATAGACATGAACAATGATTTTATTGTATAACTCAATGTATTTATATATCATTTGGGAATCTGTAAATAATTTATGTCATATTAATACAATGGAGTAGTATGCTTTATTTAAAATAAATATATTAGATCTGTACTTATCAATAAAAATGTGGGTAAATATATTATCCGTTGTACATTTCAGCCTTCTTTCATTTAACATTTTGAAAACTAAATATATGTGTATATTTTCCCCTAAAATTATCTGAAATTATTACTGTTTTTAAACCAAACCCGCATATTCTCACTAGGGCTCAAAAAATATGAGGGATGTAAAAATGTTTCTCTGGTATAGCTTCTTTTGGATTTGAAGCTGATACCCAATCAGGGCTGAGAATAATTACATTAGTACAGCAATTACCAAACTTACATGATAAGAAGAATTAGGTGAGGAATGTGTTAAATTATAGAATCCCAAGTCCTTTACCTGGATATTGATCTTTATTTAGTTGTCTGGGGTAAAGCTAAGGGTTTTGCCTTTGTAACTAAACTAAGGCTTCTCATAACATCATATTAATTGGAAAACAATACACTAAAAGGTAATGTTAGGGCAGCCTCAACAGCAAATTGAGGACATTAATATAAGACTTTAAGCATAAAACCGATATTTTTGTGACAGGAATGTTTGATTACAGTGTTACTGCATTGGCTTTTTATTCTCTTGATTCTAATTTATTAGAACTCATTTTTATAACTAAGCTGTAAGGTCAATTTGTATTCTGTTTCTCAGCAATTAAACACTGTCCTATATAAAATTTGAACCTTGAATGACTGTTTATTCTTGAAGTCTAACATATGCTTTGCCAATAACAGGAGAGTGTCACCAAATTACTCACCTGGCCAAAAGGTATGTTATAAATGGTGAAATATATCTGATTAGATATTGAAAATATTTTTCATTATATTTAATTAATTTGATTATAGACAAATCATTTCATTTTTTTTTCTTAACATTAAGTGTGGATATAGTCATCTTTAAAACTAGAACATATGGTTGACCTATGACACTTTATTTTGTATAACTGAAAGTGAAATGGAGGAAATAGATATATTCATCCTTATGTTGATATTTTTAAAGCATAAAATAATTTCCATGGGCACCTGGGAACTGTTAGGGTAGTTAGCACTAAATTTCAAAGTGATAAACCATATATATTGCTGTGTTATGAAGTAATAGATTGTGTCATATAAACATAGGAAAAAATAGACATTAGATGCTTATTTGGCTCTCCTTTATATGAACAGCTATAGAGTTTTCTGGCTGTTGAGAATAAAGGTGTATTTTCATAGAAATTTAAAGCTATATCTTTTAACACTTTCTTTTTCGGTACACAAGTTATTATCTCTTGATGATCCAGCGTATACTATTCCCACAATACACACATTTTCAACGTGAAAAGGTGCCTTCTCTATACAATACTATTAGTACAAAAATAGATTTATATCCTGTGATTTCAGGTTGTAAATTTTATAAAAAATGACTACCTTGTTTGTTGTCAAAACAGAAGTTAAGTAATCATTTGAGCAAGGTTAATAACAAACTGACGGCAGCAAAATACTTTCTAACTATTTTATTTGCTAATCAAGACTTTCTTAAAACTATATTCCTAGAATTTTTATATGGGCAAAAAAATGGTTATTGTTCTAATCTGGCATGTAACTTTCAAAGCAAGCAAATTTTACTTATGATCTGACAAAATGATTACATGTGGTGTATCCCATATCTCTTCAATACTGTTTTCTTCAGACAATTAAGGAACACTAATTGTGTTCAGAGTATACAGCACGTGTTGGTTTAATATCTGTAAGAAAATTAATGTTGAATATTTATTAAATTGAAAGTTTAGATAAATGTTCAGTATTTTAAGTTCTTATGCTGAACCACCATGACACTTTAACCAAATAATAAAACACTTTTGCAACAGATCTTTGTAACTAGATAGGTCCTAAGTGTATTTCATGAACATTTATAATTCACAACTCTGATCCTGGTTATATTCTACTTCTTCAATTATGACTTTCTTTTTCTTGGGTGTCATTTTCCATTTGCTGAGATATTATCTGCTTTGGGATAATAAAGAAACCATTGTCTTATATTCAAAGGATTTTGAAATGTTACAGTACCCATAAATACTTGAAAATCCTTCATCAAATCTTAAAAAGCTTTTTCATAAATTGAAGTATCAAACATGTTATTCAGGTGAGAAAAAAATGAAATTGGATCCCTGCCTCAGACCATATATGTCTTAGATAGGTTAAAGACTAAATGTCAAAATATAAAACTGTAAATTTGTCAGTAAAAATAAAAATTTGTAAATATCTTTTGGATATTGTGTAGGAAAAGACTTATTGAATAAGATATCAAAAAAGCTTTTTTTTTCTATAAAAGTTTAACAAATTTGATTCTATTAAAATTGAGAAAGACATGTTAAAAGAAAATGAAAAGGCATGCTATACCAGTGTATAGAATATATCTATAATTGCTTTCTATCAAAAAATATAAAGAAAACCTACAAGTCAGAGAAAGTACACACACACAGGAACAGAAAAAAATGGGCAAAAGACATGAATAGGCATTTTACATAAGGCCAATAAACAGAACAAGATGATGTGACTGGTGAAATACACATCAACAACTTTATGATGTTCTGTCTTATTCCTAATACATTGGCAAAATGTAAATCTGGCAATACCAGTGTTAGATATTATGATGATGGACAGGATCCCTTATACACTTATAGTTGGAGAGTTAATTGATTTACAACTGAAGAAGTTTGCATTATTTTCTTACATTGATTATTCCCATGTCCTCTGACCCAGAAAGCCCATTTCTAGGTATTTACACATGAGATTCTCTTGCATCTGTGCATCAATGACAGGTTCAGAAACATTGTATCACTGATGTTCACAATAACAACAAGATTGGAAGCAACTCAAATGCTCATCAATGACCCTACATTCAAGGAATAAATTGTGATGGTGTATTTGGAAAATTGCATATTGTATGACAGTTTAAGATGAATCCAAGACTGTGAATGAATCTCAACAATATCCTACCATGTGAAAAATTAAGTTTCAAAGGTTGCTGATAACCCTTTTTTAGTGAATGTGAAAAATATACTTTTTAGAAATACATGTAGCTGAAAATTTAGAATAGTCGAGGGAGGAAGTGGTAAAAGAAGAGCAAGAGGCCATTTGGTTAGATAGAATTTATTTTCAAGGTACTAGATTTTATTTTGGATGATGTGTAAGGTTGTTTACTATACAATTAAAATACGGAAGTACATAAATAAGTACATAGAAGCTTGCCTTATATAGATTATTGATTATAATATTTCATAAATCAAAGTGTACGTTAAACAATCCTGAACAATTGGCATCCATTGAAAATTAATAACTGTGGGGCAGTAGCTGTCTCATCCCATGTCTCAATACATTTTAAAATTATTTTGTATTCCACACCATATCATGGCATTCCATATACAAAATGGGTGTTCCTCATTTTATATGGACTTTAAATTCTTTCTCTATCCCTTTTCTCTCTATATTTTGATGGTTTTATTCTAGGCTTCTATATTGACATTACACACTTGAACATGGAGTGAAGGAGTATAAGTAATACTTAGTTTTACATCTTTCCCCCCACAAGTCTTCCATGCAGGTCAGTGCATGCAATTACACCATATACTGCAACAGCCTCTCTTCCTCTATGTTGTGGATACAAGAGGCTTGTGGAAGGTTCACAGCAAAATTGAGCAGAAAATACAGAGAGTTTCCATACACCCCCTGCTCCTATCCAGGTTTTGGCTTATCCCGCTATTAACATGTCTCACCATACTGGGACATTTGTTACAACTGATGAAACTCATTGACATGTCACTCAAAGTCCAGAATTTCCATTAGGGTTCACTCTGGTTGTTGTACTTTCTATGGATTTTAACATTTGTGTAATGACATGTATCCACTGTTTGTTGATGTCTTTTAATTACCCTTTTAAAGTCTTTTGGATTCTTCCATGTTAGGTTATAATCTCTACTATTATAGTATGTACAGCATTGTCTTGATCATCTTTTTAATTAGGTATATGTCTTCCTACTACTATGTTGATAAATATAGGAAAGAGCCTAAGTCTTACACTTTTTCATAGCCTCAGATCTATCAGAGTGTCTTAAAGATAGTAGAAACCCTATTAATTAATACTTATTAATTAACTAATTAAAACCCTATTAGTGCTTATTGAATAAGTGAAATCTGGATATACAATTCATATTATGCCCATTTTTTTTGATCAACTTCAACTGAGTTCCCTGATGATTTCTGATTAAAAAAAAAAAAGCCAGGACAGAGTTTTCATATATAGTGTCTTGTTTTTGATATCAAAACAGAGGTGATTTTTCTCATCACAAAACAATAAGGACACCAAAATGGAAAGACTGCTCCTTTAAAGAAAAATATGTCCATAGTTGAGTATAAAAATTATTGAGAGCAACTTGTTCCAACAATGGTGAATGGTGATGTGGAGGTAGATGGAAGTAGGCAGCACACAAATAAACAGTGAAGAGTTTCCAGCACTTTGTCATGAGTCAACACTGAGAAAACTGCAGGCAGAGCAGGCAGGCTTGCTTCAATCAGAAGCTGGGGAGTTTTTAGAGCTGAGGATTTGGGCCTAAGGTGAGCACATGTAGCAGAGTTGCAAACCCTGACAAGCTCTGCAAGTAGCAGCTGCAAATCAAAGAGCAACATCCATGTGTGCACAGTGTGGAAGGGACTGGAGGTTACAGACTGGTCTCTTCCACTTCACCCACACACACAAACAGCAATCACTGACAAGAACATCACTTTTGAAGGGTCCAGTGAAGTTCTATTTATTTATTCATTCATTTATTTATTTGTATCCTTTGTACTTACTGTGAGGAAGTTTTATCAGGAAGGATCCAGTTTAATAAATCTAATACATAAAAGTGGAAGTAAGACTATTTATGTTGTAGGAACAAATTTCTGTGCCTGATTTTGACTTCTAACAAAGGCATTTTAATCTGTTCCATTTCAAAGTGATAACTGCTCCCAGTATATACGCCGAAAAGTATAATATAATTATATGTCTGTATTTTTGAAAACGTAGGATGCTGAATGAAAGTTGTCATCTCTGGGGAACACTCTGACTTGTAACCTGTGTTATGCATCACCTTCCCTGAGAGTATGAGGAAAACTAATTCCATTCCTGGAAGGATAGACCAACTCAGATGCAATTCACATACAGAGTTCCTCTAAAAAGAAGATAATGAAACTATCTATATGGTATCCACGCATTTTCAGTGTCTGAAAAATAAAAGTAATTAGATATTCTTAATAAGTTGGTGCTCTCCATTCCTTTTAGAAATACTAGGGGGAAAAAAAGAGAATGAAGGATCCATGTCCGGAGAGTGATTACTCGGAATTGAAATTATTTTTACTCAGCTTCAGTGTAAAATTTCCCTTAGGTACATTCTATTTGTGGGAACTAGAAAGGAGAAAGAAACACCACAAACTTCAAATTCATTTTTGGCTTCTATCTCTGTGCAAGTGAATTAGTTAAATATTTTCTTTTATGCAACAGAACATGTAACAAGAAAAATTCATTTAGTCATTAGCAGGCATTTGTTAGGCACTCTTGTACTGCTCATATTGTTAGTCACTAAAGACAAAGAGACATGAATAAACCAGCATGCCTGCCCTTGTAGAGGTCACAGCCTAGTAGAGGAAGAAAGAAGTACAATGTATTAAGGTATGCTGTCATGTAGAAATGTCCTGCATTTTGGTGCCACAGAGGAAGCATCCAATGTTCTGTGTGAGCTGGGAAGAGATAGGGGTTGAATAAATACGGATTCATAGAAGAGGCAATATTAAATCCCAGTTTGAAAGAAGAATAAGGATTTTTATGGCTGAAAAGGATGCCAAAGGAAGGGCAGAAACACTTTGGACTTTGGGAATATAACTCTAAAACAAAAAGGAACATTTCTCATGCTGAATGTGTGTATTTCCTGGAGACTAAAGCTTAGATCACAAGAATGAACTTTGCAAGTAGGTGTATCCTTGAAACACTAAAACTTTTTTAAAAATAATATATTCCCCCCTCGGGTTGTGAAAATATAATAGTTCTTGCTCTTTGAACATAGAAGCATCATGAATAGTGGAAAGAGCATCAGCTTTGAGGTCTGGTGATCTTGAGTTGAGGTACTACTTCAGCCACTTATGAGTTAAATTACTCTCAGCCTGAATTTCCTCAGGTGTAAAGTTGTATGAAATTTCTACTTTGCAAGTTTTGGGATGGAGTAAAGGAGGCATTTATCCGAGAACTGAGAGTCCAGACCATGGGCAAAAAGACACACTAGAATATGGCCTTTTGTTTTCTCCATCTGTTTTCTCACTTCTGAAAACATCATTTTACTGTGATTGTATAATTTTGCTTTAAAGCTTCAAGATAAGTGTGACTTTTGGTTTTGTTAGCCAAGATAATACTTTTAATCCTCATTAATTTAGAGGGTAAGCAATAAAGAAATCTGTGAAATAATTATGTCAACCATCCTAGAAAATGTATGTGTATCTAGTTAATATTTTTACTGATCTGAACACTTAAGATAAATGTTACTAGGGTGGGAGAAAATGTCTTGAAATGAGCCTTACTGAATATGCCTTGGAGAAAACATATGGCATTTAAACAATCTGTATGTCCTCTGAAATATGATTTTCTTGTTTAGGATTTTCTTGTTTAGGGAATGTTGATTATTTTACTTCTCATTTTACTGAAAGAAATATCAATGATATTTGCAGCAGCAGCAATAATTGAATATCTATTTCTCCTTATATTATCAAATTTAAGCATTACAAAATTGTTATGAGATGGCTCCCATTATCCACATTTTGCACGTAAAAACCTGAATTCACACAGGGAGTAGGTGGTGGAGCCAGTGTTAGAATGCAGGTTTGTCTAACTCCAGTCTAGAGAATGTCTTCAGTGATGTAGTGCCTCTTACTCTCCCTGGATTATTAGAATGAAAGGAAATAATGTTCCTAAATTCTTCCTTTTTAGTACTCAAGATTGGGCAATATTTCAAAAGTTCTCTTGAATTTCTTTTTATTTATTTATTTATTTTTTTTTTTGCGGTATGCGGGCCTCTCACTGTTGTGGCCTCCCCCACTGCAGAGAACAGGATCTGGACATGCAGGCTCAGCAGTCATGGCTCACGGGCCTAGCCACTCCGCGACATGTGGGATCTTCCCGGGCCGGGGCATGAACCCATGTCCCCTGCATCGGCAGGCGGACTCTCAACCACTGTGCCATCAGAGAAGCCCTGAATTTCTTCTTCTACCTAGTGGATCTATTTTCATTTTCCCCAAAGAGACTGAAGTTTTCCCAGATACTAAGTTTCTGTACCTTCTCCTGGCTACAAACTTTTCTACTATTGTGTTCTTATCTCTTCTCCTTCCATGTAATCTATGCTGGCATGTCCCAGCCCCTTTTCTGCTCCAGTGGTTGCCCCAGACAAGTGGAAGATGAGACATTATTTAGCCAGTGTTGAGCACCAACATTGACCTTATGTTCTCTTACTCTTACATAAGATTCAAATCTTTCACTAAACCTTTGACTTAGTATGCTTCTTCCTGCCTGGAAGACCAGATAACTTGAGAGATGTCATATCATTTCAGTCTCAAGAATATTCCTTCTTATAAATCATTAACCTTGGAATAAATTCATACGCACCAATTCTTAGTAAATTCATTTGTCCTAGTCTCCTTAATGCCTAAGTATTTTTAAAGAGAACATGTTGTCATAAACCGTATGTTTTTAGATTTGGGCCATATAGGCTGACTACTAGCCTCAACTGTTCTTTTATTGCTAGTTTATTGGGGCTGAGAATATAACAGATAACATCCTCAATCTCACACTTCATATTCCTGAATATTTTTATGATCTGTGTAAACACACTTTATGAAAATTATACAACATTCTTTCCTCAAGAGGTCTAGCAGAGAGATTGAGTCTTGGATCATTTTACCCACAAAAGACAAGATGTAGAATAATATGTATTTCACAGTTTTATAGAACTGTTAGTCTCTTTAAAGGCACTTTAATCTAATCTTCATTCTTTACATTGAGACAACTAATACCAGGATCATTCAGGGGAAATACTGAATACAGATAATTAGTATGAAATAATTGGTAACTACTTCTAGCCCTATTTTCTTCTTAAAATTAGAGGATGATGGTTTTCTAAGAAGTATCATATAGTGTTGAATAACATTTGTATGCCATATCAACATTAGATTCTTTGAATTCAATATCCATCGAAATCAGTATGCATTTAATTCTTAAAAGTTGACTGAAAAACAAAATTCACCCAAATATGTTTTACACACTACCTTTTAGAAACTTTTAACCTAAGTTCTGCAATTCTACTAGAAGGATAGTAAACTAACTTTGCACAAAGGTACAATGAACAGTATTATTGGATATGTATATAAATAAAGATTAAATTAATGATAGATTGACTCTTGGAACTAGTTATTTGCACTTTGCTTTATTATTAGAGAGTTTTAGGTTAGGAAAGACCTATTCATCAAAGGCTTTTTTGGAGTCAGGCTTCTTTGGATTCCCTCATATCAATGTTTTCAAATTTCTTTCCAATTGTACTATTGTAGATATTTGCTTCTTGACAGTTGTAGGGTTCTATAGCCAATGTTTACTATGATTTCCTAATTTTAATCACTACTTGTAGTTAAACATTACCTTTCTACACACAGCAAGATGTGTATCCTGAATAAAATTAAACAATATGGCCTCAGAAATATATATAGGTACTTAGTAATGTATAAATTAGAAAGAACTAGAACATTGAAAGAACTTGAATTATCCCTGTTCTTTAACAATTAAATGGCAAATATCACTAACAAGTAGATAAATCTTATAATGTAAACAAAAATAATTAATTGGAAAAGAATAGATACTAACTTTGCAAGGTTTTTAACTTTTTGATATCAGAGAATAAATGTAACACTTATGTACATTTCTACAGATATATAAACTATCTTTAAGCTCCTATTTGAGTGAAAGATTTTACTAAAACTGGCAATGATTTTTACTATCCTCTATTAACTTGTGAAATTTACCTGCATAAGAGACCTAAAGTACTTTTTTTCCACTTACCTTGTTTTTTCTGATGGTAGTAAATTTAATGAGACTGATTTTTCTGCTCCAGTTTATTTATGTATTTGCTCTATAAGAAGAAAATACAGCAAACTAACTTAAAGATGATTCTATTTTGGAACTGTCTTTTAAGTCACATATTGAATTTTATTTAATTTTAGTAGTGCTCTCAAACAGTACCATTCATAAGTCTCAGTAATTTGATAAAACAAAATATATTAACTAAATCAAGTATATTTTCAGACAATGTCATTCCAATCCCATATAAGAATGCCATTCTCAAAATATTTGTTATAGGAAAGCAGTTTACTCTTACCTTAGTCTGATTTATTTCATGCAACATTTTTGGGTTGGGAAAAGCAATTAAAATCCTACATCAAGAAATAAGAAACATCTCAAATAAAAAACCTAACCTTACACCTAAAGCAATTAGAGAAAGAAGAACAAAAAAACCCCCAAAGTTAGCAGAATGAAAGAAATCACAAGGACCAGATCAGAAATAAATGAAAAAGAAATGAAGGAAACAATAGCAAAGATCAATAAAACTAAAAGCTGTTTCTTTGAGAAGATAAACAAAATTGATAAACCACTAGCCAGACTCATCAAGAAAAAAAGGGAGATGATTCAAATCAAGAGAAGTAGAAATGAAAACGGAGAAGTAACAACTGACACTGGAGAAATACAAAGGATCATGAGAGATTACTACAAGCAACTACATGCCAATAAAATGGACAACCTGGAAGAAATGGACAAATTCTTAGAAAAGCACAATCATCTGAGACTGAACAAGGAAGAAATAGAAAATATAAACAGACAAATCACAAGCACTGAAATTGAGAATGTAATTGAAAATCTTGCAACAAACAAAAGCTAAGGAACAGATGGCTTCACACGTGAATTCTATCAAACATTTAGAGAAGAGCTAACACCTACTCTTCTCAAACATTCCAAAATATAGCAGAGGAAGGAACACACCCAAACTTATTCTACAAGGCCACTATCACCCTGATACCAGAATAAGAAAAGTTGTCACAAAAAAAGAAAACTACAGGTCAATATCACTGATGAACAGAGATGCAAAAATCCTCAACAAAATACTAGCAAACAGAATACAACAGCACATTAAAAGGATCATACACCATGATCAAGTGGGGTGTATACCAGGAATGCAAGGATTCTTCAATATACACAAATCAATCAATGTGATACACCATATTAACAAATTGAAGGAGAAAAACCATATGATCATTTCAATAGATGCAGAGAAATCTTTCGACAAAATTCAATCTCATTTATGATAAAAACTCTCCAGAAAGTAGGCATAGAGAGAACTTACCACAACATAATAAAGGCCATATATGACAAACCCACAGCCAACATCGTTCTCAATGGTGAAAAACTGAAACCATTTCCTCTAAGATCAGGAACAAGACAAGGTTGCCCACTCTCACCACTATTTTTCCACATAATTTTGGAAGTTTTAGCCACAGAAATCAGAGAAGAAAAAGAAATAAGAGGAATCCAAATTAGAAAAGAAGAAGTAAAACTGTCACTGTTTGCAGATGACATGATACTATACATAGAGATTCCTAAAGATGCTACCAGAAAACTACTAGAGATAATCAATGAATTTGGTAAAGTAGCAGGATACAAAATTATGCATAGAAATCTCTTGCATTCCTATACATTAATGATGAAAAATCTGAAAGAGAAATTAAGGAAACACTCCCATTTACCATCACAACAAAATGAATAAAATACCTAGGAATAAACTTACCTAAAGGAGACAAAAGACCTGTATGCAGAAAACTATAAGACATTGATGAAAGAAATTAAAGATGTAACAAACAGGTGGAGAGATATACCATGTTCTTGGATTGAAGACTCAACATTGTAAAAATGACTATACTAACCAAAGCAACCTACAGATTCAATGTAATCCCTATCAAGCTACCAATGGCATTTTTCACAGAACTAGAACAAAAAATTTCACAATTTGTATGGAAACACAAAAGACCCCAAACAGCCAAAGCAATCTTGAGAAAGAAAAATGGAGATGGAGGAATAAGGCTCCCTGACTTCAGACTATACTACAAAACTACAGTAATCAAGACAGTATGGTACTGGCACAAAACCAGAAATATAGATCAGTGGAACAGGATAGAAACCCCAGAGATAAACCCACACACATATGGTCACCTTATCTTTGATAAAGGAGGCAAGAATATAGAGTAGAGAAAAGACAGCCTCTTCAAGAATTGGTGCTGGGAAAACTGGACAGCTACATGTAAAATAATGAAATCAGAACACTCCCTAACACCATACAGAAAAATAAGCTCAAAATGGATTAAAGACCTAAATTTAAGGCCAGACAGTATAAAACTCCTAGAGGAAAATATAGGCTGAACACTCTATGACATAAATCACACCAAGATTGTTTTTGACCCACATCCTAGAGAAATAGAATTGAAAACAAAAATAAACAAATAGAACCTAATGAAACTTAAAAGCTTTTGCACAGCAAAGTAAACCATAAACAAGACAGAAAGGCAATTCTCAGAGTGGGAGAAAACATTTGCAAAAGAAGCAAGTGACAAGGATTCAACTCCAAAATTTACCAGCAGCTCATGCAGCTCAATATCAAAAAAAAACAAAACAAAACCAAAAACAACCCAATCCATAAATGAGCAGAAGACCTAAATAGACATTTCTCCCAAGAAAATATACAGATTGCCAAAAAACACATGAAAGGATGTTCAACATCATTAATCTTTAGAAAAATGCAGATCAAAACTACAATGAGGTATCACCTCACACTGGTCATAATGGCCATCATTAAAAAAATCTACAAACAATAAATGCTGGAGAGGGTGTGGAGAAAAGGGAACCCTCTTGCACTGTTGGTGGGAATGTAAATTGGTACAGCCACTATGGAGAACAGTATGGAAGTTCCTTAAAAATCTAAAAATAGAACTACCATACGACCCAGCAATCCCACTACTGGGCACATATCTTGAGAAAACCATAATTCTAAAAGAGTCATGTACCACAATGTTCACTGCAGCTCTATTTACAATAGCCAGGACATGGAAGCAACCTAAGTGTCTATCGACAGGTGAATGGATAAAGAAGAAAGGTTCATGTATACAATGGATATTACTCAGCCATAAAAAGAAATGAAATTGAGTTATTTATAGTGAGGTGGATGGACCTAGAGATCTCATACAGAGTGAAATAAGTCAGAAAGAGAAAAACAAATACCGTATGCTAACACATATATATGGAATCTATAAACAAACAAAACAAACAAATATATATATATACACACATATATATATATATATATATATATATATATATATATGTGTGTGTATATATATATATTTCTGAGGAACCTAGGGGCAGGACAGGAATTAAGATGCTGATGTAGAAAATGGACTTGAGGACACAGGGAAGAGGAAGGGTAAGCTGAGACGAAGTTCAAGAGTGGGCATGGACATATATACACCACCAAATGTAAAATAGATAGCTAGTAGGAAGCAGCCACATAGCACAGGGAGATCAGCTAGATGCTTTGTGACCACTTAGAGGGGTGGGATAGCGAGAGTAGGAGGGAGATGCAACAGGGAGGAGATATGATGATATATGTATATGTATAGCTGGTTCACTTTGCTATAAAGCAGAAAGTAACACACCATTTTAAAGCAATTATGCTCCAATAAAGACGTTAAAAAAAAAATGAAAATGTGTCTTCAGGCATTCCATCTGGATATGTGTCTTGCATTCCATGTGGATATGTGTATTTCACACAAATTGGCATGAAGGCATAAATCTATATTTATGTAATAAGCACAATTGAAAATTAGTCAATGTAATAATGTTTATCTCTTGAAATAATATATGCAATAAGTCTTAAATTTATGAACTGTCTCTAATGTATGAATCTGTAGTATGTACGTACTAAACTATCTATTGATAAATTTTACGATTGATTCATTGCCTCTCTAATATGATAATATAAATTAAACTCAATTAGGATGAAGAAATATTTATTCAACAACTACTATTTTGCAAAACGCTCTTCAAATACACAAGGCACTCTTTAAACATCTAATTCTACACAGACACAAATTTGCTTATAGCCATACAGTCAGTACCTGTTTAGAACATTCTATGTATTAGGCCCTGCATTTCCTATTGGGAATAATATGATCACTGTTCTTATGAAATTTATAATCTGGGAAATTCTTCTCCTTCAAGAATCTTCTGGGCTTCCCTGGTGGCGCAGTGATTGAGAGTCCGCCTGCCAATGCATGGGACATGGGTTCGTGCGCCGGTCTAGAAAGATCCCACATGCCGCGGAGTGGCTGGACCCGTGAGCCATGGCCGCTGAGCCTGCGCGTCCGGAGCCTGTGCTCCGCAACGGGAGATAATGCCACGACAGTGAGAGGCCTGCGTACTACAAAAAAAAGAAAAAAAAAATCTTCCATTTTAATTACAAAGTCTAAAATAAAAGAACTTAGACTAGAAAATATTAAATGAGTTCTTGGCTATGAAAAAAGGTATTTATTAACCATTAACTCTTATCATGATTTAACTTTTTTTTTTTTTTTTTTTTTTTTTTTTTGGTGGTACGCGGGCCTCTCACTTTGTGGCCTCTTCCGTGCGGATCACAGGCTCCAGACGCGCAGGCTCAGCAGCCATGGCTCACGGGCCCAGCTGCTCTACGGCATGTGGGATCCTCTCGGACCGGGGCATGAACCCGTGTCCCCTGCATTGGCAGGCGGACTCTCAACCACTGTGCCACCACGGAAGCCCCATGCTTTAACTTTTGAATTGCAGTCAATATGGAATGTGCAATGTTTTCAAGTCACATTCAGCTAACATAAGTTGCAATTGTTATGATAAAAAATGTTTTATCTTTTATTTCCATGTTGGCCAATAGCACATAAATGTAACAAACCATTGACTACTTACTTGGACAAGATGTATTTGAATTTTTATATTGATATTTCAACTGAAATATTATTGTTAATTCACCTGAAGAGCAGTTGGAAAGTTTAGATTTGTACATTTTAGATTAACAGAATTAAACCATTGAACTTCTCCTCTAGGACCTCATTAAGTTAGATTTTTGTTAGTAAAATATGTATTTTGAGCATTGGTAGTATATATGCTATACACAGTGTGTGTACAATACATTCTACATATTAACTATGTATGCATATATTCATGTATCCTATGTTGTGACACACATAGTAGAACAATTGAAGATCATAAAATATTTTTTATTATACAGCTATTATGGGAAATTTATTTAATAATTTAATTTAAGATTCATTACTCATCCATTAGGTCAATACTGAAATATTGATGTGCACACAAATCTTCAGGGGATCTTTTTAAAATGCAGATTCCTGAGCCCAACTTCCAAAGATTTTTATCCAGTATGTTTGGAGGCCTGAATTTCTAACTCTCAGGTAACACTGATGCATAGACTTCAGTGTGAGGAGCATTACACTAGATTTATAAGTCTCTATTAGATTATAATCTACTTGGAAGCCTTGTACCTTAGTAACTTTCTTCCTCAAACTGCATGTTTTATCAAAGACAAACATCTGAGACACAGGAATACTTACATCAAGATTATGTATGCAAAAAAAAAAAAAAGATTATATATGCAACTATGAGGGCAAACCTAAGAGATTTATAGTGTAATGAAACATGTCTTACTGGTAAAAAAAAAAAAAAAGGAAAAAAAAGAAAAAAGAGGCATCACCAGAGACACTGTATGGTGATCCTACCTTAATCGGTATTCTCATATTATTCCCATATTATTAAACATGAGTAATCCAACATTCAGAGCTGTATCCACTAGAAGTTTAAGAATATTCTTGGAGGAGAAAAAAAGATTTCCATAGAATTCATTTGAATAAGAGAGTACTTACGAATTTTATTTTTAAAAAACAAGTTAGTGGAAAAACAAAGTACATAAATTAATGGGTATTTTATATAATTCTTGACACAAAAAGCTAAATAGACAAGAACACTGTTAGTTTCTCAGAATTTAATTAATATCAGAACATAGTCTATTACTTTGTCGACCACCAGGAGAGAGGATCTGACAGATGTTTTAGTGAGGAGGAGGTGGAATTTTATAACAGAAGTCATTAAATAAGCTTTATAGTTAGTTGTAAATGAATTTGTAGAAAATGCATATAGTTCTCAGTTTAAGAAAGCATTTAAACATTATTTGTAAGCTCTTTGACATCAAAGTGTTTTAGAAGTTTTCAGATATGATTTTGAACTTTGTTTTGAAGAATTCTACATTACAGTTATAATGAGGATTCCAGCAACAAAATAAACAAATACATTTAAAAGCACACTGTATAGAATTCTGTATTAACAAGGATTGTTTCTCTGGGTACACCATAACTTTTGAATCACGGTGAATTCATGGCTATTTTGTCCCTTTCTTTTGTCAGCTGCGTAAAATAGTAGCCATGATTTCTGAGTATTGAAAATCATTTTAGTAATATATATTTTGCTGTTCTATTCTAATATTCATTTTCCTTTTAAATAAAAAACGGCTAAAACAAAACACTTGTAATGATAGCCAGATCTTGCTTTTCTCTATTCTCATTTTTAACCAAACCAGTTTCTTTTACAATGAATAAGAAGGCTTTTAAAAGATAAAACTATAACACAATGATGTTTTATTTAATAGATGTCTGTTTCCATTTCCTAATATTTCTGGCAACCAATGTAGAAAGACTATAAAATTGCAGTGATTTTTAACTTGATATCTACTCTAAAATCTGTTTAAAAATACATTTCTACTGAAAAACCAAACCACTAATGTTTTAGAATGATATCTGAGTGTTTTTATTTTAAAAATTGAATAGTTATTAGAAAAGTATGTAAAAGTAAATAGAAAAAAAGGGTAGCAAAATATCAAAGGTGTCTGTATTATCACAGTCCTGGATTTGATGCAGAAGTGCCATTTAGCATTTATTCCTACAGGAGAGAGCCATTCAGGAAACCCTGGAAAATTATCCAGTCCATGTTAGTCATATGCCATGCAGGGGTATGTTTGAGCAAAATCCTAGAGGTCCTATACTTGATTACAAGTTGAGCTGTTTTCATTCCCCATAACCCTCTATTAGTTTATAACCTCCCAGTGTCAGAAAATTTTCTTGCTATAAATCACTGAATCATTTCAACAACCTCTGGGTAAAAGCTACACCTGTTCCATATATAAATGGTCTAACAGGCTTTATTGTTAATGTATGAGCTATACAGAGTCAAAATAAATGCTATTGTTAATGATATTCAAAGTTTGTGATGCTAACCAAGAACCATGATAATATACTTTCTTCATTTTGGGCAAAAAGGAAAATGGAAGACTGAACAAACCAGTTAAGATAATAGCAAAAGTTCAGTTAGGACTCTTAAAATATTCATGCTCCAAAAGACCCCAAAGTTTTGTAGTTGGAAAAATTTTTTATAGAGCAAAGAAAAGGAAATGGTGTCAAATTCATACCCTAATGCCATCTCTTCTTGCGTTCAACTCCTAACATAAAATCCAGATTTATTTTCTATGTTCATAATTTCTTCTTTCTCTCACTCTATCTCAACTCCTGCTGTGGATTGACAAATTCATCAGATTTGTGGGTGGCCATTGTCTAAATGTTGTAACTATGTGTTGATTAGGTCAAGGTATTAGTCAAAATTATTTGAAGATTTATAACTATTCTACTAACTTTTTGTTTTAGAAATAATGAAGAGACAGGTCCGTGCTCTTTTTGAATTTCTTCACCCCTCGCACCTTTTATACAAAACTGGACTTTTCTCATTAAGTTAGACTTCTGTGTTCATGAAAACTCAAGGATTTATAAAATGATTTCTTCCTAGGGAAGAGATATCATTTATATACACTTGGGAAATGCTTAGATAAGACTATGCCGTGAGCTCTATGATCATTTTAGTAAACTATTAAGAATTATATGCTATCATATGATATAAGAAATTACATTCATTTATAAATTTTCTTTCACCATGACTTATCAAACCAATTATTCTTATTACCAACTAGCTTAGTGTTTGTTTCTGTTTTGCTTTCTTTACAATTGTTGCCATAATTTTATGTGTAAGCAGATTGGTCATCTTTGTAATTGATGAAAATTACGTATTATTTCAACTTTGTTAATAATGACAGACCAAGAATTGAAATACATTATAGCAGAACCTTAATATATCAGTCCTTAAATGAGTAACATTATTAACTGAAAAATAAAATGACACAGTATACATTTTAATGAGTGTACATTTTAATGAATCTCAAAAAAGTTTGGAAGTCATTGGCAGTGTTTTACTTCTTATGGTTTTATAATAAGCTGTTCAACAAGAATAGGAAAATATAGTTAGTGTTTAAGTTTAAAGAAATCTAATTTTATACTACTACTAATAGTCCTCTAGGTTTTAATCTAATCCATTATATAATGGAGTGTTAATTTTTTATTTTTGAACATGTAAGAAAGTGTTGTCTCTGAGTATTTACTCCCAAAGGTAATCCTTTTCGGCTGAGAAGGTCATTGGGGAATTAGGATCTGAGCTCTTATTAGAATAAATATGTTATCTATTTTTTGCAGTATGTTTTATTTGTCGTGATCACTGTGACTGCTTAGATAACGTCTCCATTTTTGTACTTTGCTTAGACATCTATGTGTCACCCTCTCCATAGAATGTCAGTGGCTGAGAAATCGGAAATGGAGGAATCAAAAATTTTCAGACCATTCTGTTATGGTATTAGTGACTATAAAAGATTATGTTTGAACTTAGTGGTATAAATTTAGAGTAAGCAATAGAAGGCAGGAGAAGCTGTATTAGCTAGGGCTTATCTAGCCTAAGATTTATACACAAAGGTGGTCAAGCTGAATGTTAATATCAGACAATCCAAGATTTGGTAGAAGGAAATAAGAAATGCTTACGCTGTTCCCATTAGATAAGGAAAAGAATGAGGAAAGCAAGGTAGAAGATAACCTGTCTCCTGTGTTCTTTCTCCAACTAGTTTTTTCTGTCAGTATTTTCATGAAACTTGAAGAAAAACAATTTAGTGTTTCCTAAAACACCTTGATTTCATAAGTCAGTTTCCATTATTGCAAAGAAGAATGAGGATTGTTTTCCATGCTAGTTAATCTGTCATCATGGGTCCACAGATGCAGAAAACTGTCTGTGATTTAATATATTCATCAGCAGAAGAAATATTTTTAAATAAGGCTTTAATTTTAAGCAAACACAACTAAAATCTATTTTTTATTCTCCAGATGACAGTTGGGAAATGTTTGTCTGGAAATAGTTATGATTATAAGTATTCCCCACCCGGGTTCACTTTGTTGTTTACAAACTGACCGGGTTTGCTATGTGCTGATTTACACATGCTTTGGGGAGTATTTTCTTACCTTTTAAAAGTGGCCACTTTTGAAAGTTTTCTTCAAAATGATGATAGTATTCAGTATGATATATAAAATATAAAATCATTATGATAAAATTAATAATTCTAGGGGGAACCTTCAAGAAGGTGGAGGAGTAAGACGTGGAGATCACCTTCCTCCCCACAGATACATCAGATATACATCTACATGTGGAACAACTCCTACAGAACACCTACTGAACGCTGGCTGAAGGCCTCAGACTTCCCAAAAGGCAAGAAACTCCCCATGTACCTGGGTAGGGCAAAAGAATAAAGAAAAAGAATAGGGATGGGACTTGCACCTCGGGGAAGGAGCAGTGAAGGAGGAAAACTTTCCACACACTAGGAAGCACCTTCACTGGTGGAGACAGGGGGTGGGTGGGGGGAAGCTTCAGAGCCATGGACGAGGGCGCAGAAACTGGGGCAGAGGGCAAAATGGAGAGATTCCCACACAGAGGATAGGTGTTGACAAGCAGTCATCAACCTGAGAGGCTTGTCTGCTCATCCACCGGGGCAGGTGGGGGCTGGGAGACGAGGCTCTGACTTTGGAGTTCAGATCCCAGGGAGAGGACTAAGTTTGGCTGCATGAACACAGCCAGAAGGGAGCTAGTGTACCACAGCTAGCCAGAAGGGAGTCCAGAAAATAGTCTGGAACTGCCTAAGAGGCAAGAGACCATTGTTTCATGGTGCTCAAGGAGAGGGGATTCTCCTAAACGAGCTCCAGAGACAGGCACGAGCCATAGCTATCAGCACAGACACCAGAGATGGGCATGAAATGCTAAGGCTGCTGCTGCAGCCACCTGGAATCGTGTGTAAGCACAGGTCACTATCCATACCTCCCCACCCAGAACCCTGTGCAGCCCACCACTGCCAGTGTCCTGTGATCCAGGGACAACTTCCCCAGGAGAACACATGGCACACCTCAGGCTGTTACAATGTCGTGCGGGTCTCTGAAGCTGCAGGCTCACCCCACATTCTGTACCCTTCCCTCCCCCCGCCCTGAGTGAGCCAGAGCTCCCTAATCAGCTGCTATTTTGTCCTCATCCTCTCTGGGCAGGGAACAGACGCCCTCAGGTGACCTACAGGCAAGGTGGGTGTGGGGGATAATCCAAAAGTGAACCCCAGGAGCTGTGCAAACAAAGAAGAGAAAGGGAAATTTCTCCCAGCAGCCTCATGAGCAGCAGATTAAATCTCCACAATCAACTTGATGTACACTGCATCTGTGGAATACCTAAATAGACAGCAAAGCATCCCAAAACTGAGGCAGTGAACTTTGGGAGCAACTGTGGACTTGGGGTTTGCTCTCTGTATCTAATTTGTTTCTGGTTTTATGTTTATCTTAGTTTAGTATTTAGACATTATTATCATTGGTAGATTTGTGTATTGGTTTGGTTGCTCTCTTCCTTCATTTTATATATATATATATTTTTTTCTTTTTTATCTTTTCGTGAGTGTGTGTGTATGCTTCTTTATGTGATTTTGTCTGTATAGCTTTGTTTTTACCATTTGTCCTAGGGTTCTGTCTGACTGTTTTTTATTTTTAGTATAATTTTCAGCACTTGTTATCATTGGTGCATTTGCTTTTTGGTTTGGTTGCTCTCTTCTTTCTTTCTTTCTTTTTTTCTACTTTTAATTTTATTTTTTATTTTAATAACTTTATTTTATTTTTCTTTCTTTCTTGTTTTTCTCCCTTTTCTTCTGAGCCATGTAGCTGACACGGTCTTGCTGCTCTGGCCGCATGTCAGGCCTGAGCCTCTAAGGTGGGGGAGCTGAGTTCAGGACATTGGACCACCAGAGACCTCCTGGCCCCATGTAATATCAAATGATGAAAGCTCTCCCAGAGATCTCCATCTCAATGCTAAGACCCAGCTCCACTCAAAGACCAGCCATCTCCAGTGGTGGACACCTCATGCCAAACAACTAGTGAGAAAGGAACAAAACACCATCCATTAGCAGAGAGGCTGCCTAAAATCATAATAAGATCAAAGACACCCAAAAACACATCACCAGATGTGCTCCTACTCACCAGAAAGACAAGATCCAGTCTCATCCACAAGAACACAGGCACAACTCCCCTCCACCAGGAAGCCTACATAACACACTGAACCAACTGTACCCACTGATAGTAGAAACCAAAAACAGTGAGAACTACAAATCTGAAGCTGGTGAAAAGGAGACTGCAAACACAGTAAGTTAAGCAAAATGAGAAGACAGAGAAATACATAGCAGATGAAGGAACAAGGTAAAAACACACAAGACCAAACAAATGAAGAGGAAATAGGCAGTCTACCTGAAAACGAATTCAGAGCAATGTTACTAAAGATGACCTAAAATCTTGGAAATAGAATGGATAAAATACAAGAAACGTTTAACAAGGACTTAGAAGAATTAAAGAGCAAGCAAACGATGATGAACAACACAATAAATGAAATTTAAAAATCTCTAGAAGGAATCAATGCAGAATAACTGAGGCAGAAGAATGGATAAATGATGTGGAAGATAAAAGAGTGGAAATAACTACCACAGAACAGAATAAAGAAAAAAGAGTGAAAAGAATTGATGACAGTCTCAGAGACCTCTGGGACAACATTAAACATACTAACATTCGAATTCTAGGGGACCCAGATGAAGAAGAGAAAAAGAAAGGGACTGAGAAAATATTTGAAGAGATTATGGTTGAAAATTTCCCTAATATGGGAAAATAAATAGTCAATCAAGTCCAGGAAGCACAGAGAGTCCCATACAGGTTAAATTCAAGGAGAAACCACCAAGACACATATTAAACAAATTATCAAAAAATACAAAGAAAAAAATTCTTAAAAGCAGCAGGGAAAAGCAACAAATAACATACGGAGAATCCCCATAGGGTTGACAGCTGATCGTTCAGCAGAAACTCTGCAAGCCAGAAGGTAGTGGCAGGACATACTTAAACTGATGAAAGGGAAAAATGTACAACCAACATTACTTTTCCCAGCAAGGATCTCATTCAGATTCAAAAGAGAAATTAAAAACTTTACACACAAGCAAAAACTAAGAGGATTCAGCACCACCATACCAGCTTTACAACAAATGCTGAAGGAACTCCTCTAGGTAGGAAACACAAGAGAAGGAAAAGACGTACAATTACAAACCCAAACCAATTAAGAAAATGGTAATAGGAACATACATATAGATAACTACCTTAAATGTAAATGGATTAAATGCTCCAACCAAAAGACATAGACTGGCTGAATGGAAACAAAAATAAGACCCATATATACACTGTCTGCAAGAGTCCCACTTCAGACCTAGGGACACATACAGATTGAAAGTGAGAGTATGGAAAAAGACATCCCATGCAAATGGGAATGAAAAGAAAGCTGAAGTACCAATTCTCATATCAGATAAAATAGGCTTTAAAATAAAGACTATTACAAGAGAGAAAGAAGGACACTACATAATGATCAAGGGATCGATCCAAGAAGAAGATATAACAACTGTAAATATTTATGCAACCAACACAGATGCACCTCAATACATAAGGCAAACGTTAAAAGTCATAAAAGGTTAAATCAACAGTAACACAGTAATAGTAGGAGATTTTAACACCCCACTTTCACCAATGGACAGAACATCCAAAATGAAAATAAATAAGGAAATACAAGCTTTAAATAATATATTATACAAGATGGACTTAATTGATATTTATGGGACATTCCATCCAAGTACAACAGAATAAACTTTCTTCTCATGTGCTCATGGAATATTCTCCAGGATAGATCATATCTTGGGTCACAAATCAAGTCTTGGTAAATTTAGAAAATTGAAAACATATCAAGTATATTTTCTGACCACAATGTTATGAGAAAGGATATCAATTACAGGAAAAAAAAAAACCTTAAAAATTCAAACATATGGAAGCTAAACAATACACTGCCAAATAACCAAGAGATCACTAATAAATCAAAGGGGAAATAAAAAAAAATACCTAGAAAAAAATGACAATGAAAAAACAATGGCCCAGAAACTATGGGATACAGCAAAAGCAGTTCAAAGAGGGAAGTTTATAGCAATACAATCCTACCTTAAAAACAAGAGAAATCTCATATAAACACCTAACCTTACACCTGAAGTGATTAGAGAAAGTAGAAGAAGAAGAAGAAAAAAACAAGAAACAAAGTTAGCAGAAGGAAAGAAATCATAAAGATCAGACAGAAATAAATGAAAGAAACAATAGCAAATATCAACGAAACTAAATGCTGGTTCTTTAAAAAGATAAACAAAATTGATAGACCATTAGCCAGACTGATCAAAAAAAAAAAAAAAGAGAGAGAGAAGACTCAAATAAATAGAATTAGAAATGAAAAAGAGAAGTAAAAATTGACACTGCTGAAATACAAAGGATCATGTGAGGTTACTACAAGCAACTCTATGCCAATAAAATGGACAACCTGGAAGAAATTGACACATTGTTATAAAAGAACAACTTCCGTGACTGAACCAGCAAGGAATAGAAAATATAAACAGACCAATCACAAGCACTGAAATTGAGACTGTGATTAAAATTCTTCCAACATAAGCCCAGGACTAGATGGCTTAACAGGAGAATTCTATTAAACATTTAGAGAAGAGCTAACACCTATCCTTCTCAAACTCTTCCAAAATATAGCAGAGCGAGGAACACTCTGAAACTCATTCTACAAGACCACCATCATTCTGATACCAAAACCAGACAAAGATATCACGAAAAAAAAAAGAGAACTACAGGGCAATATCACTGATGAACAGAGATACAAAAATCCTCAACAAAATACCAGGAAACAGAATCCAACAGCACATTAAAAGGTTCATACAACATGATCACATGGGGTTTATCTCAGGAATGCAAGGATTATTCAATATACACAAATCAATCAATGTTATAAACCATATTAACAAACTGAAGGAGAAAAATTATATGATCATCTCAATAGACGCAGAAAAAGCTTTTGACAAAATTCAACACCCATTTATGATAAAAACCCTCCAGAATGTAGGCATAGAGGGAATTTACCTCAACATAATAAAGGCCATGTATGACAAACCCACAACCAGCATCATTCTCAATGGTGAAATACTGAAACCATTTCCTCTAAGATCAGGAACAAGACAAGGTTGTCCATTCTCACCACTATTTTTCCACATAGTTTTGGAAGTTTTAGCCACAGCAATCAGAGAAGAAAAAGAAATAAAAGGAATCCAAATTGGAAAAGAAGTAAAACTGTCACTGTTTGCAGATGACATGATCCTATACATAGAGAATCCCATATATGCTACCAGAAAACTACAAGGACTAATTAGTGAATTTGGTAAAGTAGCAAGATACAAAATTAATGCATAGAAATCTCTTGCATCCCTATACACTGGTGATGAAAAATCTGAAAGAGAAATTAAGGAAACACTCCCATATACCACTGCAACAAAATGAATAAAATGCCTACGAGTAAACCTACCTAAGGAGACAAAAGACCTGTATGCAGAAAACTATAAGACACTGATGAAAGAAATTAAAGATGATACCAACAGATGGAGAAATATACCATGTTCTTGGATTGGAGGATTCAACATTGTGAAAAGGACTATACTATCCAAAGCAATCTACAGATTCAGTGCAATCCCTGCCAAACTACCAATGACATTTTTCACAGAGCTAGAACAAAAAATTTCATAATTTGTATGGAAACACAAAAGACCCTGAATAGCCAAAGCAATCTTGAGAAAGGAAAATGGCGCTACAGGTATCATGCTCCCAGACTTCAGACTATACTACAAAGCTACTGTAATCAAGACAGTATGGTACTGACACAAAAACAGAAATACAGATCAGTGGAACAGGATAGAAAGCCCCGAGATAAACCCACATATATATGGTCACCTTATCTTTGATATAGGAGGCAAGAATATAGAGTAGAGAAAAGACAGCCTCTTCAAGAAGTGTTGCTGGGAAACCTAGACAGCTACATGTAAAAGAATGAAATCAGAACACTCCCTAACACCATACACAAAAATAATCTCAAAATGGATTAAAGACCTAAATGTAAGGCCAGTCACTATAAAACTCTTAGAGGAAAATATAGGCAGAACACTCTATGACATATATCGCAGCAAGATCCTTTTTACCCACCTCCTAGAGAAATGGAAATAAAAACAAATGGGACCCAATGGTACATAAAAGCTGTTGCACAGCAAAGGAAACCCTAAGCAAGATGAAAACACAATTCTCAGAATGGGAGTAAATGTTTGCAAATGAAGCAACTGACAAAGGATTAATCTCCAAAATATACAAGAAACTTATGCAGCTCACTATCAAAAAATGAAACAACTCAATCCAAAAATGGACAGAAGACCTAAATAGACATTTCTCCAAAGAAGATATATAGTTGACCAACAAACACATGAAAGGATGCTCAACATCACTAATCATTAGAGAAATGCAGATCAAAACTACAATGAGGTATCACCTCACACCAGGGAGAATGACCATCATCAAAAAGTCTACAAACAATAAATGTTGGAGAGGATGTGGAGAAAAGGGAACCCTCCTGCACTGTTGGTGGGAATGTAAATTGGTACAGCCACTGTGGAAAACAGTATGGAAGTTCCTTAAAAATCTAGAAATAGAAGTACCGTATGACCCAGCAATCTGACTACTGGGCATATACCCTGAGAAAACAATAATTCAAAAAGAGTCTTGTACCAAAATTTTCAATTGCAGCTCTATTTACAATAGCCAGCAACCTAAGTGTCCATCGAGAGATGAATGGATAAAGAAGATTTGGCACATATATACAATGGAATATTACTCAGCCATAAAAAGAAATGAAATTGAGTTACTTGTAGTGAGGTGGATGGACCTAGAGACTATCATACAGAGTGTAATCTGTCAGAGAGGGAAAAATAAATACCTTATGCTAACACATATATATGGAATCTAAAAAATAAAGAAAAATCGTTCTGAAGAACCTAGGGGCAAGACAGGAATAAAGATTCAGACATATAGAATTGACGTGAGGACATGGGGGAAGGATATTCTGGGACTAAGTGAGAGAGAGGCATGGTCTTACATACACTGTTTTGATTTATGTCATAGAGTGTTTTGCCTATGTTTTCCTCCAAGAGTTTTATAGTGTCTGGCCTTACATTTAGTTCTTTAACCCATTTTGAATGTATTTTTGTTCATGGTGTTAAGAAGTATTCTAAATTCATTCTTTTACTTATAGCTGTCCAGAATACTACTCAGCCATAAAAAGAAATGAAATTGAGTTACTTGTAGTGAGGTGGATGGACCTAGAGTCTGTCATACAGAGTGAAGTAAGTCAGAAAGAGGAAAACAAAAACCGTATGCTAACACATATATATGGAATCTAAAGAAAAAAAATGGTTCTGATGAACCTAGGGCCAGGATAGGAATAAAGATTCAGACATAAAGAATGGACTTGAGGACACAGGGAGAGGGAAGTGTAAGTTGGGACAAAATGAGAGAGTGACATGGACATATATACACTACCAAATATAAAATAGATAACTAGTAGAAAGCAGCCACATAGCACAGGGAGATCAGCTTGGTGCTTTGTGTCCATCTAGAGAGGTGGGATAGGGAGGGTGGGAGGGAGATGCAAGAGGGAGGGTTTATGGGGATATATGTATACATATAGCTGATTCACTTTGTTATACCGCAGCAACTAACACAACATTGTAAAGCAATTATACTCCAATAAATATGTTTTAAAAAATTAATAATTCTAGACAATTAAACATATGAATGAATCAAATGAAAAATGTTATTTTCTTCTTAATAACCAAAACTATTTTAATGGTATAGTTGCTTTGAGGACACATCTCTGTGTTTCTTTTTCTCCTACTTTGAGCAATGAAAACACTGTTTGTAGTGCAACCATGATTATTTTCAACTTCATGTTAAACTAGTCTATGTATTAAAAATGTATAAGCTGCGTCTTTGAGGAAGCGATTGTAGATTAGGGTTTAGTTCTGTGTGGCACCTTACTTTCCTTAAGAAATCACTGTACTGGATTTTCTTCCAATTTCTAGGCTTCTATCCCTGCAGAGTGGGGAAGCAGCTGCCTTGCTCCCCCATGCTGTACACTCCTGTCACATTGTGCTTTGAGGAAATGAAAGACACAGCCCAGCAAAGTGCTGCCTGTCCAGCTGCTTTGAGGAAGAATGCAGCCCTCCTCCAACTCCCAATTTCTCTTCCTCTTTGCATCTGCCCTTGTTAGTGAAGAGGGCGAGGAGTCCTTCAGACTTTCAAAAAAATGATTTCTAAGGGGGACATAAAAAGTCACCTGGGTTTCTGCCATTTGAAGTTATAAATATTCTGAATATTTTCTATTTATAACTACACCAATAAATAAGCATCATTAGCATATGAATTCATGAAGGGTTTTAATGAAGAAGAGTTATATATTTGTTTATTAATTTAAAAAAAACTTATTTTCCTATACACAGGTAATTTATCTCTTATCTTTGAATATTGTTGAGTATTGTCACAGAGATTAGAAAAAAAGTAGAAAAGAAAGGACATTATAAGAGACAACACATGCCAAAGCAGAAAGGTAAATGTAAGGAGTCCCTGAAAAGGGAGAAAAAAATAAAATTGCTATTTAATAAAAATCATGTTCTAGTCTTCTGGCATATTATTCATCTTGTCTCCCTATTTGAAAGATTTTTCAGTTTAGCTCCTGTTGAATTCTATGTATGCTGAATTTTGAACTATATAAATTCCATATAATTTAGGCTAGCATTTATGCTCCTCCATAATGTGCCCCTAATTTTATCATGTATCTTTCCTTATACAGAATTCTCCACCTGAAATTCTTTTATCTCTGTCTTTACAAATATAAATTCTGTCAAAGCTTTGATAAAATGCCTCTTCTAACACTGAGATTTCCTTGATTCTTGAAATTTTCTTGGTATTTTCTCTGCTCTATCTGTCCTCAATGGAGTAGGAGAAAGAGAGAAAGTGGAGAATAACTTTTATTTCTTTGAACATTTATAGGACATTGACATCTTCTGGAAACGAACTGAACTGAACTGAACCATTATTGACTTAACTTCTATATTAGAACCTAAATGTTTTAAGATGATGTTCAGGTCTGATTAATCTTTGTACTGTCCAATGGCATTACATGGTATTTGCTCATAGTAAATGTTGATTCTATGTACAATAATTGCATGACATTTTTTGAAAAATAAGTAAATAAATCTTTATTATTTAATGTCTTATTTTATTAAATATTCAAAATATATTTATTCCATCAGTATTTCTTTTGAATTATTACAAATAATTCTCCACTTGCCTGAAGAAGGTAAATGACTTATATTTTCCCCATCTCTGCAGTTTTCTGCCTTTCTCATCAACTTAAGAATCATCTTAGTCAATGGTACCATGTGTATGTGGGTGGAGTAAATAAAAGTGAAGAATTTTATGGAAGATTATGGAAGGTATATTTGAGATATTTGATCTAGAATTTACTATTATATTTAAGGATTAATGGTATGGAGTATTTGAAATTATTATTATCATAGAAAATCTAGTAAGTATGATACTATGTTTATTCAAATCTTCCATCATCGATAGGGCAGGGTGAGATAGGAAAAGGATCACCTAACTTAAAGATTATATATAGTGACATGGAATAGAAAAAATATGCCTGTAGATTATAATGATAAATATTTTATGAGATTCTAAGGTTGACTATGCACTAAGTAGTGGGATCTGAATTTAATCCATCCAATACTAATTAAATTAATACATTTGCCCCATGTAATTTCTGTTATATTTATTAAGGTGCACTGGATTTTATTAGGACTCATAACTGTCCTCTAATTTCTGTCTTTTCATGGTGTGATACCTACTGTTGGTGTTCTACCTCTCCTTTCTGGCTAAAATAGTTGTGAGGTTTGTTCCGGTGTTTGTCAAATACTGGACGATATCTCTAGAGAATGAACTCATTCATTTTGCTAATGATTCATTTAGAAATGGTTATATAACCAGGTTTGGCAAAAATATATAAGAGGAGATTTTATAGTAAAGAGAATTTCTTCAAAATACTTAATAGAAAGAAATGCTACTCAAGCTGTCTCACCATCTGTTCATCTCATACTTCTTTCTTCTTTTTGGACATTTTTATGCTTCTTAGGCATACTAAAAGCCATTTTGTAACCATAAAGAGATGGTCAAGAGCTCCACAGAGAAGCTGACCCAGATCCTGATATTATGGAGTCACTGAATAAATTCTGGAACTTCCAACCTAAGTATATTTATTATGTTAGAATAATACATATTTTACACTTAAAAAAAGTGTATTCTATTTTTTGTAGCAAAAAACCATAATTGACATAAATATTAATTTTGGCATGTCCCCATCATCATATGAATTATCATTGCATTAAAGAGTATTTAATACTACATAAGGAAATCAGTAGCCTCCTGGCAATTAACCTTTAGAAACAATTTTTACTACAGTACAAACAATATATGATGTCTTCAAAATACCAAAGCCTGTTGAAAAACAATGCTAGTTGATAGTATGGCAGAGGCTACCATTCAACCAAGAGTGGCACCTCACAGAAACTTTGGCTCTTTACCACCATTTAATGGAACTTCAAGCTCAGGAGATATGTGGTCTTCCTACCAAGGTATTTATAATGATGAGTTACCAAATAGTTTGTCATCGCCTGACAAAGATCTCTAACTTTCCAATCTCTGATATCACTTTTCTCACCCTGCCTGACCCTTATGCCAGTGCAACAATTTCTTTTTATATTACAGAGTAACTCCAGTTATACTACCAATACAGATGACTGAAGACTGAAGGAATAGGCCTTGAGTGACAAAGGTCTTGTAAGGCTTTTCATTTAAGCAAATGACAGCATCATTAACATTAGAGCTCTAATCTGTAACAATAGGCTTTAATCTTTTCTGTGATGTTAAAGATCTGAGCCTTTTGTTTTGGATTGCCTTAAGGTAGCTGTCAGAAAATTAAAAGGGACAGGGACCATGGATGCAGGGAAGCCAAAAGCAAAAACAACAAAAAAAGGGCTTAAAAAATATTTACAGGAAGGTACTCTGAGTATGGTTACTTTACATGGAACAGACTTGAAAACATATCACCTATACTATTTCTAAAATTTTTAATTTTGAAATTATTATAGATGCACCAGAAGTTGCAAATATAATGAAATAGGTCCCATGTATTCTGCATCCAGGTTCTCCCCATGGTAACTTCTTCCATAATTATAGTACAATATCAAAACCGGAACTTTGACATTGGTATAATGTCTATGTATAATTTTATATCACTTTATCACTTGTGTAGATTTGGATAATCACCACTGCAATCAAGATAACAAGCTATATTCCATTACCAAAAGATCTCCCTCATGTTATCTCTTTATAGTCAGGCTCACACCCTACTCCCCACCATCACAAACGATTGGCAAACATTAATGTGTTTTCCACCTCTATAATTCTGTAATTTCAAGAATTTTATAGAAATAGAATCTTTTAATATGTAAACTTTAAGGATTGGTGTTTTTCACTTAGTATAATTTTCTGGAGATGTATCATGTTGTTATGTATATTAATAGTTCTTT
The DNA here is from genome assembly GCF_949987515.2 of Delphinus delphis. Classification (NCBI taxonomy): domain Eukaryota; kingdom Metazoa; phylum Chordata; class Mammalia; order Artiodactyla; family Delphinidae; genus Delphinus; species Delphinus delphis. The sequence goes on from NC_082700.1 coordinate 39,354,820, forward strand.
TTATTGCTCAATATCATTTATGGTATGGATATACCTTGTTTGTCTAACCATTTGCTCATTGAAGAGCATGATTTGTTTCCAGATTTTGGAAAAAACTATTTTTGCTATTATGAATAAAACTGTTATAATTTTTTCTGTACAGATGTTTCTGTGGACATAAGTTGTAATTTCTCTAGGATAAATGTTCAGGAATGCAAGCATGGGCCAAATGAAAGTTACATGTTTAGTTTCTAAAGAAGCTGACAATCTGTTTTCCAGAGTGGCTGTGTAATTTTACACTCTGACATGCAATGTATGAGTGATCCAGTTTCCACCCTTGCCAAAATTTGATGTCACTATGTTTGTTTGTTTGTTTGTTTTAATTTTAGGTATTCTAATAGGTGTGTAGTGATATTTCATTGTGTTCAATTTGCATTTCCCTAATGGTTAATAATGCTTAACATCTTTTTATGTACTTATTTGCCATCTGCATATGCACTTTTGTGAAATATCTCTTCATGTCTTTTGCCCATTTTCTAATTGGATTTTTTTAACTTTTGAGTTTCCAGAATTATATTTTAAATTCTAGTCTTTTGTTTGATTTGTGCTTGTGATTTGCAAATATCTTTTTTCCTGTCTGTAGCTTGAGTTTTCATCCTCTTAACAGAGTTTTTCATAGAACAAAAGTTTCTACTTTTGGTAAGGTAAAATTTATTGATTTTTCTTTTTATAGATTACATTTTTGGTGTCAAAATTCGTTACCATGTTGTTCTCAGAACCTGAGGTCACCAGCTACTCTTTCTTCTCTTTAACATTGAGTCATTTAACATCTGTTTATACATAATGGACAAGGTTTTCTGTTGTGCTTCTTTAGCAGGAGGAATAGGGAAAAGTATGAAATCAGTCTATACTAAGTTTTTGAGACAATTTTTCCTAAAAGAAACCACCTACATTGTCTTAAAAGAAACAGCTTGCAATAGTTTGACAAGCATTAAAACAACTTTCATAGGAAACAGACTAAGATCCTGTCCATTCTCCCGTGTCCAATTCAGATGTGTCCATAGAAGTTAATACATGCCCCAATTGTCAACTCAAGGATTAAGAGGAGATAATCCTCCTACAAAAGATCATCCATTTCTTTCTTTTTGTTTCTTCAATTTTTCTTTTTCTTTGGTCAGCTTTATTGTGATAAAATTGACATATAATATTGTATATGTTTAATGCATACAATGTGATGATATGATATGTGTATATACTGTGAAATACTACAATAAGGTTAGTTAAAACATTGTTTACCTCACATAATTACCATTTTGTTGTTGTTGTAGTTATGGTAAGAACATTAAACCTCTAACCTCATAGCAGCTTTCAATACAATATAGTATTGTTACTCTAATCACCATACTGTGCATTAGATCCCTGGAACTTATTCCTCTTCGAACTGGAAGTTTGTAACCTTACCACCATCTCCCCATTTCCCCCACCCCTCAGCCCTAGAAACTACCATTCTACTCTCTGTTTATATAAGTTCAATGTTTTCCAATTCCACAAACATACAGTATTTTTCTTTGTCTGATTAGTTTGCTTATCGTAATGCCCTCAAAGTCCATTCATGTTGTCACAAATGGAGTAATTTCATTCTTTTTTCAATGATTGAATAATATTCCATTGTACATTTATACCAAAGGATACCAAATCCTTACTTGGTGAGGATACCAAATTCCTACTTTATCCCTTCATCTACGGTTGGAACTTTAGGAGGTTTTCATGCCTTGGCTATTGTGAATAATGCTGAAATGAACACAGAAGTGCAGATGTCTCTTTGAGATAGTGATTTCATCTTCTTCAGCTACTTCTGCAGAAGTAGGATTGCTAGATCATATGGCAGTTCTATTTTTAATTTTTTGAGGAACCTCCATACTGTTTTCCATAGTGGGCATACCACTGTACATTTCTCCCAAAAGTATGCTGGATTTCCCTTTTCTCTACATCCTCACCAGTATTTATTACCTCTTGTCTTTTTGATAATCATCCTAATGGATGTGAAATGATACCTCACTGTGATTTTGATTTGCATTATCCCAATGATTAGTGATATTTAGCACTTTTCCATGTACCTGTTGGCCATTTGTATATCTACTTTGGAAAAAAGTTTATTCAGGTCCACCTTGTAACTTTATTTTTGGCCCACTTTTTAATTGGAATTTTTTTTTTTTTTTTTGCTTTTGAATTGTCTAAGTTCCTTATATATTTTAGATATCAACTCCTTATCAGATGCATGGTTTGCAAATATTTTCTCTCGTGCTCTAGGCTGCCTTTTTAGTTTGTTCACTGCTTCTTTTGCTGTGCAGAAGCTTTTAGTTTGATGTAGTCACACTTTGTTTTGTTTTGTTTTGCTTTTTTTGCTTGTGCTTTTGGTGTCATATCAAAAAAAAAATCATTGCAAAACCAAGGTCAAGGAGCTTTTCCTCTGTGTTTTCTTCTAGGAGTTTTATGGTGTTAGGTCTTGCATTTAAGTCTTAAATCCATATATTAAGTCCTTAATTTTTGTGAGTGTTATAAGTTAGGGGTCCAATTTCATTCTTTTTCATGTGGATTTCCAGTTTTCCCAATCCCATTAACTGGAGAGACTCTATTTTCTCCATTGAGTCTTCCTGGGAACCTTCTCAAATATTAATTTACCATACATGTGTGGATTTATTTCTGAGCTCTTGATTCTATCCTATTGGTCTATGTGTTTGTTTTTATGTCAATAGTATACTCTTTTGATAGTAAAAGCTTTGTCATATAGTTTGAAGTCAGGAAGTGTTATCTCTCCAGCTTTGTTCTTTGTCAAGATTGTTTTGGCAATTTGGGTTTTTTTGTGGTTTCATGCAAATTTATTTATTTATTTTTTCGATTTCTGTGAAAAATGCCACTGAAATTTTGATAGTGATTGCATTGGTTCTATATGGCTTTTGGTAGTATAGACATTTTAACAATATTAACTTTTCCAGTCCATGAACATTGGATATCTTTTCATTTATTTGTGTCTTCAATTTCTTTCATCAATATCTTGTAGTTTCCATGATGGACATCTCACTTCCTCAGATAAATTTATTTCTAAGTATTTTATTGTTTTTATGCTATTGTGAATGGGATTGTTTTCTTCATTTCTTCTTCAAATAGTTCATTGTTACTGTATAGAAATGTTACTGATTTTGTATGTTGATTTTGTATCTTGCAGCTTTATTGAAATTGTTTATTAGTTCTAACAGTTGTTTTTGTGGAGTCTTTAGGACTTTTTATACATATGAAATCATGTCATATTCAAACAGAGAGAATTTTACTTCTCCCTTTCTGATTTGGATGACTTTTATTACTCTTCTTGTCTAATTACTCTGGCTAGGACTTCCATCACACTCTTGAATAGGAGTGGTGAGAGTGTTCAGTCCTGTCATGTTCTTGATCTTAGAGGGAAAGCTTTTCAGCATTTCATCTTGGAGTATGATGTTAACTGTTGGTTTGTCATCTATTGTTTTTATTATGTTGAGGTATGTTTCCTTCTATGTTCAATTTTTGGGAAGTTTTTGTCGTGAAATGGTGTCAAATATTGACAAATCCTCTTTCTGTATCCATTGAGATGATTATATGATTTTTGTCTTCCATACTATTAATGTGGTGTATCATATTTACTGATATACATATATTGAATCATCCTTGCATTGCAGAAATAAATCTCACTTGATCACAGTGTATGATACTTTTAATATGCTGTTAGATTCAGTTTAATAGTATTTTACTGAGAATTTTTACATCTATATTCATCAGGGATATTGGCCCATAGTTATCTTGTCTAGATTTGGTATCGTGGTAATTCTGGCCTCATCAAATGGTAAGCATTCCCTCATCTTTTTGGAAGAGTTTGAGAAGAATTATAAGAATTGACATCAATTCTCATTTAAATATTTGGTAGAATTAACCCATGAAATGATCTGGTGCTAGTTTTTTTGTTTTGTTTTTAATTGAAAGTTTTTTTTTTATTACTAATTCAATCTCCTTATTTGTTACTGCTCTGTTCAGATTTTCTAGTTCTTTATGATTCAGACTTTATAGGTAATATGGTTCTAGAGATGTATTCATTTCTTCTAGGTTTTCCAGTTTGTTAGCATATAATTTTTCACAGTATTCTCTTTTGAGCTTTTGTATTTCTATGGTAAAATTTGTAATTCAGTGTAATATTTTTTTTTTCACTTATAATTTTAACTATTTGAGCCATCTCTCTTTTTCTTGGTAAGTTAGCTAAAGGTTGGCCAATTTTTTTACCTTTTCAAAATACCATCTGTTAGTTTTGTTGATCTTTTCTATTATTTTTCTCTTCTCTATTTCATATATTTCTGCTTTGATCTTTGTTATCTCCATCCCTCTGATAATTCTGGGCTTTTTTTCCTAGATCCTTGAGGAGCAAAATTAGATTTTATTTGATATCTTTCTTTTTTTCTTCATGTAGGTATTTATCACTATAAACTCCCCTTTAGTACTCCTTTGCTGCCTCCCATTAGTTTTGGTGTGCTGTATTTTCATTTTCATTTATTTCAATATATTTTTAAATTTCTCTTCTGATTTCATTTTTTACCCAATGGATGTTCAGGAGTGTGTTATTTAATTTCCACACATTCATTAATTTCCCAGTTTTCCTCCTCTTGTTAATTTATAGTTTTATACCATTGTGTTTAGAATAGATACTTAATATAATTTTAATCTTCTTAAATTTGCTGAGGCTTGTTTTGTGACTACATATGATCTTTCTTGGAGTAGGTTCTGTGTGCACTTGGGAGAATGTGTATTCTGCTGCTATTGGATGGAGTGCTTTAATTATCTATCTTCAATTCCTGGATATCCATTTCTTTGGGCCCAGTTACTAAAGGTGTTCCATATTCCTTTCATGAAGAATTATTTCCTTGGTTCTTCTCCCTGTAACCTTGTACCTCTGCATTTTAAGACGCTGTTACCTCTTCCAAAATTTATAAACTGTCTCCAATAAGAAAATCTTCACCTGTGGATGCAGGGATGATGAAGCTTGCTATGCTTAGTGAAGGAAACCAAGTGTGGAAGCCTGTTCAAACCAGGTCTCAGGGCATGGTAACTCGTTGGCTTAGGTTATTGTAGTCCTCAGCATCAACAATCATATGGTCCTTGGTAAACACTGTGGGGTAATCCACAGAGACTGCAAAGGCTTTTATGGTCCTCAATGGTGCCTCCTAGTCTAGCATCTAAGATCGTGACAAGCAGTGGTATTGCCTGGAGCCAGTGGTGTGTACAATCTCAGTTGTGGGGGCCAGCTGCAGGTTTTTGTGTAGTAGCAGGGGCCAGTTACAAAAATATGTAGTGGTGAGAACTAAGGTATGCAGCAAGGTCTGGGGCCAACTGAGCACAATAGAAGCTGTAGGGGCCCTGGCTGTCAGTGTGCACTGCCATGACTGCTGGGTGTCTCCGTGGGTGGACAGCATTGGAGGCTGGTGAAGGGAGTTGGGGAAGGGTTGTCAGGTGTGCAGCTGGAAGAGTGAACACAGTGGTGCAGACCAGTGTCAGAAGATAGGGGAGAGCTGATGAAATCTACAGGGGTCTATGACAGCTCTGCTGGCTGTTGATTTCTTCAGTGGCAAAAACTGTTGCAATTGTCTACAGAGCATGTTACTGGGAACACTCTTTCTCCTGCTATGTGACTGGTATTGGTAGCTTCTTCTTTTCTTTCTTGTTATTGGCCATCTCTATGAGTCTTACCTTTGCTGACCTCTTAGTGGGAGGTGAAACTGAAGTAGATCTGCAGGAGGTAAGCAAAAAAGCTGGGGCAACACCTTGCTCACTCAGTTCTTAGTTTCCCAGGAAGGAGAACTCTTTCTAGGTGGGGAGTTTCCTCTTGTTGCTGAGCAATGGCAGCTTTTGGGATGGGATAATGCAAACAAAATAAAGTTGTTCTTCCTTCTTTTTCTGTGTGGTTATTCTCAAGTTTTTTGTTCCTCTGTGTTGTTGAAGCTTCTGAAGTAGACTCCAGGGTTCTCCTAGTGTTGTTTTGGTATAGCTGTGTGTATAGCTTGTTTTGTTTATTGGGGTATAGTTGCTTTACAATGTTGTGTTAGTTTCTGCTGTACAACAAAGTGAATCATCTGTATGTATACATATAACCCCTCCCTCTTGGACCTCCCTCCAAGAGGCACATGAAAATATGCCCCAAATCACTAGTTATTAGAGAGATTCAGATCAAAACTACAATGAGGGATCACCTCACACTAGTCAGAATGGCTATGATAAAAATCTACAAACAGTAAATGCTGGAGAGAGTGTGGAAAAAAGGGAACCCTCTTGCACTGTTGGTGGGAATGTAAATTGATAGAGCCACTGTGGAGAATGGTATGGAGGGTCCTTAAAAAACTAAAAATCAATGTCTAATTGTTAATCTTTTGGGGAGGATGGAAGCTGGAGCACCAGTTTATGACAGTCTGTGAAAAGCATCCTGGGAGGTCTTCAGTCACTCAGTCTACCCACCCTGGGCTGTCTGGGTTCTGGTGGCACTTTCTTCATCCCTTTCTTCCCTTCCTCCTTCCTCTCTCCTCTCCTCCTCCAGGCATGTGGCACTTCCATGCCCTATGCCTGTGTCAGGAGAGGCACAAAGGACCAGTAGGGACACTAGAATGGACTCAGTGATGCCACCATCAAGAGAGCAGGATGTGTGTGTCATTTTGGGGCTGAAGTTGTTAAGAAATGAACCTACCTTTCTCATGTTTACTTACTCCTTAAATAGTGACTTTTGAAGAAACATGTTGATGATGCAGACAAAATTTGGAAGGAACTTGACTCCCTGAATTGCTTCCTAGAAAGTTTCTTAATGAAAATCCACATTGGACTGCTCAGTGAGTGAGAAGGAAAATTCCACTAGAGTTTATCCCTTAGAATGATCATTATTATCATAACAATTACAGGACCTACAGAAACTATTACATTTAGTAGCCATATAATTCCAAAATTCTATTTTTTTTTCTCATGACTCTGAAGCTACAGAAAGTAGAGAGACACCACAAAATAGAAAGCAGAGTTAGTTTTCATAAAGCCTAGAGTTTCTCTTTCTGTTACCTTAAATTTTCTTATGTCTTCTACTTCATTTATAAAGTAAGTATTTTAACCCCCAAAGAGATAATAAAGTACTATATGTACTAACAAAATTCAGCACGTTTTTATTGTCCAAGTGAGCTAGTATGTAAGTAAATATGCATGAATAGTACATAAACACAAGTACTTTTTTTCTCCCTAGCATGAGTATAAAATGTGTTACCTTACTAGAAAAGCAAACAAAGATTATAATTTTCCATCTAAATGTTATGGTTCATACCAACTGGTGAAACTTCAGTGAGGGAAAGTACTGTTCTATGATAGGTTATCCTTGTCTGTTTCAGGAAGAATAGAGCCTGGTGTTGAAAGACTTTATCTCATTCCCAGAGTTTAAATATGTATGAAGGAAGGTATTTGTTTTGATATACTGGACTAATAGTGTTAATATTTAAATGGTTCCTCTTTTATTCCTAAAGTAACGCTTCATTAATATGTGAAATATAATATCAGCTTTGGTCATATTGTTTCAGTCTGTTTGGCTGCAGGCCTTGTGTGACAACCTTGCATCGATTTACATAGTGAAGACTATTTTTGCTGCTGAAGGGGACTAAAACTTCATGTTTAAACATAGGCTTTTTACAAGGAATAAGAGAAACTGAATTATTAGGATTTGTAGATTACAAATGACTGTTGTATTTGAAATATGTTAGTATGTCTAATGGTTCTTCTCTTTGATTAAATAATATATGTTGGCATCTTAATCATTAGAGATCATCATTAAACTGATAGAGATTGAAAATTTATATTCTCAAACTCTTTTAGGATTAGTAATATTTAACAACTTTCTTTCAAAAGTCAAACCCAGAAGTATTACTGATAAACATTTCTTAATATTTTTTATGAGTAAAACTTCTGTATTTAACTTTTTATTATGGAAAATTTTAGACATTTAAAAATGTATGATGAATAGTTTAATTAACCTCAAATTATTAATTCATGACCAATACTTTTTTATTTATATTCCCACCTATTTCTCCTCCCTCTGAATTGATATGAAGTAAATCCCAGATATCATAAAATTTCCTTAAATCAATAGCTTTAGCAGAATTAGCATTATGGTAAACAACAAAGACTATCAGCCCCAAAATATTAATGTATGTATATATATATATATATAGATAGATAGATAGATAGATATAGATAGATATAGATATATAGATATAGATATATATATTCCACAATAATATACAGTTTGTACATATATACTGTTTCCCTTTCTTAGAATAATTAATTAATTGAGAGTAATTATCACCATCCCAATCTACTATAACTCATCTTCATTATTAATATTTCCTTAGCAGCTTACTATTTTTGTTAGTTGAAAAATACATTGTAAGACAACTCTTGCCATCCTGGAGCTTACATTATAGAAAGGTAGATAGAAATAGATGAGAAAACAACAGTGATGATAAGCCATATGTCAAACACACAATGTGACTTGTTAAAATACTAAGACAAGAGAAATGGAATAGAAAAATTTCAACTCCCTGTTTATTTTCATCTTCTTACTCATCTGTGAGTAGATGTGTTCACAGTTACTGGCTCAAGATGTAGCAGTAAATGTCTGTAGGGGAGCAAAATTTGCCAGCCCAAAGTGTGTCTCCTTGGCATGAGGATTAATTTAGGTTCATCATTTTAAATGCCTGACTCAGGAAAAACCTTTGACTTTCCCCCTAACTGCTTAAAAGAATGTAGATAGAGGAAGTGTTACAGGATGGGAGCTTTCCCCACAGATAACTATAGTATGAGCTAGGTGTATAGACAGGAAGGAACCTAGCAAAGTCTGCTTGTTAAAATTCCTTTCTGTGGCCCATTGTCTCTACGAGTCCCAGAAAACATTTGCTTACCAAACATTTGCTTTTCCATCTCTATGCGAATTACATTCAACCCCTTTGAAGTCCCAAACCACTACCCCGAACATCCTCTTTAGTCTTTAACTGAAGATGGTATTATATTTATGGTAGGACTTTGGCCATTTTGGTGAATTACTCATTTTACCCCAGTCTCTCCCATGTATTAAAAATGTTATCAAGCTTTTGTTTGATTGTTCTCCTTTAATCTGTCTCATGTCAATTTAATTCTTAGGGGGCTTCCCTGGTGGTGCAGTGTTAAGAATTGACCTGCCAATGCAGGGGACATGGCTTTGATCCCTGCTCTGGGAAGATCCCATGTGCCGCAGAGCGACTAAGCCCATACACAACAACTACTGAGCCTGTGCTCTAGAAGCTGCAAGCCACAGCCACTGAAGCCTGTGTACCTAGAGCTTGTGCTCCGCAACAAGAGAAGCTACTTCAGTGAGAAGCTCATGCACCGCAACGAAGAGAAGCTTCTGCTCACCACAACTAGAGAAATCCTGCATGCAGCAAAAAAGGCCCAATGCAGCCAAAAATAAAATAAATAAATTTTAAAAAATTGATTCTTAAATGAATCAGAAGAACCAAGGAGGGTAAAGAAAGATTTCTTCCTCCCCAAAATACCCATGCCTATTTTTAGGAAGCACTGCCCATAGATATATCTAATGTACTTTAAAAAATGCATTGAACAGCCTCTGGATATAATTTTAAATTGTGAGCTATTCCTGATGTTTTGATACTGACATCTTTAAACTGATTGCCTGAATATATGCTAACATAAGTAAGAGATAGGAACAAATATTACAGAATATATATATAGTACTTTGGAGATGGCTTCATATTCTTGGACAATCCTCCACCAAAATGTGGGGTTTGTGGTCCCTTCTTTTGAATTTTTGAGGACCTGTGATTAATTAACCAAAAAGAATATAGAAGAAGTGGATTGTGCCCATTTCTGGGTCAATGCCTTACAGAACTGGCAGCTTCTACTTCCTGTCTCTTAGAATACTTATTCTTGGAACTCAGCCACCACCTTGTAAGGAAGCTCAAGCTTCCCCATACAAAGGGGCTTGTGTAGAGGGGAACCCAGGTCCTACTACTAGCTTCAGCTATGCTTCCAACTGACTGCCTGTACCAATTTACTTGCTATGTGAACTTACCTTCTTAGAAATTGTCCTCCAGCCCAAATGGAGATGCTACATTTCAAATTGATTAAAACAGAGATGACTGATTTAAATTGCAGATTAAAAGCAAAATAATTGATTGCTGTTGTTTTAAGCCACTAGGTTTTATTTGCTATGAAACATTAGATGATCTTAAAAGAATAAAACTCCACATAAGTTACCTTTTTGGGTAATGGACTTTATGAAGGAGGGCTATTTCTGAGGTTTATTCTGTATTCTCAGACAATTACCATCATCATTAAAACATCAAGTTGTTTGTTGAATGATCTGTGTCCTCCTTCATGCCTCCACTAATGTTATATACTACTCTTCAAATTTCTTTCATTCCCCCCTCCCCACTGTATGTCCTGCATTCCTCTTGCATTGGAATTTTTAAAAAGGCATAGTGTATGTTTGATATATTTTCAATAACATATGACGTATCAAAGTCTCCTCTTCATGGGGTATAAAATCTTTGAAAATAAGAACCAATTTTTTCATGACTTGAAGGATCATGTTTGTCACATAATCAGTGTTTATTTTTGAATGAATGAATGATTTAAACATTACCTTGCTTAGTGCTCTTATTCCATGGGTTTATATTGTTTTTGCTTACTTAAATACATCTCACTATAGTAACTTTATAAACTCTATCCTTTTTCCAAAACAATTATTTGAAGTAGGTTGTAATGAAAATCATTTTTTTTATATATAAAAATGATATATGTGGAAATGAAACCCAGTAAGTTACCTGTAGGATACAGCTTTTTTGCCAGAGGAAAATACTATAAGTCAGTCTTATGATCCAGTGTTTTCTAAGGGGAAACTGTACATGCAAGGGAATTAAGGAGGGAAATTAACTTTGAATTTTTATCTTCTACTCAACTACTAGTAGCTATGTGATAATTGCCAAAATTAAAAATAGTATATCAAGCAAGGTCCATTCAAGAGATTAGAGACAACATCATTATTTTAACAAAGAGAATTTAATATAATGAATTGCTAACGAAGTATTAGAGAAAGTAAAAGACAAAAGGGGACAGTAAGATGGTAACTGTTTGGAGTATCTACCACATCTAGAGTGGGAAGAGGTAAAAATTATTATACTTCAAAAACTGGGTGAGGGGCACTGGATTTCTGAGAAAGGGGCTCAACAGGCTACAACTTGTTCTTCTGTAGGAAGATAAGGGGCTTCTTCTAATATAGGAAACTCAAACTGAAGTCAGCTGCTACTGGAGGAGCCAACAGCTACAGTCAGGGTGAAGAACCACTTGTAGAGCTTCATAGGAAGTGGAGTCCCCCTTCTTCCTCTTCTGGTAGCTAAGTCTCCTTCAGAGCTCTCTGTTGGCAGAGTTTAACAAGGGTCTTTTGGGAAAGCTGAATGTGTTTTCCAGAGTCCCAGCCTCATCATTACATAGCAAAGAGTAAAAGGGTTGCTTTGAAGCTGAGGAGAAATAGCTTAAAAATCAACCCATATGGGGTGTTAAAAACCATTGTACAACTTTGGTTCCTGTACATTCTCATTCACCACGGTCTGTGTTTTACATTATAGTCATTTAATGTTCCTCTTTTAGAAGTTTTCTCATATAGGAAGGATATTGAATATTTTTCCCATAAGTAAAGGAAGGAATGTGGACTACTGATATAATAAGTGAATATACAATTACTCTGGATTAGTCAGGATTCAATAAGCTTGGACTAAAGTAATAATAAAATTGGATGCAGATATAGAAGGAAGTATGGTTATATGTGCATGTATGCCTATTTGCATTGCTTAGCAATTACAGGTGGAGCAATGCATGAAAAAGACAAAGGTAAAGGATGAAAAAATAAGTAGAAACAAGGATCAAGTAGGAATAAGAAGCAGATAAACAAATAAATAAGAAAATAATGATACTGACAGATTATTCAAAAGGAAACCAATCAAAAACTAGTGCAGGACCAATCTTTTGTAATCTAAGTGCAAAACATATTCCTAGCCTAATGTAATTTTAAGAAGTGAGGTCAGGAAAGAGTGTAATCACTTTGACTTCTTCAGAATAGATTATTGTACCTCTGCTTCTCTGTTCCTAAAGCCTCAATAAACTATTCCTGTAGTTAGCAGTTTGTAGCTTTGTATTCTTCCCATTTTGGCATCTGTAAGAATGGGCATATCTTAGGCATTTTTTGTTTTACAAGAAAAAACAACATTACCAGTTTAGTAGAACATGCTTATTACTTACAGAATTTCACTCCAAGTAAGAGATGCAGTACATTTTGTAAATCTATTAAGTATTGGGACATTATTTAAGATTGAGAAAGGTAAGAACTGAATATGGTGTAAGTCCTACAAATGTGACAAAGGAAAAGTCATTCTCTTATTCATTATATACCTATATTTATCTATCTGTATCTCTCTATATTCATATATTTTATGTTTATAAATATTAAATTTATGTTTAATAACTATTCACATACTTTGAAGAATGTTTCTGTAAACATGATAGACTATCACGCATCCAGGGAACAGTGCTTATATTTCCTAATTAGATTTTCTAGGATAAGTTGACCATGTGATGCAGCATGACCCTTGAGCCCTCTGTTCATTTCAGCCTGGACAGTGGCTCAGGGGATAAGTATTTTGACTAGCAACTAGTGGCAGTCATATGGCAATATAATCAACAATATTTGTATTTGTGTCTGTCTCCACCACCATCCATGTGTGAGTTTATGTTGTCATTAGATAACATTTTCAGCATCCTTACTAACATTTTCTTACCTTATGTTAATACCTTTCCTTACTTTAATTTGCCTGTATAAAAATATCAAAAGAAGAATAAACCCGCATCCCACTTAGTTATTTTCTTGGGCTATTATTCTTTGAAGGTTGGTGTCTGTCCCAAATGTATAAAACAAGCACAACCTTCCCTCTCAACTACATATTATGAACTTAGTCCATAAAGTATCCAATACTGTTTATATTCTTTTCCATTTGGATACTGAATTGTCATGGTACTTTGATAAGAAAGACTAAAGTATTAGAAGATTGTTTCTTTACAGCCTCAATATTTATCATTTAAAATAAAAGGACCTAACTTAATACTTATGATTTTAATTAGATGGACTTAATTCAGTGAAACAATGAAACAGAATCTATAAATTTGCATCAATTTGGCCTGTTAGTTTGGTATTTGCCAAAAAATACATAGGTGAAGATACATATACAATGCCCAGGTATCTCCATTGGTTATCTTAATTGCATCTAAAACATTAAGATATTTCGTAAAAACAAAACAAAACAAAACAAAACAAACCTCCAAAATATTAACTACTTCAATGAGGGAGATAACAGAGAGGGTGAATAGGCTCTCATTTTCAAGTTTATTCTTTCATTAGGGACACAATTAAAATATTTGAAATTTTAAAAAAGGTAAGAAACAGGAAAAAAGAAGAGAGACAGCAGAAAGAAAAAGAGAGAAGGAAAATTAAAAAAAAAGGAAATAAAAGAGTGAAATGAGAATTGAAGAGAGAGGAGATAGAGAAAGGAAAGGGAGAGTGAGAGTGAGAGCAAGCAGGTGAAAGAGAAAGTTGTAAAATAGTACTGCTAAACGATGTCTGAGATTATATCTGATTCACTAGTGAAAAGAGACTGCAGAGTCATAGAAAATCTTCTAGTTTAGAAGTTGTTTTTTTATAACTGAATTGTCTAATGATATTAATCAGGATATGCTTTTATGTACATTATGCTTTACATAAGCATTTCTATTTTTTTCAGATTCCAAAATTTCACTAAAGCTTAGAATTTTCCACTTTTAAAATACTCCACACATAGTAAATTAATGCATGATTTTCTTGTTAAAATCAGCATTGCCTAAAATGATCTGTAACTGAACAGGAGCAATAGCAAAGGTGTGAACTACTTCAGGGAAGTGCTAACTTCAGAGCCCAAATGAGAATATTTAAATGCTAAAATTTTTCAGCAACAGCAAACAGATATTTCTGCAAAATATCATTTTTTTCATGTTTTCCAAACTGCTTTTTCTATGTACATTTACTTCTTCATTCTTCAAACTTGGACTTTCCTGCCACTTTACCAATTTTCTGTGCCCATTCATCCTTGAAATATTTCATTTTTACTTCTCAATTTCTCCTCCTCTGCAGTAATTGCAATGGAAGATGGGTGTTTGGTTCTGTTCTAAAAAATGTGTTCAGTATTAGTGACATGTACCAGGCTGATGACATTGCAAACTGAAGGCCATTGTTTTAATCACAGTAACCCAGGCACCAAACAACATTATCTCACAGTTGCCTGAACAACTATTCTCAGTTCTATTCTGAAAGAAGGGACAATAATTAAACCTTTGGCTTAAAACATAATTTGTGTTAATTTTTAAAACGACTGTGCATGATATAGGTTTCTGCTTGAAAAGACATATTGTATTGATGATGCCAATCAAATAGCCATTAGATGCTATTGAATTTGAATGGCTCACTAAGGCAGACACCTGCCTACTAATTTTAAGTTCCAATTAAGTTTGTGATTGCATAGAAATTAACTCTCAGAAAGAGATAAACACATATTTCAAAGGTAACTTGGATGATTCTAATGTCATTGTAAGCAAATATTTTATTCCACGGGGCATATACATTTCTAGTAATGTGTCTTCTAAAATATGAAGGAATTAAAACTCCTCTCTCCCTGCATAAGCAAATATAACAACTACGTACAAACTGGTAACTCCAGAACAAGTTTCCTACTGTCTAAAACAACATCCTATCCCCACAAACATCAACTGATAGTGGTTTTGTGGGGCTAAGACAACAAAAATACACTAAGATGCAAGATGACTAGATTTACTAGATTTAAGTAAGATATAGATATAGGGTAGAGTAGATAATCACAAAGGTCTCGTACTCATCTAATAGTTTCCAACTGAAATAGGCATGGTCTTTTGAAGCTAAAGCAAAGCCCTATGGAAATGTAGAGAAATCTAAAGAGTCTGTCTCAATGAATTTTTTAAAAGAGTATGACTTCTTTTGGGTAGTTAGACTCTTTCTCAATATTACTGTTTGATGTAGCCTTAAACAATTTCTAAAATGTAATCCCATCACATAACTTCACCCCACCATTGGGACTTATTTACTTTAATGGATTTTGCTCATCAAGATCCCCCTTAAACAGCAAATAACCTTTAGGATACACAATAATTTATGTTTTTTATTAGCTAATATAAGAACCCAGGTGGGTTTATTGCTTAAAACTGTGGGGGGATAGGACATAAACAAAAGACATGGGGCTTAAACCTTGTCTTTGAGAAAGGGAAGGGGATCAGAAAAGGAAAGAACAATTCCTAACTGCTAACTTAAGGATTTAGGAGACTAACTAGGTTACAGTTAATCAGCAATGTGATTAGGAAATGACAAATTCTAATTATGAGAGGTAAAAATGAATTAGAAGGATTTCATTTAAAAAAAAAACTAGAGAGTGAAGCTTGATAACATCTTCAAATATTAGAATGACTATCAGGGGATCAAGAGATTAAAATCTAAGGTCATAACCAGCACAAATGAATAGAAATTACATGAAGTAAATTACAATTAAATATCAGCATAAACTTCTTAATATTTATAACTGTATAGTTAAAAAATCATGTGTCTACAGAAGTAATAGTTTCTTCATCCTTGGAATTTAAGTAGTGTTTAAACAGCCATTGCCAGAAAAATATGGAACGTTCTTGCCTAAAATGAGCATTTAGGCATTTGGTAAAAAGTTTTCCACAAAATGTTAATTCCAAAGGTTATTAATTGTTACCTCTAAAGGGTAAAGGATTCTATTGTCAAATAGTTATGGTAAGTACCATTGAAGTAAAGTTAATCATGCAACTTTAATGCACATCTTCTCCCAATCTTCAGTATAATAATGCACTATTCAAATCCCCAGTGGGAAATAGTCAGTGCTTATTAAACATGGAAGACCATGAAATCCCTTATGCATTAATGTTCATATGGTATGATGCTTTTGGGAAGTATAATCTATTTCACAAATTAGAAAATATCTTATGTTCTTTCAGAATTTAATCTGGTTCAAACTATTAATAGGCCCTGTTGAAGTATGATGTGGTAATTATGATTTAAATATGAAATATTTCTAAGCCATACCACTTTTTCCTTAAATCACACCTCATAGATAAATGCCCAGCTTACCTATATGAAAGATTGACTTCATATCTTTAGAAAGTTAATATTTAGCAATCTTTATTGGAAAAGCTATGGCAATACTATAAATATACATGATACTTTTTAAGAACTCAATATGAATCATGGCTGTTAATTCTTAGAATAAGCATATGAGGGTATATTATTATTGTCATTTTACAAATGAGAAAACTGAGTATCAGATAATTGAAATAACTTGTCCAAGGCTATAAACTTAAAAAATGAGTAGGACTCAGTGGTTTTTTTTCTTCAGAGTCTTTGTCCTAAAATTCTTACTACTTTATTATTAAATAAAATATGTGTGATTTTTTTCAGCAAGCTTTTAAGGAAAGATCTTTAAAAATAGAATAGGCCATGAGTCATCTTTATGATTCAAATACTTTCTTATATGAAAATACCAGGGTGGATAAATCATCTCTGGAACTTCTTTTTGGCTTTGTGATAGTAGATATAAATTGAAAAATAATTTTCATACAATAAAGAAATTTGCACACTGTTATTAGATAAAAAGGTTTCACAATCACTTGTTATAAACTTCTGTGAAAAACAGGATTGATTTTTATCAGTCTGAAATTTTTCAGTGGAAACAGTCATTGCTTAACACAGAAAAATGAACTAAATTGCTAAATGCCATTGCTAAATGCAATTTACATCCTATATGAATGTAGGAGGCAAATTTTAACTACTTTTCCTGGAAAAGATACATGTGATGAACATTAAAAGAAAAGATACATGGTCTTTTCTGAAACTTAATAAGTTTTTAAGCCAGTAACACTACCAATTTGCTAAGAAACATAAAGAAAATTAAGCTTTAAATTCAAGGCTATGAGGGAAAGTCTAGCATTACCATACGTATGTCAAGATGGTTTTTAATTCTTTGGATTGAGTATTTTAATTTTTTGAAAGTGCCATCTTTGTTAGGAGATGATAAACTAAATTAGTAGTTACTGCAAGAAAAAAAAAAAGATTGCATTTTCCCATTCATGGACATGGTTGAACATTAAATCTGCATTAATTATAGAGCCATGAAATACGTAGCTTCAGCTATTTTTTTCCTATTGTGAAAAATAGTAAAAATATAAAATATAAGCAGAAAAATTCTATCCTCAATAGTATGACGCAAGAATAAATCAGAGATAAATAGTCTAGACCTAGTCTTGTCCATTTTTCAGATTTTGCTTTTCTGCTGACAGGTATATAATGTAAACCTTATTCTGAATCCACATATGAATGAGCTTTCAGGACTTATTAGATCAACTCAAGTTGTCTTTTCCAAAAAAAAAAAAAAGTTACACTGTCCATGATTCTTAATTGCTAAGATGGTCAGAATCCATAAATAAAAAGACCACTAAATTCATCTATGACTATCTAATTTTCTTTGGTTTTCCTTTATTTTATTGAGGAAGAGTTTGCATTGGCTCATAAATATGACTTTCAGACAATGTAAAGCTCAGTGACTTTGGTTTATCTAAGATGTCCTGGTAAGACACTCATGACTGAAGCATTAAAACCCATTATGTTGTTTGCTTCTATCACTGTAGTTTGTGGAGATATGACATTCTGAGGGAATGTCATATGCTTTGTGAACATTCTGAAATGAACGATGCCTAGTTAACTAGTGAGTAGACCTCTAAAATATTGATTTTGTCTGCTGTCTTTTCCTTGATTTCTTTGTTTTGCATCTCAAAAATAGAAGCAAACAAACTGGAAGAGTAGAAAAAAAATGAAGGAAACAATTCTCTCTCTCCTCCCTAATATATGTATATGGAAACATTTAATTTTCCCATAATTCTGTAGAGTTATACAAAAATTTACTAGTCAATTATATTGCTGAAAACTCAGATAACTTCTCTCACCCTGCATTGTTCACATTTAGTAAGAATTGGATATTTTCTTTTCCAAAATCTGCAATTTGATTAGAGAAATCAGTTCTTTATTTTGATGAACAAATTTTTTTTCATATATGACACATATTAAAAATAGTACTTTAGTATTTTCCTTGTCACAATTAGCTACTGATAATGTATGTTCTATAAATATATGTCCTATGAATATATTAAGGATTGTGGGTAGAGATAATAATATCTTCATGGAACAAGAATAAGATTTTCTCCAACTTTAAATTAAAAAAAAAAACTGTTGAACAAAACTTTAGAAAAAATACAAAGGTTAGCCAAATTTTATACCATCTGGAAACTACAGTCATTCTCTGGATATTTAGAATGATGCAGTAGATCCCAATTGTTGGATACATGCCAGTAGTCACAAGGAACAGCTGACAATAGGTGAGTCTATTTCTACCCCGTTCTTCAGCATGTTTATGGGAGTCATTTAAGGTTTGAGATAATATCTTTTGTTTCTGTCCTTCTTCCTTCCTCCTTCCTCCCTTCCACTCTTCCTCCCTTCCTTCTTTCTTTCCTTCCCTCCTTCAATGATGATTGCTATTTTATTGCTAGGCTCTATGCTAAGATATGGGATTCAGTGGACAGTGCAATAATGTGGTAGTTCCCTTCATAGAGCTTAAAGTCAAAGGGGGAGATAGTAAACTATCAAAATTGTATACAAATAAATTTAAATATGAAATTTTTTATATTGTGTATTATGACAAGTATGAAGCCAATGGCCAAAGATTTTAAAATCAATTAATAGTGGTAGGGAGTATAACTACAGCATTAAATAGCATAGTAAAGGAAAGATTCTCTGAGAAAGTAGCACTTAATGATATTTGAAGAAAGAAGAGGAGACATCCCTGAAAAAGAATGTGTTTAAGGGAGAGAATAATTCACTCAAGAGACTAGCATAAACAGTTAGACTCTGCATGTGAAAGACAGACCTTGTGGACAAATGGTATTGAGTAAGCGCAAGAGTCATTTGCCTTGAAGTTAGAGAAATAAGCATAGGCTGTATCAGACAGGTCTTACAATCTACATTAAGCACTTTGAATTCTTGTCTAAGTGTAATGGAGAAACATTGAAAATGCTAAGTGAAGGGATTATAAGCTGAATTGTGTATTTACAAAATATCTCTGTAATTTGTATGGAAATATAGCAAGCAAGAAAGAGGTACATAAATTAGTGGTCTATTAAAATTATTCAGGTTAGTGTGGGTGATGGGGCAGACTAGTGCAAAAGAGAAGTAGGAAACTGGAAAGAATGTAAGTTTGATTTTTGAGGCAATTTTGCAGAATTAGTGATGATATGGAGTTCTCTGAGATGTAATGAGAAGAATCTAGTGTTATTCCTCAATTTTCAGTTTAAATGACTCAGCAAATAGTAATACCATTCACTGAAATGTGAATGCCTGGTGTTTGGGGGGAGGGAAAGAGAGGGGATAGGTGACAGTTTGTTATTGCATATGTTACATTTAAAAGTAGATTTTGTTTGCTTTTCTACACATTAAATGTGAATGAAAAATATTATCTGTGTTTGGAGACCTTCAAGATGGCTGAAGAGTAAGATGTGGAGATCACCATCCTCCCCACAAATACATCAGAAATACATCTACATGTGGAACAACTCCTACAGAACACCTACTGAATGCTGGCAGAAGACCCCCCAAAAGGCAAGAAACTCCCCATGTACCTGGGTAGGGCAAAAGAAAAAAAGGAAAAACAGAGACAAAAGAATAGGGATGGGACCTAAACCAGTGGGAGGGAGCTGTGAAGGAGGAAAGGTTTCCACACACTAGGAAGTCCCTTCACGGGCGGAGACTGTGGGTGGCGGAGTGGGGAAGCTTCGGAGCCACGGAGAAGAACACAGCCACAGGGGTGCGGAGGGAAAAGCAGAGAGATTCCCACACAGAGGAGGGGTGCCGACCAGCACTCACCAGCCTAAGAGGCTTGTCTGCTCACCTGCCAGCCAGGATGGGTGGGGGCTGGGATCTGAGGCTCGGGCTTCTGAGGTCACATCCCAGAGAGAGGACTGGGGTTGGCTGTGTGAACAGAGCCTGAAGGGGGCTAGTGTGCCACAGCTAGCCAGGAAGAAGTCCAGGAAAAAGCCTGGACCTGCCAAAGAGGCAAGAGACCATTGTTTTGGGGTGAAGGAAGAGAGGAGATTCAGAGCACCGCCTAAATGAGCTCCAGAGACAGGCGCGAGCCACAACTATCAGCACAGAAACGGGCATGAAATGCTAAGGCTGCTTTTGCAGCCACAAAGAATCCTGTATGCAAGCACAGGTCACTATCCACAACTCCTCTTCTGGGACCCTGTGCACCCCACCACTGCCAGGGTCCCGTGATCCAGGGACAACTTCCCCGGGAGAACACACGGCATGCCTCAGGCTGGTGCAACGTCACTCTGGCCTCTGCTGTCAAACGCTCACCCTGCATTCCATAACCCTCCCTTCCCCTGGCCTGAGTGAGCCAGAGCCCCCAATCAAAGGCTACTTTAACCCTGACCTGTCTGAGCAAAGAACAGACACCCTCAGGCAACCTACATGCAGAGGTGGGGCCAAGTCCAAAGCTGAACCTCAGGAGCTGTGCGAACAAAGAAGAGAAAGGGAAATCTCTCCCAGCAGCCTCAGGAGCAGCAGATTAAATCTCCACAATCAAGTTGCTGTACCCTGCATCTGTGGAATACCTGTATAGACAACAAATTATCCCAAATTGAGGTGGTGCACTTTGGAAGCAGCAATGTATATATATATCTTTTCCTTTTTCTCTTTTTGTGAGTGTATATGTGTATGCTTTTTAGTATGATTTTGTCTGAATAGTTTTGCTTTCACCATTTGTCCTAGGGTTTTCTCTGTCCATTTGTTTGTTTGTTTGTTTGTTTGTTTAGTATACATTTTAGAACTGGTTATCATCAGTGGATTAGTTTTTTGGTTTGGTTGCTCTCTTCTTTCTTCCTTCCTTTTTCTTTTATTATTACTTTTTAATTTTTTACTATTAATAATAATTTTTTTATTTTAATAATTTTATTTTATGTTTTTTCTTTCTTTATTTATTTTTCTCTCACTTTTCTTCTGAGCCATGTGGCTGACAGGGTCTTGGTGCTCTGCCCAGGTGTCAGACCTGTTCCTGTAAGGGGGGAGAGCCGAGTTCAGGACATTCGTCCACCAGACACCTCCCAGCTCCATGTAATATCAAATGGTAAAAGATCTCCAAGAGATCTCCATTTCAAAGCTAAGACTCAGGTCCACACAATGACCAGCAAGCTACAGTGCTGCACACCCTATGCCAAACAACTAGTGAAACAGGAACACAACCCACCCTTTAGCAGAGGGGCTGCTTAAAATCATAATAAATCCACAGACACCCCAAAACACACCACTGGATGTGGTACTGCCACCAGAAAGGCAAGATCAAGCTTCATCCACCCGAACACAAGCACAAGACACTTCAGCAGGAAGCATACATAACCCATTGAAGCAACCTTTCCCACTGGGGGCAGACACCAAAAAAAACGAGGAACTATGAACCTGCAAACTGCAAAAATGAGGCCCCAAACACAGTAAGTTAAGCAAAATGAGAAGACAGAAGAAACACACAGCAGGTGAAGGAGCAAGGTAAAAAACAACCAGACCAAACCAATGAAGAGGAAATAGGCAGTCTACCTAAAAAGGAATTCAGAATAATGATAGTAAAGATATCCAAAATCTTGAAAATAGAATGGAGAAAATACAAGAAACATTTAACAAGAAACCAGAAGAACTAAATAGCAAACAAACAATGATGAACAACACAATGAATAAAATAAAAAATTCTCTAGAAGAAATCAATAGCAGAATAACTGAGGCAAAAGAATGGATAAGTGATCTGGAAGATAAAATAGTAGAAATAACTATCACAGAACAGAATAAAGAAAAAAGAGTGAAAAAAATTGAGAACAGTCTCAGAGACCTCTGGGACAACATTAAATGCACCAGCATTCGAATTATAGGGGTCCCAGAAGAAGAGAGAAAGAAAGGGACTGAGAAAATACTTGAAGAGATTATAGTTGAAAACTTCCCTAATACAGGAAAGGAAATAATCAATCAAGTACAGGAAGTGCAGAGAGTCCCATTAAGGATAAATCCAAGGAGAAACACACCAAGACACATATAAAGCAAACTATCAAAAACTAAATACAAATAAAAAATATTAAAAGCAGCAAGAGAAAAACAACAAATAACACACAAGGGAATCCCCATAAGGTTAACAGCTGATCTTTCAGCAGAAACTCTGCAAGCCAAAATGGAGTGGCAGGACATGTTTAAAGTGATGAAAGGGAAAAATCTACAACTAATACTACTCTACCCAGCAAGGATATCATTCAGATTTGATGGAGAAATTAAAATCTTTACAGACAAGTAAAAGCTAAGAGAATTCAGCACCACCAAACCCGTTTTACAACAAATGCTAAAGGAACTTCTCTAGGCAGAAAACACAAGAGAAGGAAAAGACCTACAATAGCAAATCCAAAACAATTAAGAAAATGGTAACAGGAACATGCATAATGATAATTACCTTAAATGTAATTGGATTAAATGCTCCAACTAAAAGACATAAACTTGCTGAATGGATACAAAAATAAGACCCATATATATGTTGTCCACAAGAGACCCACTTCAGACCTAGGGACACATACATACTGAAAGTGAGGAGATGGAAAAAGATATTCCATGCAAAGGGAAATCAAAAGAAAGCTGGAGTAGCAATTCTCATATCAGGCAAAACAGACTTAAAAAAAAAGACTATTACAAGATGCAAAGAAGGACACTACACAATGATCAAGGGATCAATCCAAGAAGGTATAACAATTGTAAATATTTATGCACCCAACATAGGAGCACCTCAATACATAAGGCAAATGCTAACAGCCATAAAAGAGGAAATCGACAGCAACACAATCATAATAGAGGACTTTGTCATCCCACTTTCACCAATGGACCGATCATCCAAAATGGAAATAAATAAGGAAACCAAAGCTTTAAAAGATATGGTAAACAATAACATATTGTTATGTTATTAATATATTGATATTTATAAGACATTGATATTTATAGGACATTCCATCCAAAACCAACAGAATATACTTTCTTCTTATGTGCTCATGGAACATTCTCCAGGATAGATCATATCTTGGGTCAAAAATCAAGACTTGGTAAATTTAAGAAAATTGAAATCATATCAGGTATGTTTTCCGACCACAACACTTTGAGACTAGATATCAATTACAGGAACAAATCTGTAAAAAATACAAACACATGGAGACTAAACAATACACTACTTAGTAACCAAGTGATCACTGAAGAAATCAAAGAGCAAATTAAAAATACCTAGAAACAAATGACAAAGAAAACACAACAACCCAAATCTATGGGATGCAGCAAAATCAGTTCTAAGAGCGAAGTTTATAGAAATGCAATCCTACCTCAACAAACAAGAAACATCTCCAATAAGCAACGTAACCTAACACCTAAAGCAATTAGAGAAAGAAGAACAAAAAAAAAAAAAAAAACAAAGTTAGCAGAAGGAACAAAATCATAAACAGCACATCAGAAATAAATGAAAAAGTAATGAAGGAAACAATAACAAAGATCAATAAGACAAAAGCTGGTTCTTTGAGAAGGTAAACAAAATTGATAAACCACTAGCCAGACTCATCAAGAAAAAAAGAAGACTCAAATAAATAGAATTAGAAATGAAAGAGCAGAAGTAATAACTGACACTGCTGAAACACAAAGGATAATGAGACAATACTACAAGCCGCTATATGCCAATAAAATGAACAACCTGGAATAAATGGACAAATTCTTAGAAAAGCACAACCTTCCAAGATTGAACCAGGAAGAAATAGGAAATATAAACAGACCAATCACAAGAAATGAAATTGAGACTGGATTAAAAATCTGCCAACAAACAGAAGACTAGGACCAGATGTCTTCACAGGCGAATTCTAACAAACATTTAGAGAAGAGCTAACACCTGTCCTTTTCAAACTCTTCCAAAAAAAGAGCAGAGGGAGGAATACTCCCAAATTAATGCTACAAGGCCACCATCACGCTGATATACTAATCAGACGAAGAAGTCACAAAGAAAGAAACTACAGGCCAATATCACTGATGAAAATAGATACAAAATTCATCAACAACAAACTAGCAAACAGAATCCAACAGCACATTAAAAGGATCATACACCATGATCAAGTGAGGTTTATTCCCAGAATGCAAGAATTCTTTATTATATGCAAATCAATCCATGTGATACACCATATTAACAATTTGGAGGAGAAAAACCTTATCATCATCTCAACACATGCAGAGAAAGCTTTCGACAATATTCAACACCCATTTAGAATAAAAACCCTCCAGAAAGTAGGCAAAGAGGGGACTTACCTCAACATTATAAAGGTCATATATGACAAAACCACAGCCAATATCATTCTCAATGGTGAAAAACTGAAACCATTTCCACTAAGATAAAGAACAAGAGAAGGTTGTCTACTCTCACCACTATTATTCAAAATAGTTTTGGAAGTTTCAGCTACAGCAATCAGAGAAGAAAAAGTAATAAAAGGAATTCCAATCAGAAAAGATGAAGTGAAGCTCTCACTCTTTGCAGATGACATGATACTACACATAGAGAATCCTAAAGATGCTACCAGAAAACTAATAAAGCTAATCAATGAATTTGGTAAAGTAGCAGGATATGAAGTAAATTCACAGAAACCTCTTGCATTCCTATACATTAATGATGAAAAATCTGAAAGAGAAATTAAGGAAACACTCCCATTTACCATTGCAACAAAATGAGTAAAATATCTAGGAATAAACCTACCTAAGGAGACAAATGATGTGTATGCAGAAAACTATAAGACACTGATGAAAAATATTAAAGATGATACAAACAGATGGAGAGATATACTAAGTTTTTGGATTGGAAGAATCAACATTGTGAAAATGACTATACTATCCAAAGCTATCTACATATTCAATGCAATCCCTATCAAACTACCAATGGCGTTTTTCACGGAGCTAGAACAAAGAATTTCACAATTTGTATGGAAACACAAGAGACCCCAAATAGCCAAAACAATCTTGAGAAAGAAAAATGGAGCTGGAGGAATCAGGCTCCCAGACTTCAGACTATACTACAAAGCTAGAGTAATCAAGACAGTATGGTACTGGCACAAAAACAGAAATATAGATCAATGGAACAGGATGGAAAGCCCAGAGATAAACCCATGCATGTATGGCCACCTTATTTTGGATAAAGGAAGCTAGTATATACAGTGGAGACAAGGCATCCTCTTCAATAAGTGGTGCTGAGACAACTGGATAGCTACATGTAAAAGAATGAAATTAGAACACTCCCTAACACCATACACAAAAATAAACTCAAAATTGATTAAAGACCTATATATAAGGCCAGACACTATAAAACTCTTAGAGGAAAACATAGGTAGAACACTCTATGGCTTAAATCACAAGATTCTTTTTGTCCCACCTTCTAGAGAAATGGAAATAAAAATAAACAAATGGGACCTAATGAAACTTAAAAGCTTTTCCACAGCAAAGGAAACCATAAACAAGATGAAAAGACAACTCTCAGAATGGGAGAAAATATTTGCAAATGAAGCAACTGACAAAAGATTGATCTCCAATATTTACAAGCAGCTCATGCAGCTCGATATGAAAAAAATATAGAACCCAATTCAAAAATGGGCAGAAGACCTAAATAGACATTTCTCCAAAGAAGATATACAGATTGCCAACAAACACATGAAAGAATGTTCAACATCATTAGAGAAATGCAAGTCAAAACTACAAGGAGGTATCACCTCATACCAGTCAGAATGGCCATTATCAAAAAATCTACAAACAATAAATGCTGGAGTGGGTGTGGAGAAAAGAGAACCCTCTTGCACTGTTGGTAGGAATGTAAATTGATATAGCCACTATGGAGAACAGTATGGAATTTCCTTAAAAAACTAAAATTAGAACTACCATATGACCCAGCAATCCCTCTACTGGACATATGCCCTGATAAAACCATAATTCAAAAGGAGACATGTACCACAATGTTCATTGAAGCTCTCTTTGCAATAGCCAGGACATGGAAGCAACCTAAGTGTCCATCAGATTAATGGATAATGAAGACGTGGCACATACATACAATGGAATATCACTCAGCCATATAAAGAAAGGAAACTGAGTTATTTGTAGTGAGGTGGATGGACCTAGAGTCTGTCTTGGAGAGTGAAGTAAGTCAGAAATAGAAAAACAAACACCAGATGCTAACACATGTATATGGAATCTAAAAAAACAAATAAACAAACAAAAAAAAACGTTATTAAGAACCTAGGGCAGGATGGGAATAGAGATGCAGATGTGGAGAATGGATTTGAGGACACGGGGAGGGGGTAAGGTAAGGTGGGATGAGGTGAGAGAGTGGCATGGACTTATATACACTACAAAGTGTACAATCTATAGCTAGTGGTAGGCAGCAGCATAGCACAGGGAGATGAGCTCAGTGCTTTGTGACCCCCTAGAGCGATGGGATGGGGGGGTGGGAGGGACACACAAGAGGGAGGAGATATGGGGACATATGTGTATGTATAGTTGGTTCACTTTGTTGTAGGGCAGAAATTAGCACACCTTGTGGAGCAATTATACTCCAGTAAAGATGTTAAAAAGAAGAAAGAAAGAAAGAGAGAGAGAAAGGAAGGAAGGAAGGAAAGAAGGAAAGAAAGAAAGAAAGAAAGAATGAAAAAGAAAGAAAGAAAGAAAGAAAGAAAGAAAGAAAGAAAGAAAGAAAGAAAGAAAGAAAGAAAGGAAGGAAGGAAGGAAGGAAGGAAGGAAGGAAGAAGGAAAGAAGGAAAGAAAGAAAGAAAGAGAAAGGAAGGAAGGAAGAAAGAAAGGGAAAGAAAAACAATACATTTTGAAAAATAAATAAATAAATAAAAGGCCCCCCCAAAAAATATTTTTTTTTCTGCCATATCAATAAACAAAGAATGTTGCAGCCATCAAGCCATCATATAACACAGCCCTGATGGTGAGCCCTGAGGGAACTCAGGATGAGAAAACACATGATAGTGACCCCAGATAGCTGAGGTGTATATCAAAGGGATGATTTCAGTGAGCCCAGACTCTTGCAACTTCCTGTACATAGAAAAGCACTAAATGCCTTAACTTGAAATACCTGGTTTTCTTTAATTAACAGTGATCTTTAGACGTTCCTACTACCCTGTCTTTGTTGCAAAACTTCTATATAACCCGGATCCCCCTGCCCCTGCCCTTGCCTCTTGGGAACAGTCCCTTAGAGTTATCTGAGAGTCGTGTCTCCCAGGCTTGAAGTCCTTAGATTGTCCGCCAAATAAAACATAAGTCTCAACTTTTAGGTTGTGCATTTTTTCAGTCGACACTTGCATTGATGATGTAAATTTGAATGGAATTTAATCTTGAGGAGAGAATAGGTCACTCTATTAGTTTCCTAGGACTGCTGTAACAAAGTATAAAAAAATGAGTGACTTAAAGCAATAAAAATTGTTTTCTCATGGTGTTGGAGGTTTAATAAATCAAGGTGTCTGCAGGGTCATGCTCCCTCTGAAGTCTCTAAGGGGATACATTTTGCTTTTTTTCTTGCAGCTTCTGTAAGGACTAGGTGTTCTTTGGGTGGCAGTATAACTATTATCTAGGTCCCCATATTTATATGGCCATCTTCCCTCTGTGGCTCCGTATCTTCACATGATGTTTGCTTTCTGTGTACATCTCTCACTTCTTCTTATAAGGACACTGATTATATTTGATGAAAGTCCCAGATTATTCCAGTATGATCTCATCTTAACTAATTACATTTGTGATGACATTATTTCCAAATGAGGTAACATTCTGAGGTATTAGGGATCAGGACTTCAACATATCTTTTTGTGGAACACAATTCAGCCCATAACTGTCACCTATAAAGAGAGTGTAGAGAAAGAAGAAACAAACTTAGCAATGAACACCTGAGGAATTTCAGCACTTAGATTTCTTGTGGTGAAGGCCCTGATGGAAGGTCTGTAGTGTTAGTTAGGAGGAAGTCAGGCATGTATTTCCACCACATTAAGTGAAGAGAGTAATTAAGGCAGGAGTGGTAAAAAGCATTCAATTCTATTATGAGGAGTAAGATGAAGGCAGAAAATGGCTAAGTTCATCAATGAGCAATGGAATTGCTGATGTTTGTAATGATAATCCTGGCCATAAGTAAAACATTAAATTATGTCAAGTCAGCATTACTCAACAAAGCAAGAATATGTGAAGTGTCTTTTAGAAAGATTTACATTGAAGTTAGTACTAATATTATTATGTAATTTAGGTGTTGATGTTCTCTGGAAATTCTATGGTGAATAACAGCTAATTTTCAAGATTAAAAGGATTCTGTATGGCTAATTAGTCTTATGTTCTCTATGCATGTTCTCTATGTATATGATGAAATAGTGGAACATTCCTTTCAGCTCACTGTGGAAGAAAATATATTTGTACTTTTTACACTGAACAAAAATAAATTTTACCCCATAAGTGACATGAATGCAGAAAATAAAACCAACAAAAATTTGAAAATATAGAATCTGAGGGATTTTAAAAATATTGGAAAGCTAAAAGTTATAGAAGAATATATAAAAATATTTGGTTATATATATACATATATATGCAAAATATCGCAAGATATATCATAAGCCAAGTCAAGAAAACTAATTTAAAAATTATTTCTAATGCTAACATTTATAATAAATGACTCTCTTATATATTAATTTTACAAACACCAAAAATGAAAAGTCTACAGTAGGAGTGGAGTAAGAGAAAGAAAAACATTGAAAACAAATGTGTATATGGTAAAAATAACACTATGCTTTCTTATTTAAGTAAAAGTACATGTGTGTATGTCTATATGCACAGCATATATATCTGTGTAAAGAGATGCATACAATTATAGTCTCTCAATGGAGTTTATTTTAAGGAGGTGAGAATTTAGGTGATATTTATTTCCTTTCACGTACTAATATTTGTAAATTTAATATAATGCAAAGAAAAGCAACAAATACATTCTCATGAATAAATTAGTGGACTCAGCTTTCCTCGATATTTTTGGTTCTCTACAATTCTATCGTGTACATTTTTAATGATTTACTGAATAGATGTTTATGACTGTCTTCTCTGAGTAAAGAATTAGGAACGAAAACTATATTCATGCCCTCATAGGATTGGTATTTTACTCGATTAAATCTCAAAATAAGTGCATTCTTTTAATATTTTTTTTAAACTTTTTACCTTACAAGCACTGTAACACAGGCCAAGAATTTTATATATTAAGATTTTTTTGTAACTCTTGTTCCTTTTTCCTGTTCTTAAATGTCTCAGCTCTAGATAATTTTTACCCTGGACTGCTTATCTTGCCTAGTCTTAAAATTAATGAACAAGAGTTGGCTAAAGAGGTCAAAGTAGTAATAAAAAATAACTTTCATAAAAATGTGAATAAAATATGGAAATCACAAGAATATATGTACTTAAACATGTAAATTTTCATTTTATTAAAAAAGTACCCTCATGTTTCTCATGATAATACATAAAGGTGATGCAGTTCAGTAATGGTAAGATGTAATTCATTATGAGACAGGTAAATGCAATGTATTAGTGAGCCCAAGGCTAATCATATTAATTTGTGTGCCATTGTTTAGGAGAGAAAAAGGTCAAATTAATCCCATAAGCAAATTGGAAAATATTCCTAGTCCTCCAAAACTTTTGAATGAAGAAACAACATTGCAGTCTCTATATTACACTCAATGAAATAAGTAGAAAATAATGAAAATCTAGGGAAATGTAGGTTCATATTTATCCAGTATTGTTCTGAAATACTCCACAAGAAAATTTCTAGAACTGAGGAAGCGGAAAATATTCTCCCATCATTTTCCTGTACTCTCTCCATAAAGCTTGTTTGAAGGAGGAATTGCTCAGTTAATAGTTTCTATAGAAGCAGTTTAACCAGTTTCCTAGGGAGCATAGTTGCTTAGGAAACTCAAATATATTAGAGCACAGACGCTGTGATAAGACACCTGCTGGTGCCCTTTTTCATTTTTTACCAGCTTCTTCTCACTCTCCTGGCTGTGCTCTCATATGGCAGAAATGCAGAGTTGGAAAACCAGTGTGGTTCTTGGCACGGGGTGGGGTTCGTATAATTGCTTACAGGCTTACCATAAAAACCACCTTTGGTAGACAAGTTGTTTTTGAGGGCAGATTGGGCAACATTTTCCTACTCTGCAAGTACATTCCATTGGCCAATGGGATAATCTCTGAGGATTTACTATAATCATATTCTCTGAAAACCCTGGCACATTAAGAAATGGTAATTGAATTTCATGAGAGCTATTTTCAAAATCTGCCCAGTTAAGAAAAAAAAACAAGGACATAGTTATACAAGACACATTCTAAACCTTAGGCTGGTTTCCTGAAAATAGCAGTGATGTTTTCCCTTGAAATGCTTAATGATATACAAAAATAGAGTACATGTTATAGAATCACTCTGGGATTTTTTAATCAATGAATAATTCTGGTGTTAATGAACTGTTTCTGTTTTTTATCGAAAATAAAAGTTGTATGAATGTTAAATTTTATGCCTGTTTTTCTACCTACTATCTAAACTGGTTTTGTAATGCTTTTGAAATTGGACCACTCATTTTCAGTTGATATCCTTTAAAAATGTGAAATGATGATGGCAACATGGGGACAAGTGCTGCAAATGTGACTTGAGATCTCAGCACACCAGGCTGCCACATTTCACAGCTGTTTGGTAGACATGAGGAACTAAGCTACAGGACCCATGCCAGTGGGCTGGGAACCCCTAGATGACGCAGCGTTATAAAAAGAGCAAAAAAAAATAAAATTTGCAATTAACCAACAACAATCCCTGAGGTTTAAGGCTCAGCATTATTCCTTGCCATCTGCATTCTCTCTGTGAAACTCTTAGAGAGAGGTCATCACGACTTTTTCTCAAAAATGTTTCATAACAGATTATGGTAAAGCTACTCATATTTTAACAGTCCTAGATATTCAGAGGGAGAGAGAGAGAGAAGAGAGAAGAATTTCCTAAACTTAATTCAAGTTACCCCAGAGTTAAAGTGAGCTTTAAATCGTTTTATAAATGTTTAATTTCCCAATTAACTTTGTGTGCTTTTGTGTGTGTGTGTGTGTGTGTGTGTGTGTGTTACGCGGGCCTCTCACTGTCGTGGCCTTTCCCGTTGCAGAGCACAGGCTCCGGACACGCAGGCTCAGCAGCCATGGCTCACGGGCCCAGCCGCTCCGCGGCATGTGGGATATTCCCGGACCGGGGCACGAACCCGTGTCCCCTGCATCGTCAGGCGGACTCTCAACCACTGCACCACCAGGGAAGCCCCCACTTTGTGTGCTTTGATGGTGAATGGAACCCTGAGACTCTATTGTTCAGACACTACCTACCTGCTTAGGGTCAATATCATACTTCTGTTTTTCATCTTCCTTTTGTGTCAAGGTTTCCTTGGCCATAAAAGAGATAAATGCCAAATATTTTTATCCACAAATAACAGTCAATGGCATGATCTTCTAAAAAGAATCCTCTAATTTGGGCACCCCTCCGTGATCCCTGGCTCTCCAAATTGGAATGAACTCCCAGCCTCACTGCAGCTCATGCTCCATCTTGGACTTCTAGGAACATATGCCTGTTAGTGACCTGTTAATTGCTGGGCTGGTCTTTCTGGAGTAAAGATAAATAGCACAAACTGTGCCTTCTCTAAGACAGCAGCTCAGAGATTCAAAATCTTCTCTTGCTTCTTCCACTTTTTTTTTTAGTTGCAGTCAATATTTACTAGGCACTAACTTTGTGCTTAATTGTTCCAGGTACTGTATATCTATATCTATATCTATAGATATAGAATTAGATAGACAGATAGATAAAAATATGACTCACCATCTTTGTGGAACTCACTTTCTCCCATCACTAATTGCAGGATCACACCCTCCTGAGGAAAACTGGCTATGTCCAGGGCAATCTGTTGATGCTGACCTGATTGTACACCCTGGACCTTCTTGGTTTTTATGGCTGTTTGACAACATCCTTGGGGCCTTTCTTTAAGCAGAAGCAAATAGCTTCTTTAGGGAAACATTCTACTCCTGCTGATTATCTTGGTGTCTTCTGTTAAAAGGCAAGAAGAACATAGTGGAGGGTTACTATGAATGGGGAAAAAGAGCAAGAGGAAGAAATACCCCAAAGCTTATTAAATCATTTTATATATAACAAATATCTACATGTCTAAACTAACGAAATGACTCTAGGTCTATGGATATTTCCAACAAGGCAATGTAATCTTTTTTTTTTTTTTTTTTTTTTTGCGGTACGCGGGCCTCTCACTGTTGTGGCCTCTCCCGTTGCGGAGCACAGGCTCCGGACGCACAGGCTCAGCAGCCATGGCTCACGGGCCCAGCCACTCCGCGGCATGTGGGATCTTCCCGGACCGGGGCACGAACCCGTGTCCCCTGCATCAGCAGGCAGACTCTCAACCACTGCACCACCAGGGAAGCGCAATGTAATAATTTTTATTTATCCTCAAGTTTTCCATTTTCTTTGCAGAATTTCATATTATTTAAAAAAAATACAATTTTACTTGGTTCAATAAAGATGTATTTTCCACAGAGCAGTCAAAAGGAGCCATTTCAAACTTTTTTTCAGATCCTATGCCCCTGCTCAAAACACCTCAGTGTCCTTCCATCACACCAAGGAAAAGCCTCAAAAGTCATGCAGTGGCCTACAAGCCCCTCCATGATCTGCCCCCTGATTACCTCCCTCCTCTTTGTATCCAGCACTGGCCTTTGCACTCTTCATCTGTGTGCCCTGCATGCTCCTGTCTTAGGTCCTTTTCCTCGTTATTCCCTCTGTCTTGAAAACTTGTCCCCAGATTGTTGATGGCCCATTCCCTTAATTCCTTTAGGACACTAAAAGTGCCTTCTTCTCAGGATGTTCTTTTCTAGCCCCATATCTAAATGTCAGTACTTATCCCTTTTTATTCCTTTACTCTCCTAATCATTTTATTCTTAGCCTGCTTTACAACACTATGTATTATATATCTATTATTTCATTCTGTTTACCAAATAGAGTGTAAGTTCCATGAAACAGAGATTATCTTGTTAACTGTTGCATTCTAAGCCTCTAGAAAACTACTTGGAAAACAGCTGAGCTTAAAAAAAAAATTAGTGATCTGAATGAAAGAATAAAAGAATGATTGGAAAGGTCTTTATAAGCAACAAGTAGAATATTGTTCATGGTTCTCTTGAGTTGCCTCAGAAAACCTCCTCAGAGCGCCACTTTTCCAGGTTCTTCTGGCTGTCTCTTCATGAGAAAAAAACAAAGAACATGCGTTGAAATACTTCTTTCAGTGATGGGTATGCAGCTTTCAGATGACCACTCATTATATTATAGAGGACAGTTTATCAACACTTCTTCTTGAGAACTTCAAAAGAAAACACATACGATTCTATGTCTTATTAATTAATATTGATATTTTATTGTGAAAAACATGAAATTATGTTAGTCTACGTGTTAGTAGTTTGTGCTATGGGATACATTCTGCTTTTGTATTTTGTTACATTTTATAATCAGGTGTTACAGTGAATACAATTTTGCGACGATGATTCAAATACCAAAAGGAACAGAAAAAAATGGTCTCCTGTGTTAGCTTGGGTGTCCTCAAAATAGGGTTGAGACAATGACTTGTGTGCAGATAGTTTGAGAAGCAATGCCAGAGAGTAAGTGGGAAGAACAGAAAGAGTGAGGCAGAGAGGGAAGAAAACCAGTGTAAAGGCACATTATCAATTCCACTGCTGTATGTAACAGATGCTTCTAGGAAGCACAGGAAATGCCTTCCAGGATTGACTACTTAAAGCAGTTTTCCAACATTGCTCATGTCCATTGATCAAAAGTTGATTCCTTCAGAGTGTTTACACCTGTACTGCTGACCTGCCCACACTGTGAGCACTTCCTACTTCTACCCTAGAGAAACCCTGGGAAAGGCCAAGAGGATGTGAGGCTGGAGCATTAGCAATAAAGAGGTGAAAAGTCCACCCTGCCCTCCATCCACAAGTGCCCTGCATGAAATTCACTCTGTTACTGAGTCTTCAAAGTCTCTACTGATGACTTACTATGCCAGGGTTAGTGGGATAAGCTACAGTCCTCTTTTCTGAAACAGCTTAAGGCTGTTAGTGATATTTATCATGTCCCTTCTCCACCACCAATTCTAGATATGCCTCCCCTTCAAGCAGCATTTCATCTGTTCTTGGTTGCTTGTCTGATGGAATCACCCAAAACTTCATCTCCGAGAAGTCTAAGCCTGGAGATCCTCGGCCCTAACTGTGATTGCTGCAAAAGTTCTTTCACCATAGTACTAGGTATATAAGCACCAGGAGAGGCCCAAGTAGATCTCCTGTTGTCCACACATACTCCCTGCCCCCAGAGAACCTAGTTCTACTATGTTCCTGAGTAAAAATGTCCTCACCCTTCTACTCCCAAGAACCAGAACATCTAATCCAGCAGAAGCTAGGGCATTGGTCAAGGAAACATAAATTCCACATAGGTGACAGGCAGTGATGGTGAGAGAAACCAAACCTACTTGATCTCTGCACTACATGTTCTAGTTATTGGGTACTAAGTTCCATATTTCAAGAAGTCAGTTCAAGGCATACACTGCATCCAGACAGACAACATCTCAACCCTGAGAAGTGTTTTGTCAAAAACAGTTCCTTGGTTGAATCTTTAGTAAAATATTCTGTTATTCTGTTATGGCAGGTGGTTCTGGATAATACTGCATAGGGTAGAATCAGAGGGTCTCATAGTCATGTGCCCATCATAACACTACCTTCTCTGTTAAATCGACGTTTTAGACTGAGGTGACGCCACATGTTATAGATGTTGATGTTGGCAAAACCTATGGGCAGGGAAGGCAAGTCAGTACTAACATAAGATTCAATTCTCTTTGGGATGAAATACTACCTTCCAAGTTGGAAGGGCCTGATGTAATTAGCTTGCCATGAAGTGACTGAACAAGTCTCCTTGAAGGACAGGACCACTTCATGGTCTCAGCATCGGTCTCTGCAATGAAAATTTCAGATGTTCAAGCATCAGTAGAAGGTAGACCTGCTTTTTGAGAAGAAGCTCAAACCACTGGGCCCATGCATAGTCTCCATCCCTGCTACAAGGAGTTTACTCATGACTTCTTCCACAAACATAAGTGGTAAAGAGCAGAAGTTGGCTAATGTCTGCTGGTTGGGTCATCCTGTCCACTGATTTTTGAATGTGTCCTTTGTGTCATATCAACATTACTGGGCATTAATTTGAGATTCAAGAATCTTGACTCCTGTAAGTCTATCTGTGCACTATTTTCCAGACCTCTTTGACTCTGAACTTCTAATCTCACTCATCTCACGCCCCTCATCAACTGTCCAGACAACATGTGTAACCTGATCTCACTTCAGATCTTTCTTCAGGACAAGTGACTGACCAAGTATACTCCCAGTTCTGCTCACAGTGAAGAGTCTCCTTGTCATTGTCCTTTAGTGCCACTTCTTTTTGTCTTGAATTGTGTCTCCCAAAGATCTGTTGAAATTCTATTAATGTGACCTTACTTGGAAACTTGGCAGATGTAATCAAGTTAAGATGAGATCATAATGAATTAGGGTGACCTTGATTCAATAAAGGACATCTTTACAGGAGAAGGGAGAGGGAGATTTGGACACAGAGACACACACAGAGAAAATGTTGTGAGGCAATCAAGGCAGAGATTGGGGTGGTGCAGCTGCAAGACAAGGAACAACAGATTTATGGTAACCACTAAAAGCTAGGAAGAGGCAGGAAAAGATCCTTCCCTGGAGCCTTGGAGTCAGCCTTCTAGTTTCCAGAACGATGAGAGAATACATTTCTGTTGTATTAAGCTGCCCAGCCTGTGGTGCATTTTTATGACAGTCCAAGGAGTCAGGTAAACTCCTCATTGTCTGTCCTGTGGTGGCTTTACATTTTCATCTTGCATCAAGATCTGAAGCCAGCCCATCTGTGAACTGTGCTTTTGTAAGCCATGTGACCAGAGTTGGGAGCTGAGGAAGACACACTAGTAAACAGAGGCCAGGCTACCTGCCTGTGCAACTTTCTTGTGTCCTTCAGCTCTGTTCAGACCAGTTCCAGGATGTACTATTTCCAGTACACAATTGATTACTTCTGCAACCACCTGACCTTATGATTTGGTAACCTGACAATATGGGGATGATGTTGGCCTGCTCTGATAAAGTGTCCTTTGCTGTTTTTTGGTCAGGCATTCATCCATATAATAGGAGCTATTTTTCACAAAAAGAGTAGTTCTTTGCTGCTGAAGACAGGGCTTTGCTGTAGAACATGAGCATCTGTGCCAGGATACTCTAATTAGGGCTTTCTAGAGACCACATACAGCTTCTCCATCTCACACAGGGGCCTTTAGTATCATCGTGTTCACTGAGTCAGATCCTCAAGCTACAGGGTCTCTTGCACAACAGCTTGGACCTATTTGCAAAGACTTCTCTTTGTCCCTTGAGCTATATTTTACTAATCAGGACAGGTTTT
This sequence comes from Delphinus delphis, assembly GCF_949987515.2. Classification (NCBI taxonomy): domain Eukaryota; kingdom Metazoa; phylum Chordata; class Mammalia; order Artiodactyla; family Delphinidae; genus Delphinus; species Delphinus delphis. Next base: position 39,391,722 of record NC_082700.1, read on the forward strand.
ATGCTTTAAAGTCAGGAATTCACTCATTTTCTTGAGCTACATGTCCCTATGTGGTAAGTAGACCTATGAAAAGTTTCATTCCTTGGGCTGACTGAGTTTTCAGGGTCAAATTTCTTTCTCTTATTTTGGAAAATCTGCAAGCATACTGTGATGTGAGTTTAATCAAGCCAAGGCCATCACTGCAGATTTCTCTATTTCTCTCTCACCATTAGTCTGATAACAGGTGTCCCAAAATACTGCTGAGAGAGGAAGGACATTGAGATGATTAGGGTCTCATTTAGCCTTCGATTCTAACTCTGTGTTCCAGTGCTGACTTTTCTTGAGTTTGATGGTGTGTAGGGGTTATAAATGCTATTTATAAAGTGGTAGCTTGATTCACTCTGCAGATATTCCTTTTGAATAAATCTCCATCTAGGGCAAGATTTGAGTGTTTTTGCATCTCTGGACATAAAAACTATCAAACTCTATTAGAAAGTTAACCTTTATCTATAGCAATGCCATTCCATTTTCTCTTTTTAGATAAGTAGATGTCTAAAGTACCCTAAAGAGATATTTATAGCTTTCTCCAACAATTAGGTCTGTATCAGGTATGTATACAACAATAGTCTCTGAATTTGACTTTTAATGTCCCAAGGGATTAGTTTAATTACTGTAACCCCAAGTACATTTTCAGAAAAGGCCTCCTTACTTATTATTCAGTAAAAGCATACAAAAAAATGTCCATTTCATTGTTAGGCCTTGTAACCTTATATTACCCTCCCCCAGCAGAACCCAATCTTCATGCCATACACATTTGACTGTTCAGTGTGGAATTATGCCAGTATATGCTTACATGGACTAAACTTTTCACTATCACTTCAGAGTTTTACAGGGAACATGCCCAAGAAATGAACCCATTTAATATACTGTAAATGTGAAGCTAATTAGAAAAAAAATCTTTCCTCAAGTTTTGCTTCTGAGAAATAATATCCAAAACATGCAAAATTTGGCTCAAATCCATTCCTGTATACAACAGAAGAAATGCAAAACAAATGTGTCTGTTTGTTAATAAGAATCTTTTGTTTGCTTCTAGAGTATGTGAGCAGCAGTTACACAAGGTGTGATGTTTCTGAAGTTTAAAAATAATGTTGAAATAGCTTCATGATCTAAGGTTTTTTTTTTTAAAAAGTTTGATTCCTAAAATTTAGTAATAAATTATAATTAGTTATATAATTTCTTTCTGAATATTTTCCTGATTAATTTTCTATGTAATTGCCTGGATATATTTTGAAGTTTTGGCTTTAGGTCACTTTCTTGATGCTCATTTTCATCTCTTTTTGTCTTTATTGTGATGAAGGGAACAGAATGAGGTACTCCTTTTCCTCCATTCTCATCTCTCTCTCTCTCTTTCTCTGGCTCCTTCTTCCTCTCTCTCTCCCCCTCTTTCTCCCTTTCTTTCACCCTCTCTCTTCCCTTTCCTCTCTCTTTCTCTCTCTTTCAGTCTCTTCAAACACTCATTGGTTATCCTATTTGTGCTGTCCAAAGAACATTCAATGACTTGCTGACAGAAAAGAATGCCTTTTCCTTACTGTATTATATATATATATATATATATATATATATATATATATATATATATATAACCAGAATCCTCTATCCTCACTAATTAAAAAGTAGAACACTAGTTTGTCTTTATCTTGAAGTTGATGATTATCTTGGGTGGGCCTGATGTAGCCAGTTAAGCCTTATTTAAAAAACGGTGAAACATCAGAGAGACTCTCTCCTGCTGACCTTGAATATACAGCTTCCATGAGTTTTATAGCTGCAAGGAGGTAAATTCTTCTGAAACCCCGCAAGCTTGGGAAAGGAACTTAAACCTCAGATGAGACTCTGATCCAGGCTGACACTTAATGCAGCCTTATGAGAACCAGAGTAGAGACCCCTGCTGAACCTCGACCTACAGACTGTAAGAAACGAAAAGCTGTTGTTTTAAGTCACTAAGTTTGTGGCATTTGTTACACAACAATAGAAAATGAACATACTGAACCAGGGTTAGAACGAGACAGCTCACAGGTGCTATGATTGTATTTGTTCATCATTCTAACTAAACTGATTTCCATTAAAAAGAGCTATTATTAAAATATTAACAATAACAATTGTAATATATGGAATGCCTTAACTCTTTATATGTATTAGCTAATATAATTATTATTAAAAACTCTATGAGATAAGCATTAGAGTTCTGAATTCATAGGCAGTAAAGGGAGTATCAGGGAACCAAGCTCTCTTATCAGAAGTGGCAGAAGTCGTGTGTAAAGTGCTGACTGGGAGGGATGTGGAAAAGCCCTCTGGCAGACAAGTCCTCTCATGTGGTTTCCTAACCCACACCCTTTCCACTTCAGTACACTGCACTGTATTATTTATAGGAAATTACATACAAGGTATCCTGTACCAGCTTGCTAAGATCAATAAGGTATGAGCTTATAATGAAGAGCTGTAAAATCTAGTGGGGAAAACAGATATGAATTACCCAGTATCACCCAAGATCTAATGAAGTACTTGCACACTGGGGTTATATTCTGGCGGGATTAGAAAATGCTTAGAGAAGTCATGGCAACTGAGCTAAGCCTTAAATACTCTAAATAATCTCTCTGGTAGAAAAATTGGGGCAGCAATTATTTGGGTGAAGAAATAAACTGCTGCATTTGGAATTGTGACTGTATGGAACATGTTCACAGAATGTTGAGTAGACAGGAGCACAGGGGATTCAAAGGTATAAATAGTTTTTAATCCTAAATGTATGCTTCCTACATTGTTTACATGTTTTCTCTGTTCATCTCTGTCTGTTTCCTTCTCTCAATCTCCACACTCCCAGTCTAAATGGTTTTTGCCTAGTAAACTGCAAATGCTTGGATCACGGTTTTAGCACCACATTTTGAAAAATACCTCAGTCAAAACTTCATTTTAAGACCAGTAACACACTCACACATACTCACACACACACATGCACACAGGCACACACACCTTATATGTGTTTGTAGTTTATTGTCAGAATCATGGTTGATGCTTAGAATACGTAGTATATGTTACTTATTTATCCTTTGTCCTCAATATCTAGAAGTATTTTTTTCAAGTGATATTCCTGATTCCTAGTGGTGCATGACAAAATCCTAGGTATTAAGGACAAAGAAATTAATCAGTTTGGCAAGTACACTGATATTTTAATGTGTGGGAATGATGGCTGTTAGGGAAAATATACCAGGACAAAACTAAATGAAGGTGTGTCAGAGAACAGTAAATATTAGAGAATGAAACAGAATAATACGTAGGAAGTGACTGAGGAAACTATATTAGAAGAGGTGGTCAGAGAAGAGCTTTCTAAAGAGATAACACCTGAGCATGTATAAATTCTCTGATCTATCAAATATATAGTTTACAATGAACTATTTCTGACTAGGAAGAACTTTTGCTTAATTAAGTGTAGCTTCCAACAGAAGGAAAATATTGTAGAAAAACCTGACTTCTGTATAAGGAAAATATACATGTCTAAGAAAAAATAAATATAAAATACTGTAGAAGTCACTATTAATGTATTATAAACATAAAAGCTGCTAAAAATATGTGATCATGGACAATTTTCACAAGCAGAGTAAATTTATCAAATTAATTTCCCTGTTGTATTAATATTACCAATAACAAATAAATTAGATAAACTGAACTGAACTGAAAGGCACCTATCAACTTTTCCAAAATTATCATTCAGGGATTCTTATAATTCAAACATTTTATATAGAGGAGGTGTAAGTTTTACATGCTCTTTAATTTCACAAACTCAGGTATGTATCCTCTTTATGGGCTTTTTCTTTTTTAACCTTCAAAGAAAAAAATGAAAGAATAAAAAGCCCCTCACAAAACAGTTAATCACTTCACTTGTGGGAAAAGCCAGAGTAATATACATCTAGCAGCAACTGAGAACAATGCAGGAGAGGCAATTTTTGTGCTCATTGGAGAAATATAAATCTTCAAAAATTTTTTCCACTTATCATTTCTTGTATTCTATTTGGTATCTTAAATTCATATACAATAAACTTGAAAAACAGTCATTTTACATGAAACTAATTACATTCAGTGGAGACCCAGAGGACAGATTCATCCTGACAGAGTACTTTCAACACCATTTACTTGTATGTAGCTTGCTGTACACAGCACAATGCCTCAGCTGGAATCATAGCTAGTGACCTACTCTTCCTAACTCACTGGCAGTTATTTTTATGTTGTTATTTATTTAATTCTTTTTGAAAGACTCATGAAAAATGTTTCCCAGATATGTATGGGTTAAAGGAAGCATTGATTTTGAAATTATAATTTATATACACAGAGAATAATAACTGATTTCACAGTTCATTAATTCAATTGATGAACAGCAATAAAAGAGAGGTACAGCAAAATATAACCAGGGTATAAGGTGGGAGAGGAAGTGTATAGTTTTACCCACTCACTATTTAAGGGAAATAAATGATCAGATGTACTTTATATAAGATGGTAAATTCACTATAGAAAAACATTAACTTTAATTAAGATAGAGTTTCAAAATTGTACTTCAAGTATGAAATTGGAGGGGTAATTCTTTTGGAAATATGCAATTCTGACATAATTTAAGAAGAGTTAAATTTGTGCTATGGGGAATAAAGTCTACTGTTTACAGTGAATTACATAAAATGTCCAGCTTTCCTTCTGAGTTAATTTGTGTTTGATAGTTGCAGAAAATATAGATGTTGTATGAACTACGTATATGTGATATTTTGTATTCACAGTAGGGATGTATTTTTTTTTCTAGTTCTGTATATTTTTTAATGCTTATTACTCTATTTTCTCAATGAAAATGGACAGGTTTTATTTTTCAAATATAGATCATATTAATAGGAAGATATGGCATATTTTTCAAAAACTCTGTTTCCAAATGAAAATAAATTTCACAATATATAAACTTTCATGTTTGTGGATAAAAATATATATAGTGAAAAATGTGTGTATATATATACATATATGTATATATATATGTATATCATGATGAGAATAGGGGAAACATGTTAGATAATTTCTGCATTTTATTACTTTACCATCTTGTAAATCTTCACTAGTTTAAATAATTCCAATGGTATAGATGGATATATATATATATATATATATATATATATATATATATCTTAATAAATGTCATAGCTTTTTTATGTTAAGTTATAAAAAATATTAATTTTGTATGTGGGTATGTAAATAAAATTCCCACTCTAATGAACCTAGAGAGAAAAGTAAAAGGAGCATTTTCTTCTTCTCATCATGGGAAGAAAGGTCAGTAAAGTACTTTTTAAATGCCAGGATAAAGTAGCCATCCATAAGCTAGTCCAACAAGTGATTATATTAACATTATTCTACAATTAGAAATACTGTCTCATAACCGGAACTTTATTATTTCCAAATGAATGTTTAAAAGAATAAAATAAGTTTACTTTATTTTATTTTTTTGCGGTACACGGGCCTCTGACTGTTGTGGTCTCTCCCGTTGCGGAGCACAGGCTCCGGACACGCAGGCTCAGCAGCCATGGCTCACGGGCCCAGCCACCCCGCAGCATGTGGGATCTTCCCGGACCGGGGAACGAACCCGTGTCCCATTCATTGGCAGGCGGACTCTCAACCACTGTGCCACCAGGGAAGCCCAAAATAAGTTTATTTTGAAGGTTAAGTGTATTCAAGTCTGAACACTATGGAGCACAAATAAAGATTAAAAATGGAGGGTCTGCAGCATGAAGTCTTTAGAATTAATGTAACGTGACTGAGGTAGTGACAGAGCCGATGAGTTATTGCCCGCTCTGAATAAATACTCGAAGCAGCTACAGAGAAACTGCCAAGGTCAAAGCTCAGTGCTATTTCAGACGGATGTTATTCTCTATACAGCAGTCACTCTCTCCTGCTTCCAGCTTTCCAAAAGGAGCTGGTGCACTGCAGGTACTCAGGATGAATCAGCCAGGTTTAATAATAATCAAGAACACTCAAATAAATGTCTCCAGCAAGAGAAGCTATTGAAAAACTTAAAAATAAAAACTATTTGAACTGTGGCTCATCTCAGAAGGCACACTTTTCTTGACTCATTTCAGAGCAAAGGTACTAAAGAAGAATAGGGATGAAACTCCTGGAGAGTCTTTCCTTGCAGCCACAAGGATTAGCACACGTGTCAATTACCTTGGTCATTCTAATAACCACACAGCAAACATTCTTGGGCAATGCAAAGGTGGATAGGAGCAAGCCACTTTGAATCAATATTCATTGGTGGAGATTTCTTTTTATTTTAATGCAACTGTACGGCAGGTAGGTAGTTCAGCCTTCTAAAATTTAGAGTGAAAGATTTAGCAAAGCTGTGATGTTGAAGAGAAAATAGGAAACAAGTATATTCTGAGAACTATTTGAGTGCTTCATAGTATCAGTGTTTGAGTAATTTTTTTTCCTTGCTACTATATTCTTTTCTTCTTTTGGGATGGTAAGTGTATTCCTAACTTTGGCTGTCACTTAGCCTATCACATAAAATGTTTCCAAGTGGAACTTGTGACATCTTGTGTGTATTTTGGCTATCAATACAATTTTGACATTGCAACAGAATAAATAGAATTTTTGAAACTTCTAAACAGTAAAAGTTAATTAGGAAATACCTTAAGTCAAGAAAGTCATCACCTCACCACATTTCACTACTGTGACAGCCACCACTTCTCAGAGCAATTTTCATACAACATCATTACTCATTTAATAGAGTGTCCATGAGAGATGCAGATATTTTATCTAGGAACACTCTTTTAATCACATTAGTCATACATAGCTTACAAGATATTCTGAAACAATGGGATGTTCTAGCTACTATTTATGTGTAACAAATATCCAAGATTGCACAATTCTGCATTGACCATTCATTGGATGCAGGTTGACCACAGAACAAGTCATGACTTTGGGTGAGGTGGCTCTCTTCTGGAAGGCAATTTCCAGGTAGGCAATCAGTTGAGAACTGACAATCCCTAGAAGTTGTGGGATTGCTTCATTTCTGAAAGAGGTGGGGCTGGGGCTGGATCTTGCACAACAGCATCTTCTTTCACTAGTTTCTATTTTTTTTCAAATCTCTCTACCTTGTTCCAGTCTACTGCCACCATTCTAATCAAGGCTACATCTAGGTTATTGCCATGGCTCTTCATTGTTTTCAGCCTATTTACATTGCATAGTGAGTTAATATTACCAACAGAAAATCTCTTCCTATCAGATACTTCTTTCTTAATACACTTGGATATTTTCTCACTCATTACTCTATGTAAAATAAAACACTCTAAGAATTGTTTACAAAGCTCATCATGACATTGCTATTTCACTACCTTTATATACTCATGCTCTCCCACATTTTTCCTTCACTCTTTGTCTCCAGACTGAAAGGGTATTTTTAAGATCTAGTAGGCCTTGTGATTTCCACATAAGGGCTTTCAGACGTATTATTTCTTCATCCTAAAACATCCTCCAACTTCACTTTTCTCCCTTGCCCTTGGCATAACAAATGTTTACCAATCTTTGAAAATCCACTTAGTCAAGGCTCCCAGATGTGTTTAGGAACCAATAACATTTTGTCTACAGCCAGAACATCAGTCAAATATTGAACCTTACAGGACTAAAGATAGAGGCATGACAAACTTCTTGAAAATTGATATTGATATATTAACTCACATTGTTTTTGATCCCAACACCAGACACTGCCTGACTATAAGTAGATTTTCAATTAATATTTGTGAATAAGTAAATAAGCCAGGTAAGAATACACTTAATTATTAGAAACCATCCATTTATATCTGTTCATTTTATCCCAAATAATATCATGAATGACTCTGTCAAATGCTTGGAAAATTTTCAGATACATTATATCTGTAACAATTGTTCTCAACCATGTGAAATTTTGCCCACCAAGGAAGAGAGACAGTTTGTTACAACACCAGGAAGTTGAGAGGGAAGGAAAGATCCTTCTAGCATCTAGTTGGTTGAAGCCAGGAACACTGCTAAACATCCTAGAAGACAACCTCCTTCCCCCAACAAAAATATATCAGGATAATGACAATGCAATGCCAACACTGAGAAAACTAATCTATATAATTTCTTCAATTAGCTATGGCAAGTGCATACAAATAAAGAAGGAAAGAATGAAAAAACAAAGGAAGGAAGAATGGGGGAAAGAGAGAGAAGGAGAAAGAAAAAGAGAGAGAGAAGGCGGAAGGAAGGAAAGAAAAAGGGAAGGAAGAAGGGAAGAAAAAAGGAAAGGAGGTATGCTTGATGAGACTTGATCTTTGTTTGTTCTTTGTGGTTTTATTCTGTTAACAATGACCTCTTCCCTTCTTGCCTTTCTAAGTTCTCAGAGGCATCTACTTGATAAAACCTTCTTAAGCTGTGTCTGTCGTTTTCCACAAATTAGCCAGCCTGACAACTTCTGGGACTGTGTTATTTTCAACACAGTTCCTCAGAGATCATTAACTGTAGTTCAGTCATATCAATGCAGATCTTACTGCACCTCAGAAAATAATTTGTCAGACTCAGGACATCCAAAATTCCTTAGAGTACCAAGGTGCTCACCTGTTATATCCTAATGTATTTTGGACTTGTATTATCCTCTATCAAAGATGATTCTGCCTCTTTCATATGATAATCATTAGACTTGAAAGGGAAGTTGAAGGTGATATATTCCTCATCAGTTTCTACATTTAATGGACATTTCCAAGCCTCTGCACCTTGTTCCATGATGTTTCTTCAGATTTTATAACTCTTCCTCTTTCTTGCATATTTGAAAAGGCATCTTCTAACCATAAAGTCTTCCATAACCATACATAAGCATCTCTCAACTCCTATTTCAGAACCATATTCTACTCCATTTTTTATCTCTCAAATCACTGAATACTGTATCTTGTACAAGTGTTTAATAGTGTTCCTAGAATCAAGGATTCAGAATACAAAGGAAATTAACCTATGTATATTTTATACATAGGTTTGTTAATATGTCTACTCATACTTAATTTGTACCTTGACATTTCCAACTTTGTTTGGTCCCTTTAAAAGAATAAAAAACAAAATTTAGAATTTAATTACATTCTTATAATTTTTAAATTTATTTGGCAAATGGTTTGACTATCCATATTTTATTAATGTATAATATTTCATACTGATTTATTTTTGCTTCTTAAATGTATCATTCTCTTTCATCTTAAAAAACTGCTTTATTCTCTTGAAATTTTACTTTCTTTCTTGGATGTCACTCTTGTGATTACATGTAGCTTTATCCCACAGAATGGCATATTAAACCTTGTTTTGTATTTGATATAAATCTCACTTTTAACTTTTATTATAACAAATATTTTCCATGTATTTTTATTTTTGCATATTTTGAACATTTATATTTTAACCAAATTTACCTGTTCTGCTTTCAGAAATATTGTGTGTAACATCCTGAGGATATTATCAGGTACACTATAGAACAGATGGTAAAAGACCTTCTAGTGACATTCTTCCTGGAAAATATCTCTTTTATCCCAATACTCAGAATGCACATAGAAGGTAAAAGTGAATAAATCAAAATGTTAGCATCTATAATTCAGTGGCTTACAGCTTAGCATCACACTGCATTTAGTACTAAACCAGAATGACTTATGTGATCTGTTAGAATGGAAAGATTTAATGGTCAGTGTGGAGCCAGTCTTGACTGCAACAGTACAACTTGTAGAGTCAAAGAAAGGATTACTTTCCTTTGAAGATGGCAGTGGTGGGAGATAAAGACCAATGAGAGCAATGATATGCTACAATGAGAAGACATCTGAAGCTCCATTTGAACAAGTGACAGCTACAAAAAATATGTTATGCTAAGAGTTATGGGAGCAGGACAGCAATAGGTACAGTGTTTACGGTAATGCTACACATGGTTGTACAGGAACCAAGAGAAGGCAATGTAAAATTGACAACAGTAAAATTGTAACAGCAGCTAAGAAGTATTTTAATAAGGATAGGAAACCCTTACTGGAATTATGGAGGCCATGTTTAGCAAAATAAACTCATTACCAGAAGTCTACCAGAGGATTATTTTTAACTTGTGAAATCATTTATATTAACAACCTTGCAAATAATTAAAAAATTATGTTAAATGATTTTTTAAAAGTATGTAAAATCAAGCTGACCTGTATGGTCCTAGCTATACGGTTATTTTAACTACAGCAGGTATACATTGAGAATCTGCAAAGGAAATCTTTGAGACACAGAATTAATGGTTGAGTAATTTACTGTCAGGTGGTGGAATAGGAAATAACATTCCAGAGATAAATGGAACTTGGTCACAAGGAATTTTTCATTAAACAAAACAATCAATAATGGTTCCCTTCACACTTTTGAAAATGTAAATCCTACATAAGTTTAGAGAATGGACAATTCTAGAAAAAAAATACTATGAATAATATGAAATGATATGAAGTTCGAGATTTGAAAAGCTAACCTCTGCTAGATGCCTATTCCACCATAACTCTTTTATACTCAGGTTAAACCTGGTATTTATTATTATTAGATACATTCTTTCACTTAAATATTTTTAAGTGATTAAATTGACCCAATTAAAAAAAAAACTTTCTAAAAATTCTGTCAAGGAATTTTATCATTGTTCTCATGACAGAGCTTAATTGAAATAAATTTAAACCCTTCCCCACCAAAAAAATCTAGATGATATGGACATATATCTAGTCATTATTCTATGAAGGAGACAGTACATTGATTTATTTTGTATGTCATTGAAAAGGAACTTAAATTTAAACAGAACATTTAAAAATTGGACCTAAGTCCTAAGATCCCTAAATAAAATATTAGCTAATAAGGAAAAAACTTGCAATAGATAAGTGATAGATAAATTAGCTTGTTTATGGACAATGAATTCGAGAGTCTAATAGGAGATTTTATAATCCTTAACCATACTTTTGCAATATTTGACTAATAATTTAGTGAAGTATTTACCTCAGTGAATTATTTGAGCACGTGCCCAACTTTGTCTCAGCACATATACTCTGAAGGTTCTGAGACAAAAAAGAAATAGGGGAAGCAAATTGTAACTAGGCAAATTTACGTGCTTAATTATTTTGCCAAAGGCTCATTTTTTAGACATCCTTGCCTTAGTTAAAAACAAAATTTTGTGTGTGAGTGAGCATGTGTTTACGTTTGACCCTAAGGAAGGGTCAAAAATGTGTGTTGAGATAAAGCATAGGGTGGGAGACTTTGAATAAACTTTCTTCCCTGTCATCCTAGGGAAGTACTTAAGAATTTTTATGTTTTTAAATACAACAGTCCCATTCTCAAAAAAAAAAAATGTGATATAGCATTTTTTAAAGTGGTAGTAAATACTAAGAGGGAACTCAATTAGAATAATTCTCCAAATTGTGCTCTGAATACCTAGATGTTAAAGTATCTTTTATACATATATACGGAAATAAAACACATTTCAAAGGTGGCTGCCAACTCTGACCTGCCGTGCTGTCTCCATCAATAGAATATCATTTTGCCCTTGGAGACTTCTCTTTCATTTATTTAAGGAGGAACAGGAGGTAAATGAATACATTAAATAAAACAAAAAAGTATAATTTCACTTTGCAAATTTTTGTGTTCTTGTCAGCTAACTTATTTAGATATCTGTTATTAATTGTATTCCACCCATTGCTTTGCAATATATATACTGCATCTCAAAGAGCTGGTTCTACTTCCCTGATATACTTTATTATTTCTTCCTCTTTCTAGCTTGTTATATGTTTTTATTCCATCTTAAAATTCACCCCCAACATGGGTAGATATTTTGATTTGTTCATGTTAAGGCCTAGAAGGGCCTTGCATCTGCAGCCCACCTGTGGCTTTTGCTCTCAATTTTAGTTGGAATCTGGGTTTCAAGCTTTTAAAAATGGATTCTAGACAACAAGAATAATTTAACTTCTATGTGAGACATCATTACCATAACACAGGGAATGTCCTTATTCCAAAGAACAGGTTTACCAGTATGACACAGTAATACAGTAAACTGCTGTTTGTATTACTTAAGGCATCTCAGGTTGCAAGTGATGGAAAATGAACTCAACCTAGCTTAATCAAAAGATTATATTGGCTTAGAGTACATCCTCCAATTACATAAATTAATATGTATATGTACTTATATATTTATACTTATATTTATACTTAAAATACATAGATGGAAGGACAGGAATGAAGGTTGACTTCAAAAGAACTGCAAATCTACCATTCTCATTTCTGTTTCTCTTTGGATATAAGTTCACAACTTCATTGCAGATTATTTTCCTTCATTAGGCAGAAACCAGAGTCAACCAACAATACCAGAGTCCTATCCAAAACTCCTAAAAGAAGTAATTGTTTCTTTTTCTCTTCTCCTCCTCCTGTTTCTTATTCTTCTTCTTCCTCCTCCCCATTCTCCCCCCTAACTCCTCCTCCTCTTCCTCCTCTTCTCCTTCTCCTTCCTCTTCCCCTTCTTCTTCTTCTCCTTCTGCTTCTCCTTCCCCTTCCCCTCCTTCTTCTCCTTCTCCTTCTCCTTCTCCTTCTTCTTCTTCTTCTTCCTCTTCTTCTTCACCTGCTTGAACCAATCAAATATGGGAGATTGAATTTGTGGGAAAAACAAGCAACTCCTGTGAGAACAGTATGGAAGAGGTAAGTAGGAGAAAAATACCGAGAAATGTAGTTTGCTTTCATAAAATGAGGAAGTGTTCTGGAAAGAGGAATGATTTACTAAAATTTATCAAGTATTAACCACACTGGAATAAGAAAGTCTTGTTTTCTAGAACATTTATATAAATGTACAACTTAAAATCTGGAAATGGAGGGACTTCCCTGGCAGTCCAGTTGTTGGGAATCTGCCTTCCAGTGCAGGGGGCGTGGGTTCAGTCCCTGGTTGAGAGAACTAAGATCCTGCATGCCGTGGAGCAACTAAGCTGATGCACTGCAGCTAGAGAGCCTGCATGCTGCAACTACTGAGCCCACGAGCCCTGGATCCCACATGCCACAGCTAGAGAGAAGCCCGCACACTGCAACAAAGAGCCTGCTCACCACAACGAGGATAACGCATGCTGCAACTAAGACCCAATGCAGCCAAATAAATTTAATTTAAAAAATGGAAATGGAAAAGAATACAGAAATATGTAATTATGACCAGATTTATGAGAAGACTATTTCAATGTAGCCATCAAAGCATTTTAATATTGCAAATATTATAGAATAGATCAAATATTGCTGTATTTTTCAAGTTTTAACTAAGAAAATGAAACCAACAAATTTAAAGCAGAGAGAACTTAATAAAGAAAATTGGTTGCACTGGCAATGGAAAAACTGAGCAAGAAAATGGGGACAATGATATGTTGCAGATATTGGCAACAATGGGGAGCCAATAGTATTTTTTGGCTAGAGGTACAAAGGAAAGAGGCCATGTTACCTGTGTTCAGGAGAAAGGTTTATCTGCAATAGCTGGATTCAGGCAGTCCTGTTTAATGGGTGTTAGAGCCCCAGAGGTGATATAGACATTGCTGGAGTTATCACTGTCAGAGTAATAAAAATTTTGGCAAAGGGGAAGAAATCCTTTGGCTTCTTCCTTCCTCACATTCCTCTGTCTCCTACCAGCACTTCTTATTGGCCAGAGTCAGATGTCTGCTGCCTTGAGAGCTCAGGAAATGAACCCCTCGAAGGTCAGGAACCTTATCATATAAGCAGAGAAAGCAAATAGTGAGGAATTGATCTTAAGGGAGTATATTTCTGTTTTTCTTTTCAGAGTAATAGAATTGCTTTACTACCTTTTTTTTTTTTCTACTTAGCTTGTTTTTACTGAGAGATTACTAAAACATCATCTGAAGTATACTAAATATTGTCTATTTCTGACTTCCAAGAAAATGAAATCTAGTTTTTAAATGTAAAGATTTAAAACAGTCTACTTATATAAATTTACTACAGATTTGTTCAAATTGTATTTATTTTTAGTTTATGCATCATAATATTATTTCAGGGAAAGTAGTTGTCCTCGGTGTGCTTAAGATTCTAGAAGTTCACAATGGCAGCAATCAAAAATGAACAGATTGAGTGTGTACAAGACATAAGGATGTGTATTGAAAGCCGACATACAAAGAAATAAGTATTGGAAACATGAGAGTCCTTGAGGATAGGAGAAGGATCCAAACAACACTGTTGTACTTGATGATGTTTGTTTCCTCCGCCCAAGGCTGAATAATTTTTCCTGCTGATTTGTTCAGTGAAAAAGACAACAATAACCCTTTCAGTATTTTTTCATTTATAATACAAAATATCTGCTTACTGGTTATTTCCTATCTAAATTGCTCTGATATGAGAAATGCATGTCATAGCCATCGTTTCCCCTTAAACATGGGTTCAGTTTAATACCCGGTCTTCCTTTCCAGCAAAATACTTTGTATTAACCTTGGTTGTTTAGAAAAAGAAGGTTCTGTTTCTTTTCTTTCTTGTTTTAAATTTTTGTGCGTTTTTACTTCATGGAAGATGAATGACCAGCAATCATGAAAGTCTTTTTCTTCTTCAAACTTTGAACAGTGAAAACATTGTGTCCTTCTGAATTGAGAAAGAAAAGGGTAGCTTTTCACCTTTTTTCCAGTTTCCTTGATATCACAGTTTCCCATTGCCTTCTAGTAGTTTTTAAAAGTATAACTCTCTCTTTCTTCTAACCTTCCCCCTCCTCCCATATCATTCTCTCTTCACCATGTTTTATTTCTTCATAATATCTACTGCTAGTTACTTTTCCTTATTTGTCTATTTGTTTATATTGTGTTTCTATTCTGCCCCACTGAACTGTGAGCTCCTTGAAATTATGGAATTTTTCTTACTTGTCATTCCATCTCCCAGGCCTAGAACAATGCAACACATTCCACATTCTCTTTAAATATTTATTAACTGATGGACAAGGAACAAATTAATATGCATGTCACATAAGAGCTCCATATATAGAAAGGGATAGGTATTAACCTATTATTTAATATTCCACTAGTTCAGGAGATTCTCAAAAATAAGGACTTGATTTAAATCAATTGTATAATGTAACAGGAACAGGCAGTGACTAACATTCGGTTATTTATCAGATGGTTACTGAGTGAGAGACTACATGAATGAGTAAGGGTCTACTAAGTCTCTTTCAAACACTCACTGATTCACTGATTGACTCATTCAACAAGTATTTGAGTACCTGTTATGTGCCAGCATCTGTCTAGACAAAAGAGCTATATCAATTATAAAACAAATTATCTGCTCTCATGTATCTTACAAATAGATTTTAGAAAAAAGCAAACAGCAAGAAGATTTATTAATAATAACTGTCCTATGAACTGGTGACCAAATGGTATTAGTTCATGTGTTCTTAACCTCTGTTGGAAGGCATGCATATTTATTTGAAACTTGGTCAGCTGTTCCTAAATTTGAGGTCAAAGACTTTGTCAGCCTGGTGAGCAGCAGATATTTTCCTTTGGGTAAATGTTTTCCTGGGAGGAACACTACTAGCAAGGTACAGCATTGCCTTATCAAATTGTGGGCCATGGCCCATTTAGCAAATTATAAACTCACTTTATTTTATTTTGATCATTTTATCATTGATCATTTATTTAGATTAAATGAGACAGAAGACTAGAATAAAAAGTAGACTAGGATAGAATAAAATAGGAAAAAATAGAAAATTCAGAATGCTGACACTTGCCAATTCACTTGTAAAGGGTTAGTATTATTTAATACATGTATTTAAGTGTGTTTGTGTTTGTGTGAATCTTTGTATTACCTCATTAGGTTATACATTATTTGATGTAAGCTGAAGTAAAAAAAAAGAAAGAAAGAAAGAAAGAAAGAAAAGAAAGGAAGAAAAAAGATTGGAGCCATTAGCTGATAGATAAACAAGAAGAGGGTCCAAACCCTAAGATAAAGAATGGGCAGCAAAATAAGGCTAGGACTCAGAGAAGGATTAGTGGCGCTGAAGTGAGAGTGGATTGAGTAAATCTCCTACCCACCACAGGAAAAACTGTCCAAAGGCAAGGAAATGAGGTGGGAGTGATGAAGTGGTGGCTAGTCCTGTGAATGGGAGACACAAGGGGATGACTAAATATGATGTGTGTGTGAGCAAGTGCGTGAACAAGGTGGTGGTGGATTGGGGTGTAGTGGGATGGAGTTGTCCAGTGGGATTACTGGTTTACAAAGGAGAAAAAAGTGGATAGGTAATTACTTTAATAAGGCAGGGTCTAGCAGGGTGTTCAGATACTGAACCAAACATGCTGAATCACAGTTTCAGATACATAAAATAGATGATACGTAATAGACTAAAGCAAAGCAAAATTTCCTGTATTCTGAAATGGGTGTGAGAAAGTGCTGAGAATATGAGAATAGCTGCTGTTCTCATTGAATGCAGTTGGCTCAGAACCTGGTTGAAGTTTCTGCATTTGTAGAAGTTTCTCTGTGTGTTTCATGGGGAAAGGCTTGATAAGCCTGAGAAGCTGGAAATAAACTAGCAACTGCAGATTCACAGTGTTGCTAGAGTTTATTTACTAATCTTTCAAATGAAGACAAGAAGGCTTGACTTATCTATCTCCAGGACTACTGAGAGCATCAACTGAGGTAACATATGTACAAAGCCCTGATTGTTTAGGAATAGACATTATTACTGTTGTTTTTGTTGTTGTTTTATTATTATTTCTTCTTAGTGAGTAGGTGAGCTACCATACAGCAGAGATTGGAGAAATAGCTTTAGAGCAGGAGAATAAAGCCCTGACTGAAGTAAGATGGTGGAGAGGAAAGTTATAATAGAGTAAGTCTTCAGTACTAAAGACTGTTAGAAGGGACAACAATAATAATAAGAGCAGAGGAAGAGAACATTTAGTTGAAAGGGATTATTTTTTCTAATTGCTTCAGATTCTCAAAGATAAATATACATATGTGAGCTGTGTGATTCTTGTACTTGGTGATCACATTACAATTCACATTCTTTCTATCCATTTAGATATGCCAACTCAGTTTCTTGGCTTTTACTTATTTCTTCTACACTGATTACTTTGCTATTGATCTTAGAATTTTTATTATTTTTTTATTTTTAATTTGAACTGTCTTCATTATATGGAGAAACCATTTTTAACCTCATGGAAGAAATAGTGACTTTTCTTAAAAATTTATCATAAATGATTTCTTTTAAAAAGGGTGTAAATGGATATGGTGAGGTCCAAATGAAGAGGACCTGTCACATTTTCTTTGGATGTTTAAAGGAACCAGTGAATACTAGTAAAAATATAAAACTAAGAATTTGTCTTTTCTTTGCCCTAAGCTACTTAGGATAGGTCCTGACCAAGGGAATGAGTGGCACTTGATAAATATCTGTTGAACTTAATTACGTGGATGCGGCAAAATTGTCCTACAAAGGTTTAAAATTTGTGTTTTTCCTAAAAAATTCAAAATCAGAAAAATATTTTTGGACATTCATGCTTAATAAATCAAACTGGATTTCTTGCTTCATATTTCAGACACGAATAAAACAGTTCTAAACTGAATGTTAGCCCATGAAGTCAGCATCTGTTTAGCAAGCAAATATTTGGTGAGGATAACTTTCAACCATGTGAAAAGGAGTCACACTGGCCTTTTCAGGGTGCTACTGATTCCAAATCTAGTTCATATGCTGCCAAAGCAAGCTAAATTCTACACTCAATTGGACAAAGTTCACGATGCTTGGAATAAATTACATTAAAATAGTCCCTTACCTTTATCTGCCATCTAATGGAATAAAAAAAAATCTATTATTTTCTTCAAGTTTTAAAATCAAAGTTAGTAGAAGTTTAAATGTTAATTTTGTGGGTTGCTAAGAGTAACCTTCAAAATTTGGGTTTCTTAGATGTTAAATTTCTTTTGCTGTGACTGATGTATATGCTTAAAAGTTATTTCTTTGGAAAATATCCACTCCTATTTAAAATCTATTAAGATTTTTAAATAGAAATTTTTAGATTTATCATCTTAGCAATGTAGTTTTATTAAACAAAAATCCTCAAAGTTTAAAGCCAACTGAAACTTCAAATTTTCCAAGCTGAAGAAGAGATCATCTTAGGTCATTTTGAGGTCCTCAGTGGAGCACATTTATTCACTTTATTATACAGATCATCTATCATCCAGAATAGTAGTTTTCTCAGAATATCCCAGTGACACAAAAAAGAACTTAAGTTTGAAGAGTCATAAGACCTACTTAGACCTGCATCACATCTTTGAACTCCTTATGGAAATCTGGATGAAATCTCCTTTCTGGGATGCTGCACTTAGCAATCTACAACAGCAACACATTTATGTGGGTCTCTTAAACGGTCATTACCTGGTGAACTCTAAAGAAGTTTCAGTTCCAGCAGTGATCCCATTAAAAGTTTGTTATACTCTTAAATTTACAATTTGGGGAAAAATAAAAAATGACCCCATGATTTTACACAGGACAGCAACCCAAGGAAAACTTAATTTAAATCATTTCCCTGTGGTTCTGAACATAAAGTTTGGTTATTTATATCTTATAAGAAGAATTCAAAATAAAAGTGTCTTGTATTTTCTGATTCTTTATTTCAATAAATGGGAAATATTGCCATTGTATAGAATAATTACTTCTGCAGAATATAATGTAAGAAATCTTTTACTGTTTTTTAAATTACATATATATATATTCCACAGGTAATAATAAAACTGATGAGGATTCTAACACTTGGAAATTGTCAGGTCAAAAATATCACACTTCAAAATACAATGATATTTTATTATATTGAAACCCAATTTATATCTTAAAATTGTAGGTGTCAGTGTATTTCTTATTAAACTGATATAAGTACACATTAGAATAACTAAAAGCAAAGTTGAATGGCTAATAATTTTCCTTCTTTCAAAAATATATCTGGTAGAATATTACATTGAGATATTAAACTAGGCCATCTTCCATTATATTACAATGTACCCCTTGACTGCTCTCAAAATAGTTAATTTCAAAAGCCAAGGCTAGAAAGTTGGATTTAAGAAACATTAATTTTATAAACAAAGATTAAGAAGAGTAGATTGAGTCAAGACTAAAATGAACCAGATAAGGATGCCCTAGATTGAGAAAAAGTAAATGATTGAACCAGATGTTAAGAAGCTTATTACTGCTTAACTCTAAGAAAGAGTGTTGTTAGAATATCCAGATAATTTGGGCAATTGAGAGTAGGGTCCTTTGCCTGAGCCCTCCAGCACCTAAGTCTCCAAGTGTTCCTGCACCAATGTGGTAAGAGATGAGTAGAAATGTCTTCATGAGCTGTCTACACAAGTGTGTCTGAGGCAGCCTGCAAAGTTTTTTCTGACTCCAGTGTGCTTTCCATGTACCCAAGAGTACCATGGACACAGTGTCAAGAACCAATAAACTTGATGGGTTTTGCAGTCTGGATGAGGTGGAAACAGCCGTGAAATACACAGACCTCTAAAGATCAGCTACAAAAGTAGGT
This sequence comes from Delphinus delphis, assembly GCF_949987515.2. Lineage (NCBI taxonomy): Eukaryota > Metazoa > Chordata > Mammalia > Artiodactyla > Delphinidae > Delphinus > Delphinus delphis. Next base: position 39,411,263 of record NC_082700.1, read on the forward strand.
CTCTCCTACTAGAGAATGGACTTGAGGATATGGGGAGGGGGAAGGGTAAGCTGTGACAAAGCGAGAGACAGGCATGGACATATATACACTACTAAACGTAAGGTAGATAGCTAGTGGGAAGCAGCCGCATAGCACAGGGAGATCAGCTTCGTGCTTTGTGACCGCCTGGAATGGTGGGATAGGGAGGGTGGGAGGGAGGGAGATGCAAGAGGGAAGAGATATGGGAACATATGTATATATGTAACTGATTCATTTTGTTGTAAAGCAGAAACTAACACACCATTGTAAAGCAATTATACTCCAATAAAGATGTTAAAAAAAAAGTAGATCTCTGTGTAAATCAGTGAAATTAGATGTTAATACGTCTCAACATACAATAGTTTTCTAATGTCTCAAGCCCTTGCAACTCTGATTCAACCACAGGAAACTGAAGCAAGTGGGGACAGAAGAGATGGGAAGAAGCTGAATTGACTGAAAATCAATACCTTCTGTGTGCAGGACAGAAGTTCATAAAACAAAGCCCTTTGCATGTTTGAAGGGTGGCAATAAATATTTTGTACAATTGAATTTATGGAATAAGATGCTTACCAGTTACATATGTGTAACCTATATAAACAGTCCCTGACTTAAGATGGTTTCACTTACAATTTTTCAACTTTGAGACTTGATGATGGTGCAAAAGCATACCCTTTTAGTAGAAACTGTACTTCAAATTTTTAATTTTGATCTTTTCCCAGGTTAACAATTTGTGGTATGCTACTCTCTTGATGCTGAGCTGCAGCAGCAAGCTACAGCTCCCACTCAGTGAAGCGATCACAAGGGTAAACAATCTTTACTCTCACAACCATTCTGTTCCCATAGTGCCATTCTGTTTTTCAATTTCAATACAGTATTCAGTAAACTACAGGAGTAGTCAACACTTTATTATAAAATAGGCTTTGTGTTAGATGGTTTTGCCCAACTCTAGGCTAATGTGTAAGTGTTCTGAGCACGTTTAAAGTAAGCTAAGCTAAGCTCTGATGTTTGGTAGATGAAGTGTATTAAATGCAATCTCAACTTAGGAAATTTTCAATTTTCTATGGGTTTATCGAGAGGCAAGCCCATCGTATGTCAAGGAAGATCTGTACTCCAGTTAACACTATTCATTTTTAACTATGTGTTATAATTTGTTAATCATTTGTGATATATACATCAAATATTGGCATACATCATATTGGAATTATACCATGGTGATGTGACATGGTTATGTGGTGTAGATAGAAGTAGGGAAAGGGCTCTAGCAGAATAAAGAGTGATACTGTGGTACGATGCACAAAACAACAGACTGGGATTCTTGTTTTATCATTGTATAGGTGTTTGAAAACGTTCTCTATAGTGTGCCTTAGTGTCCTTGGACAATTTGCTTTGACAAAGAGAAAAAGAGCCACTGAAAGCTAAGAGATGGTCTGACACTATCATTTATGATAATGATCTCACTAGTGATCTCACTTTTATGTATTTGGCTATTTCATGTTAACTATAATTTAACAATATGTTATGTAGAACTGTGTGGAAACTGAATATCAAGTCAGCTATGGAATCATTTATGCCTCAAGGTAGCTCAAAGAGTAACAACTTTTCGATATTTTGCTATGTTTGAAGCTCAAAATAATACATGACCAATATCTTAAACTTATTAGTGACTGGATCATATTTTTTTATAAATATCAGGTTTCTTACTGATATTTATAAAAAATAGCTTTCCAAAATTTATGCTGATGTTCTGAATATTTTTCCATATCTTATGGGAAGTTTATAACAATGTTTGTGGTTCTACAGGTATTTTGTCTGGTGCAATCTTAATATTTCCTAGAGACTGCTGATGATTATAATTTTTTTTGCACAATTGCACATTACAAAATTTCTGAATAATTCACCAGATATTGATTAATATATAAACTAAAATACAGCCTGTAAGGTCAAGGTAACTGCATCACTTGTTAAAATTTCTAATGTATTAATAATGTTGTATTTAAATCATTCTAAAAAGATTATGTTATCAACTAAATAAATGGATATTTTGATTAATGAAAAAATTATTTAGAGTGGAAAGGTATGGAGATGTTTACTAACACACTGTAATTTAAAAATGAACAGAATATTGGTCTTTATGTTTAACATTAGCATCACAAGTAGGGACATATTCACCAACACACAATCCTGGAATACAGCCAACCCAATAGCAGTGAGGTTATATTTGTTACAATGCAGCTCCACTGGACTGCAGAAGTGTAAAAAATGGATGGCAGCAGGATACCTGGCCAGCTCTTGTATGGTGAGCTGAAGTGGGGCGATATCAAATAGGGCAAGCTGAAGGAACATGATCCAGACACACTGAAGAACAATTTTGAGTAATGAAGCATGGCTGCAGAATACTAGGAAATAATATCAGTGGAAAGACCAACCCAGTGTGGAGAAATCAGAGCGGCAAAGGTGGTGTGCAGCCAGGTGAAGAAGCAGCGCTTCAGATTGCAGCAGCTTTTGCAAAGAGCATTCACTCCCCCAAAGAACTCTGGCCACCAGTATTCATTGAGTATCATGGCTGATTTCTTACCAAATATTTTAGTAGTATTACCAATAAACAAAAATATTATATTCTCATGAAGAAAATTCCTGTCAAAGCTATCTTCCCAATTATGTACAATGTCTAGTTTCCTAACATTGTTGCATAAAGACTAGTATTATATGCAAACAAAACATATAGCATATTTAGATACGTGTTCACAGGTGTCCAATCATACAGCAGTCCAATAATTGCTGTATAATTGTGTTAAGGAATTTTCACATACAGGGAGATTTTTGCTTTGGGAACTTTCCTGGAAGGTCAGTTAAACTGTGACTGGTAAGATATAGTGAAGTAGTTAAGATCAGTCTCAGGAGTCAGGCCATCCGAGAGTTGAAATCATATACCTGACAATTTACCCAATTTTCTCCCTGGGCAAGTTGTGAACTTCTCTTAGCTTCAGTTACTGTATCTGTATAAAGGGGCACTCTATTGGGAATAAAATGCACAGAAAGTGTTCAGCACTGTGCCTGACCACATGTTATTACCAGCAGATGTATAAATATTTTCTTAATGGTCTATATAAACCAGTAAGAATTCAGTAGTTCCCATTCACAGTGTTGGTACCTGAAGGATGTGTAGAATCCATGCAGAATGAGGTGTGTTTTCCAGCCAATATTACTGTACATTTTTTATGTAAAAAGAAACTAAAAGTGGTAAAGAAAAAAATGGTTTCTGAAGGCATGCTTAAATGAAAGTGAATAAAATTTCCTTATGAATTATGTTTGAAACTGACTAGTAACTGAATTCTAGGAGGATCTTGCATTTTTCATCTTTATATATCTGGTGCCTAGCACAGTGCCTGGGAAAATTATTTAGAAAGTAAATAGTTGTAGTTGGAATGAATGTGTGTGCACATAAATCAACCTCTAGGGCATGATTTAGTTACTAATCTAATAGATATTATTTAATTTTAATAAATCTTTGGCAAGAGATTATGTCTTCTTGTCTTCAAATATCAGAAGATGCTGTTAAAAAAATAACATTATTTGGTCCCCTGACAATTGCATGAAATTGGGCTTCCTTTTCTGAATTGTATATCTAAAGCACAATAAAACTTAAAATAATTGAATAATTCTTATTTTTTCCTTTACTTTGTGAAGGACAGGACCACAATACATATTTTTTTTAATTATTTATCTCTTTTAGTGAATGTCTTCATATCCTTAAAGGATCCATCTTTGATCTGATTAATTTTCTTTATTTTAATTCCTCTGTATTTGCCTTATTAAACTGTCTAATCATTTTTTCCAAATGTATAGTTTGCAGATTATATAATATGTGATTTACAATTTTCCACATTGGTATAGCAATAATCTATGGCCATTTCCTGCTATTTTTCATAAGTAAAGTAGAAATTTATCTTGATCCTAACATATGGCAAATAATAATCTCTCTCTGCCAAAAAGCAATTTTTTAAAAAGATATGTTTTGAGTTGCATCTATATGTTGTATAATACTTTCTACCAGATATTTAGAAACCGTTGGAAATTCAGTCGTGGAGATTAAATAATTTACCTTAAATTTTACATTGGTTTGTTTTTGGTGCCTAATTTCCCATGTTATGTTTTGTGCTTGTTGCAAACCAAGATTTTTAATCTTTGGCTTCAAGGTTCCCACTGTTCTTAATAGGGGCCTTGGATGCCCTGAGGTAGACAGAAAGATTAAGAACTGTCATTGAAAATGCCAGTTAACTGGAGACTGGTAACATACAGAAAATTTTAGGTGATAAGGTTGGAAGCAAATACAATGATTGGAAGAAATGTATAGTCCAAACCAGAGCTCTCCTACCATTGCCATTAGTATGGCTAAACTATTTAAAGACATTTAGTGTCTTTGCCATATCTACCTCCTTAGTAAAACTTTCTACAGACATATCTTTATGTCTTTGCCATATCTACTTCATTAGTAAAACTTTTCTACAGTTTGATTGACCTTACTGTCAAAAAGTTTTTCAAATACCTAAGATAAATATAACTTTCTTCAATTTCATTTCAGCATGGGTAGTTTTAACAATGGCATCTGTTGTTAGTATTTCTTCCTCATCTTTGCCAGAAACCTTAATGTCACCAGAAACCTTAATTACCTATCATATTTTATTTCTAAATTATTTTCCTGATTTTTTAAAGTGAAATATCAATGTAGTTTTATTGCTTTTATGATGTATCCATTCAAAATTCACAGTAGTTTTGTCTTTCAAAGAGCTAAGCACTTGTAGAGATCACCCCATAGATCTTCACTACTTTCCTGTGAAGCAAAACAAAGCATTTATACCATGTAGGGAGATATCTTATAATTCTGATTTCCAACTACTTAACTAGAAAAGATTTACCACCCCACAGTACAATTCAGGATTGCTCCTTCATTTATCAATCTATATATCCTTTTCATTTTACCTTATGCATTTAAATATAGCATTTGTCTGAATAATTGACTAAATTGCTCGCTTTGAAATGTTGTATAATCTTTTGGCATTATATTCTTAATATCAGTAACAACTTTTTATCACAGAATAAAAGTACCTAGAAAACAGGTTCTTCATATCTCTTCTAAGCAATTTTGATTCCCACTGCACCTTTGGCAGGGAGCTAGAAAAGATGGTTAAACAGGGTTACTAGAAAGAAGGTTCACAGTCATTTTGAAAGGCCACTAAAAAGCACAGGTTGTACGTAATTGGTAATCAAATTACATTAATCTATTCCTTAGGATACATATATTCAAGTAATTTTAGTTAATGTATATCAGAGAATTCTTAGATTTTTTAAAACAGTAGATAGTGACTTTAAAAAATGTTTCCATCAGGAAAAGAAAATGTAAAAAATTTAATAACCGTAACTACATAGCCAAAAATTTTAGTTCTACATCCACGCTAAGAAATTAGTTTTCCTTTCCTAATATTGGAATTAGTTAATCATTATGCTCTAAATCCTTTCAGTATTTGCTGACCAGCTATATAAAAACCTGGGGGGTAGGGGCGAGGATGAAGACATACAAAGAAATACATCCTCCCAAAAATATTTTTCATAAAATTTTAGTAATTCTTTTTTAAATAGGAAATAATAATTGTTAAATTATTTAAAATGAATTTAATAATAGAAGTCTTATTTCCTTAATGATTATTCTCAGCTTCCACTTAACCTTCCTCTAGTTCTTTAATTCTAGCCATTTTAGAGGTTCTACCTTGTTCTTAGTGACTTTGTTTAAAATCCATATTGACCATCAATTACTCCTAAATATTCATCTCCAACCCTCACTGATTTCCTGAGTTCTAATCTTCAGTTTTCAGTGGTCTGCTAGAGAACTTCACAAAGATGCCTTGGTTTAATGTTAGTTCAACAAATTAGATGCAACAGGTGACATCTAAGGCAATGAGGACAGCTGGGAATTCAACAGAACATAATCAGTCTTTGTGAAAATAATATCCCAATACGTGGGACTGAAATAAATACAGTTAGAGGGTATTGTATATTAAAAAAGATAATAATTACTTTTGGAAAAAAAAATCAGACTATATAAGAGGTGTGTGGGTGTCAGGATGTTGCAGTAAACCTTATCGAGAATTTGACATTTGAATAAAAACCAAAAGATGGGGAAGCAACTCATGCATATGTCTGGGGTGTGAGCATGAACATTCCAGGTATAGGAAACAGCTAATGCAAAGATGGTGTTGCAGGAATATTCCTGGTATAATTAAAGAAGAACAAAAAGGTAATTGTGACAATAATATGGGGGATTAGTAGAAGAATAGATAAATAATAGAAGGTCAGAACTTGTAGGTCATCAAAGGCTATTGTTAGCTTTTACTATTAAAGAAAAATGGGACCATTATAAGGTTTTTTTAAAATGTGACAATTCATGTTTTAAAACTATCACTCTGTCTTCTCTATTAATAAAAGAGACACATATCCAAACATAAAATAATGGTGGTTTAGACAAAGATAGTAGGTAGCACTGCTGATGGAAGAAGTTTTCAGCCATTATTTCTTCTATTTCTAGTTTTCTGGTCCTTTCTCTCTTTCTTCTCCTTCCGGGACCCCTATTATATTCCATAAGTCTGTTGGGTCTTTTCATTCTTTTCCTTTTTTTCTCTTCTGATTGGTTAATGTTCACTGCTCTGTCTTCTTGTTTGTTTGCTTGTTTGTTTGGCTGCATTGCACAGCATGCAGGATCTTAGTTCCCCAACCAGGGATCAAACCCGGGCCCCCTGCAGTGGAAGTGTGGAGTCTTAACCACTGCACCACCAGGGACATCCCCCACTGCTCTGTCTTCAAGTTTGCTGATCCTTCCTTTTGCTTGATCTAGACTGATTTAAACCCCTCTATTGAATTTTTCAGTTTAGTTATTGTATTCTCCGTGATTTGTCTTTGGTGCTTTTTTTACTGTTTTCTTTTTGTTGAAATTCTCACTTTATTCATTCTTTGCTCTCCTGACTTCAGCGAGCACCATTATTTTGCATTCTCTATCAGATAAATCACTTATCCCTGTTTCATTACATTAGTTTCTGAAGATTTATGTTGTTTTTCATTTAAAACATATTATCTTATTTTTTTCCTTTTCCTTGACTCTCTGCGTTGGTTTCTGCAGAGTAGATGAAACAGCCACCTCTTCTTGTCTTGACAGACTGGGCTCATATAGAAAGTAACCTTGTCAATCAGCCAGCCCCAAGCTCCTGGTTGCCTTTCAAACCTTTGTGATCATCCAAGCATCCAAATTTGTTCTTAGTGGCCACCCATAGTTGAGGGTGTTCCAAGACCTATCAGTGTCCCCAAAACTTGGGAAATGCCCATTAGTGTGTTCAGGCCCCAAAGGACTGCAAATTGCCTGCCCCTTCAGTTACCCACTGCAGGCTAATTGGAAGCCCCACCTTCATGCAGCAGTTGGGGAAACCAAGATATTAGATATACAGTTTAACCCCTATTAGGGAGAAACTGGGGGCTGGATGTTTTTGCTTATACTCACTCTGTGCTGAGCCAGAGGGATAGCCATTGGGAGTGCCTATGTGCCCAGATAGAACCACATCTTTGTTGTGTGGTACAGGGGGAAGTCATGAATGCCAGTTCTCTGTCAGAGCTAGTTGATTGGGAGCCAGTCCCTTAAGTGGCAGCCATAGCAGTTCGAGTGCTTGATGTGTGGACAAGCTCTTTCCAGGGAGAAGCTGGAGGCTTGGTGTGACTGTTGGAGGCAGCTGTGGGGAGACATGGGGGACATGTCACCAGCTCTGCCAGACTCTGTAGGATCTTGGTCATCTCCTACATGAAGCAGACAGGTTGAAAGCTGGAGTGTCAAGCATCATCTGGGAATGATGCAGTAAAATCCCTTCCAGGGAGAAACTAGGAGGTGGGTGTTTTTGCCTGATCCCTCTTTGTTGAATCCTGGGAAGGAGCTGTTGGAAGTGCTTGTGTGACCATTTGAAAATTGTTTCCTTTGTTGTTTGATATGTTCCTGTGGGACTTGAATGCAAAGCCCTGTTGGTTATCAGAGCTAGGTGATTTGAGGGTCTATCTTTCAGGTAGCAGCTGCAAAATTTGGGGCTGTAGCTGTATTGGCAAGTTGCCTCCAGGGAGAAGCTGGAGACTTGGTTTTGTTGTTGGAGCTAGCCAGGGGGAGAAGGTAGGGGAAAAGCCCACTGGCTCTTTCAGGTTCCAGAGAGGATCCCTTTCAGCACCTAGATGTGGACTAATTAGGAGCCACACCCTCAGGCAGCATCTGAGAAATCATAAAGTTAAATCTCTTCCAGGGAAAATCTGAGAGATGGGTGTTTTTTTTCTTCTCCGTCCAGACTGAGCCTGGAGAGTGTAGCCACAAGAGTGCTTACACACCAACTTGATAACCCCCTCTTTGTCTTCTATAGTCCTGTGGGATTCATAAACACAAGCCCTGTTGGCTCTCAGAGCTAGATGATTTGGGGGCCCTTTCTTCAGCTAGCAGCTTTAAAAGTTGGGGTGCTAAATGTTAAGTCCAAATCCTTCACTCCTCAGGGAGAAGCTGGGAGTTGGAAGTTCCCTCCTCACTGCAATGTTCTGTGGCTGTGTCAGTGGAGAACTTTACGGTTGAGAGTGTCTCAGCCTTTCCTATCTGTTTCAATGTGGGTATTTTCTGTTGCTGAATGTGTAGTTTCTGGAATTCTCTCAGAGGGGATTGATCTATGGGTAGTTGTATGCCTTCATGGGAGGAGGGAATTTCAGGAGCATCCTTTTTGACATCGCTTTTAGATTTTTTTTTTTTGTTTTTTTCCCAGTTTTATTGAGACATAATTGACATACAGCATTGTATAAGTTTAGGTAGAACAGCATACTGATTTGACTTACATACATCATGAAATGATTACCACAATAAATTTAGTAAACATCCATCACCTTATATAGATACAAAATTAAAGAAATAGAAAAAAAAATGTTTCCTTCTGATGAGAACTCTTAGGATTTACATTCTTAACTTTCATATGTAGCATAAAACAGTGTTAATTATGTTTATCATGTTGTACATTACAGCCCTAGTACTTATTTATCTTATAACTGGAAATTTGTACCTTTTGTCAGCCTTCATCCAATTCCCCCTCCCTCCAATCTCTGGCTCTAGTAACCACATATCTCATCTCTTTTTTTCTATGAGTTTGTTTTCTTGTTTTTGAAGTATAATTAAACTACAACATTATGTTAGTTCTTGGTACACAACATGGTGATTCGATACTTCTGTACATTACAAAATGATCACCATGATAAGTCTAGTCACCATCTTCCACACATATATTACATAATTATTGACTATATTCCCCATACCGTACATTTATATCCATGACTCATTTATTTTGCAACTGGAAGTTTGTAACTCAGTCTCTCTCATCTGTTTCTTTCATCCCCCAACCTGCCTCCCCTCTGTCAACTATTTGTTCTCTGTATCAATGATGGTTTCTGTTTTGTCTTTTTTGTCCATTTGTTTTGTTTTGTTTTTCTTTTAGGTAGGTAAAGATGTTTTTCTTAATAAGATTGCATATAATAGATACTCAAGTTTTATAAAAAAATGTATAAAATGCATGCACCCATTTTATTTGGTTTCCTCACACAGCACAAAGCAAGCAGAAAACTAAGAGCTATTTTTGCATGACTCAACAACTAGACTGTCTGCTAATTCAAAGACAATAGATAAGGGACATAAGTGAAAAAGGAGGTTAGATTAGATCTTAAATATCAGGATATAATGTGATGTCAAATGATACAATTTACTCCATCAATTTTTTAAAAAAAAAAATTAATGTGTGTGTATGTTTGCTCTTTTTTATGTGAATGCTAAGGCAACATACAGGTTCATTTTTCCACAATGAAAATAGCAATATTATATGTGTCCTTTACATAGTTTACCTCTAGTAATTACCAGTATACAATTGGTACTTAATAAAGTTCCTGATTTTTACTTTTTCAAATTATTTTCCATTTTTTTATGACAATAAATGATAATAACATATATGTGATAAAAATATCATTGATAGTGTGCTTCATTGAATCAGAGATACCTATTGATTTGTTACTCTAGTTTTAAAGAGGGGGAGCCTAGATAAAAAAATAAATATTCTTTGGTATTATTTCTTTCTCTGCTTGCTTCTTTGCATCTATAAAGCCTTCAGTAAATATTATAATCTTTCAGTTTTTCAGTGTAAATTATTTTCATTGTATCATTTTTGATACGAAGTCTCTATATTTATAAGTATAATAAAATTTCATTTTTCCATTTATACATAAAATCATGTATCAGTTAGATTCCACATGAGACAATCTAATAAAATCAAAATTTCTGTGACCAAAGAAATGCTAGCAAACCACCTCTGCTCAATTGTTTACAGCTAAGCATGCTACTCATTTTCAATGCAATCAGTAATCTATCTTTTTTTCTATTTATTCCTACTATGAGACACACTAATTAAATTCCCCTTTGCCCAATTCTTTTTGTGTACCACATGAATAACAGGTAAAGTCAATTTGTGAACTCATTGTCCTTGACACAGTGTAGAAGTGTTTCCAGCTGGAACTGATTATGTTTATTCTTCTGTGTTATCCAGGTAAAAAATAATGCAAAAGATAACAGTAAATAATTGCAGCTCTAACTGTATTTAAATTTATTCTGCTACTGTTATGGAACAATGCAGATAAATAGCAAAGGATCTTTCACACTGTCCAAAGAATGTCGCCATAGCTGTAATTATCTTCTTGCACGTGACCATGTGCTCTCTGCAGCAGGTGATAGGTAAATGATTTTAAAATAAAGAAAATCAAATTGAGATACTCACTATCCTTTGAAGAAATAGATTTAGCACTAGGATATGCAAGTCCTGTACTCCATCTTCCTGAGCAAGGCAATATTATACACATTTTATAAGGTAAACTTTTTTTAAAAATTACCATTTTTTAAAATTGTGATAAGAACAGATAATGTGAGATCTACCCTCCCAATAAATTTTAAATACACAATATAGTATCCTTAACTATAGGCACAATGTTGTACAGTAGATCTCTAGAATTTATTCATTTTGTACAATTGAAACTTTTTATCCATTAAGCAGCAACTCCTCATTCCCCCTCCCCAGAGCCCTGGTAATCAATCACCCTTCTACTTTCTGCTTCTATGAGTTTGACTATTTTAGATACCTCATATAAGTGGAATCATGCAGTATTTTTCTGTGTCTGGTGTTTTTCACTTAGCATAATGCTCTCAAAGTTCATCCAAGATATTGTATATGGCAGTGTCTCCTTTTTAATGGTTAAATAATATTCCTTTTTAATGTATATACACCACATCTTCTTATCCATTCATCTATCAATGAGCATTTAGGCTGTTTCCACATTTTGACTATTCTGAATAATGCCACAATATACCTGGGGATGCATATATCTCTTCAAGATCCAGACTTTAATTCTTTTGATTAAATACCCTGAAGTGGGATTCTTGGATCATATCATAATTTTCAATTTTTTTAGGTAAACTTTTATGTATATCTGAAAGAAACATTTGGGTTTTCTCCTATAACATACTCTTAAAGAAGTGATTCTTGCAGGCTAATCACAGTGATTATTTTCAACATGTCAAAAGTTGGTATACAAACATGACAGAATCTTTAAACTATATTTTGGACAGTGTGAGAGTATGTATACATATTATGTAAATATTATTCAAGTAATATAAATGCATTATATTAATATATATAATGCTCATATATCATACTTTATAATTTTATGTAATATTTAAAACCTTAGTGATACAACTAATATATAAGTGCCAAATTTCATAAACTGAATTTTTTTTGTGTGTGTGTGGTTCTTGGGCCCCTCACTGCCGCGGCCTCTACCACCGTGGAACACAGGCTCCAGACGCGCAGGCCCAGCGGCCACAGCCCACAGGCCCAGCCACTCCACGGCATGCGGGACCCTCCTGGACCACGGCACGAACCCGCGCCCCCTGCATCGGCCAGTGGACTCTCAACTACTGCGCCACCAGGGGAGCCCCTGAATTTTTGAAAAGAAATAATCTAGACTTTACTTACATAATATTTTAAATTTCAGGCAAAAGTACTGAACATCTAAGAAGTAATTCATTTTATTGAAACTGAACAGTGTGCTATGGTTTTTAAACTCATATGGACTTGTGAATTTTAAACACAGGCAGAATAAAAAAAAAACTTACATGTGCTAAGTTATATTAATTTGGAATATACACATACAATTTAAATAACACTGCTTTGGGTATTTAATACCTCTAATGAATGTTTGTCAGTCCATAGAAAATATATTGTAATTAGAAAGTAGTATCTTTCAATCTTGGAGGTTTATAAACTTTAATCCATTAAAAAAACTTATTTTTTATAATGTATCTATATTAATTTCCTTTTAAAATGAAATGATGAAATGATGTATGGTGTATTAAAACATTATCCTATGTAGTTTATTTCATCATATAAGAACTCCCCTTATGTTTTACTTGTTTTCATTTGAAGCTAATTTACATTTCATGGAAAACTATATACAATGTCAGGGAGGAAAAGATACTTTATGAAAAATAGGTAACACTTAAAAGATATTTTAGCATTTTATCAAATAAAACAAAGTCTCATAAATGTATCCCATTTTTTTACATTAAATTTATCCAATTATTTATACCAAAGATATAATATACTAACACTATAACAGTTCTATATAAACCAAATCTCTGAATAACCCAGCATGGATCAAAGTTAATATGTTAAATCAAATTCATTTTTGTAGAGAATCTCATTTTGTGTTTAGTTCTCTTAATATTACTTGATAAGTTCCTCAGAGTTTAATGTTTACTTGTAGAATCATAAACTTCAGACCTTGATTTTCATTTTACTCTGAGATGCATGATCTTGTTTGGTTCTGTTCAAGTTTATGATGGAAAGAGAGACAGTACTGCCATGCCAACTAATGAGTGAATGTGTGGGCTAGAGAGATTAGGTGGTTTTTTACATGTCATACAGTAAGTTTGTTGTATAGTTGAATGTATGGACAATTTCTTCCAAGCCTTGTAGCCAATCATGTTGTGGATTTCTTCTCCTTAGCACTTTTTATGAGGATTCAATATTTAAAACACACACACATGCACACACACACACACACACAGAATCATTAAAATTGATATTTGTGATAATTTTAAATAAGTAAAGATTGGTAAAAAAAAAATGGAATAAAATTCAAAATGCAGCATAAGAGATTTGTGAAGGGAAAGAGAAATAATACAAACCCTAGTCTTTTTACCTAGCAGCTAATGGATATAATAGGTTGATGTTAGATGGTTAAATGTGAATGTTTAAACATCTCAGGGATTTGGGTCACAGGGTGAAGCATTTTTCCCGGTGCTTCCTCTCCTAACCTTTTGTCACTAATCCCTGAAGCAATGGAATTCACCATAATATATTTTGCTACATTTTCAACTACAATCCAGTGATATACTCTTCTTTACTTGGACTCAAGGTCCTGCCCTGGACTTTGCCATTACCTGTATCTTAATCCTTGAAATAACTTTCTTCAATATCCCAGCTCAAACTACAGCCTTTCTTTTCCTTGCTTCAGGTATAACTATGAGTCTAACCGTCTTCTGACCCTGAATTCTCTTCTAATTCTTCTGTGGCTCCTGTGTTTATATCCTTACTTCTTCATCTGGAAATCAGGATTCCTTTACTTTCATCATTTTCTTCTCAGTGACTTGAAACTCTCTGCTCCATCTTCTATATGAAGACAACAGTTCCTCATTTATCAATATATTTGTCATTTCTGTACCCCATTTCTGAGCATTAATTAAAAAATCACCCAGTTGTATAGATTAGTGATAATATACTTGTAAAAAACCTTATCTTTATCCTCAGTAATGTCTGCACATTATTCTGTTTCCATTATCTGTTTCTTTTCCATTTCTCGCTTGCAGTGTCCTGAATTCCCTATTCTGCCTTCACTTTCTGTTGACAATATTAATTTCTGTTTCCCATGGAAAATAAAGAGCAAGATAATAATAGCTTTACTGTTCTATATGCCCTGCCCCACTTAAAAATGTATTTATATCCACTATCTTCTTTCCTTCCCTCCTGTAGAATTGGGAAAATGTTTCTCTTCTTGCCTGAGGTTTCTAGATCCATGTGTGTGCTAATTGCCACTTTCTTCTTCGTAGACCTTGCTCTCCTTCAATTCCTTTATTTTGAAACCTTAATTTCTTTCTCCTGCTTCCCCAGCATCTGAATGTGAACAAGTCTCTTCTCTAAGCCAAACCAATCAGAACATTTACATCCACCAATTTACACTCACTGCTTTTAATGTAGTGTATCCTATTTATACTTTAACATTTTTACAATAAATACATTTTACACAGTAAAAAGTCTATTTAGTAGATTTGTGCAGTCTAAAGAATAATAAAGAAACACCCACTTACTCATTACTTACCTTAGAACATGGAAAATCACCAAAAAACTCAAAACCACCTGTGTTCTCCTCCACAGTTGCATTATTCTACATTCCCCAGGAAGTAAAGACTATCCTGCACTTTAAATGTTTTTTTAAAGATTTTATGACATATGCATACTTTTGTATTTCATATAAATTAATTTATGTTATATGCATTGTTTCATGATTTGTTTTCTTCATATTTTTACTTTCTGATATTTCAGTATTAATATGCATTGCATTATTTTATTCATCTTCACAACTGTAATATTCCATTTTTAAAAGATGCCTTAAGTTATTTAGCCATTCCACCACGGATGAACGTTTGGATTATTTCCATATTGTTTCTGTGATAAACAATACAGCTTCATGTTCATGTCTCCTGGGGACATTTGCTAGGCAACATATCTGTATATCTCTATGCCTATATAGGTGTATAGAGATATAGATATAGATATAGATATAGATATAGATATAGATATAGCTGTGTGTATGTTTGTGTATACAAAACCTAGAATAGAATTTCAGGTCATAAAGTTATGCATGATAATGGTAAATCATTTTTCAAAGTTGTTACATCAATTTATATCCTATTAGCAATGCATGGGAAATCCCTTTGACTTATAATCACAGTAGCAAATAATTATCCTTCGTAGCTTTTACTTGAATTTTCCTGATTCCTAAAGTGAAGTTGAGCACTTTTTTATATAATTGCGTGCTGTTTCTGTTTGTGTTTTATTTATTGGGAAGTTTTTGTGGATGATATTCCGCCATTGTTCTCCTGGGTTGTTGGTGTTACTGATTTTTAGGTGTTGTTTATATTCTTCATATGAATCCTGCTATGGTATACGTGTTGAAAATATTTACTTCCAGTATAAGGTTTATATTTGTTACTTTTTGGGGATATATTTTAGTGAATATAATTTGAATTTTAATATGTTTGAAGTCATTATTCTTATCATGCATAGATTGGCTTTTGTTTTGCTTATGAAATACTTTACCACTGCAACTTTATAAAAATATTTTCCCATGTTTTCTCCTAAAGGTTTTAAAAGTTCTAAAATGTTGAATTTTTAATGTAAGCCCAGATAACACTAGCAATTGTTTTGACACTTGGTATATATAGAGATAAAAACATACTTTTAAATATTATATTCTTTCAACACTGATCTAAAATACCAGCTCTATTGTATTCAATATATCAGATTCTCACTTTAGGCCTTGGATACCCTTTGCTAATTATATGTTAGTGCCAGACAAAAATACATGCACACACATACCAAACATCCAGGTTATATGCTTTTTCTTACTTAATGATTTTTCTTTCTATGAATGAAATTTATGATTTTTATATTAATATTATTATTGAACCTAATTTGAACATTTTATATTATTATAACATTCTTTATTCTGTATGACTGTTATAAAATCTAATAGTAATATGCACATAGTAGTTAACTATTTATTGACATAATAACACTATGAAAGTCAGTGCAATGAGGTACTTCTCCATTCTCAAAAACTTTTACATATAATATCCAAAGGAAAAAGAAGTGCAGTAATATAGCTCATTGTAATAATGAAGTAAATGTAGATTGAATTTTGAAAATCTGCAAGGCAGTATTGGGACACTACAAATTATTTCATTCCAAGGAGAGTTTCCACTTTTTTTAAGTCTCTAAAGAGTGTGTGGATAGTATATGTAGAGTTGTTCTCCCTATTTAGTCAGAGACTGCTACCTTTAGGAATATGTGTATGGTACTAATTCAAACGATAACATAATGGCCTTGTCAAGAATCTTTGCTTTGAGAGAGTGTTTCATATCAAAATGAAACTGAAACTGTATGCTCATCTCCAACTAAGGTGGTTGAATACAGGTTAGGATGAGATCCTGTTCTGAGTTCCTGTTTTACAGTATCATTAACAAATAGAAACAATTCAACAGTTCAGATTCTTGCTTCTGTAAAATATTCTTCAGAGTAAGTCATATATTTTATGAAGAGTAAGATAAAAAGACATTTAATTATTATTAACAAATAGAATTTTATAATATTTTTATTTAATTTAGAAAGATAAGAATCTGTGCCTTAGTAGAATGATTTAGAGATTTACAGAAAAAAGTTTACTACACTGTTATTGCATTTTACTGATTTCCAAAATAAGTCTGTAACAAGTTCAAAATCTCTATACTTCAGGTGCTTCGTCAAGATCAAGGGGACAATAATATTAGCAGTTTCCCCGTGATATTGTATAAATTATAAAGTGCTTTGAGGATATGTCATGCTGTATGCATGCCATAAATATATCTGTTGAAAAATGTAATATATTTGGTGTTTTAAGGAGATATCTTTAAAAAGTTACAGGCTATGAATTATGTATATTGCCATTATGGCTCTTGAAATTATCGACTTTAAACTACTGGACACTATATTAAAAGTACCTAATTTTTCTTTAAAATATTTGCAATTTTTTCAAGTTTTCCAAAAATCATTAGGAAAGTTTCTTCAACTATTTCATGTCAGTAAGTTAATATACAACAGAAAACAGAAATGTATAAAGCTATTTATGATCATCAGTTATATGGTACACTGTAGATTTATAATATGATTATGAGACTTAGTTTACTTGAACTTTGACATTATCTAGAGTCATATCTAATATATGCTAATTTGAGATAAGTTTATCTGAATTTCTTATTAAGAATGATAGGGAATAAATTTACCTTAGTCGTGTTTTTTCTTTGTTTGTTTTTTGTTTTTTTTTACTTTCGGTAAGAAGAAAATAGTGTTTAACATTTAATTCCTGACATAAAAAAGGATCAAGGAAGCAGATAGAGAAAAACAGCTGGAGTATACAGATATTCAGTTTGGTTTTGCTTTAAAAAGGCTTCACTCTAGAAAGAAAAATAAAGGAAATGGTGGTAATGATTCCAAGAGGCCTTAAGTGCTTTGACACAACAATAGGTAAATAACTCCACTGAAGTAACTCATTGATACAGAGAACTGTTGCTAACTTGAGGCAACATTAATTTCAAAAGTTCTTAATAATCTAAGCAAATGCATTCATATTGGTAAATCACACATTTTCATATGTGACTGGTAGATCATTTTGTTTTTACACCCTACTTTGCCATTTCTTTTACAATTCAGTGTGGATGTTAACTACAACCAGCATTCTGAATCCACCTTGGAAGAGCAACATCATGTGTGATTTAGTATATAATGTTGTACTCATTGGTAAAATAACTCTAAACTTTTTCTAACAGGAAAATGTTGGGGATAGTATTAGACACTTAGTTTTCAGGCCAAGTTAGCAAGTAACATCAGTAGCTAAATCCTGAAGCTTTATACACATGTGCATGCACACAAACATATAGACACACATACACACACACCCCATGCTCCTCTCCCACCAACACACACAAGCAAGAAGAAATAAAACTGGAGAGTTTAAATTCTATTTAAGATAAAGTACCTTAGGTCAAAGAAACTTTGAAGGGAAGACACAGACTAAAATACAGTACCAGTGTATTGATAGGTCCTATCTGTGCAGTCCATTGACTAAAATGTTAGCTTAGTAATTTTCAGACTGCAAGTAATCACAAAATATAGAATGTAAATATTATAAAAGGAAATGAAGAAACAACAACATATTGATTATCAGTACACGATGTTTAAATGACTAATACTATACCTAAAAGATTGCTTGGATATGAAAAATTGATATAGTCTTTTTTCCTCTAATTAAATAGAAGCAGTAGTCTGAAGAGAGGTTTTTATGCCAAATATGTAGCTTTCTTTTTCAAAATTCAGATACAAGGAGAAGGAATATCAATAATCTCAACCAGTATACAATTCAAATAGATTATAGATAATAATACACTAATTCAATTAGTATATCCAATTTAGCAATCTATATTTGTTATACTATTATTAACATTGAATACCATTAATTATTCTTTTTCAATAGGACATGTTGTCAAATTTTAAAAAGATCTTAGTAAATATCATTAGGACTTATAAATGACTATCTATGTGATTGAATACTTGCCCATTATTTCTATATTTAAGGAATTTGTTCATATTTTCAAGATACTTATACATATTGAATGTGAATGATCCAAAGAAAGAATGATCAAAATTTTATTTTAAATATGGATATAAACAAATTTTAGTTATTTTAAGTAAGTTTTTCAAGTAAAATTTGGCTTTGAATAATGATTTCTATTGTTAATACTTTAAAATGTTATACCATTTTCTTCATTTATTTAATAGTCTACATTTTTTCTAAGTTAATAGAAAAGATTTTTAAAACCTGACAAGAAATAAAATAAAGTTAAGGAAAGGCATTTTTGAAAAGGAAATGTTTAATTCATTTTAAACTTTGTTTCCACTGTAATGTATTACAACAAATTTACTTATGTCAATGAAAGAAAGTAATTTGTTTGACTTTATATTTACATTTTATGAAAAATAAAGGATTAAAATAGCTACAAAGCAGGCAAGGATGTGAATAGCAAATTCCCCCATTTCTTACGTGAGTGTAGCTGTTGCTATAGCTACTGAGTGGCTTGCCTTCAACATTGGTTTAGATTTGACCTTCAGATTAACCTATGACTCCAACATTATGGGTGTATGCTATAGGGTATCATTTTCTTTCTTCTTGTTTTTTTTTTTTTAACCAACAGATGAATTGCCTGTAAGGTAAAACCCACGAAGAATACATACTGACAAATTTCAATTTACATAGACTGAAAGGTGATTATAAACTATGCATGTATGAATTTTTCCAAATTATTTACCATTGAAGGCTATTTATGTATCCCATTCACCATTTTATTTCCTGAAATAATTTATCTTCCAGATATACTTCTTTTATAACTGTAACTTTGAAATTTCTTCAACTTTGCTCTCACTACTGAAATTATTTACAACTTTATCTAGTAAGGTTATAACACTGCTAATTTATTCACTTTTAATTATATTTAGATATGACACTTTTTAATCTGATAGGTCTTTTATCATTTCTTCTTTATTACACACAATCACTTACAGATAAAAATATGACTTGGAGGGGCTTCCCTGGTGGCACAGTGGTTGAGAGTCCGCCTGTCGATGCAGAGGACACGGGTTCGTGCCCCAGTCCGGGAAGATCCCACATGCCGTGGAGCGGCTGGGCCTATGAGCCAAGGCCGCTGAGCCTGTGCATCCAGAGCCTGTGCTCCGCAACGGGAGAAGCCACAACAGTGAGAGGCCCACGTACCACACACACACACACACACACACAAATATATATATATATATGACTTGGAAAAATAATGTATTTACATATTAATTTAATTGTTATATTTCTATGTACATACTATAGAAGTACTCTGAAGTCCAAAGGTATATTGGCATTGACAACAGAAAATGAGAGACATATTGAGAAAAATAAGTTTAAGGTAAAGACTTTGAAAATAGTCAAAGAAGTAATTTTAAAGGGCATGTTTTAGATAATGTTTGGAGACTACAGTCATACCATATAAGGCTATACAAGATGTTCAAGACACATCTCTAAAAGCTGCTATTCATAAAAATCACAATAATAATTTGTTTCCCTGGAGTTTTATAGTGTGGTGGCCTTTGGACTGTTTATATGAAAATTTGTGCATATAAATGAAAAGCATAAAAAGACAATAGTAAAAAGTAAATATGTGGGTAAATATATAAGGCTTTTCATAAAATTGTTATTCATAAATAGATATGTTTACATTGTTAAAACATTGCTAAGGAATTATTGCATTGTAGGAATAAAATATATGAGAACAAGAACACAAAAAGTAGAAGGTAGTAAATGAAATCAAACTGAAGTAAAATTCTTACATTTTTCAGGATGTAGATTATTTTTGGAATAACCTGATGACTTAAAGATACTTGCTCTACTATCTAGAACAACAAATAACATATAACACATAAATAGATCTAAAAAATCAATAAGCAAGATAAAGTAAGATAGTAACAAATATTTGATTCACTTGAAAGAAGTATGGTAATGAGAAACAGAGAATCATAGATCAACAGAAGCAAATAACAAGAAGGTAAATTTTAACCCAACCGTAACAATAATCACCATAAAAGTAAATGGACTAAACACGCTAATTAAAAGGCAGAGATTTAAAAATATTGAATCATATGCTGTTTAAAAACATTTTAAATATTGAGAACAGAACAGCTTGAAATAAAAGGGGAGAAACATGTATCATTGCAAACACATTGAGTATTAGAAAGTTGATGTAGCTACATTAATATAGAAATACACATTATGGCCAAGTTAAAGAGGGATATTTCACAGTATAAAAGAGTCAATTCATCAAGTTATAATAATCTTAAATGTGTACACACTTAATAACAAAACTACTTTAGAGCAGTAAAACTGACAGAACTACAGGAAAAAGTCACAGTAATATTATGTGATTTGGAGAATCTTCTCTTGGTGTTAGGCTAATAAAAAATGTTAGAAAATAAAAGATTTGAGCAACACTATTAAACAATTTGACCTAAATGACAATTGCAGAACACTGTAGCAACCACTGAATGCATGTTTATTTTCACTTGCACATAAAACATCCATTAAAAAAGTATCAATACATTTCAAATGATTGAAATAATGCAGAATGTGCTCTTTGATCAAAGTGATATTAAATTAGAAATAAATAACAGTACTGTATATTAAAAAACTCTAAACACTGGGCTTCCCTGGTGGCGCAGTTGTTGAGAGTCCGCCTGCCGATGCAAGGGACAAGGGTTCATGCTCTGGTCCAGGAAGATCCCACATGCCGCGGAGCAGCTGGGCCTGTGAGCCATAGCTGCTGATCCTGCATGTCTGGAGCCTGTGCTCCGCAATGGGAGAGGCCACAACAGTGAGAGGTCCGCATACCGCAGAAAAAACAAAACAAAACAAAACAAACTCTAAATATTTGGAAATAAAATAATATAGTTCTAAATAGTCCATGATTCAAGAAATCAAGAAAAAATTTTAAACATATGAACTAAATGATAATAAAAACATCAAAATTTGTAACATACAGATAAGGCAGTACTTAGAAATCTTATTGTGTATGGGAAGTAAATAATTAATTTCTATGAATTTTATTTTATTATATATATTACTCTCCATTAAAAGGGAGAAAAAAAGATAAACATTGAGGAAATTATCTAATTCAGTGTCACACCAAATAAAAAATTGATCAATGGAGATGATGATGATAATAATGATGATGATGTTATACATAAGTCAGGTAAACTTTAAAAATAAGAACTTCTGGACTATTTGAATATGATAACATTAATATATTTTTCATAATATTTAGTTTTAATTACAGTTTTGTTTTATTTTGTATCTTTCTCCTTCAGTTATCAATATCTCCTTTGCTTTCTAAATGTCTTCCAAATGTGAAGGAAATTATATACTTTCAATGTTTTACTTTCAAAATTAGAGGTCCCTTTTTTTCATAGTCTTTCAAAGTTTTCAAAGCTTCATATTCATAGTATTGATTTCAGTCAGACTGTAAATTTTTCCAAGCAGAAATATTCATTTAAAAATAATTTATCAGGGCTTCCCTGGTGGCACAATGGTTGACAGTCCGCCTGCTGATGCAGGGGACACGGGTTCGTGACCCGGTCTGGGAAGATCCCACATGCTGCAGAGCGGCTGGGCCCATGAGTCATGGCCACTGAACCTGCGTGTCTGGAGCCTGTGCTCCACAATGGGAGAAGCCACAACAGCGATAGGCCCGCATACCGCAAAAAATAATAATAATAACAATTTATCTTATTGTATGTTGAAATATTTATTACTGTTATTTGTAAAAGTTCAGACATCAATGAACAGAGGAAAGATAAAGGAGAAGAATCATAACTACTCACACACTATTCATAAAGCTTTTCTGAACCAATTCCTGCTTGAGGAATTTTAGAATGTCTTTTCATAAGAAAACCCTCTGTAAAAAAGTCAAAATCCCTTTTGTATCTTAACAAAATATTATTTCTTCTTGTAGCCCTCATTTTCCTTAGAAAGGGTAACAGTGGGATTACAGGATTTGTATTCTGTTTTGGCACTTTTAAATTTACTGAAAGGTATAAATTACATGTACTATTTTAACCTCCTCTTTTAAAAATATTGACCTTGTCCTGTCTTTGCACAGGTGAACCTCCTCCTTTTTACCTGCTGTAATTTTAAATTATCCCATGGTGCAAAGCTTCATCATCAAATACATTTGGTATACCAACACAGATTTCTATGTCTCCTCTATTAATCTCAAGTCTACTGATAAAAGTTTTGACATTGTATACAGTGTATAGAGGTGATATGGATTATCAATATTGGTGTGGCAATTAAGAAGCAGTACACGGAAACAAACTCCAATTTCTTGTTCTGACTTTAGCAATAAGTATCCAGATTTTATTTATAATTGAATTTTTGTTTCATCACTTTTAAAATATAGAAATAAATTGTTATAAACACTCACTTATTTCTTGTAAGAATAAAATAGAACAATAAAGTATAGAAAAGATTTTTCAAAAACTTCAAAACATTTAAAATCAGACATTGATATCACTTGATGAACATTTTTAAATTAGCTTATGTAATTTTAATTAACAGTAAAGGTAACTCAATGTATTGAATCCCAATGTTACTATAAGTAAAAAGCAAAATATCAGTTATTTTATTGATTTTTTGCATATATTATTTTACACATACTTAAAAAGTGCAGGATGTTGTTTCTATGTCTCTTTTCAAATTCTTGTATAATCATAGGAACTTGATTTGTGGATGTAGTTGAAATTTTGGAATGCAGAAATTAGGGAAAACTGTGTGTTTCCCTTAAAAGATATGGTTTATTAGACATTTTGCAATGATTGAATTGATCTTTAGTGCATTATTTTCCTTGTATCACAATCAACATTTTAGCAGAAAATTGGAACTCAACACATATGCTTTGAGGCAGATAATCTAATAATTAGTAATAATATGTATTTCTATCTACTAATGGAAAAAACATGATTAAAATGGTTAATGAAGGGGGAGACCAAGACGGTGGAGTAGGAGGATGTGAAACTCAACTTTCCTGTAAACATATCAAAAATATATCTACACAGGGAGCAATTATCACTGAAAACTAACTGGAGACTGGCAGAAAGACTCCCATACAACAAAGGCTGTAAGGAAAATCCACACAGAATTGGGTAAAAAGGGAAGAAAAGTGATTAGGTTGAGACCTGTGTCCCTGGGACGGGACTCAGAGGAAAAGGGAGGTTACATGGGCAGAGATCCTCCCTGGGGAGTGAGTGATTCAAGCTACATACTGGATGTCCGAGGCCTGTGGTCTGCCACAAGGAAGAAGAGCCACCTTAGCTGGTTGGAAGGCCAGTAGGACTAACAGGAATTCTGCGGGAAGCCTGGACTCTCCTTGTGAGGAGCATGAGCACACATGCTTGCTTCTGAATCAGGGAGGTGAAGGTGGATTAAAAATTGCACCAGTAGCTGGTCAGTATTCCATGAGCACACCAGAACATGACACTTCCTGACACCAGTGATTGCTCTAACACCACTTGATTTCTGACTCAGCTCTGCATTGTGAAGAGGGCTTGGCTGTGAGGCACAAAAGCAGAGCTTAGCTGTGAGACATGAAATCAACTCAGATCCTGCCATAAGACAAAGAGGTGGCATCTTCAGACCTACATGGCATCTGAGCAGGGTATGGGCAGCCATTACAGGCCCTAACACACAGCATCAGAAACAGTCTGGATCTTGAACCCCAGGCAAACCACCACAGCCTGTGTCCTGACACATGCTGAATGCCAACACCAGCCCCACCATGCCAACACTGCTTGTTTCAGCACTGCTTCCCTTGGGGGTGAGATTGCCAGTGCTGGGAGGTGGGAGAACACATGTTTACAGGGAAAAAATCCAGCTCAGACCTGACCCTCAGGCCTTCTGCTCCAGCAACTTGAGACCAGACCTCCACCCTGATAGGGCAGTAATGGCCACTGAGAAGCGGGGAAACCTCAGTTCACACTTAGCTCTGGCTCTAGACATCTCATCTTCAGCCCCACCTCCCACCAAGGTGAGAGATGCCAAACAAACCTGAGAAAATATGTGACTCGTGTTCACATCAATCCAGCTCTCCCACAAAGTCACTGTGCACACCAATTATATAGGGACAATCACACACAAGTAAACCTCTTCAAGAATGCAATAGGTAATTGTATCACATAATTTCACAGAGATAGGAAAAGTTAAGCAAAATGAGAAGAGGAAGGAATGCATCTCAATTGAAAGAGCAAGAGAAAACCCCTGGAAAAATAACTAAAGAAACAGAAACAGACAACTTATCGGATAAAGAATTCAAAGCATTAGTAGTAATAATAGGAATTGGATTAGGGGAAATAATAGATGAACATAGTTAGAACTCTAACAAAGAACTAGAAATATATAATAGAATGAGTCAGACCTTAAGACTAAAATAACTGAAATGAAAAACACAAAAGAAGAAATGAATGGCAATCTAGGTGATACAGAAGAATGCCTATATGATCAAGAAGAATAATAATGGAAATCACCTAGTGAGAACAGCAAGACAAAAAACAAATTTTAAAAATGTGAACAGTTTAAATGATCTTGGGGTAACATCAAGCTTACCAATATTCACATTATAAGGGTCCCCGAAGGAGAAGAAAGAGGGAAGAGGGTCAAAAATGCATATGATGAAATGATGGCTGAAACTTCCCAAACCTGAAAAAGGAAACAGATATCCAGGTACAAGAAGCACAGAGGGACCCAAACACGATGAACCCAAGAGACCCACACAAAGATATATCATAATTAAAATGGCAAAAGGTAAAGATAAAGAGATAATTCTAAAGACAGCAAGAGAAAAACAAAGAGTCACATACAAGGGGATCCCCACAAGGCTACCAGCTGATTTTTCTGCAGAAACTTTGCAGGCCAGAGAGGAATGGTGTGATACATTCAAAATGTTGAAAGAGAAAAGCCTGTAACCTAGGGTAATCTACCCAGCAAGATTATCATTTAGAATTGAAGGAAAGATAAAGAACTTCTCAGACAAGCATATACTAAAAAAGTTCATCAATAATAAACCTACCATCAAAGAAATGTTAAGGGGTCTTCTCTAAGTGGAAAAAATGCTATAAGAAGAAGAAAAAATCTATAGGAAAGGAAAAATCCAGCTAATAAAGCAAATATATAATGAAGGCTGAAGATCAACCACTTAAATAAGCTAGTATGAAGAGTAAAATACAAAAAAAATTATAAAATCAACTGTAATGATAATAATCAGTAAAAGGATAAACATGAAGATGTTAAATATGACATCCAAAACATAAAAAGTGAAGGAGGGGAGTAAAAAATGTAGATACAGTAGAAGGTGTTTGAACTTAAAGGACTACCTGTTTAAAACAAGTAGATATAGTTATAGCTTAACATATATGAACCACATGGTAATCACAAATAGAAAACCTAAAATAGATACACAAAAACTAGAGAGAAAAGAACACAAGCAACCACTAAAGAAAATCATCAAACCACAAGAGAAGAAACAAAAAGAAGAAAGAACAGAGAAGAACTACAGAAACAACTTGAAAACAATTAATAAAATGGCATTAAGTACATACTTATCAATAATTACTTTAAATGTCAATGGACAAAATGTTCCAATCAAAAGGCACAGTATGGCTGATTGGATTAAAAAAAACAAGATCCATCTATATGCCACTTTCAAGTGACTTATTTCAGAGCTAAAGACACACACAGACTGAAAGTTAGGAGATGGAAAGAGATATTTCATGCAAATGGAAATGACAGGGAAACAGGGGTAGCAATACTCATCAGACAAAATAATATTTTAAACAAATCTATAAAACAAGACAAAGAAGGATGTTATAAAACAATAAACAGACCAATAAAAGAAGAGGATATTACCCTCGTTAACATATATGCACCCAAAACAGGTGTGCCTAAGTATAAAATCAAATATTAACAGACATAAAGGGAGAGATTGACAATAATACAATAATAGTAGGGGACTTTAACACCCCACTTTCGTCAATGGACAGATCATCCAGACAGAAAAATCAGTAAGACAACAGTGACACAGTGGACCAGTTGGACTTAATAGATATCTACTTCACATTACATTAGAAAACAGCAGAATATACACTCTTTTCAAGTGAACAGGGAATAGTCTCAAAACTAGATCACATTTGGGAGTTTCCTGGTGGCCTAGAGGTTAGGATCTCAGGTTTTTGCTGCTGTGGCCCAGGTTCAGGCCCTCAGGTTGAGCAACTGAAATCCCACAAGCTGTGCTGCATGGCCAAAAACAAACAAACAAAATAGATCACATTCTAGGCTACAAAACAAGTATCAACAAATTTAAGATAGAAATTATATCAAGCATTTTTTTCCAACCACAATGGTATAAAACTAGAAATCAATTACAGAAAGAAAAATGAGAAAAGCACAAACATATGAAGACTAAACCACATATTACTAAAAAATCAATAGGTCCAGGACATAATTACAAAGGAAATCAGATAATACCAGAAGAAAAATGAAAATGGAAACATGACTTTCCAAAATCTATGGATTGCATCAAAAGCATTTCTAATATGTAAATTTATACTGATATAGCCTACCTGAAGAAACAAGAAAAATCTCAAATAAACAACTTAACCTACCATCTAAAGAGTTAGAAAAGCAAGAACAAACAAAGCCCAAAGTCAGTAGAAGGAAGGAAATAATAAAGATCAGAGAGGAAATAAATTAGAGACAAAAACAAACAAACAAACAATAAAAAGAATTAGTGAAACCAAGAGTTAGTTTTCTGAAAAGATAAACAAAATTGATAAACTTATAGGTAGGCTCATTGAAAAGAAAAGAGAGAAGACTCAAGTAAACAAAATAATAAATGAAAAAGTAGAAATTATAACCAATACCACAGAGACACAAAAAATCATAAGAGAATACTATGAACAGTTATATGCCAAAAAATTGGACAACCTAGAAGAAATGGATACATTTTTGGAAATATACAAACTTTGAAGTCTGAATCAGGAAGGGACAAACAATCTGAACAAACCTATCACTATTAATGAAATTGAATTTGTAATAATAATAATAATAATCATAAATTCCAGCAAACAAAAGTCTGGGACCAGAGAGTTTCCACAGGGGAATTCTATCAAACATATAAAGAACTTATGGGCTTCCCTGGTGGTTGAGAGTCCACCTGCTGATGCAGGGGACGCGGGTTCATGCCCCAGTCTGGGAAGATCCCACATGCTGCCATGGTCGCTGAGCCTGTGTGTCCAGAGCCTGTGCTCCACAATGGGAGAGGCCACAACAGTGAGAGGCCTGTGTGCCACAAAAAAAAAAAAAAAAAAAAGAACAAAAAACAAACAAACAAAAAAACTTATACCTATCCTTCTCAAACTATTCCAAAAAATTTGAAGATGGAACATTCCCAAATCCATTCAGGGCCGTCATTACCCTGACACTAAAACCAGATGAAGACACTACAAAAAAAGGAAAATTACAGGCCAATATGTCCAATAAATATAGATGCAAAAATCCTCAACAAAATATTAGCAAACCAAATTCAAAAATATGTAAAAAGGATCATATACCATTATCAAGTGAGATTCATTCCGGGGATACAAGGATGGTTCAATATTCGCAAATCAATCAATGTGATACACCACATTAACAAAGGAAGTACAAAATCACACAATCAACTCAATAGAAGCAGAAAATCATTTGACAAAATTCAAAATACATTTATGATAAAAACTCTCATCAACATGAATATAGAGGAAACATAATAAAGACATGACAAACCCACAGCTAATATTATATTCAATGATGAAAAGCTGAAAGGCTTTCCTCTAAAATCAGGAAGAAGACAAGGATGCACACTCTTACCACTTATATTTAACATAGTATTAGAAGTCCTACCCACAGCAACCAGACAGAAAAAGAAATAAAAGTCACCAGAATTGGAAGGGAAGAAGTAAAACTGTAACTATTTGCAGATGACATGACACTATATATATATATATATATATATATATATATATATATATATATATATATATATATATATATGGTGTCATTAAAGTCTCCACCAAAAAATTGTTAGAACTAATAAATGAATTCAGTAAAGTTGCACAATGCAAGATGAATATACAAAAATCTGTTGCTTTTCTATACACTAATAATGGACTATTTGAAAAGGAAAGCAAGAAAATAATCCTGTTTAAAATGTGTCAAAAAGAATCAAATACCCAGGAATTAAATTAACCAAGGAGGTGAAAGACTTATTCTCTGAAAACTGTAAAACACTGATGAAGGAAATTGAAGATGATACAAAGAAATGGAAAGATATTCAGTGTTCTTTGATGGAAGAATTAATATTGTTAGAATGTTCATACTACCAAAAGCAATCTACAAATTTAATATAATCCTTATTAAAATACCCATGACATTTTACACAGAAGTGGAACAAATAATCCTAATATTTATATTGGACACCAAAAGACCCCAAATTGTCAATGCAATCTTGAGAAAAATGAACAAAGCTGGAGGTAGCACACTCCCTGATTTCAGACTATACTACACAGCTACAGTAATCAAAACAGTATGGTACTGGCACAAACACAGATATATAGATCAGTGGAACAGAATAGAGAGCCCAGAATTAAACCCACACACAAGTGTCCCATTAATCTAAAACAAAGGAGGCAAGGCAATACAATGGAGAATAAACAGTCCTTCAATAAGTGGTGCTGGGAAAAATGGACAGCTACATGTAAAAGAATGAGATTAGAATGGTTCCTCACACCCTATACAAAAATAAACTCAAAATGGATTAAAGACATTAATGTGAGCCCTGAAACCATAAAACTCATAGAAGAGACCATAGGCAGAACAATCTTTGACATAATTCATGTCAATGTATTTTTGTATCTGTCTCCTAAGGCAAAAGAAACAGAAGCAAAAATAAATAAATGGGACATAATTAAACTTAAAACCTTTTGCACTACAAAGGAAACCATCAACAAAATTAAAAGACAATCTACTGAATGGGAGAAAATATTTGAAAATGACATGACTGATAAGGGGTTAATATCCAAAATATATAAACACCTCATACAACTCAATGTCAAAAAACAAAAACCTGGATTAGAAAATGAGCAGAAGACATGAATAGACATTTTTCCAAAGAAGGCATACAGATGACCAACAAACACATGAAAGTTGCTTAATATAGCTAATGGTCAGAGAAATGCAAATAAAAACTACAATGAGATATCACCTCATACCTGTTATAATGGCTATCATCAAAATGACATGGCACTAATGTTTGTGTGGATGTAGAGAAAAGGGAGCACTCATACACTGTTAGTGGGAATGTAAATTGGTGCAGCCACTCTGAAAAACGAGAGGGAGGTTCCTCAGAAAACTGAAAATAGAATTACCATATGATTCAGGAATTCTTCTCTTGGGTCTATATCAGAAGGAAACAAAAACACTAATTTGAAATAATACATACACCTTAATGTTTATAGCAACATTATTCACAATAGCTAAGATATGGAAGAAACCTAAGTGTCCATCAACAGATGAATGGACAAAGACGATATGGTATTTATACATACAATGGAAAATTACTCAGCCATTAAAAAGGGAAATTCTGTGATTTGCAGAAAGTGGATAAACCTAAAGAATGTTGAGCTTAGCGAAATAAGTGAGACATAGAAATACAAATACTCTATCTTATCACTTACATGGATAATCTAAAAAATAAAAAAAAAATGTGTATAACAGAACAGAAACAGACTTACAGATATAGAAAACAAACTAGTTGTTCCCAGTGGGGAGAGTGGAGGGGATAGGGGCAAAATAGGTGAAAGGAATTAAAAGATGCAAACTACTAGGTATAAAATAAATAAGCACAGGGAATATAGTCAGTATTTTACAATAAATCTGTATGGAATATATTCTATGAAAATATTGAATTATTGTTTGTACACCTGAAACTAATACAATATTGTAAATCAACTATACTTCAATTTGAAAAAAGGGCAAATGAAACACTTCTTCAGCTTAGGTCAAAATGAACAGACTTTGGTATTCATATTAACATTAGAATATGAACTGTGATTGTAATCAAGGATTAATCAATTTTGTATCCCTAAAGTCTAGCAGTGAACTTAACCTATAGTCAGTGCTCAAATTAATGTTCTTGGGTGGATCTTCTAAGCCATATTATGTATTCTACAAATGTATATATATGAATCTCATTCCTTCCTTCTCCATTTTCACTATCTTCCATCTTCTGGTCTAATATTGGCAAAGATGAAAAGAGGAACCTCAGGAAAGAAGCATCAGAAAATGTTATAGTATCACAACCCTTCATACACTGGGAAATGTTGAAATGGCTCAGTTGTACATAATTTAACACAATGGCAAAAATTTTGAAGACCACAATAGTTATCTTGGTTTCAAAGGTCAGTACGCACATTGCTTTACATCTTCTGAAGACTTGAGGAAAAGAATAAATGAAAATTTTTTTCTCATTCTTCCTATGAGAAAGGGAATTCTTTCTACCAAATTTTTAAAATTCTTTTTAAATTTTAAAATAAAAAAAAAATTCTACCAATACCATATTCTCCTGTCTCCATTGCCATTTAGATTTCAGACCTTTTATCCACACTTAATGGCTTATAGTTGATAAAGCATCTCTTCTCCCAAGGGAATCTTTGAATTTTAATAGGAATCAAAGCCTAAGGATAAAAGGATTAACCTCAAAAATAAAACCTCCTTTGGATTTTTCTTAATTAACACTAAATGTTTATCTACTCTGTGCATAAAAGTGACCTAGGATATTGAACTTTAATGATATTCTTTAGCTTGTTCTGTTACTATTAAGAAAAAAAACTGCAGCAATCTATTATTTTAATGGTGTAAAGTAGTTGTATACAATGGAAGATTTTGTCTTTTATGTATGCATGATTTAGAAACTCCATATCTATTGTGGAGATTCTGCAAATGTGCCAATAAACAAACATTTTCAATCCTTTTTTTAGTATCTAAATATAACATGATTTTACGTGTACACATGATGAATTAGAGAGATGAAAAATATGTCATTGATGTTGGTTATACTTTGTAAAATCTACAAGGGATTTACTTTAAGTAGATTAGAACATTTATTTCAGATTCCAATGGTGATATTTTAAAATTTTATAAACTATCTTGCAATTCTTGTTATAAAATTGAAAAAAAGATAAATTGAAGAAAAATTTAGTCATAGTCACTTTATCGTCAAGGGTTTAGAAATAAACCTATCTCAACATTTCTAAGGGGCTTTAGATAGGATTCATGGATTTTATCACATAATACCCACCCACAGAATCACAACTCTATTGTAAACATTTGTAGATATTGTACAGTTTGAAGTTTATTTGGGAGAAATTAGCTTATTGAGAGCCTTTTCTAAAATGCAAAGTAATCACTATCAATTTCATACTCAGCAATCTCAGATACTTTCAAGTAAAACAAGATGGAGTGTGGGAAATGACAATCAACAGGAAAGATTTAAGGTGATCAGGTGGGTGGGTGAAATGGAAAGATTTTGGCCATTTAGAGTTGAAGAATGTGAAAACAAAGTAAAATTTAAAAATTGACAGTGTAACAGACTCTTGAAAAACTGTAATTTGAAGATTGACTATTACAATGCTTAATCTATTTTTCCAAATATTCTCATTCTTTTTTTTTCTCTAGTTAACAAATAGCAATTCTTCTATTTATAGAAAATGTAGAATTTTCCTTCTTAATTGCAATTTTTCTCTCTCTTGGATATTCTTGTAAATGTTTTCAGGTAAAACTAGTTTAGCTATATAATCCATAAGTTTCACACTTAATTTACCCTCCTCTCTTAATTATATAGTCTTTAATATTTATGCATATCTAGTAGTGGTAGTCTGGGAAAAAAGAGCCTGCTGTTTTCCCAACTACAATTACCTATAACATATACTTTTTCTTCATATGAAATGAAAATTTTATGGTTTAGTAAAATTGATCCAGGCATTTCAGCTTGCAGAAACATACTAGAGTATAACACTTTTTATTTGACACTTTCCATTTTCTAATACTATTCTACCTGTTTCAGGAATCTCATGATCCTTAACTCTAGCACACATCTGCTATCTCATCACATCATGGTTGGATTAGTTATTTCCATTGGAAATCAGGCTGATTGTCTTATTCTCCTTCTCTCCTAAAATATTGTTTTGCAAGTGTTTGAACAAAGGTTATGTGAATATCTTATCACAATGCCTTTCTGTTTTAAAGTATTTCACAAAAGAGCCCGGAGTATCTCATAGAAGAAAAGATATATATTTTGAAGAATATGAAGTAAGTACAGAATGATTAATACATTAAAAAATTTATTGAAAAATATAGGTCTAAAACACTGTTAAGGCTTATATATACTGTGTTGCTGAATCATCTCAAAGCCTCATGTGTATTAAAGTACAGCTACATTTATTTTAACTAATAGAAACTGAGTATCAGAGTTGAAATATCATTAAAAATAGTACTCTCCCAGGTAAATAATAATAACAGTTATAGCCTATATATACCTAGATTGAAGTGTTATCGATGCTGATTGAAAATACTGAGGAATATTATTTTAAAAACAAATATAAAAGTCGGCATTCCAGAATATATTTTTAAGCTACATTTCAAAACAACTTAAAATGTGTTATATACATGATTTAGGACATCACTTTGATTTTGGAAAAAAAAAATCAGCTGAAAGGGATATCTTAACATGTTATATTTCTCAGTCAATAAATTGCAGTACAAATTTGAAAAGTGTTTAATGGGGTGGGGGAGGGGTGAGATGGTAAGTTATATTCTCTCATTCAAGCTTTGAATTTCATGTATCCTTAAGATTACTTAATTCATAATAAGACGTTTTTGAAAATGCCAGTCAAGAAAGTAAAGTTGTATTCACTTTTAAAGTTAAAATAACTTTGTATCTCTCTCCCTCTCTTTTTTCTCTAAATCTTACTCTGAGAGTCCATACTAATTTTTTTTTTTTCCTTTTGGCTAGTTTTTAATGTGGGCAGTTGTACTTTAGCTCTGATGAAATGTCATTCTCTGTCTACCTAGAAATAAGATTGTTCTTGACATTGGGAGTTTGTCATTGATTAAATTGTCATAGTCTATTTGAAATCTAAATGCTGCCTTTAGTCATTGTTATTTTTCTTCTTTAGAAAGTGAACTTTGTGAATAATTGCATGCCCCGGATGTGTCAAAATGAAGAGAAAGCAGCATTCCTAACTTTGAACATACTATATACTATTTGTCTCTGCTGTCTTGAGCAGCTTTACAAAGTGAAATATTTCAAAACTGTATTGTAGAGTCAAAGACTTAGTCTTAGGTGTAAGATAAATTTAGTGTAGAACTATAGGATTTATTGATGTTCTTCATTTTCCCACCAATACCAATTTATTAATATTATTATATTACATTCCTAAGAAAAATTATAAAACATTTGTGACCTTAAGCTTTAAATATTTGTAAAGATGATGGATTCCAAAATGTAAGGACATTTTAAAATGTATTTATTCATTATATCCTCTTTGGGCACATCGGGGAATTTTAAGTATCTCCTCATGTAAAAGGAGTAATATTTTCTCAAGGTGCTTTTAAACATATCTCTAACACTTTTAGGGACATCCCTGGCAGTCCAATATTTCCACCCTTCCACTGCAAGGGGTACTGGTTCAATCCCTGATCAGGGAACCAAGATCCCACATGCCTTGCTGTGCAGCCAAAAAAATAAAAAATAAAAAAATAAAAACTCTATCACTTTTGACTTAAAGTAATTTATATTAGTGCAGGTATGTAAAAATCGTTACAAATATAGTATGTACACATACTTATTTGTAAATTGGTATTTTTTTATAAATTTAACTCTTTTACTACCTACATTTAGATTTATAAACCACTTTCCAACTTTAATAGTTAAAGGTACTTTAAATTGTACTTCCTTGATGAGCATGACTAAGAATATAAAAGGTAGCTTCTCATACCGCAGGAAGTAAATATGTAAATAAGATATACATAAATAAGCAATAATATTCAGGGTACAAGATATAAGGGAGTTTGAAATCTAAAGAAGAAATAAAGACAAATATCATATGATATCACTTATATGTGGAATCTACAAAAAGGTTACAAGTGAACTTATTTACAAACAGAATTAGAGTCACGAATTAGGAAACAAACATGGTTACCAGGGGATGGGGTGAGAAATAAATTGGGAGATTGGGATTGACATGTACACACTACTATATATAAAATATATAACCAGTAAGAACCTGCTGTATAGCACAGGGAACTCTACTCAATACTCTGTAATGGTCTATGTGGGAAAAGAATCTAAAAAAAAGAGTGGATATATGTATATGTATAACTGGTTTACTTTGCTGTACACCTGAAACTAACACAACATTGTAAATCGACTATACTCTAATAAAATATTTAAAAAAACATATAAAGAAGAAATAGTTCAACATGGGGTGGAAGGAGAATTAACGGATATATTTAAATTTAGCTTTAAATGATGTATTTCATATGGGTATAGAGACGGGAAGAAAAAATAAAATAACTTGAAGCTGGGTACTAACATACTGAATGATATGGAGGAGAAAATAAATATGGTCCACTGTTGCTAAGAAAATAAATAAAATAGTAAGTTAATTTTAAAACGATCCAATCTTATCAAAAGATTTTAGAAGTTTGGTTTGGGAGGAATGTGTGTGTGTGTGTTCTTTTTACATAGATTACTGTAAACCACTCTGGGTTTTTGTATGGGGGCAAAAATAATGAAAAATGTCTTTTCAAATACAGTCTGGTGGTAGTGGATTGTAGAAAGAATCTGGAGGCAGTGACCTAGATAGAAAATATTTATAGTTATTCAAGAGTGAGTTAAGGGATTAGAGTGAGGACCATGGGAAAAGAAATATAAAGGATAGGTTCAAGAGGGACTGTGAAGGTTGTACTAAGAGCAAAGAAAGCAAAAAAAGACAAAAATAAAGAATATTGATTTAAAGATGATGCCAAAATTTCTAGCCTTGGACATACCAATAATTAAACAGAAAATCTGTAAGGAGAAAGACATATAAAGAAGAAAATTTATTTGTTTTTAACCTGGCAAGGCTGAGGTAAAAGTCCATTATCTAAATCATGCCACATTTCAAGGTGTTAGGTTATGGTCCTGCATGTAAAAGATCAAAATTGGACAAGTGGTTTTCAATGTAAATGTAGTAGATGGAGTCATGATCATTGGTAAACTTATTTAGCAAGGTATAAATATAAGAACAAAGGATATAAGACTAAGAGATAAGTTAGAATCAATAGAACCAACGGAGAAAAAGGGAAAGTTCCAGAAGAGGATTGAAAGAATTAGAAATATGAAGGGATGCTGATGCTATGAACAAAATAATTTATGTAAATTTTTTAAAAATGTAAATATTAGAAAACTCTTGAGCTACACAAATCTTTTCTGCAACTTTACTACAGCCAGGAGATATCAAATAACCACGTTCTGTAGATGATTGTGTATATATAATTATAATCTTAAGCAGAAGCCACTTAGATCCATAATCATCCCAGGATGGGAACGTACTTCCCTCCCCTTGCCACCAGGATATACAACACATTCACCTAGCATTCAGCTGTGTGGCTACTAGATGTCAGGAACTATGTCAAGTACAAAAATGAAAAGGTGAACTAGGAAATCAAAGACCCTAATCCTCTGCATATACTTTTGCAAGAAATAGACAATAAGCAAGTAAAACAATAAATACTACTCTCAGAGACTGGAACAAGTGTTATGAAGGGATAACAAAAATCCAAATGATGAGATTAAACACTGAACTAGTAAACACCACTTTAAATGAGGAACTACAGAATAGCCTCCATAAGGTGACATTTTTAGTTCAGAACCCCAAAACCAGCCTTTGAGGAAGTAACTTTACAGTTACTGAATGTAAATCATTCAAAGGCCTAGAGGAAGGGAAAAGTTTGTGTTTACAGAACCCAAAGGTGACCAGTGTGTCTAGACGAGAGTAGTGTGTAGGAAATAAAATAGTTTAGGTTGAGTTTGCAGAAGTGAGAAACAGCCATATTACATCCAACTGAAAAGCTGTGATTAAACACTGCATTTTCATTTGAGGGTGATGGGAGTACACTGAATAGTTTAAATAAAAAGATGACATTTTTTTAAAACATCACTCTGCCTGAAGTATAGAGAATTAATTGAACATTACAAGAATGGAAGCAAGAGATCAGTTAGAAGAGGCTTCTAGGGGCTCTCAGGGCAGCTTGGGCTAAAATGATGTCAGCAAAAATTCACAATATATCTTCAAGGGTCTGGGTGAGGAAAAGGACAGAAACTAACTATGAGAATGTTGTGGTTTGTTTATTAGGCATAATATAAAATACAAAAGAGTGAATCACAATTATGTATCTTTATACATGTAAAAACATTTGACATTTAGATCCACATACAATCACACACATTTATTACATACTTTGAGATATAGGACTCTGAAGAAGACTGTATTTGCCTGTTTTCTAAATTAAGTAAATGTTCATATTTATTACAACCTTATGATATTTCTTAACCTCCCTGTAAATGTAGTCTGCTGAGCCCAAAAAAGTGAGGCACTTTTACTCTCTTGAGGTTGTTTTCTGAGCAGAGAAGACCTTGAAACAAGTTTTCCCTTGTGGAATTTACAGGAGAGATAGAGAAATACAACAAAAACAACAACAAATATTCTTGAGTATAGTCTCTCAATCTGTCTTTGTGTTATTTTACCTAAGTTTTAAAATTTCCCTGCTGGAAGAATAAAGAGATGGATAGAAGCATGCTGTGGATTTAACCCTCCATTATCTTGAGAGTACAAGAGTCGTTTTCAGTGACATGTATGTAGAAATGCATGCCTACTTTATATGGATTTGTGCTTATTGGGAGACCTAGAAGTGAGAGTAGAAATATGTTAGGGTTATAAATAGCTCTTAATACATTTGCATTTCCTTAACCAGAAGAGCTGGGATTTACTTTATGAATAATTGGTTTACATTGCTGTTATCACACTCTCTCTCTTATCTTTGATTATCATTTGTGTTCCAGGAGGAGAATTCTTTGAAACAAGCACACAATTGTCACCACTTAGCCAAATGTATGAGACACATAGTAGGTACACAAAACTATTTTAGTGAATAAATGGCTATAAGATGTTGAATTATCTGTTGCAAATTTCTGATGCATTGTTAAGTGGAAAGCTAGGATTGAACTATGTAATATATAATACCAATTTGATTTAAATTATGCATAGAAGTAAAGCATATCCTCCAAGACATTAATTAAAAATGTAATTACAAAATCATACTAAACCCAATTATAAATAATTCTTACATCATCTTTTATTTGGTGTTTTATGTTTCAACTCCTTATCTCGAGTGTTTACAAGATAACATTCACTCTAGCTCTGTGTTGAACACTACAACTTTTTTTTCCTGCTGGGGAAAAAAAAAATATCTTCATATAAACCAAACTGTGAAAGATTCTGAAGATTTTCGAGGTTCATGCCAAAAACTGATCATTTAGATTAAAAGAGAAAAGGCAGCCAAGTAATAAATTTTTCTTGAGTTACCAGAGAATGCTAGCAAAAGGTCACTCAGTCTAATTCAACTAGGATCTATATAATCTAATTATGTTCATTTCTAAAGTAAATGTGTTATTTGCACTGCATTGGTATGCAGATTACAAAGGGTTATTATAGGATTATAAATGGAATGCTGGTTAGTACTTTGTATGAAAAAGACCTGTAAATACAATTTAGCTTCACTTTTATGTGGCTGGGATTTAGTGCACACTAAAAGGCTTAGCAAGTACAATATTAGAATTCAAGATAGTGAAGTCAGCTAACTGAGCTAAATAAAGCCCCTCAAGTGTAGTTTCAGGCTCATCTCTTCATCTATTACATTTTCTTTCATCAATCAGAAATATGAAGTTAATAAATCTGATGTTTCATCCCTCTAACAATTAAAGAAACTTTTGTTTTAACCAATTAGAATAAGAATTCTTTTGTGGGAATCAAATTACTGAGCCATTTTTTTTGAGATTTGATGCATATACTTTCATACCATATTTATACATGAAGCTAGGAGGCAAATGCCTTTGCTTACTTTCTTTAAAGAATTGTGTAAAATACAGTTTGGGGACTCTGGCAGGTTTAATAATATTTGCCTCTGCAGTTAGTACTATTGCGGTTTAACAGCTGCATTCGCAATGATGCTTCAACATGATTTTCAAGTAATGCATTACTTCCCTTTCTCATGCATTAAATTTAATATAGCTTGCAGGTTTTAATTCATCTTCATGCATACTAATAAATTGTGCACTACAAATAAATTCTGCATTAGTTTTAAAGCAATTTCACTTCATCTATATATCAAATATGAAGTCGTTGTTTGGTTTGTAGCTAGCTACAAGTAAGTCCAGAATCTTATCTATGTACTTACTTACATGATCAATGACTATAATAACCCATCTTTGTAAAGATAATATATTCCTTTAAAAATTTTTTTAAAAGACAATATATACATATATACACATATATATGTATTTATAAATATTTACTTTCTAAGGCAAAAACTCTTCAGGTCACCACTCTAGTATTTGAATGAACTCAATGAAAGCATCTTAAAATTCATATGCCATACCACAACAATTCTCTCCTTTTATATCTGGGCTTTATAACTAGAACTGCAGAGGAAAGAAAATCTTCATTCCTCTCCCCTCTTGGATGCTTCTATCAAATTACTTTAGTGCTGGCAGTCTTTGCAGCTGCTGAATGACAGTTTCTTAAGCAGTTTTCATAGCTAAGGAAAGGAATTGGCAAGACTGTGGCACTGATGTTGAGCAGGGTAGGAGTGGAAAGCACCTATGCATACAATAACAATATAATATGCTTATATAGTGCTTTATCATTTAAAAAGCAATTTCATGTATATCATTCTATTTGAATATTAGAATATTTTTAATTGAGATATAATTGACATATAACATTGTGTAAGTTTATGGTGCACAGTGTGTTGACTTGATACATTTATATATTTAAATATGATTGCCACTGTAGCATTAGCTAATATCTCCATCAGGTCCCATGATTATAGTTTCTTTTTTGTCATGAGAACACAAGATCTAATCTCTCAACAACTTTCAAGTGTATAATACAGTATTATTAACTATAATTACAATGCTGTGCACTAGATCTCCAGGACTTATCCATTTTCTAATTGTAAGTTTGTACCCTTTGACCAACATCTCCTCATTTCCCACCCTTCAGCCCCTTGGTACCATCATTCTACTCTCTGTTTCTATAAGTTCACCTTTTTTATTCCCACATGTAAGTAATGCCATACAGTCTTTTCTTCATGTGAATTGTCTTATTTAGCATAATTCCCTTATCCATGTCACAATTGGCAGGAATTTATTCTTCTCATGGCTGAATAATATTCTGTTGTATATTAATACCACATCTTCTTTACCATTCATCTATTGAAAAAACTTCAGTTGTTTCCATATCTTGGCTATTGTGAATAATGTTGCTATAAACATGGAAGTGCAGACATCTCTTTGATATCCTTTTATTTCCTTTGGATATAAATCCAACAGTGGGCTTCCTGGATGATATGGTTGTTCTAGTTTTCATTTTTTGAGGAACTTCTAGATGGAATAATCTCAATCTTGCATGAAAGGAATTTAAAAAAAATAATGTTACATGAATTCAATGCTGAAACTTATAATCAAATTTAAGTTGTCTGATAAAGAAATAGTTTTTTTTTCTCCCTGTATCACACTTTATCCTGTGCTTCTGTCTGTTTATCCCACATAAAATGTGGGTTAAATTTTTTACTCTATTCCTCAATAAGGTCTCCAGAAGAAATATTTTAGTCATACTTGTTTTAACTGCAAGTTTGGGAGGAAACTCTCTTAAAACTGTGCTACTCAAAATGTGGCATGTGGATGAGTAGCATTAGTATCACCTGGGGGTTTGTTAGAAATGCAGAGTACAGGGCTCACCCCAGGTCTGCTGAATCTAATTCTCCATTTCAGCAAGGTCCCAGGTTATACGTAAGCAACTTGAAATTTGAGAAACACTGTTTTTGAAGGAAACAGAAATCAGTTGTAGAAAAAGGTCTTTGGAGTAAGATAGTACAAAAAAAAAATCAGTAAGACGGAAAAAAAATTCAATAAGATAGAAAACAATTGAACCAACATTGAAGTGATAGAGTATATATACGTGTGTGTGTATATATATATATATATATATATATATATATATATATATATATATATATATATATATATGATTTATCTCACACACAGAATTTTTGAAGTTCTATAATATTTATAATACTTCTTCCACCCATTCATTTTTGGCAGTATATTTGCTGTGTGTGTCAGCAAAGTACATGAGTGATGGGGTAGATTCTGTTTAGAGAAGTTTCTGAATTGTGAGAAATTGACTAGGAAATGAAAATTTGAATAATAGAAATTGTGCTTATGAAATCTGTGTATTATATGTCAGATTGCTTCAGTAGCTTTAAGATTATGACAAACAAATTTGTAATGAAACTAAGTATTTTCTCCAATCTGTTTCCTGGCTCTAATACAAGGAAGTAACCAGCTCTTTGTATAGTTATGCCAAAATTTCTTAGCTTATTAAACTAAATGGAATTTATTTCATAATCAATGTATAATCATTTTAAGGTAGTCTTTTTGTTGTCCTTAAAAACACATCAACCCTTAATTTTCCATTGTTTCTGAAGATAAGTACCAGGAATTTTACTGTCCTAATCATTACTTTCAGTGTTTAATTTATGTGCAAATTATGCAGGTCCAATCATTGGTATACCTTACAAAATTATAACTGGGCAGCCCTCTTGCAAAGACATGGCACAAAATGTGATTAGAATGTGGACATAAACACATTGTTTGTTGATGTAATTATCTTGGAGGATTACTCTCCTAACACAATCAATGTTGAAGCACATGGAACTTTTCGATGACCCTGGGGAAGAGCTGGTTTATTTGCAGTTAGACTGATAAACAGCAGACTGAGATAGATAGATAGCTAGATAGCTAGATAGCTAGATAGATAATAGATAGAAACTATCCTGTGTGTGTGTTTATCTGTTATATCATGTTATATGAGCAGCATACCTTGGATTCTGGCCAGACTTATCCAGTTTTTCTTTTTAATAATTGAATGTTAGTTTGATTCTGGATTTAGGTCTGAACTTTGCATTTCTTACTGACTTCTAGAATATTCACAACACTGCTTTAAATGAAACCGTCACCCTATTCTTACTCATATAACTGCTGTGTGATTAAATTTA
Organism: Delphinus delphis; assembly: GCF_949987515.2. Lineage (NCBI taxonomy): Eukaryota > Metazoa > Chordata > Mammalia > Artiodactyla > Delphinidae > Delphinus > Delphinus delphis. The sequence goes on from NC_082700.1 coordinate 39,453,350, forward strand.
ACTATATATCTTGAAATACTGTTGTTCCAGGGAACAAGGGATAGTGGGTAACTATTAATAATAATAAGTATAAATAATTACTCTGAAATATCTTTTCAGAGGCTCACCTATTCTGTTTAGTGAAAATACTATCCAAAATTTTGTATTTCTCTAGTTCAATAAACGAAAGGAAAGAGCAAATTTTAAAATTTCCCCTTTTAAAATTTCCCTCTTTTCATGGAAAATATGCTATTATTCTTGTTAATTGAAAAGTGCATGTTGTGGCGGGGGGAGTCCATTTTATTGTATGTTTGGAACAGGACAACTTTTTTTACATAAATTTGAAAACTTAGAGGCAAACTTGTTATATATGGAATCACAAAGTTTGAATATCTCAGAAAGAATCAGTTCAAATCATCCTTTTATAAATCCAGAAACACACATTTCAGTTAACATAAAAAGCTTGTAGCAGTGTAGAAATTGGAATTCTAATATACTCAAACCAGTAGTGCAGTGCCTCTCATAATTGAATGTACATATGGATTCCCAAGGAGATGTTCTTAGAAAGTTGATCAGGGTTCTAGCAAGCTCCCATGAAATGCTGTTGTAGCTTGATCGCTGAACACAATTTGAATAGCCAGGCTCTAGTAAGCATGCCCAATTTCTTAAATAATGAGATAAAGTGACAGAGTATGCTATCTTGCCTTTTTAATCTTTAAGATCATTCCTGGTGACACATCATATTTTGCTATTTTTACTATCAGCTGCATTCTTTTCTTGTATATTTTTCAACCTTCACCTCTATGAGTCTTGTGAAGCTGGATCTGTGCTTTTCTCCTCTTTATGTTTATATTACCTGCCTCCTGCCTTTAAATACTTCAAGCACCACAGTTGCAACTCTTTCAGGCTTTTCCACAGATTCCATTTCTCTTCAGGAGGAATCCAGTAGCTCTACATTTAGGCAATTTTTCTACTTGGCTCTTCCTTATATTGTGGCCTAGTTTGATTACTAGGCTTAACATTATCACTTTTAAACTTATTATTAACATTTTTCTTTCTATCTGACATGATCCATTCTTTACTTGTGTTAAGTGAGCTCCGTCTGTCTGTTATAGGATGAATTTTGTCTTTCCAAGAAATAAATGCAGAAGTCTTGTCCCTCATTACATCAGAATATGACTTTACTTGGAATAGGGTAGATGCAATTACTTAAGAGGACATCATACTTGAGTAAGATGGACCCCTAATCCAATATGACTAGTGTCCTTATAACAACAAAACCATACGAAGTCTGAGACACACAAGAAGAACACCATGTAACAAGGAAGCAAGAGAGTGGGGTTATGCTGCTACAAGCCAAGGAACGCTGAAGCTTGCCGGCAAACCACGAGAATCTAGGAAGACTTAAGAACCCGCAGGGAAGGAAGTAATGTCACACATGTCCATATCTAGTAAACGTCAGGTAAACTCACACCATTACAAGAATATTGGTATTTGTACTTTTAACACAAACAGTTTTGGAGGTTTATCTAAATGAGAGCAATAGGTATTAAATGAAAGGAGTTGAGGTTTCTTAGGTATGTTCTGTTAGTAAAATAGTTCCCCCCCCCCCCCGCTTATTTTTAAGTAGGGGAAATAGATTTTTCTTAATTGTGGAAGAAATCTAAAGTAATCAATTAGAAAAACAGTAGACAAAGTGAAAAGTTACTTTTTTTTTTTCTTTTTTAAAAAGACTGGCTAATAAATTTAAGAGGTGCCTCTGGAACCAATTAAAAATTTCAAAAGGAAAAGAAAGAGCTTTTTCAACAAAGCTCTTTATCTTCCAAATTTCTTTTAGTTAAAAAATTACCACTGTTTCATCTAAACAGGCATTTCTACAAAAAGCAAGTGACCACTTAAATCTCTGGAAGATGCTGTCATTTACATTATCCTCAATATATTTAATCCTAAAGGCTAAGTCCTACAAAGAAAAAATTATAACCCATCAGCTCATCTCATATTTCAAAGATCCTGCTCAATGTGAAGTCATATTTATTGATCATTGTGAGTATAGCTATTTTATTCATTCTTAATATATAAAGAAGATGTGTAGTGAAAGCTTCTTTGCTTTATGAATTTTCAGTGTGGGCCATACAGTGACTGCACTGAATAGTTGCCAATGTTACATCCAAGCCCATAAACATATCTGAGTTTGATAGGCTTGCAGGCATACATGGGACAAATAACACTTTAAAATAAAGTGTAACCTACATATTTATCACAACTAAACTACAGTAGGGGTAATTTGTTTGCCTGCTGCTTCTTTTAACCAACTCCTATTTGGTGAAAGCCTTAGAAAAAACAAAATTTGTAAATTTAATTATACATTTCTGAGCTTTGAAGTATTTTTTTGTAAAATACATAATAAAACCGGGGAGTTATGATGGATTATTAACCAATGGAAATCTAGCATGTATAAAATTTCATATATTCATTATTCAACATTAATATAATTTAATATTATATGCTATATTATTAGTAAGAAATTGAGGCGGGTACATATATATCCGCCTTTTGTGAACTGATATGTTTTGGAAACCCAAGGATAAAATCATTTTGCTAGAGTGTAATTGAAGAATACTGTGTAGTTAATAAAATTTCATGTCTTGCCTCATACATTGTTTCTTAAAAAGAAAATAATATTAGTAATTTATATAGAGGAATTAAGTATCTGGATAGTTGTATATCAATCTGTTACTGTATTACATTTCTAGAAATAGAAACCAAATATGTGCTTTACGTTCATTTTAGCAAAATAATATTTTCATATATAATATGTAAAAACTGAGTGTTCAAAAAGTGGATATATAGTTTTCTCTCATGTTCACTTAGTTTGATGGCTGAATTTTATTTTACATTTCAACCTTTTTAAAGTAGTGAAAAAAGATGATGCTTTAGATATTTTTGAAACCATGGCATATGTCATGCCATGGCATATGGCATATGATGGTACAGTCTAAATTTATCTTCCTCATTACTGCTTAATATGTCTCTGGCATATAATGGCTAATCAATGGGTACATATAGGGTAAATGAATACATGAATAAAAGCTTGAGATTGTGAAAGAAGAAAAACTAGAACTCAAAAGCTCAAAAAATTATCAATAAAATAGAAAACTATGTGTTACTCTTTCCCATATCTTAGAAATTTCAAAGGTAAACAAACTAGCAGTCTCAACATAATTGTTTTTCACAACAGTATGTTAAATAAAATATTTTCCTCTGTTTAACTTTAATTTTACTTGGAAAAGATGTATATTATCTAAAATTAATTGGACCATAGGTACGTTTGAATTTCTTTCAAAGATATACAATGAATGAAAGGATTTATATGTTTGGATTCTTTAGGTTAACTTTCTTATCAAATATATGAATTAAAGATGTTTATGCTTTAGGCTAAACTGTTTAACATTATTAACATTCTCTTATCTTCGATAGCCACATATTCAAAAGTAATCTATAGGAAGTAAATTAAATATCAGAATAGTAATATAATATGCTATTTCAGTTTATAGAAATAAATATTAGCTGGTAGCCATAATCTAGTTAAAGCTTAATTTTGTGATGCTAAAAGGGTCTTCATGATTAGAATTCTGATACTCAAATGTGTCCAGAAGCTAAGAAATAATAATAAAATTGTCAGTCTGGACTATTACTGATTTTGGAAGTTTAAGTTTTAAAGTAGTTTTTAAGGCAAATCAGTAAATATTTTAAAAAATTAACTTGGAGTTAACTTATTTCAGATATAAGATTTTAAGTATCATAAGCTTCTCTATAAAATATGAGCAGAAATAAATTACACATGGTGAAATACATATATTTTTAATGTTCTTAAAAACAAAGCAAAAGACATATTTGTCATTAGAAAAATATAAAGTTCAGAAAATAAAATTGCAGGAGAGAACATTTTAAAACATGCTTTAGCTATGGAAATATTCCCTTCACCTGTATGTTAAAGAAAAAATACTACTTTGAGAGATTGTCTTACATTGAATTATCCACTTTTCACTTTGCAAGGTTTGTAGTGTTTACTCCAGCATCCTTTTCTTTAAATTCCACCTGGGCAAAAGATCAAATTCACTGAGCAAGAAGTGCTTGGGACAATCAAATCACATCTGATTAACATGTTGGTAGATGTCACTGGCATCATTTTTGAATGACTTTCATAATACAAATAGGAAATTTTCTAATTGAATAATAATGTTAAAATGTCACTTTGTGTCCAACACAGAGACTGTTCTTTGAGTTTCTAATATGCTGAACATATCTTACTCTCAATCTCATTTGTCTGGAGAATAAAGCATATGATTCATTGACAATCAATATGGAGGCTACTAGAATGCTGAAAAGAATACTATTGTCTTAAGTTCCACCTGAGGACTAGTAGCCATTCTACCATTTGTGTTACTTAAATTACTTACAAGATTTACATAAACTATATATATATATATATTAGTACTCTCATCCATGTGATGGGCATAGCAATATTTGCTCTCTCTGACATGCACATGTCAAGCTCAAATGAAATCCACTTGTGAATGAAGGGTGCACTCTGTGAAGAAACTGATGTGGCCATAGATGTTGAAAAAGAAGAGTACTAACTTTCACAGCAACTGTGAAAGATGTTCAGATAGAAGTATCAAATTTTTCAAGGAAAGAAAAATAGGAAAACAAAATAAGAATCTTATAATAACCTCAGCTTTTTGCCTTCTCTAGTATTATCCAGGGTTCTGTGAAATCTATATCTTTACTGCTATCTAAAGAATTGTTAAAGTTTTCTTGATTTGTGTCTCTTTTTTTCTCTTCATTTCATAAGTCATTGCATATTTATTCTTAAATTGTTCATGTAAATACTTGATTTAACAAATAGTAAATATCACCCCTCTACCAGAATAAGATGAGGACATTTGGGTGAGTTACCTCATCATGCCATCTATATTATTACCATCTTGTATTTTAGTTCTTCCTTTTTTTCTAAACCCCATTAGTTAATATAATTATCAGAATTATTGTTCTACTAGCAATGTTTGTTTTGACTTGCCTATATATTTACTAGTCTCCATTCCCTGTTCCTTCTGTCATCCATCCAAGTCAGTCTTTTAAATTTCCTATTTCTTTTCTGAAAATAAACTTGAATCATGCAACTGAGAATAAGCAAGACTATTTATTCAGTGATTACTATAGCAAGCTGAGCAACCACTACCATTTTCTTTCGCAGAGACTCAAAGGCTCAAAGACTTCAGGTGTGTTCTTATTGGAGGTTGTTGACATGGGGAAACTGGAGGAAAACTAAGTAGAAATGGGGCATCTTACGTAATTGGTTGGGAAAACATATTTGGTTTCATCTGTTTTGTGCTGTGTTAGAGAAATACAGGCAAATTATAGGGAAGTTGGTCATTCCTGGACAAATGGCCCCAGAATTTATTGTTTGGTTTCCTGGAATGTTTGCTGCAGAGTTTTGGGGTGAGAGTCCCATTCTCGTATATAGTCTGGCCATTGTCCATTTGTATATTCAGTCTCTCACCTTATTTCTAAGGACACTGTAATTATTACTCTAAACTCTTTGAGTTGTAAACCTTCTCATTTGTAGCATTTAAATATATTTTTGGTTTGTCCCCACTCTTGAATAACAATTTTTTTGAATTGAGAATTTCATTGTGTTGGATTTCTTCTCCACAAAAATTTGAAGATATCTCAATGTTTTCTAATAGCAGACTTCTTCTTCTAGTGAAGAATAGATGTTTTAAAATTCTTATTTCTAGAATATGTGTCCTGCCTCCTTCACAAACTAGCTGATTCTCTCTCTCTCTCTTTCTCTCTCTCTCCCTCTCTCTCTCTCTCTCTCTCTCTCTCTCTATATATATATATATATATATATGGATTTCAGCTGAATCGTTGCCTAGTCAGAAAATTTCTGACCATCCTGTGAAAAGTAGGCCCTTCACTAGATTTTCATTTTGTTTATGTTTCATATTTGCTATAATATTTATTACAACTTAAAACAATTTTTACTCATCTGTTTTCTTTCTCTCCCTCTAGAATATACACTCTTTGAAACCATGTACTCTGTTTGGTTGTAATATTGGGATTTCTGGGCTTACTGCAGTAACCAGAATGTTTTTGTAATTACAATTGTCTTACTTCTATACTCTTCATATTCTTTGGGAGCATGTTGTTTATGTAAATTTTTAAATCAAAAGTCATAAAATATAATAATTTGGAAGTTAAAAGAATGTGTGTATATTATAATTCTTGTTCTTTTCCAGCAAATATATTTAAATCAGATTTGAATTCGTATAAAGGGTAGGAATTATGAGAAAAATTGTGATCTACTCTTATGAATGAAGGAGAATGTGTAGGGTATATAAAACATATAGAGTTTTAAAATTTTAATCTCATATTAAATTTAGGGGGACCGGGCTTCTGGTGGCACAGTGGTTGAGAGTCCACCTGCTGATGCAGGGGACACGGATTCGTGCCCCGGTCCGGGAAGATCCTACATGCCGCGGAGCGGCTGGGCCCGTGAGCCATGGCCTCTGAGCCTGCGCGTCCGGAGCCTGTGCTCTGCAACGAGAGAGGCCACAGCAGTGAGAGGCCCGCGTACCGCAAAAAATAAAAATAAAAATAAATTTAGGGGGACCGTAAGTATTATTTTATGACAAGATGTTTTGGAACTTTTTTATGTGTGCACGCATAATTGATATGTGTAATGTACTTCAGTATTTTACAGACACAAACTGATTAAAAAGAGACACAGTGTGGCAGTAGAGATAAGATACAGTCATTAAACAAAAAAAAGACATTCTGCTTTTCACAAGTAGGATTTGAGGTAAGAGAAATGACATGAGGCATAAGTCACATTAAGAAAAGGTTGTAACAGATCACTACTTGTCAGTTTCAGCACAAGCCGGAACTTTAGGAAATAAGAATGTTTTATTCTTTGAGAAAACCATCACAAAATTAGTCAAAGCCTTTTATACCCTTGAGGGATGTCTCTTAAAGGACTTGATTAGTTCTGGATACCTCATTTTAAGATGGACATCTACAAACAAATTGAATCCAGACATTGTAACAGTGGGGCATAAAAATGTCATGTGGAAAGAAATAAGGGAATAGAGAACTTTAGCCTGGAAGAGACAACACTTAAAGCAGCATACCAAATTGTAAACTTTATATATATATGTATACATACATGTATATATATATATATATATATATATATATATATATATATATATATATATATAAAATATTGTGTTATGAAATAGAAATGTGCCTTAGTCTGCATAGGTGCAGAATTCTTAAGTAGAGTCAACAAAAGAATGTGTGTTGAGAGACTGCTTTCTAATATAGAACAAATGTTAGGATGTATTTTCTGACAATGAGAAAGGTTAAACATAAGATGGGCTAATGTGGTGGAGTAATAAACTGCATTTAAGGATTGATATTCAAATGAAAGATGGTTGACCCCTTTCCAGAAATATTATACATAAATGTATAAATGAATACATTATTTCAGTTAGCGTTTCAACTATTAGACTTCAGATATGTCATCAAAATTTCCATGATAAGCAAAGGTGCCTTATTCACTAGCCATTGTAAGATGAAGTTGAAAGTCTTTTAAACATAATTAGTGATTTTTTCAGTTTTAGAAAACCAAAAAAAATGATAAATCAAGCTTTGATGCAAAAATTCTACTCAAATTTCCAGGTGTATGAGAATTTTTCAGTGCCCAAGTAGCTATTATGTACAACTTTGCTAGATAATAAAAGTCATCATAGCATGACATTATTTACTAATAACACAGATTTAACTGGCTCCCACTTCTAATTTCCTTCTGCTTCCCAACAATATTTATCCCAATACATTGAGCAACATCTTTTTCAGTCATTTTCCTTTTGATTTTGGGTTACTGTATACATCTAACAAACCCATATAGTATAATGCAAAGTGGAATTGCAATCTTATAAGAACTACATGATTTCATGAACCTGATGAAGTAAAGTTACAATTATTTGTGTCACAAGTAAAGAAAGTCTTTGACAAATGAGGGTGTAGCAGAGTTAGACTGGTCAAAAATTGAAGAAATATATTGGCAAGAATGATGATAGAATATGTGCTTCAAAAGAGAATGATTTGACTATCAAGGAATTGAAAGAGGTTCTTGGGAAATTTGATGAAGCCCTAAAATATTTTGGCAAAATGGCCTTCTTTGTGATTGTTCTCTGAAACAATCACAGTGTAATATGCTATTAAATTTTGACAAAATTACAAACCCAAACAAATACACAAACACAAGTTAGCTTAATTCATTTTTGAAGTATTCAAATAATTAATGCCATTAAAATAACCTTATCCTATTGTACCTTATAAGATAAATTGAATTATTTTAAATATTCATATTATTTTAGATGCATTTTCTAGATAAAATCATAATCACATCTTTTTTTAACCATTCTTCTATGAAATTATGGTGAATGCTTTAACTACTTTAAAGTGTCTTTTTTTTTTTAGAACTAATTATGTTTATATAATGGTGATCTCTCATGTGTTCTTTTAGCAAGTCTCATAGGATGTCATTTTTGTGCTACTGATAATGAGTGTTATTATAATTTGTGAGTGTGAAAAGTGATCTGTAAGTACTAAACTACTGTACCACTGATTTTTAAAAATCTTTTCATCAGCAGTACATCAGCTAATATTACGGCTATAGCCACACAGAACCTGTACATTTCTTAGAAACTACAAAAGGAACCCCAATATATTAACTACATCATTCACTACCCACTACTGATTTTCCATGAAGAATATTAATTTTTTAAAAAACTGAAATAACACAGTTAAAAAAAGATTTTAGAGTTGGTATCACACATAGATGAAAAATAAATTGACATAATATCCTGTGGGTAAACCTTCAGCCATTTAAGAACGTGCAAAAAATTGTAAACATAACTTACAGAAAGAAAAAAGTAATTAACAGTGAGTCTCTGTGTTTGGCAAGATTATATTCTGTATGTATTAGGATTTGTGCATCTGTGACCCAGCAGGTTGTTAAATTGTTCAGCTATCAGAGATAGCATTTGCCATTTGTTCAGATGAGATAACTTGCTAGAAACTACATGAAGCTGCTTTAAAAGAGCCTACTAGTATTTGTTTTTCAAATTTCTGCTGTCTTGAGGTGTAATCAATATTAATAGATATGTATTTCAAAATATAAAGGCCTATATTAAATTTACTAGACATTATTCAAAGTATGTTATAAATTCATTGGCTTATGAATCTATTTTATGTTTATTTTTACACGTTATTTTTGTTTTGCTCCATATTCTTCACAGAGTTGAAAAATTATTTATACTTGTGAAATTGATAGAAGGTTATGAGATTATTGATGTAATTCAGAGTGGGGGTGTTGTTCTTTTGTTCCAGTATGATTTTATATTATCATTTAAATGAGAGGGTTGAAATTCTTCAGATAGTTAATTAAATTTTCTATTTTGTTAACTTGTCATGTATAGGCATACCAATAGAAATTTCTTCACTTGAAAGTCAGTGTAGGTTTGTTATCCTGAATATTTTGACAATATTTTAATAATACCGTCCAGTGTAAATTCAGGCAGTATAATAATTGATAGCATTTTTGAGCTTACTCTATGCTCCCTTAAGTGTTTTGCATAAGTTTGGCCATTATATCCTCAAAAGAATCTTGTATGGAAAAATTTAAGCTTATTTTACAGATGAAGAAACTGAGAAAAGAGCAATAAAAGTAACCTTCCTAAGTATGTTCACCTAGCAAGGTATGGCTCCAAGATTTTGCATGGCATTAGCAGTCTGACTCTTGAAAGCTGAAGACTGACAGCTCACACTTAAGTGACAAGCTGTTCTTTCTCTGCTATTGTACCTTTTAGAAAATATCACATAAGCACATACAAACATGCATTTCATAGCAACTTAAAATTTACTTCTATAATATCCACCTAAAGAAATTTGGACATAATAAAAAAAAAGATTTTAATGTGTTGCAATATATATACAATATCTCTTCCATTTCAACAACTTTTTTTTTCTTTCTTTTTTTTTTTTTTTTTTTTTTTTTTGCGGTACACGGGCCTCTCACTGTTGTGGAGCACAGGCTGCAGATGCGCAGGCTCAGCGGCCATGGCTCACGGGCCCAGTCGCTCCGCGGCATGTGGGATCTTCCCGGACCGGGGCACGAACCTGTGTCCTCTGCATCAGCAGGTAGACTCTCAACCACTGCACCACCAGGGAAGCCCTCAACCACTTTTAAAGGTACAAATCAATAACATTAATTGCATTCACAGTACTGTGTAATCTATCACCACTATTGATTTCCAAAAATTTTTATCATTCCAAACAGAAACTCTGTTACCATTAAGTAATAACATTCTCCACTATTCCCAAACCCTGGTAACCAGTAATCTACTTTTTGTTACTATTCCTCTATTGTAGGTATTTCATGTGAATGGGATACCATAATTTCTTTATGTGTCTGGCTTATTTCACTTTATCATAATTTTTTCAAGATCCATCTATGTTGTATCATAGATGTATACTTGTGAGTATATCATGTCCTTTTATACTCACAAGTTTTTAATTTCGATGAAGTATAATTTGCATGTTTTTTCTTTTGTTGTTCATGCTTTTAATGACATATCTCAATTATCAATATATTCCATTAGTGCATATGTCTATTCTTATGCCAGTGAAACACTGTTTTGATTACTGTAGCATTGTACTAGGTTTTGAAATCAGGAAATGTGAGTCTTTCATCATTGTTCCTATTTTTTAAGATCATTTTGGCTATTTAAGTTGCTTGCAACTCCATGTGAATTTGATGATTGGCTTTCCCATCGCAGCAAAAAAGTGCTGTTGGAATTTTAATATGGATTGCATTGAATCTGTGTGTTGCTTTGAGTAGAACAATATCAAGTGTTCTTATCCATGAATGTAGGATATCTTTACATTTCTTTACAAGATTTTCACCTCTTTGACAATTTACTCTGAGCTATTTTATTCTTTTACATGATATTATAGGTGGTACTGATTTCTCATTTTCCTTCTCAGGTTGTTCATTGCTGGTACATAGAAACACAACTGATTTTAATGTGTTGATTTTACACCCTGTAGTTTTGATGCATTTGTTTATTGCTCTAGTTGCTTTCCTGTGCATTCTTTGGGAGAAAAAAAGAAAAAACAAATAAACAAACACCTCTCCCAATTTTTGCAAATAGGCTCTGTGCTGGAGCACTCATTCGACTTTTTTAAAATTTTAAAAAAATATTTATTTATTTTGGCTGCACCAGGTCTCAGTTACTGCATGCAGGATCTTCATTGCCACATGTGGGATCTTCATTGTGGCATGCGGGATCTTTAGTTACAGCATGCAAACTCTTAGTTGTGGCATGCATGTGGGATCTAGTTCCTTGATCAGAGATAGAACCTGGGCCCCCTGCAGTAGGAGTGCAGAGTCTTAGCCACTGGACCACCAGTGCTTACACTGAGCCTAGGAATCAGCTCCAGGTGAAAACTTAGGGTTTTCTCAGGTCTTTTCTTGGGCATGTTGTGACCTTCTAAATTCTCCTATATACATTTGCATGTCCTAATTTCCCAAAGACACTTTCAGCAGATTTTTCTCTCCCAGGTGGTCTATTGTATGTTTCCATTGTAATATTTTAATGTCAGGTTACCTGTGAGTCCTTAGTTCTGCTTACAGTGTTTTCAAGTAATGCACCATTTCCAGCTTGAAAACCACATTAGTCAAAACAGAGCCAAACACAAAATCCTTCAGGTAGTCCTCAGACAGATTAGAACAGACACGCACAAAACTTTTCAAATAAATTTATGCTCTCTTAAACTGCAGACCAGAGTCCCACACTGGGAAATCAGACTTCCCTCTTTGAGAGCACACTGCACTGGGAAAGTGGTGGGGCAAGCACAGATAAAAATGTTGCAGTTTTCCTACCATTATTAAGTTGCCTTTTTCTTAATCCAGCTTTTTCTTGGTTGCTGTAAACCTTTGACTCTTTCAGAGTTCTAACAAAGTTGGTTCTGATAGTTTCTGCTTGTTTTTGATGTTTCCATAGGGGGGAGGGTGTGGAACAAGAGCTAAGAGCTGCCTACTCTGCCATTTTGTTCATGTTCTGAAAATAAATTGCTGTTATTTATATTTAAGCTCTTAAAAATAAATTCAACTGTCTTTACAACTAAGTTTAGAGTATAAGAGAAGAAAGTTGAAAATATGGATAATTATGAATTGAAGAACTTGTGACTGGAAAAATGTTATAGGATTCACATTTTTCAAAATATATTAAAAGATTTTCAATATTTTTAATGAGATGTGGGAAACTAATTATGCAACAAAAGGAAATGATTAAATAAGGTATAAACTATTTCAATAGGATGGAATACCAACACAATATTAAAATTGTTTTCCTAAAAGAATTAAAAGTTTTGGAGAAACTCTGACAATGTAATGTAAACAAAAAAAGCATACCTCCCAATTAAGAAGGAATTTGAATACATATATCTACTCTTCTATATCCTCAAAAACCATTATAGCAATGGTAAAGATAAAAAAAAAATTATATCTGTAAATTTATTTGTTTATTTATTTATGTTATAGTAAACACCCAGAAAGGAGAATAGTAAATGACATATCATCAATGAAACTATTGATGTTGGAAATAAAATGGATCTGTTCTAAAACTATTTAGAAAAGCTACCCAAATTGAATCCTTGGTTAGCACTGAGGAAAGCTAAGAAATAACTGAGTTTGTACCTTAAAATATTCCCAAAGCTTTCACCTACCACTGAGAATGTGGAAGAGGGCAAAAATTAGGCTAAAATAAGGAGATTTAATCAACAGACTGCAAAGAATATTTTACATTTCTTGATGCCGTACAATATCAAAGAAAGCCGGTATCTGCCATCTTCTACTGTGGCAAAAAGGCCTGAGAATTATTCTCTGAAGAGGGTAGAACAAAGCGTCTCTTTTTGCATCTCTATTTAAAGTCAATTTTGCCAAATTTCATTTTCTTTGTTTCTGTCAAGCATGTTTTTCTTTTCTTCCTTTTTGGTCTCCTCAATCCTTAACAAAGTTTTGTTCTTTAGATATCTTATCCTCTGTTCATACATAAAAGTATATGACTAGTTGATTAGCAATTCTCTGAGCTATAGAGAAAATAACATTTTAAAAACAAACCTTTAAGCTAACAAATGAAGTCTATTTAAAAAAGGGAATGATAGAATAAAATTAGACTCTAGAAAGAAAAAAAAGACAAATTCTCAAGAAAAAGAAGGGAAGATATTGCATTCATGAAGCAAACAGGATGATTATATATAATATATGTGGGTATACACATAAATGTATGTGTGTGCATGTATATGTATTATATATATGTATAAACAAAAGGACATTGTTTTGCAATTGGAAATTAAAAACTCAATACTATGGTTGAAAGATAAAGTTGAGAAAATCTTACAGAAAGACGAGAAAAAAAAAAATGAAGAAAAAGATAATAATGGAGAAGAGGATAAGAAGTATAAGAAAATGAGAGACATGTTCCATTAATTTAAATATCCAAATAATAGGAGTTTGAAGAAGAAACTACATGAGATTAAAAAGAAAAAAATAAATAATTTGAGTAGTTTTTATAGATATTAAGGGCATGCATTTTTTTAATTTTAATGCTTCATTAAATGTGCATAACTAGTTGAGAAAACTAGACCAATGCCAAAGGCATACATTTGTGAAATTTCAGAATATTGGGTTAAATGGGAAGATCCTATAATATTCCAGAAAAAAAAAAAAAAAACAGTCTACACACTGAGACACAGTCATTAGTATGTCCTCAGGCTTTTTATGAGAAACAATAGAAACTAAAAAGAAGTGGAAAATACCTTAAAAATTCAGAAGAAAAGTGAAAACTAAACTAGATCCATAATCAGACAAACTATCATTCAACTGTTAGTCTAATATAGACATTTTTATAGAGTGCAGGGACTCAAAAATTAAAGTTTGTTACTTAGATCTGAATAACATATGTACAGTAATCATGAAATAAATACAAATATTTATTTAACCAAAATTATGACAAATCATAATGAGAGGATAGGGTGATGGGTGGAAAGTGATGAGTGTGTATTGTAGTTAGAAACAGAAACAAATTAAATGCTTATTCTTCACCGAGGGAAGAGAATACATATGTTTTAAAAATAAATATAGCAATACTAGCTTATTTAGAGATATAAACCAGTCCTAAAATAATGCCTAAAATATGTGAATGTAGCTGTTTCTGCTGCATAGTAAATGTAAGATGATAAAAATGGAAGATGAGACAGAGAAATATTTTGAAGAAATTCTGTAAAAACTGTTGAACATTTAATATTTACACACATACTACTGGGTTTCAAAATGTAAGCACATACATAAATATAGTAACAGATTTTGGGGGACTACTCATAATGATAATTCTCTTTTTATGTTTTCATTTTTAAAAAAACATCTACAGTTTCTATATATGTTTTAATAAGCTTAATTAAAAGAAATGGCATAGAAATATACATTTCTTTTGAGATCTTTTGTGTTGAACATTATGTCTACCTAAGTGAGCCAGGGCAAATCACAAAGGCTTATCCAAGTTTAACGTGTGTTGACAAAAAGTAATTCCAACTACACTATAAGGATAAGCTAAGTTATTCCACTGTAACAAACTTTAAACAAGAGTGACTTTAAAGATAAAGATTTACTTTTACTAAATATGTCCTCTGCAGAGCAGCAACCATCTCTGTTTCATACAGCATCATTCATGAGCCTAACGGAGGGATCCATACAAGATGTTGTGGCAAGACTAAGAGTACACAGTGAATTTATTCTGGATCATGAATACTTTGACTGAAAGGAACACATTGTTTTTGCTTACTTTTAATTGGCCAAAGTAAGTCATATGATCATAATTAAATCTGAGGGAATAAGTAGTACAATCTTCCCATGTGCTCACAATGGGAAGTAAACTGGCACAAATCCACAAGGTCTCAGCTAAGGTTAATTATTACTACGATTATTATTATTTTAACTTAGTTTCCTTACTGAGCCCGCAGGTTGAAAACCTTGTTTCCCTGCACCTTTGCAGGCCCAAGGAATATAAATTACGGATTATTCTTGTTACTAGACGGCTTAAAATCAAATTTCTGTTTTATTAAAACAGGGACTTCCCTGGTGGCGCAGTGGTTGAGAGTCCGCCTGCCGCTGCAGGGGATACGGGTTCATACCTCGGTCGGCGGCTAGGCCCATGAGCCACGGATGCTGAGCCTGAGCGTCCAGAGCCTGTTGCTCCACAATGGGAGAGGCCACAACAGTGAGAGGCCCACGTACCAAAAAAAAAAAAAAAAACAAAACAGGACTTCCCTGGTGATCCAGTGGTTAAGACTCTGCACTTCTACTGCAGGGGACGCGGGTTTGACCCTTAGTCAGGATCCTTGATCAGGGAAGTCCTGTGTGCTGCATGAAGTTCTGGCCAAAAACAATAAAAAAAAACCCACCCTGTTATCTGTAACCCAGACAAATTTATACTATTTATATTTATAATATTTCTTCCTCTGCTACTTATATTTGTATGATTTTAGCACATTACATAAACTTTCTTATCTATAAAATGATAATAATAGATCTTATCAATTTTTTGTAAGGATTTAATAAGTTAATATATATACAGTTTTTAAAATAGTGCTTGGAAAATAG